>NC_090654.1:140297511-140897511 GCF_040937935.1 Hyperolius riggenbachi
GCAGTTGGGGGTCTGATCTAATGGGGGGCAGTGACAGGTGGTGACAAGGGATGATTGACAGGTGACTGATAGGTGATTGGCAGCTGATCACTGGGGAGATAGACAGATGCAGGGGAGATAGATAGGTTCAGTATACAGGGGGGGGGGGGGGGGGTCGGGGGGAGATCTGGAGGTGTGGGGGTGATCAGATACCCCTAAGGGGTAGTTGGGGGTCTGCTCTGATGGATAGAAGTGACAGGTGGTGACAGGGATTTATTGATGGGTGATATGGGGGGTGGTTAGGTCTGATCTGCGGGCTGCAGGGGGGTACAGGGGGGTGTCTGATGGGTGCTGCGGGTGATCGGGGGGTCTGTGGGGCTCCTAAAGTGTGTGTGTGTGTTGCTATACTATGCCTGCTCTCCTCGCTGGTGGTCGATCGCTAAGTGTGACCACCAGCGGGAGGCAGGCAGTATAATACAGTTTGTTACGTAAACAAACTGTATTATACTCATTCTATTGGGCAATTTGAATGTTTACAGCCCGCCGGCGCTGCTGATTGGCCGGCGGGCTGAAGTCACATGGGGGCCGAAGAGTGTGACGTAGCGATCGCGCGGCTACAGCCGCGCGATCGCTCGTTAATCAGGCTGCAGCCGGCGACGCAGTACTGCGTCGCTGGTCCTGCAGCTGCCACTTTGCCGACGCACGGTATAAGCGTGCGGTCGGCAAGTGGTTAAATAATAAATGCAGTAACAGTTACCCCGGACACCAAAAAATAAACGCAATAGGCAACATGTCAGTATAAAATAAATGCAATGCGGGCAAACATGTCAGTACAAAATAAACGCAATGCGGGCAACATGTTAGTACAAAATAAACGCAATGCGGGCAAACATTTCACCAGACAATAAACGCAATGCGGGCAAACATTTCACCAGACAATAAACGCAATGCGGGCAAACATTTCACCAGACAATAAACGCAATGCGGGCAAACATGTCAGTACAAAATAAACGCAATGCGGGCAACATGTCAGTACAAAATAAACGCATTGCGGGCAAACATTTCACCAGAAAAGAAACGCACTGCGGGCAAACATTTCGCCAGAAAAGAAACGCACTGCAGGCAAACATTTCGCCAGAAAAGAAACAATGCGGGCAAACAATAACATTTCACTAGAAAAGAAACAATGCGGGCAAACATTTCACCAGAAAAGAAACAATGCGGGCAAACATTTCACCAGAAAAGAAACAATGCGGGCAAACATTTCACCTGGAAAAGAAACAATGCGGGCAAACATTTCACCTGGAAAAGAAACAATGCGGGCAAACATTTCACCTGGAAAAGAAACAATGCGGGCAAACATTTCACCTGGAAAAGAAACAATGCGGGCAAACATTTCACCTGGAAAAGAAACAATGCGGGCAAACATTTCACCTGGAAAAGAAACAATGCGGGCAAAGTTCACCTGGAAAAGAAAGCATTTACTCACCTGGCAGAAGTCTCTTCTGGTCTGGCGCGCTGCTCCGTCCCGGGACCGTCTTGTTCCTCCTGCTCTCTCTGGTCTCCCGCGCTGACAGGGCTACGGCAAGATGGCGCCCGAAGCCCTGTACTAGTGACACAAATAGGTCTCCAGTACAGGGCTCCGGCAGCCATCTTGCCGTAGCCCTGCTCGCCTGCTGGTGTCGGAAACAGACACCGGAAGAAGCAGGAGGCTGGAGCGGGGCTGCGGGCAATGAACTGGCACGGCGTCTATAGACGCCGCTGCCAGTTCATTGAGGAGAGAGTGGCCAGAGTCCCGAGGCCGGGACGTCCCGCTGCTCAAAGCGGGACGTTTCCCGGGACCTCATTAAGCCTGGGACAGCGGACCCCGAATCCGGGACGTGTCCCGGGCAATCCGGGACGTCTGGTCACTCTAACTATATACTTTACATACACACACCTGCTTTGTATACACACAGATCCCAGAGACACACACACACTATATGCATACACATCACGTCACACACGTCATACATGTACACACACTGCATCCATACACACACAGCAGTGACAGCACCTCTCCTATAGCAGCAGCATCTCCTGGCACTCACAGCTTCAGCTCCACGTGTCTGACTGTATCTCTTATCCTCTCTGGCCGTCCTCAGTCTGCAGGAGGAGGAGGGGGAGGAGCTGCACATTCCTCTCCTCCACACTGAAGTCAATCAGTGTAATCAGCTCCGCAGTCCGCAGTGACAGGAAGCTGTGCAATCACCAAGGAGGAAGGGAGAGAGCAGGCTGTAGCCTCATCTAAGTTAGAAAAGAATTATTATAACAGACCTGGCGTTTCCCCCTCCGTGGAATAGTCCAAATTAGGCCCGGTTCACACTTGCGGTGGCCCTCCGGAATCGCCGTGCCGGAGCCGCACCGCCTGCAGAACGGACGGAACGGACGCACGGCATAGCAATTAAAGCCTATGCGTCCGTTCACATGGGTCCGTTCTGCAGAACCGGAGCCGGACCGGATCCGGGCCGGATCCGGACTCCGGCCTCCGTTCCAACATGCGCTATTTTTTCATCCGGCCCCTCCGGCAGCCGTATCCGGGGCGGAGCCGGACTGCACCATCCGGCCAATACAAACAAATGGGAACCGGAGGCCGCACAACACACTGGCTGAGAAATCCGGATGTTCTACCCCACTTCCTATGCGGATTTTTGCGGCGATATTGGCTGGGGACACATGGGCAAGTTGGCAGGATGTTGGCAGCATGTCGGAGGTGGAGGTGAGTGCTAAACAGCAGAGGGCCTGATTCCACAGGTCCCCCTTCTGCTGACCTCCCAGACCCCAACATTTTTTTTTTTTTACGTTTACTTTGCCAAACGGATCCGGATCGCATCCTGATTACCACCTGATGCAACCTGACCGGATCCGGATCGGATCCGGATCAGAACCGTACGGTTCCGATCCGGATCCGGTCCGGATCCGGTCAGGTCATCCGGTCCGTTTGGCAAACAACCGCTAATGTGAACCGGGCCTTACCGGGCAGATACATTGCCGGTAAAAACATTTTTACGGCAGCGGCTTTTTAATTGATTTAACGGCTGGGCCGGGGAGATACCGGCCAGGTGGCAACCCTACTGGTCACTGACAGACTTGCTCCAGTGCTGTTGGCTTAGCAAGTGCTGCCTGTATACAGTGATAAACCTAAAGCTTTGAGTGCTAAACACCTTCACTACACTATTGTTCTATTGTTTTTTTTTTTAGCTAGCTTGTGTAATTGTTTGATTTCATTCACTCAGTTAGGTCCTGTCTGTGTCTGTGTGTGCTGTGTGCAGGCCAGCAGGACAGTATAGGTTAGGGAATAGGATTACTGTGTTATTGTATTGTATTATATAGTTAGTTAGTACTTCAGTTAGTTGTTAGAGAGAGTAGTACTGTGTTAGCTTACTACAGATTACTGCAGTGCTGCTGTGCTGAGCATTGTCAGTGTGACAGTTAGACAGATAGTGTGCACTGTCTGTCCTCTACTCTGCGGTCTGTCACTCCGTACTGATTTGATTTAAAGTTCAACCCCGATTTCATTAAAGCAAAAGTACCCCACATCATCTGGTGACATCATCACGTATAAGTGGGCAGCACGGTGGCGTAGTGGTTAGCTCTCTCGCCTTGCAGCGCTGGGTCCCTGGTTCGAATCCCAGCCAGGGCACTATCTGCAAAGAGTTTGTATGTTCTCTCTGTGTCTGCGTGGGTTTCCTCCGGGCACTCCGGTTTCCTCCCACATTCCAAAAACATACGGATAAGTTAATTGGCTCCCCCTAAAATTGACCCTAGACTACAGTACTTACACTACATAATATATAGACATATGGCAATGGTAGGGATTAGATTGTGAGCTCCTTTGAGGGACAGTTAGTGACAAGATATATATATACATTGTACAGCCCTGCGTAATATGTCGGCACTATATAAATACTAAATAATAATAATAATAATAATAATAAAGTTGTACTATGTCTGCTGGCACCGGCAGCCGGGGGAGGGGCAGCAAGAGGACAGGGAGCAACATTAGAAGATCTGTCGCATCAGTGTCGACCCCAGTGGGCAGCCTACCCTCAGTCAGCGAGCTTTTTGCTCCAGGCGCCACGATTGAGCTTACGGCTGTTAGCCGCAAGGAGTTTGAGGAGGATGTTCTGGGTTTTGAGGTGGTTGGGTATGATGTTGATAATGGGATGAAGAACCATGACTACCATCCACAGGATGGGGATGTCAGCTCTGACTCTGAGGAGGAGGATGCATCAGTGGGTTTGGCACGGAGGATCAGCATTGCAGACAGTGGCCGTGGAATGCGGGACCCACCACATCCTTCTGCTGCTACCACGAGCCGCACCACTCAACCCCCAACCACCACAGGGAGAAAAGCCGCAGCATCCCATTCAGGCTGCAGGGGAATCTTCACCTCCCCAATCTGGTGGTTTTTCACTCTGCCCTCATTGGACAGCAAGTTTGCCATATGCAATGTGTGCAAACTACAGATGAGCAGAGGTTGTGACCCCTACAAGTATGGCACCTTCAGCTTCATCACCCATCTGGCCAAAAAACATGTTGTTGAGCATGAGGAGTTCAAGAGGCTGAAGCAAGCTGGCGCTGGCTCCCACCGCCACGATGCCACAGGCCACTGCTGCTGATACCACCACCTATATTCAACCCAAAACACAATTACGGTGTCATTTTTTGGAGGTGTCTGGGCTGAAAACTATCATGTCCCAGTTGTGCGATTGGACTTTGGACACAATGTGGGCTGCACGACCGCTGTCTGGAACCTAGTCCTGATGTTAATTGACAGCTTTTTTTTTTTGTTTTTTTTCATTTTATGTCCACCAAATAATAAATTAGTATTTCCCTTTAAAAAAACATGATGCTACATGCATCATTTTCCCTAAAAACCCTTTTTAACCACTTCCCGACCGCCCACTACACAGGGGCGGCGGGGAAGTGGAGCCCTTCAGGACGGCCTCACCCACAGAGGCGGCGGTCCATTTAAGGGCATGGGCGGAGCGATCGCGTCATCCGTGACGCGATCCTCCGCCGGCGCCTGTCACCGCTCGCTCGCCGCAACATCCCGCCGGCTATACGGAAGCGCCGGCGGGATGTTAACCCCGCGATCGCCGCATACAAAGTGTATAATACACTTTGTAATGTTTACAAAGTGTATTATACAGGCTGCCTCCTGCCCTGGTGGTCCCAGTGTCCGAGGGACCACCAGGGCAGGCTGCAGCCACCCTAGTCTGCACCCAAGCACACTGATTTCTCCCCCCCCTGCCCCAGATCGCCCACAGCACCCATCAGACCCCCCCCCTGCCCACCCCCCAGACCCCTGTTTGCACCCAATCACCCCCCTAATCACCCATCAATCACTCCCTGTCACTATCTGTCAACGCTATTTTTTTTTTTATCCCCCCCCCTGCTCCCTGCCCCCTCCTGATCACCCCCCACCCCTCAGATTCTCCCCAGACCCCCCCCCCAGACCACCCCCCCCCTGTTTACTGTATGCATCTATCCCCCTGATCACCTGTCAATCACCTGTCAATCACCCGTCAATCACCCATCAATCACCCGTCAATCACCCCCTGTCACTGCCACCCATCAATCAGCCCCTAACCTGCCCCTTGCGGGCAATCTGATCACCCCCCCACACCAATAGATCGCCCACAGATCCGACATCAGATCACCTCCCAAATCCATTGTTTACATCTATTCTCTCCTCTAAACACCCACTAATTACCCATCAATCACCCATCAATCACCCCCTATCACCACCTGTCACTTTTACCTATCAGATCAGACCCTAATCTGCCCCTTGCGGGCACCCAATCACCCGCCCACACGCTCAGATTGCCCTCTGACCCCCCCTTATCAATTCACCAGTGCATTAATTACATCTGTTCTTCCCTGTAATAACCCACTGATCACCTGTCAATCACCTGCCAATCACCTATCACCCATCAATCACCCCCTGTCACTGCCACCCATCAATCAGCCCCTAACCTGCCCCTTGCGGGCAATCTGATCACCCACCCACACCATTAGATCGCCCGCAAACCCGCCGTCAGATTACCTCCCAAATGTATCGTTTACATCTGTTATCTTCTCTAAACACCCACTAATTACCCATCAATCACCCATCAATCACCCCCTATCACCACCTGTCACTGTTACCTATCAGATCAGACCCTAATCTGCCCCTTGCGGGCACCCAATCACCCGCCCACACGCTCAGATTGCCCTCAGACCCCCCCCCCCTTATCAATTCGCCAGTGCATTAATTACATCTGTCCTTCCCTGTAATAACCCACTGATCACCTGTCAATCACCTGCCAATCACCTATCACCCATCAATCACCCCCTGTCACCCCCTGTCACTGCCACCCATCAATCAGCCCCTAACCTGCCCCTTGCGGGCAATCTGATCACCCACCCACACCATTAGATCGCCCGCAAACCCGCCGTCAGATTACCTCCCAAATGTATCGTTTACATCTGTTATCTTCTCTAAACACCCACTAATTACCCATCAATCACCCCCTATCACCACCTGTTACTGTTACCTATCAGATCAGACCCTAATCTGCCCCTTGCGGGCACCCAATCACCCGCCCACACGCTCAGATTGCCCTCAGACCCCCCCCCCCCCCCTTATCAATTCGCCAGTGCATTAATTACATCTGTCCTTCCCTGTAATAACCCACTGATCACCTGTCAATCACCTGCCAATCACCTATCACCCATCAATCACCCCCTGTCACCCCCTGTCACTGCCACCCATCAATCAGCCCCTAACCTGCCCCTTGCGGGCAATCTGATCACCCACCCACACCAATAGATCGCCCGCAGATCCGACATCAGATCACCACCCAAGCGCAGTGTTTCCATCTATTCTCTCCTCTAAACACCCACTAATTACCCATCAATCACCCATCAATCACTCCCTATCACCACCTGTCACTGTTACCTATCAGATCAGACCCTAATCTGCCCCTTGCGGGCACCCAATCGCCCGCCTACACGCTCAGATTGCCCTCAGACCCCCCCTTATCAATTCGCCAGTGCAATATTTACATCTGTTCTCCCCTGTAATAACCCACTGATTACCTGTCAATCACCTATCAATCACCCCCTGTCACTGCCACCCATCAATCACCCCCTGTCACTGCCACCCATCAATCACCCGCTGTCACTGCCACCCATCAATCAGCCCCTAACCTGCCCCTTGCGGGCAAACTGATTACCCACCCACACCAATAGATCGCCCGCAGATCCGACATCAGATCACCACCCAAGCGCAGTGTTTCCATCTATTCTCTACCCTAAACACCCACTAATTACCCATCAATCACCCCCTGTCACTGCTACCTATCAGATTAGACCCCTATCTGCCCCTAGGGCACTCAATCACCCGCCCACACCCTCAGAATGCCCTCAGACCCCAGCCCTGATCACCTCGCCAGTGCATTGCTTGCATCTATTCCCCCCTCTAATCACACCTTGAGACACCCATCAATCACCTCCTGTCACCCCCTAGCACACCTACCCATCAGATCAGGCCCCAATTTGCCCCGTGTGGGCTCCTGATCACTCGGCCAAACCCTCAGACCCCCTTCCGATCACCTCCCCAGTGCATGGATTGCATCTATTTTCCCCTCTAACCACCCCCTGAGACACCCATCAATCACCTCCTGTCACCCCCCTAGCACTCCTATCCATCAGATCAGGCCCAATACAACCTGTCATCTAAAAGGCCACCCTGCTTATGACCGGTTCCACAAAATTCGCCCCCTCATAGACCACCTGTCATCAAAATTTGCAGATGCTTATACCCCTGAACAGTCATTTTGAGACATTTGGTTTCCAGACTACTCACGGTTTTGGGCCTGTAAAATGCCAGGGCGGTATAGGAACCCCACAAGTGACCCCATTTTAGAAAAAAAAGACACCCCAAGGTATTATGTTAGGTGTATGACGAGTTCATAGAAGATTTTATTTTTTGTCAAAAGTTAGCGGAAATTAATTTTTATTGTTTTTTTTTCACAAAGTGTCATTTTTCACTAACTTGTGACAAAAAATAAAATCTTCTATGAACTCGCCATATACCTAACGGAATACCTTGGGGTGTCTTCTTTCTAAAATGGGGTCACTTGTGGGGTTCCTATACTGCCCTGGCATTTTAGGGGCCCTAAACCGCGAGGAGTAGTCTAGAAAACAAATGCTTCAAAATGACCTGTGAATAGGACGTTGGGCCCCTTAGCGCACCTAGGCTGCAAAAAAGTGTCACACATGTGGTACCGCCGTACTCAGGAAAAGTAGTATAATGTGTTTTGGGGTGTATTTTTACACATACCCATGCTGGGTGGGAGAAATTTCTATGTAAATGGACAATTGTGTGTAAAAAAATCAAACAATTGTCATTTACAGAGATATTTCTCCCACTTAGCATGGGTATGTGTAAAAATACACCCCAAAACGCATTATACTACTTCTCCTGAGTACAGCGGTACCACATGTGTGGCACTTTTTTACACCCTAAGTACGCTAAGGGGCCCAAAGTCCAATGAGTACCTTTAGGATTTCACAGGTCATTTTGCGACATTTGGTTTCAAGACTACTCCTCACGGTTTAGGGCCCCTAAAATGCCAGGGCAGTATAGGAACCCCACAAATGACCCCATTCTAGAAAGAAGACACCCAAAGGTATTCCGTACGGAGTATGGTGAGTTCATAGAAGATTTTATTTTTTGTCACAAGTTAGCGGAAAATGACACTTTGTGAAAAAAACTATTAAAATCAATTTCCGCTAACTTGTGACAAAAAAATAAAAACTTCTATGAACTCACCATACTCCTAACGGAATACCTTGGGGTGTCTTCTTTCTAAAATGGGGTCATTAGTGGGGTTCCTATACTGCCCTGGCATTTTAGGGGCCCTAAACCGTGAGGAGTAGTCTTGAAACAAAAATGACCTGTGAAATCCTAAAGGTACTCATTGGACTTTGGGCCCCTTAGTGCAGTTAGGGTGCAAAAAAGTGCCACACATGTGGTATCGCCGTACTCGGGAGAAGTAGTACAATGTGTTTTGGGGTGTATTTTTACACATACCCATGCTGGGTGGGAGAAATACCTCTGTAAATGACAATCTTTTGATTTTTTTACACACAATTGTCCATTTACAGAGGTATTTCTCCCACCCAGCATGGGTATGTGTAAAAATACACCCCAAAACACATTGTACTACTTCTCCCGAGTATGGCGATACCACATGTGTGGCACTTTTTTGCACCCTAACTGCGCTAAAGGGCCCAAAGTCCAATGAGTACCTTTAGGATTTCACAGGTCATTTTGAGAAATTTCGTTTTAAGACTACTCCTCACGGTTTAGGGCCCCTAAAATGCCAGGGCAGTATAGGAACCCCACAAATGACCCCATTTTAGAAAGAAGACACCCCAAGGTATTCCGTTAGGAGTATGGTGAGTTCATAGAAGATTTTATTTTTTGTCAAAAGTTAGCGGAAATTGATTTTAATTGTGTTTTTTCACAAAGTGTCATTTTCCGCTAACTTGTGACAAAAAATAAAATCTTCTATGAACTCGCCATACTCCTAACGGAATACCTTGGGGTGTCTTCTTTCTAAAATGGGGTCATTTGTGGGGTTCCTATACTGCCCTGGCATTTTAGGGGCCCTAAACCGTGAGGAGTAGTCTTGAAACGAAATTTCTCAAAATGACCTGTGAAATCCTAAAGGTACTCATTGGACTTTGGGCCCTTTAGCGCAGTTAGGGTGCAAAAAAGTGCCACACATGTGGTATCGCCGTACTCAGGAGAAGTAGTATAATGTGTTTTGTGGTGTATTTTTACACATACCCATGCTGAGTGGGAGAAATATCTCTGTAAATGGACAATTGTGTGTAAAAAAAATTAACAAATTGTCATTTACAGAGATATTTCTCCCACCCAGCATGGGTATGTGTAAAAATACACCCCAAAACACATTACACTACTTCTCCTGAGTACGGCAATACCACATGTGTGGCACTTTTTTGCAGCCTAACTGCGCTAAGTGGTCCAAAGTCCAATGAGCACCTTTAGGCTTTACAGGGGTGCTTACAATTTAGCACCCCCCAAAATGTCAGGACAGTAAACACACCCCACAAATGACCCCATTTTGGAAAGTAGACCCTTCAAGGTATTCAGAGAGGGGTATGGTGAGTCTGTGGCAGATTTCATTTTTTTTTGGTGCAAGTTAGAAGAAATGGAAACTTTTTTTTTTTTTTTTTTCCTCACAAAGTGTCATTTTCCGCTTACTTGTGACAAAAAATAATATCTTCTATGAACTCACTATGCCTCTCAGTGAATACTTTGGGATGTCTTCTTTCCAAAATGGGGTCATTTGGGGGGTATTTATACTATCCTGGAATTCTAGCCCCTCATGAAACATGACAGGGGGTCAGAAAAGTCATAGATGCTTGAAAATGGGAAAATTCACTTTTTGCACCATAGTTTGTAAACGCTATAACTTTTACCCAAACCAATAAATATACGCTGAATGGGTTTTTTTTTATCAAAAACATGTTTGTCCACATTTTTCGCGCTGCATGTATACAGAAATTTTACTTTATTTGAAAACTGTCAGCACAGAAAGTTAAAAAAATCATTTTTTTGCCAAAATTCATGTCTTTTTTGCTGAATATAATAAAAAGTAAAAATCGCAGGAGCAATTAAATAGCACCAAAAGAAAGCTTTATTAGTGACAAGAAAAGGAGCCAAAATTCATTTAGGTGGTAGGTTGTATGAGCGAGCAATAAACCGTGAAAGCTGCAGTGGTCTGAATGGAAAAAAAGTGGCCGGTCCTTAAGGGGTAGAAAGCCCTAGGTCCTCAAGTGGTTAAAGCTATTTAAAGGGCACTTCCGGTTTTTATATCCAGATACCCGAATAGGTCGGGTACCCGCGGGTGTTTTGGTCGGATACCCGAATTCACTCGGGTATCCGCAAGGTCGGATCCGGGTACCCGAATCGGATCCAGATATCTAGGTACCTGGATCCGGATCCGGGCGGGTATTAAAAAGTACTACCCGAGCAACCCTGCCTCCAGGGTCCACACAGAACAATCTTCTTCTGCCAGTCTGCCACTCCCGCCAGCTATTACACCACTACAATAGCTGCATCTACCTCCTCCTCCTGCTGCTGCTGTCTGTGTTACCCACCGCCAGGGTCCACACAGAACAAATCTTCTGCTGCCAGTCTGCCACTAGCTATTACACCCAGGGCCGGCCCTAGACTTTTTGCCGCCTGAGGAAAAAATGATTGCTGCCGCCACCCCCCCTGTGGGGGGGACCGCCGCCGCCGAACTGGAGGGGTAGCGGGCAGGGCGGGGGTATTGGGCCTAGCGGCGGGGAGGGGGGTCGGACCCCCCCCTCCCTCGCCTGGGTCCCCCGTCCTCCGCTCCCCTCCAGCCTTAAATAGATAAGAAGCGCAACTCGTAAGAGGCAGTGGGCGGGGAGGACTCACCTCTTCCTCGCTCGATCCAGCGTGCGCTCCACTGACGTCCCTTCCTGCAGCGCCGTCCACTTACAATACAGTGGGCGGCGTTGCAGGAAATGACGTCAGTGGAGCGCACGCTGGATCGAGGAAGAGGTGAGTCCTCCCCGCCCACTGCCTCTTACGAGTTGCGCTTCTTATCTATTTAAGGCTGGAGGGGAGCGGAGGACGGGGGACCCAGGCGAGGGAGGGGGGGGGGGGTCCGACCCCCCTCCCCGCCGCTAGGCCCAATACCCCCGTCCTGCCCGCTACCCCTCCAGCTGGGCGGCCGGCTCCCCGCACCCACCGATGGGTGGATGCCGCCCCTAGAAATTTGCCGCCTGAGGCAAAAGTTTCACCCCGCCTCATGAGCGGGCCGGCCCTGATTACACCACTACAATAGCTGCATCTACCTCCTCCTCCTGCTGCTGTCTGTGTTACCCACCGCCAGGGTCCACACAGAACAAGTCTTCTGCTACCAGTCTGCCACAAGCTATTACGCCACTACAATAGCTGCATCTACCTCCTCCTCCTGCTACTGTCTGTGTTACCCACCGCCAGGGTCCACACAGAACAAATCTTCTGCTACCAGTCTGCCACAAGCTATTACGCCACTACAATAGCTGCATCTACATCCTCCTCCTCCTCCTGCTGCTGTCTGTGTTTCCCACCGCCAGGGTCCACACAGAATAATTTTCTGCTGCCAGTCTGCCACCACCAGCTATTACGACACTACAATAGCTGCATCTATCTCCCCCTCCTGCTGCTGCTGTCTGTGTTACCCATCACTAGAGATGTCGCGAACCTCCGATTTTCGGTTCGCGAACCGGGTTCGCAAACTTCCGCAGAAGGTTCGGTTCGCGGAAAAATTCGCGAACCGCAATAGACTTCAATGGGGAGGCGAACTTTGAAAAATAGAAAAAATTATGCTGGCCACAAAAGTGATGGAAAAGATGTTTCAAGGGGTCTAACACCTGGAGGGGGGCATGGCGGAGTGGGATACATGCCAAAAGTCCCGGGGGAAAAATCTGGATGTGACGCAAAGCAGCGTTTTATGGGCAGAAATCACATTGAATGCTAAATTGCAGGCCTAACGTGCTTTCAAACATCTTGCATGTGTATACATCAAACAGGGAGTGTAATTAGAGTACTGCTTCACACTGACACACCAAACTCACTGTGTAACGCACCGCAAACAGCTGTTTGTGTAGTGACGGCCATGCTGGACCACTACGCAACATGGCGTGATTGCTCTTCCTCACTCAGTGATGTCAGGTAATGTGTGACTTCCTTCTCAACTTTCCATGGCATTGTTAAAAAGCTTACGTTTTGTTTTTAATTTACATTTTCTACTTGCTGTGTACTTGTTCAGTACCGCTACAATGAGAATCCTGTGGAGGCGGGCAAGTCTGCCATTGTGACCCCGGGTAATGGCCGGGGAATGAGAGGTTTGAATCCGGTGTGGAGCCTGAGCAACGGCTACCACTACACATCCAAGGAGGGCAGCGGGCAGGCATGCACGCCCGCCCGCCCCGAGGTAGTGACCAAAAATAACAATACAGGAGGAGGACTTTCGAGGCCCTGCTGTGTATTTGAAATGAATGTACTTTAAATCCTTTAACGAGAACCAGTTATGGCGGGCAAAGATGACACCACATTTCTTTCACGAGAATCATATGGAGGCGGGCAAGTCTGTCATTTGTGACCCTAGGTAATGGCCCGGAATGAGGGATGGAATCCGGTGTGGAGCCTGAGAAACGGCTACCACTACACATCCAAGGAGGGCAGCAGGTAGGCATGCACGCCCGCCCCGAGGTAGTGACCAAAATAACAATACAGGAGGCGGACTTTCGAGGCCCTGCTGTGTATTTGAAATTAATTAACTTTAAATCCTTTAACGGGAATCCGTTATGGAGGGCAAGTCTGCCATTGTCACCGCGGGGAATGAAGGTTGGATTGCGGCCCGAAGTGGGAGCCTGCTGAGACCCATGCTGTAGCTGCCCTGACCGTGCTTTGCAGACCAGGCATCTGTGGTCAGATGGACCCTTGAGCAGCGGAAGACAAACCAAGTCGAAAGCATTTGCCAAGAATGTTTTACGGAGGGCAAGTTTTTTTGCCCTTTTTTTAAATTTTTTGAAAATGATAGATGGTTGTATTTTTAAATTGTTTGAAAGTTTAGATGGTTGTATTTTTAAATTGTTTGAAAGTTTAGATGGTTGTATTTTTAAATTGTTTGAAAGTTTAGATGGTTGTATTTTTAAATTGTTTAAAAGTGTATCCATTCTTCCTCCCCCAGCCACGAACAATACCATGGGAACGTGGAGCAGCAGAAGCCCCCTGTGACGGCTGCCACTGTTGTTCTCCGCTGCTTGTCTTTTGAGGGGTGCTTCTTTTCCTCAGGTGTTCTTGCCATAGCTGTTTGTGCCTTCTCTCCAGGTGCCTTCGTAAAGCACTTGTCCCTACGTGACAGTTGGCCTTTCCACGGCTCAATTTTTGCTGGCAGAGACAACAGATGGCTTTGCTCCGATCTGAGACACACACGTGAAAACATTTCCAAACCGCTGAGCCCCCCTGGGCTGATGGCGCTACGGTGGCATCAGCAGCTGACGTTGAAGGCATGTGTGCTCCCTGGCCATAGCTGGCGATACATGGCACCGGACACTGCCCCCAGCTGTTTCTGAGGACGAGCTCCCTCTGCTTCTATCATGGAGTCGTCTCCTCCTACTCCTCTCTGACTCCTCCTCTGAACTGTCCCCCTGGTCATCTCCTCTACCGGGAACATATGTGGTATCTGTATAATCGTCATCATAATCCTCCTGGCCAGGTGCGCTTTCCTCAGACACCTCCTCAAGTGCACCAACTTCAGGTGGTCCACCATCATCCCCATCCACACATGTTACGTCCATACTATCGCCACCTAACTCAGACGTATGAGGTGGTGCACCTGCGCCTTCTTGTTGTTGTTGCAGTAGTGGCTGGGAATCAGTGATTTCACCACCACCACCAAATAACTCCTGTGAAGTGTCAAATGCAGCGGATGTGGTGCTTGTTGTAGCGCTGGTGGCTGCGGGAGATGAGGTGTTCTGTGTTAAATACTCAATCACCTCCTCACGATTTTGGGAAGTGATGCACGTGCCTTCTTCTGAGCACTGTATTTTGGGGCAGGTCCGCATGAAATCACAGCAACACCACCTCGCACAGCCACAGACCTGCCGGTGCCTGGTGGCCTTCCTCTGGGTCTGCCTCTACCTCTTCCTCTACCTGGTTTGTCCATTTTTTCCATCTCGGGGGTATGCTAGCTATATGCAGTGAGGTGGGTTCTCACTCAACACAACAGGTAGTTAGATGCAGTGAGGTGGCCAGGTGGGTTCACACTCAACACAACAGGTAGTTAGATGCAGTGAGCTGGGTTCACTCAACAGTAAAGGTACTTAAGATGCAGTGAGGTGGGTTCTCACTCAACACAACAGGTAGTTAGATGCAGTGAGGTGGCCAGGTGGGTTCACACTCAACACAACAGGTAGTTAGATGCAGTGAGCTGGGTTCACTCAACACAAGGCTAGGTATATGCAGTGATGAGGTGGGTTAAGTAAACACAACAGGTACTGGGTAGTTAGATGCAGTGAGCTGGGTTCACTCAACAGTAAAGGTACTTAAGATGCAGTGAGGTGGGTTCTCACTCAACACAACAGGTAGTTAGATGCAGTGAGGTGGCCAGGTGGGTTCACACTCAACACAACAGGTAGTTAGATGCAGTGAGCTGGGTTCACTCAACAGTAAAGGTACTTAAGATGCAGTGAGGTGGGTTCTCACTCAACACAACAGGTAGTTAGATGCAGTGAGGTGGCCAGGTGGGTTCACACTCAACACAACAGGTAGTTAGATGCAGTGAGCTGGGTTCACTCAACAGTAAAGGTACTTAAGATGCAGTGAGGTGGGTTCTCACTCAACACAACAGGTAGTTAGATGCAGTGAGGTGGCCAGGTGGGTTCACACTCAACACAACAGGTAGTTAGATGCAGTGAGCTGGGTTCACTCAACACAACGCTAGGTATATGCAGTGATGATGTGGGTTAAGTAAACACAACAGGTACTGGGTAGTTAGATGCAGTGAGCTGGGCTCACTGAACAGTATACAGTAAAGGTACTTAAGATGCAGTGAGGTGGGTTCTCACTCAACACAACAGGTAGTTAGACTTAGATGCAGTGAGCTGGGTTCACTCAACACAACGCTAGGTATATGCAGTGATGAGGTGGGTTAAGTAAACACAACAAGTACTGGTAGTTAGATGCAGTGAGCTGGGTTCACTCAACACAAAGCTAGGTATATGCAGTGATGAGGTGGGTTAAGTAAACACAACAGGTACTGGGGTATATGCAGTACTGGGTAGTACAATGTGCAGCTCCCTGTCACACACACAGGCAGTCAGTCACTGAATGTGCTGGGCTGCTGGCAGTGGCACACACACTATCAATTAGCAAGGCTGTGCATGCAACAAAGTGTCAGAAAAAAAAAATGTACAGGTTGAGCTCTGAAAAGAGCTGTTGCTGGGTGCTTTAAAAGCAATATTAATCAGTCAGGAACAAGCAAAGCAGCCTAGAACCTAACTAATCTGTCCCTAAGAGAAAAAGTCTGCAGCAGCTGTCCCTTTCCTCTCTCTAGCAGGCACACGAGTGACTGTAATGGCCGCCGGAGGCTGCCTTATATAAGGGGGGGTGGGGCTCCAGGGCTTACTGTAGCCTGAATGGCTACAATGTGCCTGCTGACTGTGATGCAGAGGGTCAAAGTTGACCCTCATAGTGCATTATGGGGCGAATCGAACTTCCGGAAAAGTTCGCCCTGGCGCAGGTGAACGCGAACACCCAATGTTCGCCTGGAACCGTTCGCCAGCGAACCGTTCGGTACACCTCTACCCATCACCAGGGTCCACACAGAAAAAATCTTCTGCTGCCAGTCTGCCACCACCAGCTATTACACTACTACAATAGCTGCATCTACCTCCTCCTCCTCCTCCTGCTGCTGTCTCTGTCTCCCACCGCCAGGGTCCACACAGAATAATCTTCTGCTGCCAGTCTGCCACCAGCTATTACGCCACTACAATAGCTGCATCTACCTCCTCCTCTGGCTGTGTCAGTCTGTGTTTCCCACTGCCAGGGTCCACACAGAACAATCTTCTGCTGCCAGTCTGCCACCACTAGCTATTACGCCACTACAATAGCTGCTTCTACCTCCTCCTCCTGCTGTTTCAGTCTGTGTTACCTACCGTCAGGGTCCACACAGAACAAATCTTCTGCTGCCAGTCTGCCACCAGCTATTACACCACTACAATAGCTGCATCTACCTCCTCCTCCTCCTGCTGCTCGCTGTGTAACCCACCGCCAGGGTTTACACAGAACCAATCTTCTGTTGCCAGTCTGCCCCCACCAGCTATTACGCCACTACAATAGTTGCATCTATCTCCTCCTTCTGCCAGGGCCGGATTTGTACCTTTTACCGCCCAAGGCCTACTGTCACCAGCCGCCCCCCCCCCTCCACACACATCCCCCCCCACACCCCCCCCCCCCCCACACACTCCCACGCCCCCACACACTTTACAACATCTCCACAGCCCCAAACTTACACTTTCCGCCAAGCAAAAAGTCTTCACCTGGCACAAAATACGAAAAATACTTAACAGATCCTCTCGGTGCCCACTGTTCCTGCCCTGGGACCCTCTGAACATATTCAGACCCCTCACTGCTGCCTGGGACCCTCATCTATGCTGTTGCTACAACACTCCCATCTGTGTGCAACCATACTGGATCTGCACAAGCATGGTCCACACATGCCCAGTAGCTCAAAGCCTTTAGTGCATGTCTGTTTCCTCTGTGCTCAAGTGACTTTATGCTAATAGTAATGTGAGTGCCATACTCATGTGTGCCCAGTACAGTTGCACTTGTACATGGGAGTGCAGCCAGGAAAAAAAATAGGGTCCTGTGCACTGAATATGTTCATGACCCCCAGTATAGGTAGCCACATTCTGTCCACCCCCTTAGTATAGGTAAACAGATGTCCCCAACCCTTTTTAAGTATAGGTGGTCACATGCTGAACTCCACCCCCCCCCCTCTATTACTATAGGCAGACAGATGCTATGTGTCTCCCCCCTGCCCTTTAGTAAAGGTAGTCCGATGCTGTCCCCCTTTGCCCCCTCACTGTAGGTATCCAGATGTGGTCCCCCCTTTTGTATAGGTAGTCAGTCAGAACCTGCCCCCCCCCCCCTTTACAGTAATATAGGTAGCCAGAGGCTTCCCCCCTCAGAATAGGTAGCCGGTTGCCATGCCCCCCTCCTTTAGTATAGGTAGTCAGATTCTGTCCCCCCTTGTCCCCCAGTATAGGTAGCCAGTAGCCATGCCCCCCCCCCCCCCTTTAGCATAGGTAGACCGATTCTATCACCCCTTGCCCCCCCCCAGTATAGTTAAATGCTGCAACTCCCCCCGCGAGATTGGCCGCCAGATGCTATCCCCCATAAACTCTCCCCCCGCCCCAGCAGGAGCCTATGCGGATGTCTCCCCCCCCCCTCCCTCAAACCCCGAGAGAGAGCGGAAGCAGCAGAGTAACATACCTCTCCAGACTTCCAGCGCTGCCACCGAAGTTTCCTCTGTCAGCTGCCGCCGTGCATCTCTCCCTCTCCTGCTGGCGTCTCTCACATGTGACTCATGTGACTCGCTGGCAAGTTACCAGTGAGACACATGACAGGAATCGCCAGCAGGAGAGGGAGAGATGCACAGCGGCGGCTGACAGAGGAAACTTCGGAGGCAGCGCTGGAAGTCTGGAGAGGTACGTTACTCTGCTACTCCCGCTCTCTCGGGGTTTGGGGAGGGGAGAAGACATCCGCACAGTCTCCTGCTGGGGCGGGGGGAGAATTGGCACTTGGCAGGGGATAGCATCTAGCGGCCAATCTCGCAGGGGCGGAGGGAGGTGCGGGCTGTGGCTGAGCTGAGTGACCCTGCTGCCCAAGCCTCAGGAAGGCGTTCCACACTGTCTGGAAGAGCGACGCACTCCAAGCCGCCGATTGTAAAGGGGCGGGCGGCTGCTGACATGCGGAGCGGTTCTTCTTACCGCTGGTGACAACAAGTGCAGTCATCCTTGTCACCACCTGCCGCCCTTTGGATTCTCGTGGATTCTGGCGCCCTAGGCACGGGCTTTGGGTGCCTTTCCCCAAATCCGGCCCTGCCTTCTGCTTTGTCAGTCTGTGTTACCCACTGCCAGGGTCCACACAGAACAAATCTTCTGCTGCCAGTCTGCAACAACCAACTATTAGGACCCATTCACACTGGAGTGTTTTGCCGGCGATTTTTGAAAGCGCTAGGGTAATAAAGGGCCTGTTCTCTAAATGCAAACGCGTAGCCTGCACCATTTTCAAGCAATTTCCCGGCGATCGTGTTTTAGTGCTATAGAAGCGCAAAACGCGATCACTAAAAAAATCGCCAGGTGTGAACGGTGATTTTTTGGCATTAATCGTCGAAAAAAGCCAGAGCAACACGCTAGCAAAATCGCTAGCATTTTGCGATCAGCAAGTTTGAATGGGCCCTTACGCCACTACAATAGCTGCATCTACCTCCTCCTCCTCCTGCTGCTGTCTCAGTCTGTTTCCTACCGCCAGGGTCCACTCACAGAACAAATCTTCTGCTGCCAGTCTGCCACCAGCTATTACGCCATACAATAGCTGTATTGTTGAAAAAAAAAACTGTATAATTTTTTTGAGATGTCTGAGTTGAAAACTGTGATGTCCCAGTTGTGTATTGGACACAATGTGGGTTTCACGATCGTTGTCTGGAACCTCCTGATGTTAATTTACAGACATTTTTTTTCTCTTTTAATTATACCTCCCCACATAAACAATTGCTGTTTTTCATTTAAAAAAAATGATGCTTCATGCATCATTTACTATAAAAGACGTTTTGGAAGCAATTTAAAGGCCAGTTCGTGATTTCAGTTCGAATACCAAATTTTCCCGAATAATGGGTCCGAAAACCGAATTCAAATCGAATTTCCGAATCGTTCGAATTCGAAACTTCGGACTTATCTGAATTTCGGGCTATTTGAATTGGGATCCACTCGAATAATAAAAAGAGGTATCCGAGCACCACTGTTCCATAATATATAGACAAGTATTTAAACTCTCTACTGATGGCAGTAAGTGCTGACAGTTCTGCTTTGCTAACAGCTTGGTTTGTGCTTAAAGACCAGCTTTAATTTAGGGTCGGTCCACACTTGTCAGGTTGCAGATCGGAATGCGTTTTAAACCAATCAGTTTTTCTAAAAATGTATCCGTTTTTCAGAATGCTGTGCTTTTGCAGCGTATGTTTCCAGGCCATTTAAACATATGTCAAAAACGTGTCCTTCCTTTCTGTGTGTTTCTATTAAATAAAGAGGTCCGCAAAGATGATGCTGAGGGAAGGAGCAGGCAGTGGGCAATCTGCTTTGGCATCTGTTTTGTGTGCAAAAGTTCTCTGTGTAGAGGGAGATCCATTTTTGTGTTGCCTTTCATTGCCTCCACGGGTATCTGGGCTCCGTTAAAATTTGCAATATCCGGACTCTACGTTCAGTTTTCTAAAACGGAGCCCATGGATCCGTTTTTTTGAAGTGTGTGAAGACGGACGCTATTTTTAACATTGGTATCCGGGGCTCCGTTTTTGTCCAGGGCAAAAAACAGATACGGTTTTGAAACAAGTGTGTACCGACTCTAGTCCTAATTTAAGTGCCACCAGATAGAATAACTAACTAGATAGATGCCCTGAAGAAGCAAGTGTCATGGATGAGCTGTGAAAAAACACAACTGCAATCGGTTTTCTTAATTGCACCGATTGTGATTAACAGTACAATTCCATTGTATGTGTAGTTATAGCAGAATGTAAATAACTTGGGGTCTGTCTATTCTAGCAGGTCTCTATTCATGTGACTCCATATGTTCTCCAGGGAAGCCAATGTTTGTGTTTAATTAATGAGAATAAAAGGGCTTTTTCTTCATTGGCAGGTAATAGCTAGGTGTAAAGCTCTGCCAGCAGCCAGTAGCAAATGTTTACCTTTCCGTAAAGGAAGCCAGAAGCAGCTCTTCACAGTAGGGAGTAGGCTTAGGCCCGGTACACATTAGTGTTTTTTTGCGGAGCCGGTCGTACTGATCCGGCCATCAGGATCAGGAAAAACTGTCAGTTTTTACAGCCAGTGTGCTGTAAACTGTCAGTGTTCTATTTGTTACTATGTAGCTGCAAAACCTTCCGTTTCCGTTCCGTTGAGCAAAACGGGCCGGAAAATTAGGTCCTGCACCATTTTTTAGTCCGTTCAGAGGAACGGACCACGGAACCGTGCAGCCGGTTCCGTTGGCAAATGCAGATGTGAACCGGGCCTTACTGGAGCCAGTCTGAGCAGATACAAACTAAATGTATTATATGATTTTTGTGCCTTGTAAAGGTTAACATACATATGACAGGTATGAGAATTATATCATTTTGTTGGTCAGAATCAGCTGAGTATTCTAATATCAATCTTATTCCACTGACATTCCCAGCCACCAAGATATTAATTTTGGAGCAACTAATTAGGCTAGATCATTGGTCCTTGGTCTCTGTAGAATTCACCGGATTCACTGTGTATAAATCTGTTATCAGCACAAATATGGCATTTATCGTTTTTGAATTACAGTGTTTTACAGTTTATACCTAAAATCTCCCTCCAAGGTCCAAGGAGATGGACTGTGATTGGTCTGTAAACCATAGGGGGCAGCAGGGGCGTTTCTAGGGTCCCTGGAGATCAGTGGCACCTGTGGGCACCAGGAGGGGAGGTACATGGCAAAAATGGGCGTGGCCATGCGGTGAGTGGGCGTGGCCATGGGTGGGGCCAAATGTACATGAACTTAGCAGCGGTGTAAGCTACGGATAACGGGCCTGCCCATCGAAATATTGGACGGAGCCCCCTGTCCTTTATTTCGATCATTTACAATCAGTATAGGCATAGATCAAAGATGTATACGCACATACAATTTTGATTGGTCAATCACTGACCCCCAATTTCCCACCCCCGTGCAGTAAGTGGGCCAACAGACAATGAATTTTATGAACAGAGCTAAAATTGGCTAATCAAAATTGTATGTGTGTACCAGGCTTTACAGCTAATACTGTACATACTGAAAGTAGCAGGGATCAGCATACAATACAGCTGGTTTACAATCAATAAAGGCACAGAGTAACACCTTACACTGTACACACTGGAGGTAAATCAGCACACAGTGCAAGCACTAGAGAACAGCGTATACTGTACATACTGTAGGCAGCAGAATTCAGCACACTGCAGCTAGCGTGCCAAAAATATGACGATCACGTTGTGTGGCGTGCTTATCGCGCCGCACCAAAAAATGGGTGGGCCATGGACCAGAATATAGGTGTGGTAACGGGTGGAGACAAATTTACATGAACCTAGCAATGGTGGGACATCAGATTAGGACAGTGGTGGCGAACCTTTTGGAGGCCGAGTGCCCAAACTGCAACCCAAAAGTCACTTACCGGTATCTATCGCAAAGTGGCAACAGCAATTTAAACTAAATACTGTACAAACGTTTTAACTCATACATGAACATTATGGAAAATCCAAGTTGAAAATAAACTGTGAAGATAAACAATTTCATCCATCCTACTCCTGAAAAATGTATTCAATTTTTTAGAACCTCCCAGTTTTATTTTCTGTTTTAAAACGCTAAAAAAGTAGGTTTAATGCTATTGTCTCATATGATAAGGATTCAGCTTTTCCCATAGTCTCGCAGTTAGCAATCATGTGACCCCCAACAAGACATATTCAGCAATCATGAGGCCCCCAACAAATCAGGAGGCCCCCAACAAGACAAATTCAGCAATCATGAGGCCTCCAACAAATCATGAGGCCCCCAACAAGACAAATTCAGCAATCATGAGGCCCCCAACAAGACAAATTCAGCAATCATGAGGCCCCCAACAAATCATGAGGCCCCCAACAAGACAAATTCAGCAATCATGAGGCCCCCAACAAATCATAAGGCTCCCAACAAGACACATTCAGCAGTCATGAGGCACATAAATAGACAGCATTTCACATAAATAGGCAGAATGCCCCCTTAATATGGTAACCCCCCCAAGTTAGGTAGTGAGTGACAGGGACCCCCAGGTTAGCTAGTGAGTGACAGGCGCCTCCAGTTAGGTAGTGAGTGACAGGGACCCCGATAGTGAGTGACAGGGAGCACCTTTAGGTAGTGAGTGAGTTCCAGGGAGCCCCTTTAGGCAGTGAGTGAGTGCCAGGAAGCCCCTTTAGGCAGTGAGTGAGTGACAGGGAGCCCCTTTAGGCAGTGAGTGAGTGACAGGAAGCCCCTTTAGGCAGTGAGTGAGTGACAGGAAGCCCCTTTAGGCAGTGAGTGAGTGACAGGGAGCCCCTTTAGGCAGTGAGTGAGTGACAGGGAGCCCCTTTAGGCAGTGAGTGAGTGACAGGGAGCCCCTTTAGGGAGTGAGTGAGTGACAGGGAGCCCCTTTAGGGAGTGAGTGAGTGACAGGGAGGCCCTTTAGGGAGTGAGTGAGTGCCAGGGAGCCCCTTTAGTGAGTGAGTGCGTGCCAGGGAGCCCCTTTAGTGAGTGAGTGCGTGCCAGGGAGCCCCTTTAGTGAGTGAGTGCGTGCCAGGGAGCCCCTTTAGGGAGTGAGTGACAGGGAGCCCCTTTAGGGAGTGAGTGAGTGACAGGGAGCCCCTTTAGGGAGTGAGTGACAGGGAGCCCCTTTAGGGAGTGAGTGAGTGACAGGGAGCCCCTTTAGGGAGTGAGTGAGTGACAGGGAGCCCCTTTAGGGAGTGAGTGAGTGAGTGACAGGGAGCCCCTTTAGGGAGTGGGTGCGTGACAGGGAGCCCCTTTAGGGAGTGGGTGCGTGCCAGGGAGCCCCTTTAGGGAGTGGGTGCGTGCCAGGGAGCCCCTTTAGGGAGTGGGTGCGTGCCAGGGAGCCCCTTTAGGGAGTGGGTGCGTGCCAGGGAGCCCCTTTAGGGAGTGAGTGAGTGCCAGGGGAGCCCCTTTAGGGAGTGAGTGAGTGCCAGGGGAGCCCCTTTAGGGAGTGAGTGAGTGCCAGGGGAGCCCCTTTAGGGAGTGAGTGAGTGCCAGGGGAGCCCCTTTAGGGAGTGAGTGAGTGCCAGGGGAGCCCCTTTAGGGAGTGAGTGAGTGCCAGGGGAGCCCCTTTAGGGAGTGAGTGAGTGCCAGGGAGCCCCTTTAGGGAGTGAGTGAGTGCCAGGGAGCCCCTTTAGGGAGTGAGTGAGTGCCAGGGGAGCCCCTTTAGGGAGTGAGTGAGTGCCAGGGGAGCCCCTTTAGGGAGTGAGTGAGTGCCAGGGGAGCCCCTTTAGGGAGTGAGTGCCAGGGGAGCCCCTTTAGGGAGTGAGTGAGTGCCAGGGAGCCCCTTTAGGGAGTGAGTGAGTGACAGGGAGCCCCTTTAGGGAGTGAGTGAGTGCCAGGGAGCCCCTTTAGGGAGTGAGTGAGTGCCAGGGAGCCCCTTTAGGGAGTGAGTGCGTGCCAGGGAGCCCCTTTAGGGAGTGAGTGCGTGCCAGGGAGCCCCTTTAGGGAGTGAGTGAGTGCCAGGGGAGCCCCTTTAGGGAGTGAGTGAGTGACAGGGAGCCCCTTTAGGGAGTGAGTGAGTGACAGGTAGCCCCTTTAGGGAGTGAGTGAGTGACAGGGAGCCCCTTTAGGGAGTGAATGCCAGGGAGCCCCTTTAGGGAGTGAGTGAGTGACAGGGAGCCCCTTTAGGGAGTGAGTGACAGGTAGCCCCTTTAGGGAGTGAGTGAGTGACAGGGAGCCCCTTTAGGGAGTGAGTGCGTGCCAGGGAGCCCCTTTAGTGAGTGAGTGAGTGACAGGGAGGCCCCCTCTCTAGCCGCCGCCGCTCCCCCCCCTACCTCTCAGCAGACCTCAGGATCAGCGGCGACCCGACCAGATGCACGATTGGTCGCCGGCTCGCCGCCTGATCCTGAGGTCTGAGACTGTCAGTGACGCGGCGGCTGGAGGGAGCCGCTGAGTCTGACAGAGGGGGCGGCCGGGCGGAGATCCGTGGCACCCCAGGAAAGATTGGGGGCACGTGCCCCCCTAAAACAGGGCTAGCGACGCCCCTGGGGGGCAGGCTTTGTTCCACCCCAAAACTAGCTCCAATAAAACCAAGGTGCATGCAAGGAGGAGCAGTCCTCC
The DNA here is from genome assembly GCF_040937935.1 of Hyperolius riggenbachi. NCBI lineage: Eukaryota > Metazoa > Chordata > Amphibia > Anura > Hyperoliidae > Hyperolius > Hyperolius riggenbachi. The sequence goes on from NC_090654.1 coordinate 140,322,236, forward strand.
ATTTTACCATCGTAAGGATTGCATGCAGCTAGCATGAGGACAGATCTAGCTGCCATTTGGTCTGAACTCTGATCCGGAAACAAAGAACTTTCCATGTGCTCGGTTTTCCACACAAAGGGACATATTTCTTCCAAACTTAAAGGGACTCCGAGCAGTGCAGAAACTATGGAAAGATGCACATCATTTTAAAGCTCTCTTTCTCCTCTTTCCAATGATATATAAATCGCCGCCCTACGCCTTTTAGTTTTCACTATTTTCGCGATTGAAATTGCCGCAGCCGCGATTTCGATCGCGAAAATAGAGAAAACTAAAAGGCGTAGGGCGAAGATTTAGGTGTCGTCAGAAAGAGGAGAAAGAGAGCTTTAAAATGATATCCATCAAGCCATAGTTATATTGTATTACACAGGGCGACTTTTTGTCAAAGTCAGCAGCTGCATTCAGCAGAATGGAGCTGCTGACACTGGGGAAAGTGTCGGCCTGTGTAATACAATATAACTATGGCTTGATGGATATCATTTTAAAGCTCTCTTTCTCCTCTTTCTGACGACACCTAAATCGTTGCCCTACACCTTTTAGTTTTCTCTATTTTCGCGATCGAAATCGCGGTCGCGGCAATTTCAATCGCGAAAATAGCGAAAACTAAAAGACGTAGGGTGGTGGTTTATATATCATTGGAAAGAGGAGAAAGAGAGCTTTAAAATGATATGCATCTTTCCATAGTTTCTGCACTGCTCGGAGTCCCTTTAAGTATCCGTTTATTTTCTTTCCCTTTTATTTTACGATAGTTTACTCTTCTCTCTAATTGTTATTTTTAAAGATTTTCTGTATATATTAATTATTTATATTGCATTTATAATAAAAAAGACTTCTAAGTCATTTTGTCTCAGCTGCACCCTGCTATTCAGCCATCCAGAAGGAATCCTAGCTTCTGAAGATATGCTACCTGATGTAACTATATTGCTATAGCCAAATTAGTGTGTTCTAACGGTTTTATTCACAGGTTTTAGAATCAGTGAGAGTAGGTCCTCTATCCTCTACAGAGGTGGTGGCAGCTTTGTACCCTGAAATAGTGTGTAGTTTGTGTTACTGTAGCTCGCAAGCTACCCTCTAGCCTGTCTGCTGCCAAATTCCAGCTGCTTTAGCTCATTGATTACGTCCACCAGGTTGGACGGTCTGTGGGTTGAAATACATTGGAAGGCATTGAGTGGTCCGACTCTGAGGGGGCTTGTGATAGTGGTGGCAGTGGTGGGATCTGTGTTGTGCTGAGAGTATCTTAGATAGTGTATTTATACAGAACCTTACGTTAAAATAATACACCAGAAGGGGCTCCTGGTCGCTCTCTGTGTTTTCCCTGTATTTGTTGGAAATTTCAGGACTCCTCTGGACTCCTCTGAAAATTCTCTTTTGTGAGCACATCATTGGTTTTCATGTTCCATGGTCTAGCTGCTTGCTTAAGAAAGCAGATTCATCTCTGAAGTTTGCATACTAGATCTGGCTTTTGCGAGTCAACAAATCCTTTTGGTTGTTCCATGTAGATCTCTTCTGTTAACTAGCTGTATAACTGCTTACCATTCTCTCCACGCTGATTGGCGTGAACGCAGCGGCAGCCCCAGGACCACTCCACACCAATTGGCGTGAAGTGCTAAGGGCGAAGATTGCAAGGGGTTGTGCCCACCGATCCGCCCCGTCATCAGCCTCCCAGTGGTGATCGCCACTAGGAGACTGTTATACAGCGAAACCGCTGTCTATTTACTCAGTACAGCGGGGCGGCAGGGAAGCAATCCACTGTCATAGGCTTAAACCTATGACAGCCAATCGTGCTGATTGGCTGGCGGGGAGGAGGGAGGGACTGGAATAAAAATAATAAAGAGGACATTTATAAGAAAAAAAAGGAAAAAAAATATTTACAAAAAAAAATAAACATCCTGGGAGCGATCATAGCCCACCAACAGAAAGCTCTGTTGGTGGGCAGAAAAGGGGGGGATCACTTGTCTGCTGAGTTGTGCGGCCCTGCAGTGAGGCCTTAAAGCTGCAGTGGCCTTAATTGTAAAAAATAGCCTGGTCACTAGGGGGGTTTAAGACCGTGGTCCTTAAAGGGATACTGTAGGGGGTCGGGGGAAAATGAGCTGAACTTACCCGGGGCTTCTAATGGTCCCCCGCAGACATCCTGTGCCCGCGCAGCCGCTCACTGATGCTCCGGCCCCGCCTCCGGTTCACTTCTGGAATTTCTGACTTTAAAGTCAAAAAAACCACTGCGCCTGCGTTGCCGTGTCCTCGATCCCGCTGATGTCATCAAGAGCGCACAGCGCAGGCCCAGTATGGTCTGTGTTTGCGCAGTACACTCCTGGTGACATCAGCGGGAGCGAAGACACGGCAACGTAGGCGCAGTGTTTTTCTGACTTTAAAGGCAGAAATTCCAGAAGTGAACCGGAGGCGGGGCCGGAGCAATGGGGAGTGGCTGCGCCAACACAGGATGTCTGCGGGGGACCATTAGAAGCCCCGGGTAAGTTCAGCTCATTTTCCCCCGACCCCCCTACAGTATCTTAAAGTAAACCAGAGACAAATCAATACAAAAGATTTATACATACTGTAATGAACAGCGGAGATGCCGCCGCATGGGCAAGCAGCATGGTGGCTATCTCCGCATCCCAGCCAGCGGCTGCTGCCGCGCAGCAGCGTGATACTGCTTTGCCTTGTCCTTCTAGTGCACACAGATGGAGAGTTACGCGCGCGAACGCCAGGCGACAGGACTTTTATGCTGCTAGAAGGGGAGTCAGCTGATCATGCCGATCAGCTGACTCCAGCTATGCTCTGGATTGGCTGAGTGACTGGGGCGGCGCTGTGGAGTGCTTTTAGTATATATAGGAGTTGCCTATCACTTGCAAGTTGTCTGCTGTTGCGAACATTTACGTGTGAGCGCTCAGACTTGAGTCAGATCCCACAGTGTGTTAGAACCAGCCGGAGCTGGGAATTCACATTGAGTCAGTTTCCATTGATAGCTTTAAAGTACTATTTCTTGCTACTGTTTATGTGTTAGACTAGTTCCCAGGTGTTGAGACCAAGGACCTCACACCTAAGACTAGGAGATCTACATTTGCTACTGTTATCTGTTAGACTAGTTCCCAGGTGTTGAGACCACGGACCTCACACCTAAGACTAGGAGATTACTATATTGTCACTGCTTATCTGTTAGACTAGATCCCAGGTGTTGAGACCAAGGTCCTCACACCTAAGACTAGGACTGTGACACATTATTTGTTACCTGTTATGACCTTTGGCTTTCCTGACTACTCTCCTGTTCTCTGATTCGGTACTTCCGCCCATCTGATTATCTGTTGCCAACATTGCCTGTACCTGGATACCGAATCAGTCTTCCGCTTCTGTACTTTGTCTGTCCGTGTGTTGCCGACCTGGCTTGTCCGACCTTTCTGGCTGTCACCTAGCCCTTGGGTGATCAGCCTTACTGTACACCTGTGACACCTGCTCTTCAGGTGGTTACTAGCTGCTATATCAGGCCTATGGTCACCAGCTCCTCTGGAGGCCATCGTGCAGCACAGTCAGTGGGTCTCTACCTCTCTAAGGTTGATTGGCTGCAGTACAGTCTGATTCCTTGCTCTTCAAGGAATCCCTAGCTGCAGACCAATCCTATCATATCACTCCATTCAGTGGTCCCTGCCCCTCAGGCATCCACTGGCTGCAGTACAGTCCGATTCCCTGCCCCTCAGGGAATCCTTGGCTGCAGTAGTGTCTGTATCTCCCGCTCCTCGGGAGATAACTTCTCCATTTACTGTTGCACCAAACACAATACCACATTGGGTGTCCTGTGTCTAGCTATACTAGTATTATTGGTGATTCTGCAGATCACCACATAATCAGGTATAGCATCTGTATTGTTGGTGATACTGCAGATCACCAATAATCAGAAAAATCTGTGTTGCTGACACCAATCGTTACACATACCGGGGGCTTCCTCCAGCCCCCTCCACATCGATCGCTCCCACAACGTCTTCCTGGTCCCAGTATAAGCTCTGTAAGTTTGGCGAGTCGGGGCGCACTGTGCATGCGCGGCCCAGCAACGTGTGGCTAGGAGCGCTCTGCACCTAAATGCAGAATGCTCCCAACTGCGGGAGTGAGGCGGAGGGACATGCGCGGCTGCAATGCGCATGCGCCAACTGACTCTGACTGGTCAAATTTACAGGGCTTCTACCAGGACCAGGAGAAGGCAGAGGAAGACGTTGTGGGTGCGAACGATGTATAAATCTTTTGTATTGATTAGTCTCTGGTACACTTTAAGAAGGCTGTTCTTATATCAAAGTATCTTATGTGCATTTTCTTTGTTGCTGCAACAGCGAGCAATGTTCTGATTGTGGTGTGCTTAACCACTGGAGCAAATGTCTTATCATAGTCTTCTCCATATTTTTAAGAATATACCTTGGCTACTAGCCTTGCTTTGTATCGCTCAACTAAACACTCGGTGTTATACTTTATTTTAAAAGTTCACTTACAGCCTCTAGCTCTTTTGTTTGCTGGCAGCTTTGCCTTTGTCAGTTTCCAGGCTTATCAGTGCAGTCATTTCTTTTTCAGCTGCCTTTATCCACTTGTTGGCTTCCCTTTCTGGGAGATGAAATATGTCATCCCAGGATGTCGGTTCATGCTTGTGGGCTATATTCACCTTGTATAAAAGTCTGAAGGTGGTTTGCCTCTATTTTCTCTAATTGAACGCCTCGGTTCTGTCTCTGGACTTGTGTGTGCTTCTACATCTGTGATGTTTGATTCAATGCTTACTTCAATTTCCTGTTCTGTAGGTGTGCTGGTTAACTGCTCTGGGCCATTGTTTGTTTCTATTGTGGGTTCGGGTGAAATCATCACACCATTTCTCAAATCTTCAATTAAGGTTACACTGCTACTGGTTGTCACTTTCTCAGTCTTTGGAGTCAGAATTCTATAGCCCTTGGAGTTCTCTGCATGACTGACAAGGATACCCTCCATTGCCCAGTTTTGGAGCTTACTACTTTACTCTTCTGGGATGTAGACAAAGGATTTATATCTGAAGATTCTAATATGTTTCATACTTGGTTTTTCCCCATTCTACAATTCATATCAAATTTTTGTGACTGTCTTAGAGCAGGGGCGGACTGACAACTCATGGGGCAATAGGAAATTTTGGGGCCCCCATACCAGTGTTTCCCACGTTATATTTTTACAGACTAAGATATAATAATTTACTGACAACAGTAAATATGTTATATTTTATACTGATAAAAACCCGTGCGGCGCGCCAAAAAATGGGTGTGGTCACGCAACAGCATATGGGTGGGGCAAAATATACATGACCTTAGCAGTGGTGTAAAAGGTCTGCCGGGGAAGTTTGAACTCTGCCATAGTGTTTCCCCGCAAAATACATGTAATCTGACAGCATTTCACCGAAAATCCATGCAATATGGCAGAGGTTCTTCCAAAATACAGATAATATGGCAGTCGTTCCCCCAAAATAGACGTTATCTGGCAGCAGCGGTTCCCCCAAATACACATATTTTGGCAGCGGCTCCCCAAAATATGCATAATCTGGCAGCGGATCACCGAAAATACATGTAGCAGCAGTGGTTCCCCCAAAATACACAGAATCTGGAAGCAGCAGTTCCCCCATTATACACAATCTGGCAGCGGTTCCCCCAAAATACACATAATCTGGCAGCTGTTTCTCAAAATACACTTAATCTGGCAGCAGCAGTTCCCCAAAAATAGTTAATCTGGCAGCAGTTCCCCCAAAATAGGTGCCCCCAGTATAGGTAACCAGGTCAAAAGGTATCCCCAGTGGAAGTAACCAGGTCTATAGGTTTTCCCAGTGCAGGTATCCAGGTCTATAGGTGTCCCCAGTATAAGTAGCCTAGTCTACAGGTGTCCCCAGAATAGATAACCAGGTCTATAGATGTCCCCAGTTAAGATAGCCAGGTCTATAAGTGTCCCCAGTATAAGTAGCCAGGTCTACAGGTGTCTCCAGAATATGTAGCCAGGCCTATAGGTGTCCCTAGTACAGATAGCCAGGTCTATATGTGTCCCCAGTACAGATAGCCAGGTCTATAGGTGTCTCCTGTATAGACAGCCAGGTATATAGGTGTCTCCTGTATAGACAGCCAGGTCTTTAGGTGTCCCCAGTATATGTAGCCAGGTGTATAGGTGTCCCCAGTATAGCCAGGTCTATAGGTGCCCCCAGTATACACAGCCAGATCTATAGGTGCCCCCAGTATATGTAGCTAGGTCTATAAGTGAGCCCAGTATATGTAGTCAGGTGTATAAGTGCCCCCAGTATATGCAGCCAGGTGTATAAGTCTCCCCAGTATTTGCAGCCAGGTGTATAGGTCTCCCCAGTATAGCCAGGTCTATAGGTGCCCTCAGTATATGTAGCTAGGTCTATAAGTGCCCCCAGTATATGCAGCCAGGTGTACTGTATAGGTCTCCCCAGTATATGCAGCCAGGTGTATAGGTGTCCCCAGTATAGCCAGGTCTATAGGTGCCCCCAGTATATGTAGCTAGGTCTATAAGTGCCCCCAGTATATGTAGTCAGGTGTATAAGTGCCCCCAGTATATGCAGCCAGGTGTATAGGTCTCCCCAGTATATGCAGCCAGGTGTATAGGTCTCCCCGGTATAGCCAGGCGTATAGGTGCCCCCAGTATATGCAGCCAGGCTTGTAGTGTCTCCAGGAGGGGAGACAGCCAGTGAAGGAGGGCAATATGCATAGCAGCGGAGAAGGGGGGAAGTCCCAGGGCCGAATTACCAACCAGGCAACAAAAGCAGTCGCTTGGGGCCCCATACAGAGTCAAAGGGGCCCCATCAGCACATAAACCAGCCCTCACCATCCTGTCAGCGGTGGCTGGATAGTATAATGGTTAAAGGGACTCTGAGCAGTGCAGTAACTATGGAAAGATGCATATCATTTTAAAGCTCTCTTTCTCCTCTTTCCAATGATACATAAACCACCGCCCTATGCCTTTTAGTTTTCACTATTTTCGCAATTGAAATCGCGGCCACGGCAATTTCGATCGCGAAAATAGCGAAAACTAAAAGGTGTAGGGTGGCAGTTTATCTATCATTGGAAAGAGAAGAAAGAGAGCTTCAAAATGATATGCATCTTTCCATATTTACAATGTATTACACAGGACGACTTTTCTCCAAAGTCGGGAGCTCGATTCAGCACAATGCAATGAAATATAAGGAACCCAGGGGGATATAATTACAAACATCATGCTGGTAGGTGTGAGGATGTAATTAATTAGTTGTGGGTATGCTTAAAGGCATACCCACAGGCACTGCTCGGAGTCCCTTTAAGGGCTCTGCTTCTGACACAGGAGACCAGGGTTCGAATCTCGGCTCTGCCTGTTTAGTAAGCCAGCACCTGTTCAGTAGGAGACCTTAGGCAAGTCTCTCTTACACTGCTACTGACTATAGGGCGCGTCCTAGTGGCTGCAGCTCTGGCGCTTTGAGTCTGCCAGGAGAAAAGCGCGATATAAATGTTATTTGTCTTGTCTTGTCTTGTCAAATGATGCCGTGCGTTGCTGATTCTCTTCAGAGCCAGGCTCTCCTCCTAGGTCCCCTCCTGCTACTGTGCGCTCTGCTGCTGCCCACTCCTCCCTCCCTTCCCACAGAGAACCACAGCTGCAGCAAGAATGATAGCAGCAGATGGCAAACGCTCACTCACCTATCCATGATCCAAGCGATAGAGATCCCTTCATCTGAAACCCATGTCTCTTCTACAGTGCAGCCGCTCGCTCTGAACTTCCTGATTCTCAGATCAGACAGGAAGTAGGAAGTAGTAATAGTAGTAGTAACAGAGCGGTAGCACTCTAGAGGAGACAGATGGGCTCCGGATGACGGGACCTCTATTGCTTGGATCGCAATAGGTGAATGTGAGTCATCTGGTGCTGTCATTCTCTCCCGCTGCGGCTGCCTTCTCTGCTGGACTATCGTATTCACTGGGATGGAGGCTACATGGTGGCTGTCTAGTTTGGGACGAAATTGGTTGTTCGGTGGTGGGGGTAGTTATGTAATTCTGTCCGAGGAACGTCTTCAGGTTTGGCGGTGTCCAGAGCTTTCTGCTATTGCCAGGTTGAAGATGCAGGGGGAAAGTGCTGCTGTTGTGATATCTAACACCCTCTTCACAGGGGTGCCCCAGCCCATGAGTGCAAATGTCCCAGCCATTCATCTCTCACTCTGCATTTTGCCGCTGCTGTTCCCTGCATTGTGCACCCACAGAGGAAAGCGGGCTGTTGCCCATAGCAACCAGAAGCTCGGCTGCCCCGGTGTTGCTGTGCAGCTGCATCTTCTGATTCTATTACGACACGATGGGGGGGGGGCCCAAATCAGTTACTTTGCTTAGGGCCCCATTTAGCCTTAATCCGGCTCTGGGAAGTCCCCCCCCCTTCCCTCACCTTGGGGCCCCCCTTCCTGGCTCTCCCCTCCAGAATCGGTAAAGTGTCGGCGCAGCGGGTAGCGGCTGACAGGGGGTGGAGACTTACCGCTGTTCAGCCACCGGAGGAAGCGCTGATCTGTGTGCCACTGGTCTGAGCTTGAGAAGCCCAGACTAGTGGCACACAGATCAGCGCTCCCTCCGTTGGCTGAACAGCGGTAAGTCTCCGCCCGCTGTCAGCCACTGTGCCGACACTTTACCGATTCTGGAGGGGAGAGCCAGGAAGGGGGGCCCCAAGGTGAGAGAAGGGGGGGGGGACTTCCCCCCTTCTCCGCTGCTCTGCCCATCGCCCTCCTTCGCTGGCTGTCTCCCCTCGTGCTCAGGGCTCTCTGGCGGGCGGCAGGCCCCCCCTGACCACGGGCCCTCGGTCCGTGCCCGAGTGCCCTAATGGTCAGTCCGCCCCTGTCTTAGAGTACAATCTGTTTTGAAGATAATTTGCGGTCATTGCTGCTTTACCCCAATATTTTTCAGAAAGTCTGGAGTCTGTCAGCATACATCTGATAACTTCTGTCAGTGTTCTATTTTTCCTTTCAGCTACCCCATTCTGTTCAGGTAACTCTGTACTCTGTGTCCAGCAAATTCACCTCCATTGCCACAAGAAGTTTTCTTTGGAATTTGTTACTTGCTTTTGTTATGGAGTCCTGTAGCTTATCAAGCACTTCTGATTTGCTCTCCATTAGATATATAACTGTGTACCTTAAATAGTCATCTATGAAGGTCAGTATTTAACTGTTTCCTCATGGTTTAGGGACTCTCATGGGCCCACACATATCACTGTGTATGAGATCAAATGGTCTTCAAGCTCTGTGTTTCTTGCCTTGGAAAGACTTGCCCTTGTCACTTTGGATTTGATACAATACTCACATTTCAAAGGAATCGAACAGGTTGACAACATTTTTTTGTCAGGTTTTGTCTATTCAGTTCCTGTATGCTGTAAGGGTGTCTTTGACCTAGGGATCTCTGCCACACATGAATGCAATTATTATGTCCAGGTGCGCAAAGGTTTGCTTGTTTCTTAAAGGGACCCTGAACAGAAGAAATTCATGGAACTTGGACTTACCTGGGGTTTCTTCAAGCCCCCCATAGCCCGCAAGGTCCCTCAGCATCCTCTGGGTCCCTCTGTTGACCCGCTGATGGCTCCATTACTTGGCGACTTTGGCTGAAGTCACGCATGCACGGCCCTTCCGCACACCCGGTGCTTCACCAGCCAAAGTCACTTAGTCACTGCCAGCGAGACAACAGAGGGGACCCAAAGGACGCCGAGGGATCTTGCGGGCTACGGAGGGGCTGGAAGAAGCCCCACATAAGTTCAGATTCCATTTATTTCTTCTGTTTAGGGTTCCTTTAATTGTGTCAAGTTCATGTAGGTGCTTACCAGGGGTCTAGTCCTGGGAAAAGAAGTGAGTGGACTCACTTGGAGAACGCCAAAAAATGGGTGTGGTCAAGCACACCGTGGGCGTGGTCATGGATGGGGCCAAATATACATGACCTTAGCAGTGATGTAAAAGGTCTGCCGAGGAAGTTTGAGCTCTGCCGTATTGTATCCCCCAAAAATAGATGTAATCTGACAGCATTTCACCAAAAAGACACATAATCTGGTAGAAGTTCCTCCAAAATACAGATAATATGGAAGTGGTTCCCCCAAAATAGACAATGTGGCAGCAGCAGTTCCACCAACATACACATAATTTGGAAGCAGTTCCCCAAAATACGCGAAACCTGGCAGCGGATCACCCAAAATACACGTAACACCCAAAGGACATATAATCTGGCAGTAGTGATCCCCCAAACATACACAATCTGGCAGCAGTTCCCCAAAATACACATAATCTGGCAGCAGCCGTTCCCCTAACATACACATAATCTGGCAGCTGTTCCCCAAAATACATAACAGCGGTTCCACAAAAATACAGATAATCTGACAGCAGTTCCCCCAAAATAGGTACCACCAGGTAGCCAGGTCTATAGGTGTCCCCAGTATAAGTAGCCATGAGTATAGTAGTCCCCAGTATATGTAGCCAGAGGTATAGTTGCCTAGTATATGTAGCCAGGGGTATATGTGCCCAGTATATGTATCCAGTGGGATATGTCCCCAGTATATGTAGTCAGGGGTATATGTGCCCAGTATATATAGCCAGGGGTATTTGTGCCCAGTATATATAGGCAGGGGTATATGTGCCCAGTATATATAGCCAGTGGGATATGTGCCCAGTATATATAGCCAGTGGGATATGTGCCCAGTATATATAGGCAGAGGTATATGTGCCCAGTATATGTAGCCAGTGGGATATGTGCCCAGTATATGTAGGCAGGGGTATATGTGCCCAGTATATGTAGCCAGGGGTATATGTGCCCAGTGTATGTAGGCAGGGGTATATGTCCCCAGTATATGTAGGCAGGGGTATATGTGCCCAGTATATGTAGCCAGGGGTATATGTGCCCAGTATATGTAGGCAGGGGTATATGTGCCCAGTATATGTAGTCAGGGGTATATGTGCCCAGTATATGTAGTCAGGGGTATATGTGCCCAGTATATGTAGTCAGGGGTATATGTGCCCAGTATATGTAGCCAGTGGGATATGTGCCCAGTATATGTAGCCAGGGGTATATGTGCCCAGTGTACGTAGACAGGGGTATATGTCCCCAGTATATGTAGCCAGGGGTATATGTCTCCAGTAAATATAGCCAGGGGTATATGTGCCCAGTATATGTAGGCAGGGGTATATGTGCCCAATATATGTAGCCAGGGGTATATATGCCCAGTATATGTAGCCAGGGGTATATGTGCCCAGAATATGTAGCCAGGGGTATATGTGCCCAGTATATTTAGCCAGGGGTATATATGCCCAGTATATGTAGGCAGGGGGTATATGTGCCCAGTATATGTAGTCAGGGGTATATGTGCCCAGTATATGTAGGCAGGGGGTATATGTGCCCAGTATATGTAGCTAGGGGTATATATGCCCAGTATATGTAGGCAGGGGTATATGCGCCCAGTATATGTAGGCAGGGGTATATGTGCCCAGTATATGTAGGCAGGGGTATATGTGCCCAGTATATGTAGGCAGGGGTATATATGCCCAGTATATGTAGGCAGGGGTATATGTGCCCAGTATATGTAGGCAGGGGTATATGTGCCCAGTATATACAGTATAGGCAGGGGTATATGTGCCCAGTATATATAGGCAGGGGTATATGTGCCCAGGTAGCCAGGTGGGGAGGGGAGCAGCGCAGCAGGAGGGGAGCAGCGCAGAGAAGGAGAGCTATGGGGACAGCGGGGATGGGCGGACATCTCCCCCCCCCATCCCTCACCTTCGTGCTCCCCTTCCTGCCTCTCCCCTCCAGTGTTTTGAAGTGTCGGGCCCGGCGGCGAAAGTGGGCGGAGACTTACCGCGTTCCAGTCGCAAGGGACGCTCCGCTCTGTGTGCGGCTAGTCTGGTCTTCTAGCCGCACACAGAGCGGATCGTCCCTTGCGACTGGAACGCGGAAAGTCTTCGCCCACTTTCGTCGCCGGGCCCGACACTTCAAAACACTGGAGGGGAGAGGCAGGAAGGGGAGCACGAAGGTGAGGGATGGGGGGGGGGGGAGATGTCCCCATAGCTCTCCTTCTCTGCTCTGCTCCCCTCCACACAAGCCAGGGTGAACGGCGTCCACGCTTGAGAAAAAGTGGGTGTACGCCGTTCACCCGCGTCCACGCAGAACTCGACCCCTGGTGCTTACCCACTTTGGCTGTTGCAATCACTTCTTCTCCATGTTGGGTAGTGCACTGGTCACCTTGGAATTTTGTGATCAATCTCTTGCTTGTCAGTAGCCTGAAGCATCAGAGTCCACCATCTAGTTTGGGAACATACAGTATAACACATTCTGTCTTTGGTATACCTAGACTTTGACCATCTGCATTGTGACGTATAAGCTTGCCATGACTGATGCCCTCAGCTGCATGCTGCTCCCATCGGCAAAACCTGACACTGGTTACATACATTTCTTTTCAGAACTTGATCCAAGTAATGAGACTTGACTATTACTTGGATCAAGTTCTGCAAAGAAATGTATGTAACCAGTGTCGGACTGGGAGCTGGAAAAGCTGAGGAAAGCCACTTGCTGGCCAAGCAGCAGTAATCAGGTGTTGCTGCTCACAGTGAAGACTTGCTGCAGGTTTCTAATGGGAGTGATAACATAGGGTTACTGCTGTTTGGTCAGCAGTAGGATTTCCTCAGTTTTTCCACCTACCAGTATGACACTGTATGAAACAGGTCATGTGAATCGTTGCTCCTGAATATATATATCAATTCTGGCCTGCTGGAGTGCCTGTTGCTTTAAATGTTCTTTGCCAATGGTCTCTATTATCATTTAGGGCCCTTTTCCACTAGCAATCGCAATCACAATTGCTAATACGCGATAGCGATTTTGCATATGCAATGCATTACATTGCAAAATTGCAGCAAAAATAGCTGAGGCATGATCACGCTTTTGTAAAAACCGAATCGCGGTAGTGGAAAATACCTACCGTGATTCCTACGTTATCTTGCAAACCTAGCGATTTAAAAATCACTAGCGATTTGCGATTTTGCAATTCGGCACTGCAAACGCTCATAGTGGAAAAGGGCCCTTACTGTAGTTCTCACTGACTGTTAAGGGTTCCTTGAGAATCTTGTCTCTTACTATGCTCTCCATATTGAACAATCTTTCTTAAAGAATCTAACCTTCTTGCACCAGAAACATGCTTTATTCTCTTTTCTGTGTGTTTTTGTGTCAGTAGCTTTAAGTGCAGTTTCAGCATTACTTTGTGCATTGTCCGTTCATTTCTGCGCCTGCACTCGTCTATAAGGCCTGGTGCACACCAGAGTAGTGATGCTCAAATACCCCTTTTTAAAATTCGAGTTTGGTCGAATTCGAATAGTAAATTATTCGAGGTCAGTCGAATATTCGAGTCGAATAATTTTTACTATTCGATTCGACCTCGGACTTCGAGCTCACTATTCGAGTCGGTATTCGAGCTCACTATTCGAGCTGACTATTCGAATTGGCCTTAAATAGCTTCCAACACTTGTTTTGAGGGTGAATGATGCAAGAAACATCTTTTTTTCCAAGTAACAACAGCAAGTGATTATGTGGGGATGTTCCTTTAAAAAAAAATGTGGAAAGAGAAGTTGTGTCCTTAATTTTGTTCAGTAGTGTTACTGTATATACTTGTTCTTCTTCTTCTTTATCTTTCTTCTTCTTCTTCTCGATCTTCTTCTTCTATATCTTCTTCTTCTTCTTCTATATTGTCTTCTTCATCATCTTCTTCTTCTTCATCTTCTTCTTCTTCTTCTTCTTCTTCTTCTTCTTCATCTTCTTCTTCTTCATCTTCATCTTCTTCTTCTTCTTCATCTTCATCTTCTTCATCTTCTTCTTCTTCATCTTCTTCTTCTTCATCTTCATCTTCATCTTCTTCTTCTTCTTCTTCTTCTTCTTCTTCTTCTTCTTCTTCTTCTTCTTCATCATCTTCTTCTTCTTCTTCTTCTTCTTCTTCTTCTTCTTCTTCATCTTCTTCATCTTCTTCATCATCTTCTTCATCTTCTTCTTCTTCTTCTTCATCTTCTTCTTCTTCTTCATCTTCTTCTTCTTCATCTTCTTCATCTTCTTCTTCTTTTTCATCTTCTTCTTCATCATCTTCTTCATCTTCATCTTCTTCTTCATCTTCATCTTCTCCTTCTCCTTCTTTTTCAATATCGTCTTCTTCTTCTTCACGTATTTCTCTTTTCAATTTTTTTTTTAAAGAAATGCAGCTATTTTTGAGCGTAACAAATAGCTGGTGGGCGCACGCATGTTGGAAGCGCCATTGTATGTGCTCCCTGGCAGTGGAAACACAAAGACAGCAGGAGGTAAATTCAGCAGCAGGAGGAGGAGGATGAGTGTGTGGCAGCAGGCAGTCAATGAGGCAGGCAGCTCGCCGTGACATAATAGCCCTGGTACCTAGCGGTGATACCAGGGCTGTAAATAAACACAACAGGAGGTCCCAGACAGCGGTCGTGCAGCCCACATTGTGTCCAATACACAACTGGGACAACACAGTTTTCAACCCGGGCACCTCAGAAAAATTAAACCTTTTTTTTTTTTTTAATGGTTTGTTTGGTTTTGGTTTTGCAACCAATATAGCTATTGTTTGACGTAATAGCTGGTGGCAGAGTGGCAGCAGAAGGTAATTCTGTGTACCCTGGCAGTGGGAAACACAGACAGACAGCAGCAGCAGGAGGAGGAATGGAGGAGTAGGCGAGCAGCTATTGTTTGACGTAATAGCTGGTGGCAGAGTGGCAGCAGAAGGTAAATCATCTGTGTACCCTGGCAGTGGGAAACACAGACAGACAGCAGCAGCAGCAGCAGGAGGAGGTATGGAGGAGCAGTGTGAGTGTGGCAGCAGGTAGGCAGCGTGACATAATAGCCCTGGTACCTAGCGGTGATACCAGGGCTGTAAATAAACACAACAGGAGGTCCCAGACAGCGGTCGTGCAGCCCACATTGTGTCCAATACACAACTGGGACAACACAGTTTTCAACCCGGGCACCTCAGAAAAATTAAACCTTTTTTTTTTTTTATGGTTTTTTGGTTTTTGGTTTTGCAACCAATATAGCTATTGTTTGACGTAATAGCTGGTGGCAGAGTGGCAGCAGAAGAAGGTAATTCTGTGTACCCTGGCAGTGGGAAACACAGACAGACAGCAGAAGGGCACAGCAGCCCACTGTAGGTGTAAAATGTGTGGCTGCAGGCGACGTAATAGTCAAAGTGAACCAGGCTGGCTTAGTGAGCAGGAGCCAGGAGGTGGTAAAGGGTGGTAAGGCACATTAACGATGGTTCCGGCAGCCAGTTCATGTCCCCCTCTCGCCGACAACAGGGGCCAGGAACTCGCCTTCCACCCACGCCTGGTTCATCTTGAGAAACGTCAGTCTGTCCACAGACTTGTGAGACAGACGTGAGCGTTTCTCGGTGACCACGCCACCAGCTGCACTGAAGCAGCGCTCGGACAGCACGCTGGAAGGGGGGCAGGACAGCACTTCCAGGGCGTACTGCGCCAGCTCGCTCCAGATCTCCATGCGCTTGACCCAATACTCCATGGGATCAACAGGGGCATCGCTGTCAAGCCCGCTGTACGACCCCATGTAGTCAGCCACCATGCGGGTCAGGCGCTGGCTGTGACCGGAGGAGGATGCTGCTGCATGCATCTCCTCTCTAGTCACTGCTGCCGGAGCCTCTACAGTCCTGTAGAGCTCGTGGCTGAGAGACAGCAGGTCTGTGGGGCGCTTGCTGCTGCTGGATGCAGGCACCTGCTGCTGCCTCTGTGCTCGCTGCTGGACAGTGGGGGTGGAAGGCTGGGGGAAGGCTTCCTCCAAGCGCTCAACAAGGGCCTGCTGCAAGCTCCTTATTTGTTGCGCTGGGTCTCCTCCTGCAGGCGGCAGGAACTGGCTCAACTTCCCCTTGAGGCGTGGGTCCAACATCATGCTGATCCAGATGTCCTCCCTCTGCTTCATCTGGATCACCCTGGGGTCCCTGCGCAGGCACGTCAGCATGTGCGCTGCCATTGGGAAGAGGCGGGCCACGTCTGCTGGCACATCGACGTCAGTGCTGTCCTCATCCTCCTCCTCTGCCGCCTCATCCTCTCTCCACCCCCGCACCAACTCAGCTGCGCTGTGCTGATCCCCCTCATCAGCAGCCAGGTCAGGGACCTCCACCAAGTCCTCCTCCTCCTCCCCCTCAGAGGTGGACTGCGCAGCTGGTTGCCGCTCCTGCTGGTCCAAGGCTGCCGCTCCCTGTTCCAGCAAAGCATCGAGGGCCCTGTTCAGCAGAGAAACCAGGGGCACCCACTCGCAGACCATAGCATGGTCCCTGCTCACCATGTTTGTGGCCTGCAGGAAGGGAGCCAGCACAAAGCACACCTGCTGCATGTGCCTCCAGTCATCATCGGGGACGATGGACGGGATGTTGCTGGTCTTGTCCCTTCTCTGAGCTGCGGAAACAGTGGCCAGGGCAAGGTACTGTTTGACAGCGTGCCTCTGTTCAACCAGACGCTTCAACATCGCCAGGGTGGAGTTCCAGCGAGTCGGAACGTCAAGGATCAGCCGATGGCGTGGCAGATCCAGCTCCTTTTGCACGTCTTCCAGGCTCGCACAGGCTGCAGCCGAGCGCCGGAAGTGACGCACAACATTCCTTGCCGTTTCCAGCAGTTCGCCCATCCCCTGGTAGGTGCGCAGGAACTTCTGCACCACCAGGTTCAGCACGTGGGCAAGACAGGGGATGTGGGTCAGGTTTCCCCTGTCTATTGCGGCAACCAGATTGGCCCCATTGTCGGCCACCACCTCTCCGACTCTGAGGCCTCTGGGGGTCAGCCAAATCCTCTCCTGCTCCTGGAGTTTGGCCAACACATGGGTTGCCGTCAGCTTGGTCTTCCCAAGGCTGACCAAGTGCAGCAGCGCTTGGCAGTGGCGGGCCTTCACGCTGCTGCTGAGGCGGGGGGTTTGGCCAGGTGTGCCGGAGGATGGCAGAGGATCGGAGGAACCTGCTGCAGTTCCCCTGACCCTGCGGGGTGGCACCACCCACTGTGTTGCTGCTGCTGTGCCCGCTGCTGCTCTCCCATCCTCACCCCCTTCCACCAAGCTGACCCAGTGGACAGTGAAGGACAGGTAGCGGCCTGTCCCGAAGCGGCTGCTCCAGGAGTCCATGGTGACATGGACCCTTTCACCAACCGCGTGCTCCAGCCCTCGCTCCACATTGGCCATCACAAAGCGGTGCAGTGCAGGAATGGCCTTGCGGGCAAAGAAGTGTCTGCTGGGGAGCTGCCAGTCTGGGGCTGCGCAAGCAAGCAGCGCACGAATGTCGCTCCCCTCCTGCACGAGCGTGTACGGCAGGAGTTGGGAGCACATGGCCCGTGCCAGCAAGCCGTTCAGCTGCCGCACGCGACGGCTGCTGGGAGGCAGAGCCCTAACCACCCCCTGGAAGGACTCGCTCAAAAGGCTCTGGCGTGGCCTTTTGCTGACACGGGAATCAGCAGACACAGCAGAGGAGGCCACTGAGGACTGGCTGCCAGAACAGGCCTCAGTGTCGGCGGCAGGAGTTGCAGAGGGGGGAGGAGCAGTGCGTTTCCGCACTCCTGCTGGTGCTGCTGGAGGAGCAGGAGGGCGGGTGGCTGCTGTTGCTGCTGCTGCTGCTGAAGGCTGTGCAGTGATGGGTGTGGTGCCACTGCCAGCACCAGATGCCTTCAGCCTCTGGAACTCCTTATGCTGGTGGAAATGTTTAGCCGCAAGGTGGTTGATGAGCGAGCTGGTGCAGAACTTTAAGGGGTCTGCACCTCTGCTCAACTTCCGCTGACAGTGGTTGCAAGTGGCGTACTTGCTGTACACAGTGGGCATGGTGAAATATCGCCAGATTGGTGACTTAAACATCCCCCTACGGCATGGAAGCGCTGCTGCCTGTCTCCCTGTGGTGGTTGGGGGGGGGGCTTGGGGGGCTTGGGTGCGGCTGGTGGTGGTACTGGCAGATGCTGCTGCTGCTGCTGCTGAGCCTGAGACACCAGCAGGCTGTGGGACCTGCCTACTGCTGCTGCCAATGCTTGCAATGATGCGCCTCCTTGCAAGGCCCACAAGAGCATCCTCCTCCTCCTCCTCAGAGCTGCTGAGGACGACATCCCCTGGAGGTGGTGGCACCCAGTCTCTGTCTGTCACCGGGTCATCATCATCCTCCCCCTCCTGAAACATGTCCTGCTGGGATGAGGACCCCCCAAACTCCTCTCCTGATGCATGGATGGGCTGCTTGACTGTCGCCACAGTCTTGCTGTCCAATCCCTCATCCCCCAAAGTGCCCATCAGCATCTCCTCCTCAAAATCGCCAACAACAGCAGACAATTGACTCATGATGCCTGGGGTCAAAAGACTGCTGAATGACAGGTCGCCAACTGACGGTGAACTGGCCTCCTCCCCAGGCCCTGCTGGGCGGCTGCTGCGAACAGGGGTGGTGGTGGTGGTGGTGGTGGTGAGGGTGGAGGCCTCGGATGCAGAGCTGATGGCGGGCTGCTCATCCTCCGTCATGAGTTGCACCACAGTGTCTGCATCCTTTTCCTCAATGGGACGTTTCCGACCCGGCTGGAGGAAAATGGGAGCAGGTGCTACACGCTGCTGCTGCTGTGTCTCTGCAGCGTGAGTTGCAGATGCTCCTGCTGGGCGGCGCCCAAGGCGTCCACGGCCAGTGGCTATGGGAGGAATGTTAGCCACTGACGCTGCTGCTGCGGAACTGTGCATGGTGGCGCGCCCGCGGCCGCGGCTTGCCACAATGCTGCTCCCTCTCCTCCTGATTCCCTTGCTGCCCTTCCCCTTGCCCAAACCGCGCTGGCTGCCACTTCCAGACATCTTAAATGTTTTGGGCGTATAGACAAAAGTTTTGTAAAAGGGCGGGTGAAAAGTGGGGTACTTTAATGGAGTGGGTTGGTTGGTGAGGTGACTGAGTGAGTGTCCCCTAGTACAGTAAGTAAGTAGTAACAGTCAGGAAGTACAACTAGCAGTTACAATAATCAGTAGTAATCACAAGTAAATTTAGTGTGTGTACACTCAGACAGTGAGTGCACGCACGCAGGAGCTAGTAGCCTATGGACAGTGACTGAGTGTCCTAGACTCCTAGTACAGTAAGAGTAAGTAGTAACAGTAAGTAGAACTAACTAATTACGATAATCAATCAGCGATCAGAAGGAAATAGAGTGTGTGTTGTGTGTGTACACTCAGACAGTGAGTGCACGCACGCAGGAGCTAGTAGCCTATGAACACAGTGACTGAGTGTCCTAGACTCCTAGTACAGTAAGAGTAAGTAGTAACAGTAAGTAGAACTAACTAATTACAATAATCAATCAGCGATCAGAAGGAAATGGAGTGTGGGTGTGTGTACACTCAGACAGTGAGTGCACGCACGCAGGAGCTAGTAGCCTATGAACACAGTGACTGAGTATCCTAGACTCCTAGTACAGTAAGAGTAAGTAGTAACAGTAAGTAGAACTAACTAATTACAATAATCAATCAGCGATCAGAAGGAAATGGAGTGTGGGTGTGTGTACACTCAGACAGTGAGTGCACGCACGCAGGAGCTAGTAGCCTATGAACACAGTGACTGAGTGTCCTAGACTCCTAGTACAGTAAGAGTAAGTAGTAACAGTAAGTAGAACTAACTAATTACAATAATCAATCAGCGATCAGAAGGAAATAGAGTGTGGGTGGTGTGTGTACACTCAGACAGTGAGTGACCGCACGCAGGAGCTAGTAGCCTATGAACACAGTGACTGAGTGTCCTAGACTCCTAGTACAGTAAGAGTAAGTAGTAACAGTAAGTAGAACTAACTAATTACAATAATCACTCAGCGATCAGAAGGAAATAGAGTGTGGGTGGTGTGTGTACACTCAGACAGTGAGTGACCGCACGCAGGAGCTAGTAGCCTATGGGCAGTGACTGAGTGTCCTAGACTCCTAGTACAGTAAGAGTAAGTAGTAACAGTAAGTACAACTAACTAATTACGATAATCAATCAGCGATCAGAAGGAAATGGAGTGTGGGTGTGTGTACACTCAGACAGTGAGTGCACGCACGCAGGAGCTAGTAGCCTATGGACAGTGACTGAGTGTCCTAGACTCCTAGTACAGTAAGAGTAAGTAGTAACAGTAAGTAAAACTAACTAATTACGATAATCAATCAGCGATCAGAAGGAAATAGAGTGTGTGTTGTGTGTGTACACTCAGACAGTGAGTGCAGTGCGCACACGCAGGAGCTAGTAGCCTATATGAACAGTGACAGTGAGTGTCCCTACGGGTACAGTAAGAGTAAGTAGTAAGTAAGTACAACTAACTAACAATAATCTATCAGTAATCAGAAGGAAATAGAGTGTGTGTACACACAGACAGTGAGTGAGTGCACACACGCAGGAGCTAGCTAGTAGCCTATAAACAGTGACAGTCAGTGAGTGTCCTACTCCTAGTACAGTATAACTACAATACTATTAGTAAAGGACAGCAGAAATACTGGTATAGATGAGAGAAATAAACAGAGGACAGCTGCCCACAGAGGCAAGGCCCCCCTGAGGCCTAAACCTGTAAGCTTGCAGCAGCTGCCTGTCTCTAATGTAACACACAAGCTACTAACTAAAATACAATGTCTATCTAACTAACAACAATATAGGTGTATATGGCAGGTGTAGGTGAGCAAAAACGCTAGGTAAATGATCACAATAGAGCACTTGCTAAGCCAAAGCACAAAGGAGCAACTCTCTCTCTGTACAAGTCTCAGGCAAGCATGGAGAAACGGAACATGGCGGCCGCTATTTATAGGGTAGGGGCTGGCCAGGGTCCCCCTCTGTGATTGGCTGCCGTCAGAGGGCCTGGGAGCCCTATGATTGGCTCTAAGGACATCAATCTGGGCTATGACGCTATTCGAGCTCGGTACCGAGCTCGAATAGCGCCGGGTTGCTCGAATAGCTCGAATAGTGAATGGGCTATTCGAGTGTACTCGGATAGCCCATTCGAATAGCTCCAGCTATTCGGAGCTCGAATACCGAGCTCGAATAGCTGAAAAAGAGCTCGAATATTCGAGCTACTCGAATATTCGAGCTCTGCTGAGCACCACTGCACCAGAGGAGTTTTTCTGAGCGTTTTGAGTTTTTAAATCTGCTGCTAATGTTATCCTATGTGTCTGTGCACACTGGAGCAATGAGGTTTTGTAAAAAAACCCATAGCATTACATGGGGAAGAGCTTTTAAAAGGTTTCAAAAGCTCTTCCCCATGTAATGCTATGTTTTTTTTTTTACAAAACCTCATTGCTCCAGTGTGCACAGACACATAGGATAACATTAGCAGCAGATTTAAAAACTCAAAACGCTCAGAAAAATTCCTCTGGTGTGTTCCAGGCCTCGGTCTGGTTTTAACAAATTCTAGTGTCAGTTCTGCTTCAGGCCTGGTTTCCAGAGTGTTAATCAGTGCATTGTATGATTCTGGTAAGTTACACAGCAATATGGCTGACCAGGGCCAGCCTTAGGTTTCACAGCGCCCTGAGCGCAACCAGATTTTGGTGCCCCCCCATTCATCCTCCTGTCACACACACACACACACACACACACACACACACACACACACACACACACACACACACACACACACACACACACACACACACACACACACACACACACACACACACACACACACACACCTCACACACACCTCACACACACCTCACACACACCTCACACACACACACACACACACATCTCACACACACACAGATCTCACACACATAATAATCCGAACACACACACACACACACACACACACACACACACACACAGATCTCACACACATAATAATCCGAACATTTGTATAGCGCTTTTCTCCTGTCGGACTCAAAGCGCTCAAGAGCTGCAGCCACTGGGACGCGCTCAAGAGGCCACCCTGCAGTGTTAGGTAGAGTGACCAGATTTTTGTAGGCTTAACCTGGGACAGGGCGGCAGGGGGGGGGGCGGAAAATAGGGGGTGCGGCGCGCGTACCGCGGCGAAAAATGTGGAGTCTGTGGCGCGCGTGAAAAAATGGGTGTGGCCATGACATTCTATGGGCGGAGCTAACCAAATGATGCAACAGCGAGGCATAAGAAAGCAGTGTTTACGCCGTGATGTGGTCAAACGAGGATTCGCATCATGGGTGTGCAGAAACTGTGTGATGCTATTTAATAGTATACCATAACCCCAAAGCAGCAAACACAGCCAACTATGACCATTAAATAATAAATGCAGCAACAGTTACCCCAGACACCACAAAATAAATGCAATGGGCAACATGTCAGCACAAAATAAACGCATTGAGGTCAACATTTCAGCACAAAATAAACGCATTGCGGGCAAAATTTCAGCACAAAATAAACGCATTGAGGACAACATGTCAGCACAAAATAAACGTATTGCGGGCAATATGTCAGCACAAAATAAACACATTGCGGCCAACATGTCAGCACAAAATAAACGCAATGGGGCAAACATGTCAGTACAAAATAAACGCAATGGGGGCAAACATGTCGGCACAAAATAAACGCAATGGGGGCAAACATGTCAGTAGAAAATAAACACAATGCGGGCAAACATGTCAGTACAAAATAAACGCAATGCGGGCAAACATGTCAGTACAAAATAAACGCACTGCGGGCAAACATGTCAGTACAAAATAAACGCACTGCGGGCAAACATGTCAGCATAAAATAAACGCACTGCGGGCAAACATGTCAGCACAAACTAAACGCACTGCGGGCAAACATGTCAGCACAAATTAAACGCACTGCGGGCAAACATGTCAGCACAAACTAAACGCACTGCGGGCAAACATGTCAGCACAAACTAAACGCACTGCGGGCAAACATGTCAGTACAAACTAAACGCACTGCGGGCAAACATGTCACCTGGGAAAAAAAAGCATTTAGTTACTCACCTGACAGAAGACGTCCCCTCACGCAGCCGGCCTCTGGTGTGTGCAGCTCCCCCTGGACGATCTTCCTCCTTCAATCTCCCGCTCTCACAGGCAGAGCAGGGCTACGGCAAGATGGCGTCCGGAGGCGGAGCCCTGTACTGGAGACAGTACAGTTCTCCGCCTCCGGACGCCATCTTCCCGTAGCCCTGCTCTGCCTGTGCCGCCCGGAACACAATGCAGACTGCTGGAGTGGAGCGGGGCTGCGGAGAATGAACTAGCGCAGCGTCTATGAGACGCTGCGGCTAGTTCATTGTACGGTGGCCAGAGTCCCGAGGCCGGGACGTCCCGCTGCTAAAAGCGGGACGTTTCCCGGGACCTCATGCAGCCTGGGACAGCGCCCCCCGAAGGCGGGACGCATCCCGGGTAAAGCGGGACGTATGGTCACCGTATGTTAGGAAGTCTTGCCTTGAACTCCTTACTGAATAGGTACTTGACCTAGCCAGGATTCGAACCCTAGTATCCCATGTCAAAGGCAGAGCCCTTAACCAGTACTCTATCCAGCCACCATGCATATCACTCACACACACACACACGCACGCACGCACGCACATACACACACACACACACACACCAGACACACACACCAGACACACACATTACACACACACACACTGTACACACACACACACACACACACAGATCAAATACACATACACGCAGACCACACGCACAAACTCACACATGCAGATCACACAGACACAGATCACGCACACATGCAGATCAAATACACATGTGCAGACCACACACACATGCACAAACAGCTTCCCTCCCTCCGATAAAACCGTCACCCAGCCACTCAGCTTCCCTCCCTCCAATAAAAGTGTTTTCCCCGCTGCACAGCTTCCCTCCTTCCCTCCAATTAATGTCCCCGCTCTGAGCGCCTCTCAGTTCCCTTCCCTCCCTCCCTCCGATGTAGAGAACAGTGCAGGCAGTGGCTCTCACCGTCCATCTTGCAAACAGCATCTTTGCTCAGTTCCCGGGGCATTTTTCTGAATTGTAGCTTTAACCACCCTAGCGTTCTGGACGAGCTGAGCTCGTCCAAGAAAAAGTTGCTGTTAGTGTTTAGGACGAGCTCAGCTCGTCCAGCGCTGTCCCCACTCACCGCTGTGCAGCGCATGATTTCCGCCGCCTTCTCTGTGCTGCTGCGGCTGCTGCGGGGCTCCCTCTCCCTCCTGCTGGGCTCTGATCGCCGGTCCCAGGCTCCCCAGGCTCCCCCGATCCTCCGGTCCCCGCTCCCCTCTTCTCTCCGCAAGCCTACGGAGATCCGGCAGTCAGGGAAGATGGCGTAGCCCAGCCACTTCCTCTGACGCCGGCTCCTGCGCCCCCTAGTGTCCGTCGCGGCGACAGCATCATTGGATTACATAGGGAAACAAACTCTATGTAATCCAATCATGCTACAGTAATTCAAAAAGTTGTTTGCACAAACACAAACACCTGTCAGCTCTCAATAAAAGCCCTGAACAGTTACTGGCTCTCCCTCTTTCAGAGTCCCCAGCGTCCAGTGTTAGTCAGCTAGCATCTGTGATTTCTGTGCGATTTCTGTGCGATTACTGCTTTTTTCCAGCCTTAGCTTCGTTCATATTACTGTCAGATTGCGTATTGCTTTCCGTCTTTTTCAAGACGCTGTGATCCCTGTGCGTTTGCTCTTGCTGGTTTTTTTTTTTGGTTTTTTTTTTGTCGCTGCCCGTGACCCCGTACCCTGCTTGGGGTCATGGCCTCGTCCTCCCGGAGGCGTGTGCGTGACGAGGAGTTGCTGGATGTCCTCGAGGCAAGCGACAGCGAAGACGAGCTCCTAGAGGAATCGACAGACAGCGAGGTTCCCGGTAACCTGTCTTCGGAGACGGAGACCAGTGATGAGGAAGCCGAGGAGCTAGTGACGGTCGCACGCACCTGGTGTGAGCTGGGGAGCCCCACTCAAGCTCCGCAACCCAGGTTCCCCTTCACAGGGGCACCCGGGCAGAAGATCGCGTGCGACGAGAGTCCGCTGTCCTTTCTGGAGCTCTTCCTGACTGATGACGTCATCCGCAAGATCGTTGAGGAGACGAATCGCTATGCAGCGCAACATCAGCAGGAATCTTCTCTACCCAGGTTCTCGCGGAGCAGGAAGTGGGAACCTGTGACCAGCAACGACATCTGGGTGTTCCTGGGGCTCGTCATCCTCCAGGGAGTTGTTGGTAAGCCGCTGCAGAAGTGGTACTGGACCACTAATAAGATCCTCAGTACGCCCTTCTTTGGATCTGTTATGTCCGAGCCACGGTATACCCTCATCATGAAGTATTTGCACTTCGGAAACAACGAGGAGTTTGATGAGGCCACCCATCCCGCACCCAAGCTGAAAAAAATTTGGGACATATACCAGATGATTGTTGCGAACTTCAAGGCTGTGTATGTTCCAGATCGCGACATCACGGTTGACGAAAGCCTCATGGCATATAAGGGGAGACTGAGCTGGGTGCAATTTATTGCATCAAAAAGGGCACGCTTTGGGGTGAAGTCGTTTATGTTATGTGAGGCCAACTCCGGGTACATCTGGAACTCTGTAATTTACACGGGCAAAGGCACCAAATTTGCCCCTCAGTTCAGCCAGTTTGGGTGTGCCACCTCCTCTGTCCTAACCCTAATTGAGCCATTGCTGGATCAGGGGTACTGCCTGACGACAGACAATTTCTACAGCTCCCCTGAACTTTTTGATTACCTGGTCCAGCATAAAACCGATGCCTATGGTACCTTGAGGGCTAACCGTCGGAATCTGCCGCCGGCCTTTTCTGCCAGGAAGCTGAAAAAGGGGGAGGTCGTTGCCTGGCAGAAAGGCAAAATGATGGCTCTAAGGTGGAAGGACAAACGTGATGTATGTGTCCTCAGCACTATTCATAATGCCGAGACTGTCCGCACCACCAACAGGAGTAAACAGGAGGTGGATAAACCCAAAGCCATACTGGATTACAACAACACTATGGGGGGTGTGGACAGGGCTGATGGAGCCATGACTTTCTATCCGGCTGTCCGCAAGCAGCAGCGGAAATATTATAAAAAAAATTTCCGCCACTTACTTGAGCAGTGTTTGTGGAATGGCTATGTGCTCTACAAGAAAAGCTGTGTAAGGCCTGTACCCCACCATGACTTTGTCTGGCAGCTGACGGAAGCAATCTGCATGAAGTACCCCCCACCAGAGTCAACATCTAGACCGGGGCGCAGGGCATCATATGTCGTGAATCCGGCACGGCTTTCAGGGAGACACTTTGTGGAGTACTTGCCACCGACCCCACAGAAAGCAAACCCTACAAGAAGGTGCGTTGTTTGCTGCAATAAGAAGGACAAGGATGGCAAAAAGATGCGGAAAGAGACCCGCACTTACTGCCCAGATTGTGACGTGCCACTTTGCGCATTACCATGCTTCAAGATCTACCACACTAAAGAAGTGTTCTAAGGTATACTTGTACCCTGTATAATTTTGTTTCTGCCTTCATTTATTTATTTCTGTATTGATTTATTTATTTCTGCATTTTCTTTATATTTCTGCATTGAGGAAAAATGCAAGGTATTTCAGTTAGTTATTAATAAATTTTATTTTATTTTTGACAAGAATTAGTGTTTGACACTTTTATTATACTCAGAATGTATACTAAACTCTTGCTTGGCTCATTTTGGTAAGTTACAGGAAAAAAGGTGCTGAAAATTAAATGTACCGCTTTTTGCACAGAAATCCTTGGGAATCAGAACGCCGAGGTGGTTAAGGGTCCTTGCATCAAGCAAGGACCCTTAAAGCTACAATTCAGAAAAATGCCTCGGGAGCTGAGCAAAGATGCTGTTTGCAAGATGGACGGTGAGAGCCACTACCTGCACTGTTCTCTACATCGGAGGGAGGGAAGGGAACTGAGAGGAGCTCAGAGCGGGGACATTAATCGGAGGGAAAGAGGGAAGCTGTGGGGCACAGAAGACCTTTTATCGGACGGAGGGAAGCGTTCACCCCCTGGAAGCCGGCGCCCTGAGCGACCGCTCCGGTCGCTCAGGTCAAAGGCCGGCCAAGGCCATGTGGCTGACACACAGCTGTCTTTTACATCTTCCCTAATTGTTTTGATTTGTGCCACTACTTCTCGCATTCCATTTATTCATGTCTGTCCCTTCATTTAGTCTTATTTGATACAGTTTTCTTAGTAGGAATAGGGAACCTGAACTGAGTAAAATGATTTAAAATAAACACATGATGTAGCTGTAAATGAATATTACATACTTACCTCGCTGTCAGTTCCTCTCAGAAGTTCACCTTTATCTTCTTACAGTGATCCCTTCCAGTTCTGACAATATTTTGTCAGAACTGAAATATACCAGTTGCTGTCAGTTATATATCAGCTGCTGTCAGTTATAACTGAATGTGCAAGGTAATGTCCATGTTTCCCTATGGCTCAAGTGGTCAATATTACAGTTTAACAGTGTGCTGACCAGGAGGCTGTTATGGGGTAATGGCCATTTTCAAGATGGAGGATGGAGAATTTCATTGATCACAGTGGACAAACAGGGCACGGGAGAGGAGAAAGAGATTAATGAGTAGACTACACTGGAGGTAAGTATGACCTGTGTATGTTTATTTTGACTTTTAATTTTCAGTTCAGGTTTTCTTTAAAGGGACACTTAAGTCAAACAAAAAAAAAATGAGTTTTACTCACCTGGGGCTTCCAATAGCCCCCCTGCAGCTGTCCGGTGCCCTCGCCATCTCCCTGGGGACGCGAGTGATTCTTCGCGTTCCCAGACACATTAGCACCCTCTATGCTGCTATATGGTATATGATATATGCTATAGCAGCATAGATGGCGCTATTGTGGTCAGGAACGCGAAGAATCACTCGCGTCCCCAGCCTGTCAGCTCCTGTCACCGAAACAGGAAGTGGCTGCCGGCGGGGCCAGGAGGATCGGAGGGGGACGGCGAGGGCACCGGACAGCTGCAGGGGGCTATTGGAAGCCCCAGGTGAGTAAAACTCATTTTTTTTTACTTAAGTGTCCCTTTAAGGACCAGAGACCGGCGCATAACGGCGAATCACCGCACATACCCGCCGCTACCACCATCCACGCCGCACACCCGTCATCTCAGGCCACCCACTCTGTCATCCCTATAACAGCAGAGCTCTGTTAGCTAGTTAGGAGCCCCTTTCATTGGCTCCTGACCGTGTGATCAATGTAAGCTAATGGGAGTTGCTTACATTGATGACAGGGTCAGCAACCAATGAAAATGGCTTCTGACGGGTCACAGAGCTCTGCCAGCATAGATACAGCGAGACGAGTGAGCTGCGGACAGAGAGCAACGAGATCGGCGGAGGTGACGAGAATGCGCAACGGCGGTGTGGTGAAATCTACGCCCTGGCAGGAATAACAGCATCAAAACAGGGAGTAGATTTCAACCACCGTCGTCCGCAAGTAGTTATACTGATAGGTATAATACTCCAAAGGATTTATAATCTGTGTAATGGTAAGTGTGGTTAAGATGTGGCATATGTTACCACAGGAAGTAGCTATAGCAAAATCTATACTTGCTATTAAAAAGGGACTTTGATGCTTATCTAACTTTGAAGCACATTAACAGCTATGATTGCTAAGTGTAAGAAGATGATACCTCCATCCAGTCATGTTGAGGTGTAGTGAAGCTCAAGAGACTGAACTTGATGGATGCATGCCTTTTTTTCAACCTAGATAATGCGTAGATGAAGAATCGCATGCCACTCATGAGGTGCAGGACCAATGTGATAGAAGAAATCCAGAGGGTCCGCACACTCAGTAATAACCAAATTGCTTGAATCTCTGTGCCGACCAATTAGCTCCTGTATTCACAGACATATTCAAAGCATCTCTAGAACTCTTAATTGTTCCCGCCTGCTTTAAAAGTTCAACTATTGTACCAATTCCAAAAAAAACAAAACCTACATGCTTAAATGATTACAGGCCTGTTGCCCTGACATCATTGGTCATGAAAGCATTTGAAAAACTGATAATGACTTATCTGAAATCCATCACAGATCCTCTGCTGGACTCTTTGCAATTTGCCTACAGGCCTAATAGATCCGCAGATGATGCCGTGAACATGTGTATGCATTATGTACTACAGCATCTAGACACCCCAGGAACCTACACCAGGATTTTATTTATAGATTACAGCTCTGCATTTAATACCATAATGCCATCTCTGCTACACAGCAAGCTCTCCCAGCTACACATACCTGAATCCATCTGCAAATGGATAACCGACTTCTTAACCAACAGAAGACAGCGTGTTAGACTTCGTAAACACACATCAAGCTCTCTGACAGTCAGTACTGGTGCACCCCAGGGCTGTGTGCTTTCCCCACTGCTGTACTCACTTTACACCAATGACTGCATCTCCACAGATCCATCTGTTAAGGTTCTGAAGTTTGCAGATGACACAACAGTAGTTGGTCTCGTACAAAACGGGGATGAGTCTGCATACAGGCATGGGGTGGGACAGCTTTCCTCCTGGTGCAGCAGCAACAACTTGGAACTAAATGCTCTCAAAACTATGGAGATGATAATAGACTTTAGGAGATCTCTCCCCCCCCCCCAGCACCTCCCCTTAACCATAAATGGATCCACAATAACCCAAGTAGAGTCATTCAAGTTTCTTGGGTCCATGATCTCAAACGACTTAAAATGGGACAACAACACTGTCACTATTGTCAAGAAAGCGCAACAGAGAATGTACCATCTACGGCAGCTGAAAAAGTTTGGCCTACCTCAAAATCTAATGGTGCAGTTCTACACTGCAATCATCGAATCCACCATAACATCATCTATGACTGTATGGTTCGGCTCCTGCTCAGCATTAGAAAAGGGGAGGCTGCAGTGCATCATCCGATCAGCGGAAAGGATAATTGGCTGTAGCTTACTTTCCCTGCAGGATCTTTACGCTAGCAGGTGCAGAAAGAGAGCAACCAAAATGGCCTCTGACCCCTCTCACCCAGTTCACTCCATCTTCCAGCGCATGCCTTCAGGAGTAAGATTCCGGTCAATCGCTACCAAAACCTCCAGACACAGGAACAGCTTGAGCTTTTCCTCAAGCGGTAGCCTTACTTAATGCTGAACCACATTAGAGCTGCTAGGACTTGATAGTAATCAGCACAGAACTGTAAATGAACAATTCTCACATTGCTTACTGCCACTATACTTATAATGTCCTTAACTTGTAATACTCACACTGTCTGTCCTTGTATTGTTTTTGTTTGTGTTTGTTAAGCAACTGCCAAGACAAATTCCTTGTAGGTGCAAACTTACTTGGCGAAAATAAATTGATTCTAATTCTGATTCTGATTCTGATTATTTATTCAATAGTTGTGATGCAAATTCATTCCATGATCCAACAAATCATTTTGGGGCCCCGTGGGGTCCCCTTTGTCAAGGCATATAAGCAGTATTAAAAGACATAACCATTCCCCAAATGTTTAAATATGCTGCCTCATTCCCCTAATTAGTATATGTCAGCAACGTCTTACTTAGTATTCCTAGATATACAGTGCTGCCCATAATTATTCATACCCCTGGCAAATTTTGACTTAAAGTTACTTTTATTCAACCAGCAAGTAATTTTTTGACGGGAAATGACATAGGTGTCTCCCAAAAGATAATAAGACGATGTACAAGAGGCATTATTGTGGGAAAAAAAAAACATTTCACAGCTTTTATTTATATTTGTGCAAAACGTGTCCAGTTCAAAATTATTCATACCCTTCACAAACTGTCACAGTCTGTGGGAAAATCCAAAGTTCTATACCATTTCAAATAGTCCAAGCTGTTCTAAAGCATCCTAATTACCCTGATTAATTGGGCACAGCTGTTTTAATCAACTCAACAGGTGAAAAACAGCAGCTCTCTGCAGTTGGTTTGTGGACAGTCATGGCTAAGACAAAGGAGCTCAGTAAGGACCTGCGGCTGCTCATTGTGGCTGCTCACAAGTCAGGAAAGGGCTACAAGGCCATTTCTAAATGTTTTTCCAGTTCCAGTGGCTACAGTGCAAAGTATTATTAAAAAATACAAGATGTTCCCCACCGTGGAAAATCTCAGAGGACGTGGTCGGAAGCCAAAAGTGACACCTGAGCTGGCCAGGAGGATAGTGAGAGAGGTGAAAAATAATCCAAGGATTACCATCAAGGCCACCCTGGTGAATCTGGGCTCTGCTGGTGGCAATGTTTCAAGGCAGACACTGCACACTGCAAGAAGAACGCCACTTCTCCAGATAAGGCACACAAAAGCTCGCTTGGCCTTTGCAAATGTTCATCTGGACAAAGAAGAAGATTTCTGGTCTTCTGTGTTATGGTCAGGTGAAGCAAAAATTGAATTGTTTGGTCACAATAATGTTTCATTCATTTGGAGTAAAAAAGGAAAAGCCTTCAACCCAAAGAACACCATCCCCACTGTCAAACATGGTGGTGGGAACCTAATGCTTTGGGGGTGTTTTTCAGCCAATGGACCAGGGAACCTAATCACATTAAACGGCACAATGAAAAAAGAGCAATACATGAGGATTCTCAACTACAACATCAGGCAGTCAGCAAAGAAACTTGGCCTTGGGCACCAGTGGACATTTCAGCATGACAATGGCCCAAAACACACAGCAAAAGTGGTGAAGAAATGGTTAGCCGACAACAACATTAACGTTTTGGAGTGGCCCAGCCAGAGTCCTGACTTGAATCCAATTGAGAATATGTGGAGGTAGCTAAAGATCAGGATGATGGCAAGAAGTCCCTCCAACCTGAAAGATTTGGAGCTCATTGCTAAAGATGAATGGGCAACAATACCTGTAGAGACATGCAAAAAGCTGGTCTGCAATTATAGGAAGTGTTTGATTGCTGTAATGGCAAATAAAGGCTTTTCTAATGATTGTTGAGAAGGGTATGAATAGTTTTGGATTGAGCTGCGTAATGCAGCTCTCAAAGCAGCCGCTCCAGGTTAGTGATAGGAAGTCCGGATCTTTTTAAGGATTCGGATCATTTGAATCGGATTATTGAAAAGATCCGGATCTTTGAACTGAATCATTTGAATCATTTTACTAGGGAAGCACACTGGGTGAAATGACTAGCAGGACAGGACTTTCCCTGCACAGTACATTCTGTATGTTCCTGTTTCTTCCAGACAGACATCCACTGTGAACCGAATCTTACATTGTGATGATCCGGATGATTCGACTCACAAAAAAGATTCGGATCAAATGAACGATTCGTTCATGATCAGGACAACACTACAGTCCCACCATGAGTCACACAGTGCAGTGAATATTAATTAGCCATGTGGCTGGCCGCGGAGGAGGAGGGGAGACCTCCTCCTCCAACATTACTGAGCATGTGCAAACAGTCTAACGTGGCTTAGACCAGTATAACAAACAGCATGCAGCACTTTGTTTAAACGTGCTGCGTTACTATGTAACGCAACGTGTGCACTGTGAACAGCACAATTGATTTTACAGTGCTGTGAGTTAGGCTGCATTACTGGCTGCTGTAACGTGGGACTTTAACGTCCCACTGTGAAACCAGCCTTAAAGTGGTATGAAACCCAGCATTTCTTCTTTGCTCTAAAAGATTATTTACAGCATATTATATACTACCACCATTTTTTTTTTTACTAGAACAGCATTCAACTAGTTAAACACAGGACTAACAAGCATACACATCCATGCAAAAAGGGCGTTGGGGAAAAAAGGGCATGTGGTGTAAACGATAAGCGATAATAGCGTTTATAAAATATTGTGTTGTATTTTGTTTGCAATAATGTTTTACTAATTAAAAAACATTTAATAAGGTGTATGAAATCATTGATGACGAAACCAGTAGGGCGGAGCCTCCGTCGCGGTGGTGGAGACGCTGACTGAGAGTGGCGGCAGAGATGACGTCCTATGTACTTTTAAGATATGCACATTACTTTTAATTAAAATGTGAGTGCACTGTTGTATATTTTTTTTATTTATTAAATGGTATTATGCTATGGCGGCCTGTAATTTTTAAAGGAGGACTACCGCACATGAGGGATTGAAGATTGTGATTACACCCATAAGCGCATGAAGCTGGTCTGTTGCAGGGTCAGCCATTGCATCTGGTGAGTGTGTATTCAGATCTTTGTGCACTAAGGAGAGATCATTACACAGAGTGTGCACTGTGGTTTTACTCTGGTGGAGGAGAAAGCTAGGTTTTTTCTTCTGAAACACAATTACGCTATGTATGCCCCTTCTGTCTTTTGAGCCATTATTAGGAAGAAGTACAAGTGGTCCCAAGGATCCTATATATGACTGAGCCTGTGTTTGCTGATCTTAACCAATTAGCCATTGAATCTGGTGAGCGTAGTTCATATTACCATATGATTCCTGCTTGGATAAGGGCAATCACAGTGGACTTTTTATGGTGGACTTTTGCTAGTTATTCATAAGGACTCCTGATATAACCTCATTTGTGTTTCTGCTATATATATATATATATATATATATATATATATATATATATATATATACTGTTGTGGTGTATTCATTTATAGAGACTAGAGCTATAAGGTGTAGAGCGCTGTACCACGTTATACCATACACAATGTTTTACAAATAGTTACTGTAAAAAATATATTACAATTTACTTACTGACCGCTTTATTATGTGAATAATAATGTTTTACAAAAAGTAAGGGATACAATTTTAAATAACGTTATAGTTAAATATGATAAATATGTTTAGTATTTTTGTAAACGTTATTCGTGACGGGCACATTTTGTAAACTTAAATCATCACAAGCGCATTTTGAAAATGTTAATAATCTCTGGGTGCCGTTTGAAAACGTTAATAATCTCTGGGCGCCCTTTTTTCCTGCTCAGCGCCCATCAAACGATATTTATTATGGGAGTGAATGGCGGCGCCCTTTTTGTCCACTTGTCTCATGCGCCCAAATTTCCTGCTTCCCCCTGCAGGAAAAGCTGGAGGTATCCGAACTGGAGATAACATTATCTTGTGTTTACTTAACCACTTTACCACCAGCGGTGCGTATATCTATGCTCCTTTTTACACCCTTTCCCCACCAGGAGTGTAGATGTACGCACCTCCCGCCGCTACCGCTGCTGTCCGCTCTCCCGCTCGCTTGTGCGCACGCTCCCGCACTCGTGCACGCCGCTCGCCTGGAGATCAATGAATGGGAGAAACCATTCCCGTTCGTTGATCTCAGCCCCCAACCAATGATTGGCAGCACAATCATTGTGAAAAAAAAAAGTTTCCCAGCCAAAGTTTCCTGTAAGCGTACTTCCGACGCTTACAGGTAGCATGAACAAAAAATTACTGTGGACATCTTGTGGCCAAATAGTAAAACTACATCCAAAACATTTTCATATACAAATACATACTTTTACACTATAAATTAACTCATTACCTCCCACACTCCCCAATTTATTTATTTTTTTGCAATTAAAAAAAAAAATTACAATAAAAAAAAACAAAACATAAATAGTTACCTTAGGGACTGAACTCTTTAAATATTTATGTCAAGAGGGTACAACACTGTTACTTTATAAACTATGGGCTTGAAAAAATGCACCTTTATTCCAAATAAAATATTGGCGCCAAACATTGAGATAGGGACATAATTTAAATGGTGTAATAACCGGGACAAATGGGAAAATAAATTTAATGGATTTGAATTACAGTAGCATGCATTATTTAAAAACTATAATGGCCGAAAACTGAAAAATAATGATTTTTTTCCCACATTTTTTCCTATTTTCCCATTAAAACACATTTAGAATAAAATAATTCATGGCATAATGTCCCACATAAAGAAAGCCTAATTGGTGACAAAAAAAACGATATAGTTCATTTCATTGCGATAAGTAATAATAACGTTATAGACAAATGAATGGAAGGAGCGCTGAAAGGTAAAAATTGCTCTGGTGCTCAAGGGGTAAAACCCTTCAGTGGTGAAGTGGTTAATTGTACCAAATGAGGAATGTAAACATTCTCTGGCAATTCAGACACTCTAGAACACAGACAGATACTCAGAAAGCATTTCTGCACACATTACAATATGAATTCACCAGTTATGAATAAAATGCAATGTCAGCTCTCAGAACATAGCCCCACCCCTCACGTGCATCACGCTAATGACCACGTGGGAGCTATACTACACCAACCACTGCTCACTCAAGGGGCAGTCCCTGCCAGGCGATACCACCTCTTGTATGAGCGTCACATGCTACTCTAGTTGCGCAGCAACCAGACGTATATTGCACATAGACACGTCATTCTATCCACATATGATGTGCCCATTCGGAGTGACGTCGGCTTCACTGCTACTGTAATCTTGCATTTCATTCAATAAATGTACAGTATGCTGAGCATCATTTCGACTGAATCTGCTGATGTTAATATGCCATTACAACACACCACAATGGATGCAGTGAGAAAGTAGCAATAGGCCCCTTTCACACTAGCGCGGTTTCAGTACATTGTGTTACCCTATTTTATCGCCGGGTAATGCTAAAGCATTGAAAGTCTATAGGACATTTCATACCTGATACGATGCGCTGGAAGTATCGGATCTGACACAAAAGCATCAGACCATTATGGGTCAACATCCGCAGTGACGTCCACAAGTCATGTAAGTCAATGGCGCCACAGATGTTTTAAGATGTGTTCATGTTGCAGTGTGCATGCGCAGCAGCAAGTTTTATCAATACAATTTATTTCAATGTGTATTTCCATCACAGGAAGTGAGCACTAAAGACCCTCACTTAAGATTTGAATTGCTGCCAGGAATTACATGAAGGCTCATTACTGCAGATTAGCGCAGGTAAACACAAATACTCTTTTTTACCGTTGCAGTGTGATGCAATTGTCAGATTGCACTACAACTAAAATGCTGGTTGCTGGTGTGAAGTGTAGAGCAAGAAAAATTGCTTATTGAATTACAGAGTTAGAAAAACTCATCCTAAAAAGATGCTGGTAGCAGTGAAAGCTTGATTCCTCCCTTCTTTCTATCCACTGATAAAATAACAGCCCCTGTAAGGCCTCTTACACACTATGTGCATTGCATTTCATATGTGTTTACATACTAGACTGTGGACTGTGGGTTACAAAATTAGAATCCGTTGCAATGCAGAGATGTGGACGTGGCCATTGAGTAAGGCCTCGATGACATCTGGTGCGTTCAAAAACATGTAAAAGTGCGTGATAAAAACGCATGCGTTGGTGAATGTTTTAGTGCGTGTTTCAGTGCGTTGCGGTGCACTTTTTTTAAAGCAAGTTTTGTTTATTGTAGCAGTTGTCAATAAAGATTTGTTTTCTTATGAAAATGTTTTTTTTTTCCCAATTAGGGGTAAAAAGCGCATGCGCTTGGATGCCTCAAAAAAGCACACCCATTCACTTGCATTGATGTGCGCTTTACAGCTCAACGCACAGAAATGCATGCAACAATAAGTTTTTGTAACGCTGCTCAGCATAGCACATAGATGTGAACAAGGTACGTTCAAGTTAATGAGAATACAATGTACCTTGCTTAATGCACAGCGCAATGTGCTCTGAAAAGCGCACAGAAACGTCCCTAGTGTGAATGAGGTCTTATGTGGGTAGTGTATTTCATGTGCACTTACAGCACATAGGTTCACACTACATGGTATGCGTACCCCAGGGGTACCTTAGTTGGGCTCAGGGGGTTCTTGAACTTGTCATTGTCTATTATATAGAGATGGCCCGAACGGTTTGCTGGTGAACTTCAGGTGTTCGCGATCGCAGAGAACCGCGAACTTTTCAGGAAGTTCGATTCACCCCCATAGTACATCATTAGGGTCACCTTTGACCCTCTACATCACAGTCAGCAGGCACATAGTAGCCAATCAGGCTACACTCCCTCCTGGAGGCCCTCCCCCCTTATAAAATGCAGGCAGCGTTAGGCATTGGACTCACTCGTGTGCCTGCAGTAATTAGAGAAGGGAAAGCTGCTGCAGACTCTCATAGGGAAAGCTTAGTTAGGCTCTTGTAGGCTTGTTAGCTTGCTCCTTGCTGATTCTTATTGCTAAAAAAAGCACCCCTCAACAGCTCTTTTGTGAGCTAATCTTGTTCTTGTGATCTATTTTTTTTTTGTGTGTGGCCCACTTGCATTATATTTATATACAGCCCTGTCAGTCAGTCGCAGCTGGCCTTTGGCCCCTTAATTACTACTGTGCCACTGCCAGGCCCAGCACATTCTGTGACTACCTGTGAGTGACAGGCAGCTGCACATTTGTAATCCCAATCACTGCACCTGTTTACTGTTTAGTCCACCTACCTACCTACCTACGTGAGCGCACGTATTGTTAATACCACCAGTCAATGCACCTATTCACGGTACGTGTGTGTGTGTGTGTGTGACAGGTGCACATTTGTAATACCCAAAAGCAGTGTTCAGCACCTCCAAAAATGTACAAGCTCTTTTACTTAAAACATAGCTCTTTATTGAAAGATTTTAAAAATCCATAAAAATGGTAAAATTGCGTGGGGCCGATGACCAGCGACAGCCCGCTGTTTCAGACTTCCGCCTTTCTTCCGTGCACCTGTTCACGGTACGTGTGTGTGTGTGACAGGTGCACATTTGTAATACCCAGCAGCACTGCCTATACCTACCTGTTGTTCAGTGCACCCACCTAACTACATGAGCGCACGCAGTGTGCTATTTAATACCACCAGTCACTGTACCTGTTCACGTCACATGTGTGTGACAGGTGCACATTTGTAATACCCATCACAGCATATACCTACCTGTTGTTCAGTGCACCCACCTACCTATGTGAGCACACGCAGTGTGATATACCACTCTGTGCATACCTGTTCACTGCACCTGTGTAACCGTACATTGTATTAGTCAAGTCAGTGCATACCTTCCACTTCATCCCCCCCAATATGGACAAAACAAAAGGCAGAGCCAGAGGCAGGCAACCTTTCAGGTCTGTTCGAGGTCACGCTGTCGTGATTTTGGGTGGCCCTCGACCAAAGTACAGTGTTCAGAAGAAGGCACATGCCATCAACCCCCAATATTGTCAGGACGTAGTTGACTATTTAACACAGAACACCTCATCTTTCTCAGCTTCCGCATGGAAGCATGACATATCTTCCTCCTCCTGCTCTGATTCTGGCACCCCACTTAACACTCAGTCGGC
Organism: Hyperolius riggenbachi; assembly: GCF_040937935.1. Classification (NCBI taxonomy): domain Eukaryota; kingdom Metazoa; phylum Chordata; class Amphibia; order Anura; family Hyperoliidae; genus Hyperolius; species Hyperolius riggenbachi. The sequence goes on from NC_090654.1 coordinate 140,360,358, forward strand.
CGCCACCACCAAAGGGCCATCACCCCAGGGCTCAGCAGTTTGGAAATTTTTGTGTGTGTCTGCCTCAGATGAGAGCAATGCCATCTGTACTCTCTGCCACCGAAAATTGAGCCGTGGAAAGACCAAGACCCGCGTAGGGACAACTACCTTACGAAGGCACGAGATTACAAAGCACAAACTGCAATGGGATGACCACCTGAGGAAAAGCAGCACACAAAAGCAAAGCCACACACCGGAGTGGAAGATACCAGGCCACAATTTTTTCTCAAAAAAGGCGATACCTAAACTGTACCGTTATGTTGAAAGGCAAGTGGTGACATCTCTGGCACACAGCATTGGGTCCAGGGGCGGACTGGCCCGGGAGGACGGGGGGCAATTTCCCCCCGGGCTGCCCTCTTCCTAAGTAGTTAGGGCCGGTCAGGTGCAGGACAGGTGTACACTGCGCACAGCAGTGACAGTCAGCTGCCTCGTGATTAATGTGCTGCTGCTGCGACCTCTCACTTCAATGCCTGCCCCCTGCGGGCCGCCCCCTGTCACAGACTTGCTGTATGTTCTCACTATTGGCTGTTGTGGTGGTAAACTTTTTAGTTCCGCCCACCCCGACGCAAAGAGCAGACTGCAGTGGCTGGTGTGGCCGGCTGCCGCTGTCACCTCTCTTGTGTGCTGCTCCAGGCAAGCTAGTGCAGTGAAGTGTGAAGGGACCCTGAGCTGGCTGAGACGAAAATTAAGCTGAGAAAGGGAGAACAGATAGAAGGGAGCCACTGGCAGACTACAAGTGTGTGCACCAGTATTACAGGTTACATGCATGGCTATTAAGAGTCATACAGCCCGAAAGTCAGAATTTGTCATTAAAAGCAGCATGTGTATTAGAGATGGGAAATTCGGATCTTTTCAATGATGCGGATGATTCGAATCGGATCATTGAAGAGATCCGGATCTTTGATCCGAATCTCGGATCATTTTACTACCGGAAGCATTTGGGGGTGAAATGAACAGCAGGACAGGTCTGTGGACAGGAGAAGGGGAGGGAGTGGACACAGAGAAGGGGAGAAGATGGACAGAGGGCAGGGAGTGGACAGAGATGGGAGGAGGGACGAGCAGAGAGCAGAAATGTTTGCACGTAATACCCACATGCTGAAGTCATATGCTTTACATATATTTCACCTATATGTTCATCTGTACACTTTGAAAGAAAAGGTCGCACAGTGAAAGAAAGCATTCCCAGAAGTGAAGTGCAGCTGTTTAGTGCCGAGTGCAGGAGGATTATATTGCCTTTCAATCACACTGTCTGCAAAGTTACTGAGCTGTGCTGAGCTGAGCCAAAAGCTTCCCATGTGTTCACTGTGCAGCACTACAGAACAGACAGCCTGTAATGAGCAGCACGTTATAGCCAGTATGTGTGCTCTACACGTATCTGGCAGTGGCACCCATGTCCCCTCTCTCTCATCTACCTGGCCCTGCAAGGCTGCCTCCCTTCCAACAGAGCGATCCATCTCTGCTCTGCTTCCAAGACCCCGCTGCCCGCTGAGAGGGGGCGTGTCGCTCCTGGCCCCGCCCCTTTTGCGATCCGAATCACTCATTTTGATGATTCGGATGATCGACTCATAAAATAGATTCGGATCAAAGATCCGAATCGTTCATGATCCGGACAACACTAATGTGTATCACATGTTGAATTTTGTTTTAATTGAGCATGTTTAAACTCGGCAAAACTGTTTTAATCAGGAATGTGAGTGATATGATCATTGCTGGAATAATGTGGCAACCTAGAGATTAAATTTGACCTTTAGGCCTGTCATGTGACTACAGCCCACCTCCTCTTCCTGCCCCCTCCATGTCTTTATGATGTAGCTCCCGTGGTGTACTATGGAATGAAGCATGTCCTCATTGACCAGGATTGTGCACTTTGCCCTCGCTGCCAAGAAGTACTGACAAAACTGGGTATAACTCATTTTTTTCCATTTCTTTAAAATAAGTGCTGTAGGGAGGGATAAAAAACTGGCAAAATGTGGATATGTCTTTGCTGCTATGCTACACGTGTGGGTTGTATGCAAGGCTTTGACTTAAAACAGGGCTTTTAGTGGGAAAAATGCCTGACTGAGCTTGTGGAATTAGTGCTTTATTGAATTTTTATCATTGAAGTAAGATAACATATCAGGTTTAGTGAAATATTTGACCATAGCACAGTAGATCAGCAGTGGTTTTGTGCACCAAAACATATATCACCTTACATAGCCAGTGTTAGGTTTTACATGCCTGTGTGAAACTAAGGAGTCAGTATGGTGCTGCTTCCTCATTGTTTATATACCAAAGGTGCAAGTCTAGGTCAGCAATAGTTTGGGGCAGGAGTTAGCAGTTTTACATTTTTCCAGGCAGCTACCTTGCCAGTATCAGTGTTTCAGGATGCAAGCAGCAGAGGTGGCATTTTTGTATAATAAATGTGTGCTGCATTGTGGGGTAATGTATGTGTGTCTGTGTGTGGGGTTGCAGTAGATAAGGGTGCAAGCAGCAGAAGGCATATTTTTTAATATTAAAGGATACCAGAGGTGAAAATAAAAAATTCTTCTTTTACTTATCTGGGGATTTTTCCAACCCAAGACTTGTATGTCCCTCGCCATCCTCCTTCTTGCTTAGCTGTTTGTACCACTCCTGCAGCTGAGTCGCCTAAGCGGCGCAGTACTGTGCATGCGCAGAGCCAGCAGTGCACCTCCCAAAAGAGGCTCAGAACTGAGTCTTATTGCATTTTTTTCACTTACCTAGGACTTCCTCCAGTCCCATAAGCATGGCTGTGTCCCTCGACTTCCTCCTACGATTTCCCGTTCAGCTGCAGTGAGCCCCAGTAAGCGGCTCAGTGATGTCAGCGGAAGACCTTCTGTGCAATCGCAGAAGGCCCCCGGCTGAAGTCACTTAGTCAGACTGAGTCCAACTGAGCTGCGTACCGGGTGCTGATGGTGGCTGAACGGGAGACTGCAGGAGGACGGCGAGCGACACATCCATGCTTATGGGGCTGGAGGAAGGCCCTGGTAAATAAAAAAAAAATGCCTTAAGACTCAGCTCTGAGTCTCTTTAAGCACTCTCCCATGGTCTAGCGCACTCTACATCACGCCTCGTAGCTGTGCATGCACAGAACACTTCTGGCCACAAGAGCACAATCAGGGATGTGTGCCACAAGGCCAACATATGCGCAATATTGCGTGACCAGGCCTTTCGGCTGCAGGAGCAGGACAAACTGTCAACTGATGAAAAGGACTGGGAGGACTTTCATGGGCATACAAGCCTACAGGGGCTTAAAAAAAAGCCCCAGATAATTAAAAGAACAATTTTTATTTTCAGCTCTGGTATCCTTTAAATATGGAAGGTGCAGGCTTCAGAAGGGGATGAACCTATTGAATTATGGGGCAGAAGGGGGAGGCTGTACTTCACCAGCAGCAGCATTAAATACTATTCCCCATCCAAGTTGTAGCAACTCGGAGGGAGGTATAATTCAGGGTCTGGCGATCGTAGGATCCCCTAATTATTCTTGCTCGGGGTGCGCATCATAGCACTAGTGCTATGATGGCTCCTAGCTTCTACACTGAGCGCTGGGTGCCGAAGTTACCTGCTTCTATTACACCACCAGCAGCAGCCTGAACTGTTGACTTAAAGGAGAACTGTAGCAATGGAGGCTGCCATATGTATTGCCTTATAAACAATGCCAGTTGCCTGGCAGCCCTGCTGATCTATTTGGCTGCAGTAGTGTGAATAACACCAGAAACAAGCATGCAGCTAATCTTGTCAGATCTGACAATAATGTCAGAAACACTTGATCTGCTGCATGCTTGTTCAGGGGCTATGGCTAAAAGCAGAGGCAGAGGATCAGCAGGATAGCCAGGCAACTGGCATTGCTTAAAAAGGAAATTAATATGGCAGCCTCCGCATCCCTCTCACTACAATTGTCCATTAAGGCAGGATGAATCCTTGCTAAATCTATTGCTGCTTTACGATGCACAAGAAAGATATGCATTTGGGCCGGGGCTGCTGTGAAAGGGCCTCTAGATTTGGCTTTCCCCCCAGTCCAAAACATCCCAGTCCTCCCCTGATTGGGTCAAGGGTCCATCTGACCACGGATGCCTGGTCTGCAAAGCACGCTTAGGCCTGCCCGAAGACTAAGTCAGTCCCCACACACAGCATATCTGCCTGCACACCATGTGACTGCCTGTCCCAAGACTAAGTCGGTCCCCACACAGCATCTCTGCCTGCAGGCCGCTTGACGGCCTTCTCCACCACCACCAACAGGGTCCACCAGGACTCCAGGCGGATTCCTGCTAGCAGCGGCCGCTATAATAATTTTTGTGGTGCGTGTTCATGCCTGCCTAATTTTTCTGGCTGCACTGTGGCTGCAACAACAAAACAAAAGGCATGTACATGTGTCAATTCCCCTTCGTGATCATTACCTTGCCGCGGTGAAGGGGCTTGCGTATCACAATGAAGCAATGACCACCGGCTATATGAGTGTCTTGGGCTGTGGCACACTAAAGATAATAAGGTCGTTGCTTAATTGTGGACAGACCAAATTCGATCAGCTGGACAATCACTGTTGTTCTGTCATTGAGCTACCTCAGCCTGGCGACCATATGGGCTTGGAAACCGCTATCGCCTGCACATGGTGCGCACCAGTCCAGCACGGCCGTCACAACACAAACAGCTGTTTGCTGTGCGATACACAGTGAGTTTGGTGTGTCAGTGTGAAGCAGTACTCTAATTACACTCCCTGATTGATGTATACACATGCAAGATGTTTTAAAGCACTTTAGGCCTGCAATTTAGCATGCAATGTGATTTCTTCCCTTAAAACGCTGCTTTGCATCAAATCCAGTTTTTTCCCCAGGACTTTTGGCGTCTATCCCACTCATCCATGCAAAAACTCAGATGTTAGACCCCTTGCAACATCTTTTCCATCACATTTGTGGCCAGCATAAATGTTTCTAGTTTTCAAAGTTCACCTCCCCATTGAAGTCTATTGCGGTTCGCGAAAGTTCGCAAGTTCACAAACGTTTGCGGAGGTTCGCGAACCTAAAGTCGGAGGTTCGGGCCATCTCTACTATTATATTAAGTTTTGAGATGAAGAAATTATAAACCATATATAAATGAGCCTGAATAAATATTTATAGTTAACTAAAAGCATCATGGAATGTACAAAAAGCTTGTATACACAATTATGGAGTACTCCTAAGCAATATGCATGTGTCATATGCATGCAAGGGGCACTTGAGATGATGTTACACACTTAAAAACACACGATTGGTTCACACGATGGCCAGGGGCCCCGGACCCCTCTCACTGGCCGGGGCCCCAAGGCCAACACGTGATACCTGGAGAGGAGTGCAGGTGGGCCTGGACCTCTAACACCCAGTCTCTGGACCTCTCACATCCAGAAAACCCACCAACACTGCCTCCATACTGAATGCTAATTTCAACACACACAAGCAATAGAACACAGCAGTACATGCATCCAGCTACATTTGAAATTGGTCAGCAGGTGCTCATCAGCCAATCAGGATGCACTGTCATACACCCTTTACCTGCCATACCACATCTAGCAGCCATTAGCATTCAGGTGGGAGGCTTCAGTTGGACGCCATCGCAAGATTGCGTCGCTAGCAGGACCGCCCCGTGCAGGCATCCCTCCCACAGGGGTCCCTCCCTAACCGCAATCTTGCGATGGCGTCCAACTGAAGCCTCCCACCTGAATGCTAATGGCTGCTAGATGTGGTATGGCAGGTAAAGGGTGTATGACAGTGCATCCTGATTGGCTGACGAGCACCTGCTGACCAATTTCAAATGTAGCTGGATGCATGTACTGCTGTGTTCTATTGCTTGTGTGTGTTGAATTTAGCATTCAGTATGGAGGCAGTGTTGGTGGGTTTTCTGGATGTGAGAGGTCCAGAGCCTGGGTGTGAGAGGTCCAGGCCCACCTGCACTCCCCTCCAGATATCACGTGTTGGCCTTGGGGCCCCGGCCAGTGAGAGGGGTCCGGGGCCCCTGGCCATCGTGTGATCCAATCGTGTGTTTTTAAACGTTTTCTTTCAGCTCTAGGACATGGCGGACAGGTGAGCGGTTAGGGAGGGACCCCTGTGGGAGAGATGCCTGCACGGGGGGGGGGTCCTGCTAGCGACGCAAACTTGCGATGGCGTCCAACTGAAGCCTCCCACCTGAATGCTAATGGCTGCTAGATGTGGTATGGCAGGTAAAGGGTGTATGACAGTGCATCCTGATTGGCTGACGAGCACCTGCTGACCAATTTCAAATGTAGCTGGATGCATGTACTGCTGTGTTCTATTGCTTGTGTGTGCTGAATGATGTTACACACAACAGAGGTACCTTAAAAAACACAACCATTAATAAAGGGGAACATGCTGTTATAATGTTGAGAAACTCTGCTTTAGCACATTGTGTTACTTAAAGTTTCTAATGGTAAGCTTCATGTAAGCTGCACAATAAATTAAAGTGGACCTGAACTCTTGCACTGGACAAAAGGAAAACAGAGAACTGCACCCTGCATGTATTTAGAGAGTTTAACCTGTCTAATTCCCCTCATTTGTGTCCAATCACTAGTTGTAATTTGATCCCTCTGTGTCACATGACAGCCTATGGCAGATAAGCAGATAAACCCATTTGAAAGCACAGGCTGTAAACAACACACCTGCTTCCATGAATCAGGAAGTAGAAACAGAGCAGATTTATTTTAGGATTTGTATCAGCTGTAAAAAAGAAATGCTCTTTGTTTAAAGGTTATTATGCTGTTGTGTATCTTTTAGAGCAGAGAGGAAGTTCTGAGTTCAGGTCCACTTTAAAGAGAAACTCCAACCAAGAATTGAACTTTATCCCAATCAGTAGCTGATACCCCCTTTTACATGAGAAATACAATGATTTTCACAAACAGACCATCAGGGGGCGCTGTGTGACTAATTTTGTGCTGAAACCCCTCCCACAAGAGGCTCTGAATACCGCGGTACTCTGGGCAAACTGCCACAATGTAACAATGTTTACAGACAGGAAATGGCTGTTTAAAGCTGTCTGTAACAGCCAGAGCAGCTAGGAGCAGCTACATAACTTGCCCACAGTAACAATGTCACCATGTAATACATGTCAGAATGTGAATCTGGGAGAGGAAAGATTTTACAATGAGCAAACACTGACTAAATCATTTATACATAATTATTGTAAAAATGAAGCACTTTTTTTTATTAAATTATTTTCACTGGAGTTCCTCTTTAAGGTGAAGAAAAAGAAGGAATGATCACAGTAAAATAGCATTTGAAGGTGTCAGGAACTATATTGCATAGTAGCCTTTGTACCTCTATAACAGATATGAATCCACTATTAACAAATCTTAACATTGGATTCAATATAGCCACCAATTACTATTTATTATTGTTAAAGTGTACCTGAACTCTTGCACAGGACAGAGGGAAAACAGATACATGCACCCTGTATGTATTTAGAGAGTTTAGCCTGTCTAATTCCCCATCATCTGTGTCTAATCACAAGTTGTAATTCGATCTTTCACCTGTGTCAGCTGACTGCCATGGCAGAGATGGCAGATAAGCTCATTTGAATGCACATGATGTTAACAATATGTCTGCTTCCATGAAAGCAGGAAGTAGAAAAAGTGCAAGTTTATTGCAGGATTTGTATCAACTGTAAAAGGAAATGTTTTTCTTTAAAGGTTATTAAGCTGTTGCTTATCTTGTAGAGCAGAGAGGACATTCTGAGTTCAGGTCTGCTTTAATTCTTGATTTTGCAAATGTTTTTGCTACTACCAGGAGATGGCAGTACAACACAAGACTGCATATAAGCTGATGTCCAGCCGGTTTCACAATAAGTTTATAACAGTAGTAGAGGGTATAACAAACGAGAGAGGGGCAGTCAGGACTGGATATATCTGCCCTGGGTCCTTAAATATACCATCTGTGCTATATTAGTACTGATACAAATAACATATCATGTAAGCATGCTCTACAAGCCTTATACATAACGACTGCTTCTATTTAAAGTGGTTGAGTAACTTCAAGCTTCATGTTTCTCCTGCTAGTGTTTCCTGTTAATGTTACACATTACTTGCACAACCTCAGGTTACTGACAGGCAGTAAAGTACAAAGTAATAAGAAAATTATTGTGCAGGGCAGTTGCACCCCCTACAGCCAGCTTGAGGTAAGACTGACCTGCAGTGTTGCAAATGAAATCTAATGTTTTATGAAGTTCTGCTTACATGAGTCTTGGTTACCACTAGACAACACAAATGACAGTGCATTAAACAGCAATGCACAACACTTCAGGTGCTCTATTTTGCAGCACTAGTCTACTCTACTGTATGTATTCACACAGCGATACCCCATAACCCATTAAGTGGGAACAAGGACTGAGTCTGCATTTACAATACATTATAAAACTCTTCTTCAACCTCAATGACACTGTGAAAAAGTGTCCCCCTAGGGGCTAGTAAAAAAGGGCACACAGGGATAGTGGACAAAAAGGGTGCCGCCATAGACTGCAATGCAAAATATCGGCTATTCGCCGCCTGACAGGAAAAAAGGGCGCCCGAGAAATAGCGGTTACAGGGATCGTGTTAACAAAATTTTTCGTTTACAGGATAAGGTTTATAACAAATATCGTTTACAAGTTCGTTTTGACTTTGTGTTATACTTATTTTTTCGTTTTTAAGTTTCGCTTATATGAGTTTTACGTATTTTTTTCATTTTCAAATTTCGCTTATAAAACTATAACAACTAAATTTTTGTTTACACTTCTTTTATCATTTAAAATTCGTTTTCATATGTATAATGCCCCTTATACATTGTATTAGAAATACATCACTTTTGGTATTCACTTTGTTTTTACACTTATAATGCGTTGATTATAGTTACTAAAATATCGCTTTTAATATTAGTGTTATTTTAAGATTTCTAATGCATACGTGATATATATATATATATATATATATATATATATATATATATATATATATATATACCTTTTTCTACTTATAATATTATTAATGTATACGTGATTTTAAGGCTAGTTATTCTATTACAAATATATAAATTATTTTATTCATGTTATTTGTAGTAAAGTATTTTAAGGATTAAATATATTATTGTTTATATGTGTTTAGCGTGTTTGTGCGGTGGGGATGGTTAGGTTTAGGCATTACCAGGGGGGTCTAGGGGTTAGGGATAGGTACAGGAAGGGTTAGGTATAGTTACAGTGCAATATACACCACCAGGGGGTGGTTAGGTTTAGGCACCACCAGGGGGGTGGTTAGTTTTAGGCACCACCAGGGGGGTTTTAGGATTAGGCACCACCAGGGGGGGTCTTAGGATTAGGCACCACTAGGGGGGGTTTAGGTTTAGGCACCACCAGGGGGGTCTTAGGTATAGGCACCACCAGGGGGGTCTTAGGTTTAGGCACCACCAGGGGAGTATTAGGTTTAGGCACCACCAGGGGAGTATTAGGTTTAGGCACCACCAGGGGAGTCTTAGGTTTAGGCACCATCAGGGGGGTGGTTAGGTTTAGGCACCACCAGGGGGTGGTTAGGTTTAGGCACCACCAGGGAGTCTTAGGTTTAGGCATCACTAGGGGGGGTCTTAGGTTTAGGCACCACTAGCGGGGTCTTAGGTTTAGGCACCACCAGGGGGGTCTTAGGTTTAGGCACCACCAGGGGGGTGGTTAGTTTTAGGCAACTACCAGGGGGGGTCTTAGGTTTAGGCACCATCAGGGGGGTCTTAGGTTTAGGCACCACCAGGGGGGTCTTAGGTTTAGGCACCACCAGGGGGGTCTTAGGTTTAGGCACCACCAGGGGAGTATTAGGTTTAGGCACCACCAGGGAAGTCTTAGGTTTAGGCACCACCAGGGGGGTCTTAGGTTTAGGCACCACCAGGGGGGTCTAGGGGTTAGGGATAGGTACAGGGAGGGCTCTGTATGAGAGTAAGGTTAGCTATAGTTACAGTACAATATATGTAATATATATAATTTATTACATTATGTGTATTTACACAAAGGGGGGGGGGGGGTCTAAGTGTTAGAGATAGGGATTAGGAGAGATATATGTGACCCTAAAGTTAGGTATAATTGCAGTAAAATACCTGTAAAATCTACCATTCTATTACTATGCTTAATACAAGTGTAAATATCGTTTTTGTTATAGACGCTATTTGACGTTTTATTTCAGAATTCGTTTGCTGTTATAGACGGTATTTTGCCATTTCATTTCCGTTTATTTAACCTATTTAGCACTACATTATCGTTTATAAACTCTTAAACGAAAAATATGGTTTTGCATTCAAACTTACAATTTCGGCTATACCCCGCGCCCTTTTTTCCAGGTGCCCTTTTTTTGATACACGCGTCCCCCCATGATGCTTTTTCTGAATGTATGTTTTTTCAGCATGCCCACAGAAGCTTGCATGCAGGGGCGTAACAGTTGACCCTGCAAGGGATGCAGCTGCAGGGGGCCCCAGATGCCACATGGGGTCCCGTCCTGAGAGACTAACTACTAAGGCCAAGGAGAGAAAAAACTTTCTGCTCTCTGCAAAATTGTTCTGCATTAGAGATGGCCCAAACCTCTGATTTTAGGTTCGCGAACCTCCCACGAAAGTTGGGTTCGCGCGATCTTTCGCGAACCGCAATAGACTTCAATGGGGAGGCGAACTTTGAAAACTAGAAACATTTATGCTGACCACAAAAGTGATGGAAAAGATGTTTCAAGGGGACTAACACCTGGAGGGGGGCATGGCGGAGTGGGATACACGCCAAAAGTCCCGGGAAAAAAAATCTGGATTGGACACAAAGCAGCGTTTTAAGGGTAGAAATCACATTGAATGCTAACTTGCAGGCCTAAAGTGCTTTAAAACATATTGCATGTGTATACATCAATCAGGGAGTGTAATTAGAGTACTGCTTCACACTGACACACCAAACTGACTGTGTAACGCACCGCAAACAGCTGTTTGCGTAGTGACGGCCGTGCAGGACTGGTGCGCACCATGGCCAGAGTGCAGGCCATGGCGGTTTTCAAGCCCATATGGTCACCGGGCTGTGGTAGCTCAATGATAGAACAACAGTGACTGTCCAGCTGATCAAATTTGGTCTGTCCACAATGAAGCAATGACCTTATTATCTTTGGTGTGCCACCCCCCGAGACACTCATATAGCCAGCGGTCATCAGTGTTGCTCGGATACCTCATTATCCTATTCGAGTTTGGTCGAATTCGGGTAGTAAACTATCCGAATTCACTTGAAGTTCGATATTCGAGTTAATCGAATATCCGATTCGACCTCAGATATCCGACGTCACTATCCGAGTCTGTATTCGAGTAAAATATTCGAGCTGGCCTTAAATAGCTTTTAAAACTTGTATTGGAGGTCAATGATGCATGAAACCACCTTTTTTATGAAGAAAAACATCAAGTGATTATGTGGCGATGTAGTAGTTATAAAAAAGGTATCAAAAATAGTAAATTAACTTCATGAAAAGTGTTTGCATGAGAAGGTGTGTCCAAAATGGTTGTTGGAAGTCTTCATTTACGTCGTCTTCATCTTCTTCTTCTATATCTTCTTCTTCTTCTTCTATATCTTCTTCTTTTTCTTCTTCTTCTATATCTTCTTCTACTCGAATCTTCTTCATCTTCTACTTCTTGTATCTTCTTCAATTATCTTCTTCTTCTTCTATATCTTCTTCTTCATCCTCTTCTTCTTCTTCTATATCTTCTTCTTCTTCTATATCTTCTTCTTCTTCTATATCTTCTTCTTCTTCTTCTTCTTCTTCTTCTTCTTCTTCTTCTTCTTCTATACCTTCTTCTTCTTCTTCTATATCTTCTTCTTCTTCTTCTTCTTCTATACCTTCTTCTTCTTCTATATCTTCTTCTTCTTCTTCTTCTCCTCCTTCTCCTTCTTCTTCTATATCTTCTTCTTCTTCTTCTTCTTCTATATCTTCTTCTTCTTCTTCTTCTTCTTCTTCTATATCTTCTTCTTCTTCTATATCTTCTTCATCTTCGTCTTCTATTTCTATATCTTCTTCATCTTCGTCTTCTATTTCTATATCTTCTTCATCGTCTTCTTCTATTTCTATATCTTCTTCATCTTCTTCTTCTATATCTTCTTCTTCTTCTTCCTCTTTTTCTTCTCTATCATTATATTATGTGTCTTGGTTTTCCTTTCTTTTGTAATATTTTTTTTTACTTCATTTGTGGAAATATGTTATTTTAATAACACCATAGTTATATTTGTGTTGATGACATAATAGGTAGGTAGTGGCACATTGCAAGCCACAGCGCCTTTTTCTGTGTACCCTGGCGGTGGTAAAACACAGACATCAGCAGGAGGAGGAAGTAGTTGCAGGCTTGCAGCTATTGTAGTGTGGTAATAGCTGCCGATAGGAGTGGGTGGGCAGGTGGCAGCAGAAAATAGTTCTTCTTCTGTTCTCCCTGGCAGTGGTAGCAGCACACAGACAGCAGAAGCTAAATGCAGCTACAGGTGGAGGAGTAGTGTGTGTCAGGCAGTGTGATGTGACTGACATAATAGGCCCTTGTTCCTAGCGGTGGTACCAGGGCCGTAAATAAACAGCAAGAGGTTCCAGACAGCGGTCATGAAGCCCACATTTTGTCCAACACACAATTGGGACAGCACAGTTTTCAACCCGGACACCTCTAAAATAATTACAATTTTTTTTTTCAAATGGATGCAGCTATTTTTGAGCGTAATAGCTGTTGGCGCATGGACAGCAGCACCTTGTAATGTGTTCCCTGGCAGTGGAGACACAGACATCAGGAGGAAATACAACAGCAGGCAGCGTGAGGAGGATGAGTGTGTGTGGCAGACTGGCATTTGGCAGCAGGCAGCAGGAGGGCAGGCAGCGAGACATAATAGGCCCTGGTTCCTAGCGGTGGTTCCAGGGCCGTAAATACACAGCATGAGGTTCCAGACAGCGGTTGTGAAGCCCACATTGTGTCCAATACACAATTGGGACAGCACAGTTTTCAACCCGGACACCTCTAAAATAATTACAAATTTTTTTTCTTCAAATTAATGCAGGCAGCTATTTTTGAGCGTAATAGCTGTTGGCGCATGGGCAGCAGCACCTTGTAATGTGTTCCCTGGCAGTGTAGACACAGACAGCAGGAGGAAATACAACAGCAGGCAGCTTGAGGAGGTTGAGTGTGTGGCAGACTGGCAGCAGGCAAGAGGGCAGGCAGCGAGACATAATAGGCCCTGGTTCCTAGCGGTGGTTCCAGGGCCGTAAATACATAGCATGAGGTTCCAGACAGCGGTCGTGAAGCCCACATTGTGTCCAATACACAATTGGGACAGCACAGCTTTCAACCCGGACACCTCTAAAATAATTACAATTTTTTTTTTCCAAAATAAATAATGCAGGGCAGGCAGCAATTTTTGAGCATAATAGCTGGTGGCGCATGGGCAGCAGCACCTTGTAATGTGTTCCCTGGCAGTGGAGACACAGACAGCAGGAAGAAATACAGAAGCAGTAGATGCAGGTGTAATGTGTGTGCGCCACTTCATGTCCCCCTCTCGCCGACAACAGGGGCCATGAATTCGCCTTCCACCCAAGCCTTGTTCATTTTGAGAAACGTCAGTCTGTCCACAGACTTGTGAGACAGACGAGATTGCTTCTCAGTGACGACTCCACCGGCTGCACTGAAGCAACGCTCTGACAGTACGCTGGAAGGGGGGCAGGAGAGCACTTCCAGGGCGCACTGCGCAAGCTCACTCCAGATCGGCAGGTGCTTGACCCAATACTCCATTGGATCAACAGGGGCCACACTGTCAAGCCCGCTGAAGGTCCCCATGTAGTCAGCCACCATGCGGGTCAAGCGCTGCCTGTGACTGGAGAAGGCTGCTGCTGCAGGCGCCTCCTCTCTAGTCCTTGGCAGCTCTACACTCATGTAGAGCTCTTGGGTCAGAGACAGCAGGTCTGTGGTGCGCGTGCGCTTGCTGCTGGTGGATGCAGGCACCTGCTGCTGCCTCTGTGCTGGCTGGACAGTGGGGGTGGATGTCTGAGGGAAGGCTTCCTCTAAGCGCTCAACAAGGGACAATCCCTCATTTGTTGCGCACGGTCTCCTCCTGCAGGCAGGAACTGGCTGAGCTTCCCCTTCAGACGTGGGTCCAGCATCATGCAGATCCAGATGTCCTCCCTCTGCTTCATCTGGATCACCCTTGGGTCCTTGCGCAGGCACCTCAGTATGTGCGATTCCATTGGGAAGAGTCTGGCCACGTCTGCTGGCTCATCATTGGCAGCCCCAGAGCCGACAGTGCTGTCCTCCTCTTCCTCTTCCTCCTCCACCTCATCCTCTCTCCACCCCCGCACCAGTCCAGCTGCGCTCTGCTGCTCCCCCTCATCAGCAGCAAGGTCAGGGACCTCCACCAACTCCAAGCCCTCCTCCTCAGAGGTGGCCTGTGAAGCCGCCTGCAGCTCCTGCTGGTCCAAGGCTGCCACTCCCTCTTCCAGCAGTGCATACAGGGCCCTGTCCAGCACACACACCAAGGGGACCCACTCGCACACCATTGCATGGTCCCTGCTTACCATGTTGGTGGCCTGCAGGAAGGGTGCCAGGACTGAGCACACCTGCTGCATGTGCCCCCAGTCCTCCGTGGGAGGTTGGTGGCGGCACGCCCAGTTGCAGTGATGGAGGCAACTGTTGCTCGTGCAAGGTACTGGCTGACAGCCTGCCTCTGTTCAACCAGACGCTCCAACATTGCCAGGGTGGCGTTCCAGCGAGTTGGAACATCGATCGTGAGCCGGTGCTGTGGCAGGTGCAGCTCCTTCTGCACCTCTTCCAGGTTCGCTACGGCTGCAGGCGAGTGCCAGAAATGACGCACAACCTTCCTTGCCGCCTCAAGGAGTCGGTCCATCCCCTGGTAGGTCCGCAGGAACTTTTGGACTACCAGGTTCAGGACGTGCGCCAGGCAGGGGATGTGGGTCAGGTCTCCCCTGCTGATTGCAGCAACCAGGTTTGCCCCATTGTCGGACACCACCTCTCCGACTCTGAGGCATCTGGGGGTCAGCCAATTCCTTTCCTGCTCTCGGAGTTTGGCCAGGACATGGTTCGCCATCAGTTTGGTCTTCCCCAGGCTGACCAATTCCTGCAGCGCTTGGCAGTTGCGGGGCTTCACGCTGCTGCTGAGGCGGGGGGTTTGGGCTGGTGTGCCGGAGGATGGAAGCGGATCAGAGGAACCTGCTGCAATTCTGCTGACCCTGCATGGTGGCACCACCCACTGCGTTGTTGCTGCTGCTGCTGCTCTGACAGTGCCCGATGCTGCTCCCCCCTCTTCACCCCCTTCCACCAAGCTGACCCAATGCGCGGTGAAGGACAGATAGCGGCCTGTCCCAAACCGGCTGCTCCATGAGTCCATGGTGACGTGGACCCGTTGACCCACCGCGTGCTCCAGCCCTCTCCCGACATTGGCCATCACAGAGCGGTGAAGTGCAGGGATGGCCGTGCGTGCGAAAAGATGTCAGCTGGGGATTGACCAATCGGGGGCTGCACACATCAGGAGCGCACGCATGTCGCTCCCCTCCTGCACAAGGGAATAAGGCAGGAGTTGGGAGCACATGGCCCATGCCAGCAAGCCGTTCAGCTGACGCACGCGACGGCTGCTGGGAGGCAGAACCCTGACCACTCCCTGGAAGGTGTCACTGAGCAGGGTCTGGCGACGCCTTTTGCTGGCACGGGAATCAGTGGAGGGAGCAGAGGAGGCCACCGAGGACTGGCTGCCAGAACAGGCCTCAGTGTCGGCGGCAGGAGTTGCAGAGGGAGGAGGAGCAGTGCGCTTCTGACGCACTCCTGCTGGTGCTGCTGGAGGAGGTGGAGGAGGGTGGGTGGCTGCTGCCGACGGCTTCGCAGTGGTGGCGGGTCTGCCACTGCCACTGCCAGCTTCCTTCAACTTCATGAACTCCTCATGCTCATGAAAGTGTTTCCCTGCAAGATGGTTGACCAGAGAGGTGGTGCCAAACGCAGAGGGCTCCTTCCCTCTGCTGAGCTGCTGGCGACACTGGTTGCAGGTGGCATACTTGCACTCCACATATGGCAGGGTGAAGAAATTCCAAATTGGGGAGGTGAAGTTGCCCCTTCGGCTGGAAGGTGCTGCTGCCGCTGGTCTCCCTGTGGTGGTTGGGGGGGGGGGGGGGGGGGGTTCTTTGTGCGGCTGGTGGTGGCACTGGCAGAACTCATCTCCGGATCAGCACGCTGTGTGGCCTGCATACCACGCCCACTTGTGATCCTGCCCATGCCTGCGATGCTGATCCTTCTAGCAAGGCCCACAGACGCATCCTCCTCCTCAGAGCTGATGACATCCCCACTCCCAGGACCTGGCACCCAGTCTCTGTCCTTCACCCTGTCATCATCATCCTCCCCCTCTGCAAACATGTCCTGCTGGGATCCCACAAACTCCCCATCTGCATGCATGGGCGGATGGACAGTCACCACTGTCTGACTGTCCAAAGCATCATCCCCCAAAGTGCCCATAAGCATTCCTGCCTCCTCCAATTCTGCTGCAACAGCACTCCATAACCCCGTTGTGCTTGGGGATAAAAAGGTGCTGAGTGACAGGGTGCTGGTGTCGCCCGACGGGGCTGGAAAACTGCACTCCTCCTCCTCCTCCCCAGGCAGTGCTGGTCGGCTGCTGCTGCTCTTGCGAACAGGAGTGGTGGCGGGGGTGGAGGACTCGGTTCCAGAGCTAATGGTGGCCTGCTCATCCACCATCAGTTCCACCACAGAGTCTGCGTCCTTCTCCTCAATAGGACGGCTACGACCTGGCGGTGGGAGGAACATCTGCGCCACACGCTGCTGCTGCTGCTGTGTCTCTGCAGCGTGACTCCCAGCTGTTGGGCGGCCAAGGCGTCCACGGCCAGTGGCTAATGGCGTAATAGCGATGCCCTTGCTGCCCCTGCCCAAATCGTGGCTGCCAGTGCCAGACATCGTATATTTTTAATATTATACAAATGAAAAAAAAATATGTATGTAAAGGCGGGTGGGACAAGTGGGGTACTTTAATGGGGTGGGACTGGTGGTGGTGGGTGTGTGAGGTGACGGACAGGTGTACTCTACAGCAGAGATCGGTGTAGCGCTAACGAGAGAGTGCGCAGTGCGCACACAAAGACCCTAGCTGACGCTGACTGACGGTGTCCCTATACACAGACTACAGTACAATTCAGCGAATACACAATACAAGTAATATAAACAATAGGACGGGTGTAGCACTAACGAGAGGGTGCGGACAGCGCAGACGTGCACTGCACACACAAAGACCCTAGCTGACGCTGACTGACAGTGTCCCTATACACAGACTGCAGTACAGTACAAGTCAACTAATACACAATAGAAGTAGTAGAAAAAAATAGGACGGGTGTAGCACTAACGAGAGGGTGCGGACAGTGCAGACGTGCACTGCGCACACAAAGACCCTAGCTGACGCTGACTGACAGTGTCCCTATACAAAGACTACAGTACAGTACAAGCAGGGCCGGATTTGTACTTTCCAGCGCCCTAGGCCGGCTGTCACCAACCGCCCCCCCCCCATTCTGTCCAACTCTGACTAGTTTGAACGCCCCCCCTCTGTTTTGCTGCTTTGCCCTGTTCACAGAGGCGGGACAAGGTCCTCCAGCACCCAAGGCTGAGCCACCAAAGTGCGCCCCTCCATCCCTCCCACCCCAGCCGTCACACACTGATTGCTATTAGAGTAAGAGGCACCCCAGGGCCCCCAACACCTTAATCTCTAGTTATCTGGCTTGTTGTCACTTCCATGTATCTCCTTTTCTTATTTCTTTCTGCTTAAAACACAATTAGGAATGACAGCTGAATGAATTGTGCGCCCCCTCCTACACTGCGCCCTGAGGTTGGAGCCTCTCCAGCCTGTGCCTCGGCCCGGCCCTGCCCGTTCAACAAAGAAGCAGTGCATGCTCTGTCCACTCCATGTAATTTTGCGCTCCTGTCTGCATGCACAGCAGGCGATAGTGTTCTGGGCTTGCATACTTCAGAAATGATGCTCATGTATGAGCACTCAGCAGCACTTGTCAAGTACACATACCCATAACACTCCCTCGGCTCCTGTGCACATGCATACAGGAGTGCAAAAGGAGTGCAAAATCACAAGGAGCCCCAGTGGACATTGCTGCTTCTTTGTGCTCTGTACGACTAGCTGTAGTCAGAGCCACAAACTGGACAGAGCAGTGCAATGGAGAGAAGCCCATCCAAAACAGAGACCAGGTAAGTAGAAGGTTCTGACACTACACACACTGGCATAGATGTAGTGTAATGCTAGGTACACATGATGCAATTTTCTGACAGATTTACTGTCAGGTCGATTATTTCCATCATGTCTGATCTAATTTCAATTTTTCGATCAATTTGCTGTTCACTTCTATGAAAAAACATTTAGAAAATTGATTGGAAAGCATATCGGACATGTTGGAAATAGTCGATGTGACAGTAAATCTGTCAGAAAATTGCATTGTGTGTACCCAGCATAAGCTCAGGTGTACTTTACACAGTGACAATTTAGCACTTAAGACAGATCTTAAAAAAAGCAGGAAGTTTTGTAACAGAATAACACTTTTTATTGGCTAACCAAAAGAAAAACAGTGAGAGCCGTCTTCAGACTTGTGTACAAGATGTTAGGCACACAGCTATATATACAGTCAGCAGGAGATCCATTGATTGTTTTGTAAATGTAAATAAATGTAACACAGTTGTCATTCTGTTTCAAATCATCCTGCTTTCACTGATGGCTAACACAGTACTTTGCTGGCAAAAAATGCCAGGAAAGAGTTAAACTGTAGGACAAAGAATGCTGTTGTCATTCTCTAGGAGGAAAAAAAAAGCCATAAATTTGACAAGTCTGAGGTCTTTAACAGCATTGACCTACTAGTAATAAAATAACACCAGTCAGCGAGGGGGAGAGCTGCTAATTCCTTCCTGTGAGTGAATGCGTGCTGCATGAAAAAAACTTATCGGAACTCAAGTGTTCTGCTACTTGAGCCGATATATTTTTCTTCTCACAGCAGATTGTTTGTCCCCTCTTATCATACAGGTAACAGCAGATTCTGACTGCCATAACACACACTTTGCACAAGTAAGAGAGATGCAGGGATCTCTGGAATTCAGGCAGACCAGAGCAAAGCAGGAGAGGTGATATACTTTGACATGTGACCTCTTATCTCTCCAAGTCCTGCGCCCTGCTAATTTTTATCGCCCTAGGCCTTGGCCTCTGTGACCTTCCCAGAAATCCGGCCCTGAGTACAAGTCAGCGAATACACAATAGAAGTAATATAAACAATAGGACGGGTGTAGCACTAACGAGAGGGTGCGGACGGCGCAGACGTGCACTGCGCACACAAAGACCCTAGGTAACGCGGTGACGGACGGTCCCTATACACAGACTAGAGTACACTACAGTACTACTAACTAAACAATAGAAGAATCTAGCTAAATAATAGAACAGGTGTGACTAGATTACAGAGAGCAGATACAGGACAGGTATAGCAGTAAAGCTAGGCCTTGCTAACTACAAAATAGTACAAATCTATCTAACACAGAAGTAGTAGTACAGTAGAGTAGGACAGGTGAGAGCACAGGTAACTAGAGACTAGAGCACAGAGCAGGGCAGGCTGCCTTGCCTAGGCACAGGGTCTAGCTGCTGGCTGCAGCTGCAGCAGTGACAGTCTCCCTCCCTAGTCCCTATCACACAAAATAAACTGCCTAAAATACAATCTATCTACAATACAAAGCAATACAGTTGAATATCAAGTGTTGGAGTGTAAAAACGCTTGGTTTAGAACAATATAAATGCACTTGCACACAGACAAAAAGCACTGGAGCAATCTCTCAGTACAGTTAGTCAGTAAGTCGCAAACAGGACGAGTGAGGCAAGATGGCGTCCGCTATTTATAGAGAGGGGCTTGGCCAGGCTCCCCCTCTGTGATTGGCTGCAGTCAGAGGGCTGGGAGCCATCTGATTCGCTTGTGAGGACTAGAGGTGACGTCAGGTGTGACGCTATCCGAGCTTGTGATGCTATCCGAGCTCGGATAGCTTGGATATCTCTGGATAGCTGCTTGCTATCCGAGTGCGCTCGGATAGCACAGCCGGATAGCTAATACTATTCGAGTTCGGTATTCGAGCTCGAATAGTGAAAAAAGAGCTAGGATATCCGAGTATCTCGGATATCCTAGCTCAGATCCTAGCTCAGATGAGCACCACTAGCGGTCATTGCTTCATTGTGATACACAAGCCCCTTCACCATGGCAAGGTAATGATCACGAAGGGTAATTGACACATACACATGCCTTTTGTTTTGTTGTTGCAGCCACAGTGCAGCCAGAAAAATTAGGCAAGCATGTACACGCACCAGAAAAATGATTATAGCGTCCGCTGCTAGCAGCGTCCTAAAAAATGCAGGAATACGCCTGGAGTCCTGGACCCTGTTGGTGGGGGTGGAGAAGACAGTCAAGCGGCCTGCGGGCAGAGGTGCTGTGTGGGGAGCGACTTAGTCTTGGGGCAGGCAGCCAGTCACACGACATGCAGTCACAGATGCTGTGTGTGGGGACTGACTTAGTCTTCGGGCAGGCAGTAGCCCTCCGGGATCCATGCCTCATTCATTTTGATAAAGGTGAGGTACTGAACACTTTTGTGACTTAGGAGACTTATCTTCTCAGTGACAATGCCTCCAGCTGCGCTGAAGGTCCTTTCTGACAGGAGGCTTGAGGCAGGGCAAGACAGAAGTTGGATGGCAAATTGGGACAGCTCTGGCCACAGGTCAAGCCTGCGCACCCAGTAGTCCAAGGGTTCATCGCTGCTTACAGTGTCTACATCCACACTTAAGGCCAGGTAGTTGGCTACCTGCCGGTCGAGGCATTGGTGGAGGGTGGATCCGGAAGCGCTAAGTCGAGGCGTTGGACTAAAGAATGTCCGCATGTCCGACATCACCATGAGATTGCTGGAGCGTCTTTTGCTTGCCTGCGTGGACATGGGAGGAGGATTACTGGCAGTGGTACCTTTATTGCGCTGTGCTGTGACATCACCCTTAGCCACTTAAGGACCGGGCTGTGTTTGGGTTATCTGTGCTGTGTGGGCTCTCCAGCCTGCAGCACAGATCGTGGTTTAGGCAGGGCGATCAGACTTCCCACCTTTTTTCCCCACTAGGGGGATGACCTGCTGGGGGGGTCTGATCGCCGCTGCTCCATGTGGCCGAGTGGGAGGGGGCTCCTCAAAGCCCCCCTCCGCAACGATATTGCGTGCTCCCTCCCCTTACCTCCCTCTCCCTCCGGATCTGGGCCGCACAGGACGGCGATCCGTCCTGCACCGCCTCCAATAGGCATTAGCCTATCAGATGGCAGCGATCCCTGGCCAATCAGAGGCCGGGGATCGCCGCTCTCCTTTACGGTGCTGCTGCGCAGCAGCCCCGTATTGATGTAAACAGCGGGGATTTCTTCCCCGCGTGTTTACAATTAGCCTGCGAGCCACGATCGGAGGCTCGCAGGCTATTCACGGAGACACTCTCCATGAACTGACATGGAACGGCCGCTCGAACGAGCGGCCGTTTCCATGTAATACCACAAACAACCAGCTGCCGCCTATGGGCGTTAGCTGGTTGTTAATTGTAAAGCATAATTTCCAGCTTGTTCTGCATATGTGCTGCATCCTTTCTGCCTTCTGGTGAGTTGGTAACATGTCCGCCACTTTGTGTTTATACCGAGGGTCTAGTAGCGTGGCCACCCAGTACAGCTAATTCCCCTTGAGTTTTTTTATACGGGGTCCCTCAACATGCTGGACAGCAGGAAAGACGACAACTGCACAAAGTTGGATGCAGACGTACTATCCATCTCTTCTTGCTCTTCCTCAGTGACGTCAGGTAAGTCCTCCTCCTCCCCCCAGCCACGAACAATACCATGGGAACATCGAGCAGCACAAGCCCCCTGCGATGCCTGCTGCGGTTGTTCTTCTGCCGCCGCCTCCTCCTCCTCCAAAGAAACACCTTCCTCATCATCCGAGTCTGACCCCTCTCCCTTACATGACTCTTACTCCTCCTCCCCCCTCTGTGCTGCCGCAGGTGTTGAGGAAACATCTGATTCTGATGTAAATTGCTCCCACAACTGTTCCTGCCATAACTGTTCCTGCTCGTACACAGCTTGATCCACCACTCTACGCACGGCACTCTCCAGGAAGTAAGCGTACGGGATCAAGTCGCTGATGGTGACTTCACTGTGACTCACCAAGTTGGTCACCTCCTCAAACGGCCGCATGAGCCTGCATGCATTTCGCATCAGTGTCCAGTTCGGGGGCCAGAACATCCCCATCTCCCCAGATTGTGTCCTTCTACTGAAATTGTAGAGGTACTGGGTGACGGCTTTCTCCTGTTCTAGCAGGCAAGAGAACATGACCAGGGTCGAATTTCAGCGAGTCGGGCTATCACATATCAAGAGTCTCATTGGCAAGTTGTTTCTCCGCTGAATGTCCGCAAAGCGTGCCATGGCCGTGTAAGACGGCCTGAAATGCCCAGACAACTTCCTGGCCTGCTTCAGGACACCCTCTTAGCCTGGGTACTTTGACACAAATCTTTGAATGACTAGATTCAGCACATGTGCCATGCAGGGTACATGTGTCAGCTTTCCTAAATTAAAAGCGGAAAGGAGATTGCTGCCGTTGTTACACATCACATTGCCGATCTCCAACTGGTGCGGGGTCAGCCACTGATCCACCTGTTTAAGAGCAGCCAGGAGAGCTGGTCCAGTGTGACTCTCCGCTCTGAGGCAAGACATGTCTAAGATGGCGTGACACCGTCGTACCTGGCATGCAGCATAGGCCCTGGGGAGCTGTCATTGCATAAGTGTCCCTGTTATCCCTGTTAAAGCCACAGGAAAAGAGAAAGATAAGAGCCAACAGATAACAATGATTCTGTTATGCTAGGAATACATGGTACGTTTTGTACTGCTGAATCGAGCCGCTGGATCGATTCCGGCGCGTCCCCGCGGGCGCTTCTTATCTCTTTGCTCGTTTTCTTCCATTGTCCTGCCCGTGGTATCGAGCGTGGAATCGATCCGGCGGGTGATCGGACATGTCGGATTTTATCAATTGAGCCATCAGCGGCATACAAAACGTACCGTGTATTCCTAGCATTAGTTATAGGGAAAGTCTTACTACACAATAACCCTCATCCTCTTTTCCCCCTTAGATTTCCAACTTGCTTTTGGTCTGTTTGTGGTCCATTTGTCCAGTAGAATTCACTTGGAGTGGCATGGTATACCGTATTTAGAACTCCTACCATTCTGAAGATAGGACGGACATGGATTTTCTGATTCATTTGCATGTAGAAATGATCAGTTAGATGCAAACTTAGTCAATTATGCATGTCAGTTATGATACTTAGAACGTCAATATTTACAGAAAGTAATTGATAATACTTACAAGAGACCCTGGCCTATACTAAAAAACATAGATGCTGCCATAGTTATTTCCTTTTAAAGGCCCACTGTAATGAGAGGGATGTGAATGAAGGCTACTTTTTTCCCTTATAAACCATGCCAATGTTCTAGCTGCCTTGTTGATCATGTCTCTCTAATACTTTCAGACACAGACCAAGAACAAGTATCAACATCAGGTGCTCTAATGTCTGTCCATATTAGCTGTCTACATGTTTCAGGTGTGCAGTTCACACACTTCTGCAGTTAAAAGGATCAGAAAGTATGCCAGACATTCAGCATTCTTTACAAGGAAATAAATATAGCAGCCGCCATATCCCTCTTAATACTATTCCCCTTTAAATGATGGCAGTTGCATGGCTATCCTGCTGATCTTTCTGCAATCAGCTGTATCTGAATCACACACCTGAAACAAGCCCGTGTATAGTTAGTGTGGGCAAGCTCATTAGAAAGAGCACCTGATCTGCATATTCATTCTAGATTTGTGGCTAAAGTATTGGAGATGGGATCAACATAACATCTGAGCAACTAGGATTATTTAAAGAAATAAATACTGCAGCCTCTATATCCATCTTTTCACAGAGCCACTTTAAGTTTCTTTTGCTACAGTTATATAGTTACATAGTTATCCAGGTTGAAAAAAAGACATAGGGCCATTCTAGTCCAACCTCCTGGGCTTCGCTGTATTTCAATCCAGAGGAAAGAAGAGACAAAAAGGCAGAAACTATATCCCTGATTTTAATCATAGCTGTGGATGCCTTTCATAGTAGGGAAAGGGTACTTATCCGTTAGCCGGGCGCATCCGGCAGGTGGCGCTGTTGTAGCGAATTCCATTCATAGTTACTGAACGTAGTACTGTGTGAATGGAAGCGCCGCAGGTGGCGCTAATTTCATTGTTGATACGTAACGATACAGTGTGTTAATTGTCAACGAATATACATTGTATTTGAAGTGGCCGGAATTAAATTGAAGGCGGCGGCAATGTAACACATGAAGCCGCCGCCTTCGTCTGTTCTTCTTCTTCTCCCCCTTTGCCCTCTCGCTTGTATACAATGCTGCCAGCCTGCGGGGACATGCGTGTCCCCCCAGAGTCGTTCGTCGCGGCAGGGAAGCCTGCTTGTTTCCTTGCGACGAACGACTGTGGGGGGACACGCGTGTCCCCACTCCCCCCCCCCCAGCTGGCAGTGATGTATAGAAGCGAGAGGGCAAAGGAGGAGAAGAACAGACGAAGGCGGCGGCTTCATGTGTTACATTGCCGCCGCCTTCATTTTAATTCCGGCCACTTCAAATACAATGTATATTCGTTGCCATTAACACACTGTATCGTTACGTTGCGTATCAACAATGTAATTAGCGTCACCTGCGGCCACCTGTTACCATAGTAACTATGAATGGAATTAGATACAACTGCGCATTGAAATTCGCTACAACAGCGCCACCTGCCGGATGCGCCCGGCTAACGGATAAGTACCAGGGAAAGAATGCCCTTTTCTAAACAGCTGGTAAAATATTTTTTCTTCATATGTAGTTGATATTCTATTGTCCTTTGTAAAGACCTACAGATTAAAAGCATGGGTAGTTACACTGGATCAATTATATAACTTATAACAACTAAAACACACCAACAAATATAGGTGTTTAGTGGCTGTGGCCTTTATTAAAAGGTAAAAATCAATTAACCCTTCGCACTCTCACATGCAAATGTTCAAACAAATGCATTCCCAGATTTACTCATCCAGGCACAACTGTTATCCCTACAGCTAAATTTAAAGCCAGGGTTTTAGTTCACAGAAGAATGCATTCTTATGCTTAGTCACCTATACTGCGTGGAAGTACCCAGGTAAACATAGGTGTCCTAACTCTGGCCCTGTAACATGCATAGTGCAGACATGCAAACACATTCATTGCATCAAACCTATCAATGGATTAGGAGCACACATCCTAACTTCCTCTCCTGGGAAAGACAGTGCATCTTACCAATCGCACAAGGGAGCTAACGTTATGTGTCCATGTGCACCATGCGCATACACCAGCATAAGCTGTCTGCATGCTGACAAACATACAGGGGAAGGGGGGAGTGCATCGAATTGGACCCTAGCCACAGGGGTCAATGATAATAATAAACATACATATATCCAGGCACATCGCCTCTAGTTAGGACATTAAATAAATTGTTAGGGAAAGGGAGGTGCTGAAGGGGGTGTGGCTAGAAACAGCAAAAAACAATTAACCCTTCGCACTCTCACATGCAAATGTTTAAACAAATGCATTCACAGATTTACTCATCCAGGCACAACTGTTATCCCTACAGCTAAATTAAAAGCCAGGGTTTTAGTTCACAGAAGAATGCATTCTTTTGCTTAGTCACCTATACTGCGTAGAAGTACCCAGGTAAACATAGGTGTCCTAACTCTGGCCCTGTAACATGCATAGTGCAGACATGCAAACACATTCTTTGCATCAAACCTATCAATGGATTAGGAGCACACATCCTAACTTCCTCTCCTGGGAAAGACAGTGCATCTTACCAATCGCACAAGGGAGCTAACGTTATGTGTCCATGTGCACCATGCGCATACACCAGCATAAGCTGTGTGCATGCTGACAAACATACAGGGGAAGGGGGGAGTGCACCGAATTGGACCCTAGCCACAGGGGTCAATGATAATAATAAACATACATATATCCAGGCACATCGCCTCTAGTTAGGACATTAAATTATTAGGGAAAGGATGGTGCTGAAGGGGGTGTGGCTAGAAACAGCAAAAATCAATTAACCCTTCGCACTCTCACATGCAAATGTTCAAACAAATGCATTCACAGATTTACTCATCCAGGAACAACTGTTATCCCTACAGCTAAATTAAAAGCCAGGGTTTTAGTTCACAGAAGAATGCATTCTTATGCTTAGTCACCTATACTGCGTAGAAGTACCCAGGTAAACATAAGTGTCCTAACTCTGCATAAGAATGCATTCTTCTGTGAACTAAAACCCTGGCTTTTAATTTAGCTGTAGGGATAACAGTTGTGCCTGGATGAGTAAATCTGTGAATGCATATGTTTGAACATTTGCATGTGAGAGTGCGAAGGGTTAATTGATTTTTGCTGTTTCTAGCCACACACCCTTCAGCACCTCCCTTTCCCTAATAATTTATTTAATGTTCTAACTAGAGGCGATGTGCCTGGATATATGTATGTTTATTCTTATCATTGACCCCTGTGGCTAGGGTCCAATTCGGTGCACTCCCCCCTTCCCCTGTATGTTTGTCAGCATGCAGACAGCTTATGCTGGTGTATGCGGATGGTGCACATGGACACATAACGTTAGCTCCCTTGTGCGATTGGTAAGATGCACTGTCTTTCCCAGGAGAGGAAGTTAGGATGTGTGCTCCTAATCCATTGATAGGTTTGATGCAATGAATGTGTTTGCATGTCTGCACTATGCATGTTACAGGGCCAGAGTTAGGACACCTATGTTTACCTGGGTACTTCTACGCAGTATAGGTGACTAAGCATAAGAATGCATTCTTCTGTGAACTAAAACCCTGGCTTTTAATTTAGCTGTAGGGATAACAGTTGTGCCTGGATGAGTAAATCTGTGAATGCATTTGTTTGAACATTTGCATGTGAGAGTGCGAAGGGTTAATTGATTTTTGCTGTTTCTAGCCACACCCCCTTCAGCACCTCCATTTCCCTAATAATTTATTTAATGTCCTAACTAGAGGCGATGTGCCTGGATATATGTATGTTTATTCTTATCATTGACCCCTGTGGCTAGGGTCCAATTCGGTGCACTCCCCCCTTCCCCTGTATGTTTGTCAGCATGCAGACAGCTTATGCTGGTGTATGCGCATGGTGCACATGGACACATAACGTTAGCTCCCTTGTGCGATTGGTAAGATGCACTGTCTTTCCCAGGAGAGGAAGTTCGGATGTGTGCTCCTAATCCATTGATAGGTTTGATGCAATGAATGTGTTTGCATGTCTGCACTATGCATGTTACAGGGCCAGAGTTAGGACACCTATGTTTACCTGGGTACTTCTACGCAGTATAGGTGACTAAGCATAAGAATGCATTCTTCTGTGAACTAAAACCCTGGCTTTTAATTTAGCTGTAGGGATAACAGTTGTGCCTGGATGAGTAAATCTGTGAATGCATTTGTTTGAACATTTGCATGTGAGAGTGCGAAGGGTTAATTGATTTTTGCTGTTTCTAGCCACACCCCCTTCAGCACCTCCATTTCCCTAATAATTTATTTAATGTCCTAACTAGAGGCGATGTGCCTGGATATATGTATGTTTATTCTTATCATTGACCCCTGTGGCTAGGTTCCAATTCGGTGCACTCCCCCCTTCCCCTGTATGTTTGTCAGCATGCAGACAGCTTATGCTGGTGTATGCGCATGGTGCACATGGACACATAACGTTAGCTCCCTTGTGCGATTGGTAAGATGCACTGTCTTTCCCAGGAGAGGAAGTTCGGATGTGTGCTCCTAATCCATTGATAGGTTTGATGCAATGAATGTGTTTGCATGTCTGCACTATGCATGTTACAGGGCCAGAGTTAGGACACCTATGTTTACCTGGGTACTTCTACGCAGTATAGGTGACTAAGCATAAGAATGCATTCTTCTGTGAACTAAAACCCTGGCTTTTAATTTAGCTGTAGGGATAACAGTTGTGCCTGGATGAGTAAATCTGTGAATGCATTTGTTTGAACATTTGCATGTGAGAGTGCGAAGGGTTAATTGATTTTTGCTGTTTCTAGCCACACCCCCTTCAGCACCTCCCTTTCCCTAATAATTTATTTAATGTCCTAACTAGAGGCGATGTGCCTGGATATATGTATGTTTATTAAAAGGTAACCCCTTAAATAGTGTTGAGCCAAAATGTTCATAATTTCATGTTTCCTTAAGGCTAGTTACACACCAGGACGTTGCGTTTAGGGGACGTTATAGGGCACATAACGTGCCCCTAATGCAACGCCTGGTGCTCTCTGGTGTGGACATCGGAGTGAGCCGCGTTGTGCAGCTCACTCTGGCGTCCTTGATGCCGTGATGCATACTCTTGGACGCATGCGGCATCACGTGGTCCCGCCCGGCCAATCGCCGCACAGAGCGGTCGCTCCAGGAAGTAAACACTGCACGTCACTGAGTGCAGTGAATATTAATTAGCCATGTGCCTGGCCGCTCTCCGCTCCTCCACAACATTACTGAGCATGTGCAAACAGTGAGTCTAACGCGGCTTAGCCGCCTAGAACGCACAGCATGCAGCACTTTGCTGCGTTACAATGTAACGCAACGTGGGCAGTGTGAACAGCCCACTTGTGTTACATTGCTGTGCGTTGGGGGAGCGTTACAGGCTGCACTAACGTGCGCCTGTAACGTCCCTGTGTGCAAGAAGCCTAAAGGGACACTATCAATTAACATGTTTATTTCAAGTGAGATAAAAAATGTTTGGGAAGTGCTGCTAAGAACGGGTGTATACGTTTCACTGCTGATCTATTTGATTACTGTTATCTAATTCCTTTCACATTTTTCTGATGGCAATTCTGGCAGCAGACTCAGCCATGAGGGGAGGGGGGGGGGGGAATTCTCTCACAGAGTGTATCAGTTATTTATTTATTGTATTTATAAAGCGCCAACATATTACGCAGCGCTGACCATTAATTTAGGTTACAGACAATATTTAGGGGTGACATACAGCAATATGACAATACAGGAATACAAGAAAACCAGATCACACAGCGCAGTATATGAGTACCAGGTAATGCTTAGTCAGTCACTGGATGGAGCATGGAGATTAGGCAAGTTAGGTTCACTCAGATGCATAGCATGGGTTCACAGTAATGGAGGTGCATGATCAGGTAGGACACAAAAGGCTTACAATCTAGAGTTAACTGTGTGTGCAGAGAGCTCAGTCAGAGACAGGCAGAGCTTTCTCTCAGAGAGAGCAGAGGAAATGTGTCTTATGTGCAAAACATTTTGTAAAATACTGTAGTGTGTGAAACCTGATACCTGTTTTCAAATAATCTGCTTCAATATTACACTGTTCTTAGCATGTCAGACTGCAGAGATTCATACCTCTGCAAATGAGACATTCCAAACATAGCTAAAATCTACACACAATGAATTAAAGCTTTTGCCTCTGATATTTAACATGAAAAGTAGGTAAATACTTACACAGCTACTTAGACATTATTTGTACATTGTCATTTTAGAACACTTGGGTATTGATAATATTCCTTTAACCATTTCAGCCCGCGGGGATTTTTCACCTTATGCAACAGAGCAATTTTCACCTCCCATTCATTCGCTAATAACTTTATCACTAATTATCACAATGAATTGATCTATATCTTGTTTTTTTCCGCCACCAATTAGGCTTTCTTTGGGTAGTACATTTTGCTAAGAATTATTTTTTTCTAAATGCATTTTCACAGGAATATTAAGAAAAAAATGGAAAACATTCATTATTTCTCAGTTTTTGTCCATTATAGCTTTAAAATAATACATGCTACCATAATTAAAACCTATGTATTTTATTTGTCCATTTGTCTCAGTTATTACACCATTTACATTTTGTGCCTATCACAATGTATGGCGCAAATATTTTAGTTGGAAATAAAGGTGCATTTGTTCAGTTTTGCGTCCATCACTATTTACAAGCTTATAATTTTTTTTTTCATAATATACCTTCACATGCATATTTAAAAATTTTAGACCCTTAGGTAACTATTTAAGGTTTTTTTTCCTTTTTTTATTGTAATTTTTTTTCCATTAAAAATTTTATTTGGGTAATTTTTGGTGTGGGAAATAAACAGTTAATTTTAAATGTAATAATGTGTGTTTTATGTATTAAAAAATGTATGTAGATGCAGTTTTACTATTTGGCCACAAGATGGCCACATTGATATTTTTTTTTATTTTGGACCTTCTCGCTTCCAGGAAGCGAGAAGAGGACGGAAAACGGCCGTCGGTTTTTCTGCCGGCGACATAGAATTATATTCCCATTTATTGATCTCAGGGCTAACGGGGGGTGGCACAGGGGCGCGCAGGTGCGCCCGTGATCGCGCGCATAGGCAGCAGAGCAGTCGCCTGGACGTGAAGTTCACGTCCAGGCGGCATAAATGGTTAATTGCAGATGTGAATTTTGCCGATACGACACGAAATTCAGAATTTTGTAGTTGCAATACAAACCATAATTCGGGAATTCCGGAAGCAAAATTTTGGTTTCGTAATTTCGTGTTTCAGTGCAAATTCGTGTTTGACGCAAAATTTCATAATTTCATGTTTTCTATATAAACAGTTATTTTAGTTATGATTATTGACATCATTTCGTTTCTAATAGTAATTATACACATTTAGGTAATGACTAAATTGCAATTTATTGCAGATCACAGATATGCAAATTATTCCGAGTTGATGCAAATTTATGCAAATTCTTATGCAAATATATGCAGCTTGAAAATTGACCAATCAATTTAAATCTGGGTTTAAACTCATTGGTCCATTTTCAAACTGCATACATTTGCATAAAAATTAGCATAATTTCGGAATCATTTGCATCTCATTGATCATCCCTAATTGCAGTTACTGATAATGCAAAGGCCCCTGCACATGCTGTCGCTTTAAATGTATCAGGAGGCTCTATCTGCAGCCACTTTTAAGATAGGTGCTCTTTGTTTTGGGCCTTGCAATATCTGATAATCAAAGGTGCCTGCACTGGAACACACTTTTGAGAATGGGTGAATTTCCATGTTAAACATGAAATTCTGATTTGTTTGTGTTATGTAAAACGGTCATAATTAAGAAAAACAATTGTAATTGTGAAATTCACCCAAAATGCAACATTTCGCATAATAATGGTAGTAATCGTAATTTTGTGAATTACGCAAAATTTTGCATAACCGTAATTAGGTCATTACGCTCATCACTACTTAAATATTTCATCCATCTCAATAGGCTGTGCAACCGTGCGAGTCAACAACTTACAACTCCAGCAGCTAAGTACATCTAGAACAAGCTAGATCACCATCCACCATTCCAGTGAAGGCCACAACAAGCAAACAAACATAAATAACATGGAAGGGTGGGAAGGAATTATTTTTCTGCCCACAGGTAACTGCCAGAAACCGTCACTCTCACCCCTTACATAAGCTAACTTCGCCTCATTATTTGTCATGTGCTAGTCCTAGCCACTCACCCTTCATCAACAGGCAGTATACCACAACTTGTCATCTTGGTGAATGGATTTTCTTCTGTTTTCCCAGTGACCTTCCCATGGAGTTGCTTGTGACAACTGCGCTCCTTTGCATGGGTAGTTGCACTGGCCAAATTATACAACTTATAACTGGTAATAAATGCAACAAAACTAGGCGTTTAATGGCCTTGGCCTTTATTGAGGGGGTGACCCTTAAATATTTCAGTCATTTCAATAGACTCTGCAATCGTCCGAGCCAATAACTTACAATTCCAGCAGGTAGGTAAATCTAGTAGAGATGGTCCGAACGGTTCGCCCCCGAACTTCGGTGGTTTGCCTTCGCGAACGAACGCAAACTTTATGGCGGTTCGACCCGCCCCCTATACTACATCATTAGGGTCAACTTTGAACCTATACATCACAGTCAGCAGGCACAGGGTAGCCAGTCAGGCTACACTCCCTCCTGGAGCCCCACCCCCCCTTATAAAAAGCAGGCAGCGTCAGCCATTTCACTCACTCGTGTGGCTGCAGTAATTAGAGAAGGGAGAGGTGCTGCAGAGACATTAGGGTAAGCTTAGTTAGGCTACAGTTAGGCTTGTTAGGTTGCTCTTTCTTGCTGATACTTATTGCTAAAAAGCACTCCTCATCCTCAACAACTCTTTTGAGAGCTAATGTTGTTCTTGTGATCTATTTTGTGTGTGTGTGTGTCCCACAGACACTTGTGTTGCATATACAGCTCTGTCAGTCAGTCTTACCTGCTGGACCTTGGTCCCTTGGTAATTCCTACTGTGCCACTGCCAGGCCCAGCACATTCAGTGACTACCTGTGTGTGTGACAGCTGCACATTTGTAATACCCATCACTGCCTATACCTACCTGTTGTTCAGTGCACCCACCTACCTATGTGAGCGCACGCAGTGTCACTGCACCTGTTCACGGTACCTGTGTGTGTGCGTGTGTGTGTGTGTGAGACAGCTGCACATTTGTAATACCCATCACTGCATATACCTACCTGTTGTTCAGTGCACCCACCTACCTACGTGAGCGCACGCAGTGTGATATTTAATACCACCAGTCACTGTACCTGTTCAGAGTACCTGTGTGTGTGTGTGTATGTGTGTGACAGTTGCACATTAGTAATATCCATCACTGCATATACCTACCTGTTTTTCAGTGCACCCAACTACCTACGTGAGTGCACGCAGTGTCACTGCACCTGTTCACGGTACCTGTGTGTGTGTGTGTGACAGCTGCACATTTGTATTACCCATCACTGTATATACCTACCTGTTGTTCAGTGCACCCACGTACCTACGTGAACGCACGCAGTGTGATATTTAATACCACCAGTCACTGTACCAGTTCACGGTACCAGTGTGTGTGTGTGTGTGTGTGTGTGTGACAGCTACTCATTTGTAATACCCATCACTGCATATACCTACCTGTTGTTCAGTGCACCCACCTACCTATGTGACCGCATGATGCAGTGTCACTGCACCTGTTCACGGTACCTGTGTGTGTGTGACAGGTGCACATTTGTAATACCAATCACTGTATACCCACCTGTTGTTCAGTGCATCTACCTACCTACGTGACTGCAGGCAGTGTCACTGCACCTGTTCACGGTACCTGTGTGTGTGACAGCTGCAAATTTGTAATTATTATTATTATTATTTATTTATAAAGCGCCAACATATTCCGTGGCGCTGTACAATGTAAGAAAACAAACAAGGGATACATAATGATACAGACAATGATATACATGAAATATGAACACTGATACAAGATACAGCACTGCTGATTACAACTTGATTTAACATGATGACTAAAATGTATAAATTTCTAACAGTGTGCAAGCAATTGAATTAATAACATTCCATGACACAAAAGGATGAGAGCCCTGCCCTTGCGAGCTTACAATCTAAAGGAATGGGGTGGAAACAAGAGGTGGGGGAAGTATACAGTATATGTACAGGCAGTGCGTAATTAGGTTATTTAGTGGGTGCATGGCCTAAGCTAGAGAATATGCTTGTCGGAAAAGGTGGGTTTTGAGGGAGCGTTTAAAGATTTCGAAGGTGGGAGAGTGGCGGATGTGTTGTGGAAGGGCATTCCAGAGGAGGGGTGAGGCACGTGAGAAGTCTTGTACACGTGAATGTGAGGAGGTAATTGTAGAAGAGGATAGAAGAAGCTCGTGTGCAGATCTGAGATTGCGGTTGGGTTGGTATCTGGAGACTAGTGAGGAGATGTACAGGGGAGAGAGATTGTGGAGAGCTTTGTAGGTTATGGTTAAGAGTTTGAACTTAATCCTCTCATTAATTGGTAGCCAGTGAAGAGCTTGACAGAGAGGGTCAGCAGAGGAAGAGCGAGAGGAGAGATGAATGAGTCGAGCAGCAGAGTTCAGTACAGAATTGAGCGGTGTTAGTCGGTTAGTTGGAAGTCCACCAAGCAATATATTGCAATAGTCCAATCGAGATATAATAAGAGCATGTACTAACATTTTGGTTGTGTCATGGGAGAGAAAAGGTCGGATACGTAATACCAGTCATTGCATAATTGTTCACAGTACCTGTGTGACCGCACGCTGTGTAATATACCACTCCGTGCATACCTGTTAACTGCACCTGTGTGACAGCTGCACATTGTAATGTAATACCAGTCACTGCATACCTTTCACTGCACCTGTGTGACTGCACATTGTATTAGTCAAGTCAGTGCATACCTTTCACTTCATCCCCCCCGATATGGACAAAACAGGTAGAGGCAGAGGCAGACCCAGAGGAAGGCCACCAGGTCTGTTCGAGGTCATACTGATGTGATTTTGTGCAGCCCTAGACCAAAGTACAGTGCTCAGAAGAAGGCATGTCCCATCAACTCCAAAGATTGTCAGGACGTGGTTGACTATTTAACACAGAACACCTCATCTTCCTCACCCACCAGCGCTACTACAAGCACCACATCCACTGCATTTGACACTTCGCAGGAGTTATTTGGTGGGGAATTAACTGATTCACAGCCACTACTGTTACAACAAGATGAAGGCGCTAAGCAAGTTACACTATGGACGTAAGGTGTGAGGAGGAGGATAATGAAGTACCTGCTGTTGGTGCAGTTTATGAGGTGTCTGAGGCAAGCGAAGCTGGGGAGGATGATTATGATGATTATGATGAGACGGATGCCACGTGGGATCCTAAGAGACAAGATGACCAAGGAGACAGTTCAGAGGGGGAGTCAGAGAGGAGTAGGAGGAGACGAGTTCCTGAAAGAAGCAGGGGGAGCTCATCGTCAGAAACAGCAGGTGGCAGTGTCCGGCGCCATGTATCGCCACCTATGTACAGCCAGCCAACATGCCTTCAACGTCAGCTGCTGAGCTGGGAAGAGCACCAGAGGAAAAGCAGCACACAAAAGAAAAGCCACCCTCCTTCTCCTTTTCCTCCTTCAGGTGCATCATCTTCAGCCTCTTTCTCCCTTGCACCTTCACAATCACAGCCACCCTCCTCCACTCTGCCTTTCACCTTGAGCGGTTCCTGCTCCTCTGCCCACAGCAGCAGTCAGGTGTCCGCGAGGGAAATCTTTGAGAGAAGAAGCCAATTTCTGCCAGTCACCCTCTTGCCTGGCGTCTGACAGCTGGCTTGGTGGAACTGCTAGCGACGCAATCTTGCGATGGCGTCCAACTGAAGCCTCCCACCTGAATGCTAATGGCTGCTAGATGTGGTATGGCAGGTAAAGGGTGTATGACAGTGCATCCTGATTGGCTGACGAGCACCTGCTGACCACTTAAATGTAGCTGGATGCATGTACTGCTGTGTTCTATTGCTTGTGTGTGTTGAATTTAGCATTCAGTATGGAGGCAGTGTTGGTAAGTTTTCTGGATGTGAGAGGTCCAGAGCCTGGGTGTGAGAGGTCCAGGCCCACCTACACTCCCCTCCAGGTATCGCATGCTGGCCTTGGGGCCCCGGCCAGTGAGAGAGATCCAGGGCCCCTGGCCATCGTGCGAACCAATCGTGTGTTTTTAAACGTTTTCTTTCAGCTCTAGGACATGGCGGACAGGTGAGCGGTTAGGGAGGGACCCCTGTGGGAGGGATGCCTGCACGGGGGGGGGGGGGGGGGGTAGCTGCTAGCGACGCAATCTTGCGATGGCGTCCAACTGAAGCCTCCCAACTGAATGCTAATGGCTGCTAGATGTGGTATGGCAGGTAAAGGGTGTATGACAGTGCATCCTGATTGGCTGACGATCACCTGCTGACCACTTAAATGTAGCTGGATGCATGTACTGCTGTGTTCTATTGCTTGTGTGTGTTTAAGTCCTGCTAGCGACGCAATCTTGTGATGGCGTCCAACTGAAGCCTCCCAACTGAATGCTAATGGCTGCTAGATGTGGTATGGCAGGTAAAGGGTGTATGACAGTGCATCCTGATTGGCTGACGAGCACCTGCTGACCACTTAAATGTAGCTGGATGCATGTACTGCTGTGTTCTATTGCTTGTGTGTGTTGAATTTAGCATTCAGTATGGAGGCAGTGTTGGTGGGTTTTCTGGATGTGAGAGGTCCAGAGCCTGGGTGTGAGAGGTCCAGGCCCACCTACACTCCCCTCCAGGTATCGCATGCTGGCCTTGGGGCCCCGGCCAGTGAGAGAGATCCAGGGCCCCTGGCCATCGTGCGAACCAATCGTGTGTTTTTAAACGTTTTCTTTCAGCTCTAGGACATGGCGGACAGGTGAGTGGTTAGGGAGGGACCCATGTGGGAGGGATGCCTGCACGGGGCGGTCCTGCTAGCAACACAATCTTGCGATGGCGTCCAACTGAAGCCTCCCACCTGAATGCTAATGGCTGCTAGATGTGGTATGGCAGCTAAAGGGTGTATGACAGTGCATCCTGATTGGCTGACGAGCACCTGCTGACCACTTAAATGTAGCTGGATGCATGTACTGCTGTGTTCTATTGCTTGTGTGTGTTGAATTTAGCATTCAGTATGGAGGCAGTGTTGGTGGGTTTTCTGGATGTGAGAGGTCCAGAGCCTGGGTGTGAGAGGTCCAGGTCCACCTACACTCCCCTCCAGGTATCGCATGCTGGCCTTGGGGCCCCGGCCAGTGAGAGAGATCCGGGGCCCCTGGCCATGGTGCGAACCAATCGTGTGTTTTGGAACTGTTAGCTCACCAGCTGTTACCATACCAGTTGGTGGACTCTGAGGCCTTCCGTAAATTTGTGGCCATTGGGACACTACAGTGGAAGATACCAGGCCGCAATTATTTCTCTAAAAAGGCGATACCCTTTGGTGGTGGTGTCATCTCTGGCGCACAGCGTTGGGTCAAGGGTCCATCTGACCACGGATGCCTGGTCTGCCAAGCACGGTCAGGGCAGGTAAATTACTTACACAGCCCATTGGGTCAACCTGGTGACTGCAGGCAAGCAGGGAGTACGTGGCTGTGCAGCGGACCAACTTGTGACACCTCCACGGCTTTCAGGCAGGCCTGCTGCCACCTCCTCTCCTTCTGCTACATCCTCTTCTCTGTCGTCATCCTCTTCCTCCTAGGCTGAGTGGCAGTAGACATGTCTTGCCTCAAAATGGAGAGTCACACTAGAGCAGCTCTCCCGGATGCTCTTAACAAACTGGTGGATCAGTGGCTGACCCTGCACCAACTGGAGATCGTCAACGTGGTGTGTGACAACGGCAGCAATCTCATTTCGGCTTTGAATTTGAGAAAGTTGCCATATGTTCCCTGCATGGCACATGTGCTGAATCTCATAATTCAGAGTTTTCTTTCTAAGCACCCAGGCTTACAGGACGTCCTGAAGTAGGCCAGGAAGTTGTGTGGGCATTTCAGGCGGTCGTACACGGCCATGGCACGCTTTGCTGATATTCACCTACACTCTCGCCATGGTGCGCACCAGTCCAGCACAGCCGTCACTACACAAACAGCTGTTTGCTGTCACTGCATACAATGATGTGCAGGGGGGGTCTGATCGCTCCTGCGTGCAGGCTAGTTGCGGGGGGGGGGCACCTCAAAGCCCCCCTCCGCGGCGACATTCACCCCCCTCCCTCTCCTACCTCTCCCCCCGGTGATCCGGGCTGCACTGGACGCTATCCGTCCTGTGCAGCCAGTGACAGGACGTCCCCTGTCACATGGCGGCGATCCCCGGCCGCTGATTGGCCGGGGATCACCGATCTGCCTTACGGCGCTGCTGCGCAGCAGCGCCGTACAATGTAAACAAAACGGATTATTTCCGCTTGTGTTTACATTTAGCCTGCGAGCCCCCCGCCGTGAATTGACAGGAAGCAGCCGCTCGCGCGAGCGGCTGCTTCCTGATTAATCAGCCTGCAGCTGGCAACGCAGTACTGCGTCGCTGGTCCTGCAGCTGCCACTTTGCCGACGCACGGTATAAGCGTGCGGTCGGCAAGTAGTTAAAACGCTGCTGTGCGTCAAATCCAGATTTTTCCCCGGGACGTTTGGCATGTATCCCACTCATCCATGCAAAAACTCAGATGTTAGACCCCTTAAAACATCTTTTTCATCACTTTTCTGGCCAAAATGAATGTTTCTAGTTTTCAAAGTTCGCCTCCATTGAAGTCTATTGCGGCTCGCAAAAGTTCGCGTGAACCGAACTTTGGCGGAAGTTTGCGTTCGAGGTTCGCGAACTGAAAATCAGAGGTTTAAACCATCTCTAATATCTAGCACAAGCTAGATCACCATCCCCGCCGCCTAGCTGACTCAACCCCAGGTGGCGAGGCCCTTCAACCGGCCACTGCATTTTTAATCAAACATTGAAAATCTCAAATCAGAATGTCCAATCCAAAGAATCACCTTGCAAAGATTTATAAAAATGCCATTGCCCTATTTACTCTTTCATGTCTTTGGTCTATATAATTAAGGTGACCAAACTGAGACCACATATACCTTGAAATAATTTCAGAAAAAAACAAACCAATCTTTGCCTCCGGTAATAAAACTTTGAATAAAAAACACATCCCTCTTTATCCCCCTTATTAAGTCCCCTGCTCTAATTTTTCCAAGCTAATTTCCTCCAGCATATATAATCAGCAAATCAGGTAATACAGATGGGGACATCAAGCTTGGAGAAGGACTTAGGAGTACCCATCGACAACAAGTTAAATAATCATATTCAATGCCAGGCTGCTGCAGCTAAAGCACATAAGAAAATACACCTTAGAGGAGATCTAATTAATATGTAGAAATACTAGAGATGTCGTGAACATCAAATTTCCCGTTTGCTAACGTCACACTTCTGGTAAAGTTCGAGTTCGCGCAAACCAGGACAAATTGCCATAGACTGCAATGGGAAGGCAAATTTAAAAACCTACAAAGTGTAAGGGATCGCTCCTCTCGGCTGCAGCGACAGAGGTAGAGTCAGCTGACAATTAGGCAGGGGTTTATGTAATAAATAATTACGTGTGGATGCTGACTCTGGCTGGGATTGTACCCTGGTGTCTCACATCAGAGGCAATGCTCTTAACCGCTATGCTATAGTTGAGACACAGTCAGGAGATTTTGCTGGTCAGTACTGCTTGGGTCAGTTGGCATGTATTGCCACCTGTGTCAGCTGATCTCGCTGTCAGTTGATTAATGCCTGCGTGTGATTGGCTGTTGTGAGCATGTGGCCGGCCACTGATTGGATGCTGTCAGTATTTAAACCTTGCTGTGACACTTGCATCTTGCCTGTGATAGCTCTAGCTCTAGTTTTCTGGGTGCTTTGTATTCCTGCTCATGTTATATTGGATTATCTGGACTTCGACCTCTGCTTGTTGTTGGATCTTCCTTGTTTACTGCTTGGTTTGACCTTGGATCCGTTCTTGACCTCTCTTCTGCCTAGCCTTCCTGTACAACGATACATCTGTTTACCTGTGTATGACCCTGGACTGTTACTGGACTTTGCTAACTCTGAATCCTTGTTTGGCCTGGAAGTTTATTCACTCACCCTGCATTCATCTCCAATACCTTGCACACTAAAGGCCTGGATGTAACCGAAGTCGGGTAGGTGTTGTCTCTCACCTCCAGTTCAAGCGGGGCCGCGCCACATAGGGTGAAGCGTGTGGATGTAGATTGTGGCATTGGAGCTGATTCGTGAGTGGATACCCCTACTAGAGATGGGCCGAACCTCCGAATTTAGGTTCGCGAACCTACCGCGAAAGTTCCGCAATAGACTTCAATGGAAAGGCGAACTTGGAAATTTAGAAAAAATTATGCTGGCTAGAAAAATGATGGAAAAGAAGTTTCAAGCAGTCTAATACCTGGACAGAGACATGGTTGAGTGGGATACACATCAAAAGTCTCAATAAAAAACCTAGATTTGACGCACACCACTGTTTTCAGGTCAGAAATCACATTGAATGTTGAATTGCAGGCCTAAACTGCTTTACAACATCTTGCATGTGTATACATCTATCAGGAAGTGTAATTCCTCCTCCCTCCTCCGGAGGAGGATCTTGTCTTCCAGGGATTTGTAGGATGTCAAAAGCACGCTCGCATACATTGGCCAGGAATTGAACCCAGGTCAACTGCTTGGAGGGCAGCTATGCTCACAACTATACCACCAACACTACAGGCTGAAGCCAGCCTAGCTGGCCTGAGAAGGATGAAAAGCTAGGTGGCCATGCAACCATTCCTGCTAACCTAAAGCTTACTTGTGTCTTACAACACATTGGCTTAAGACTTTACCAAATCCAATGCTCCAATATGGGGAAGCTTCTCTGTTTGCTGTTTTTTTTTTTTTTTTAAGTGTGGTGTCACAGTTTACTCATCTCTTCAACTACAAGAAAGGCCCAGGAGTAGTCTTAGCTACCGTAACATCTATGTTACGGCAGGGCCCTTATTACACTTTCTCTTACAGGGCTATGGAAACCGTTTTGCCCATGCGATAAAGCGAGGTGCAAAAATGAAATCATGCCTAGCAGAGGTTGGGTTTCGATCCATCAACCTTTGGGTTATGGACCCAGCACACTTCCACTGCGCCACTCTGCAGTCTGCTTACATTTGTATACAATCTTCAAGTTTAAGAAGGGTACATTAGTTGAAATAGTTACACTACAATCTATGTTACAGCAAGACCCTAATGACACTTTCTCTTAAGGGGCTATGGCCGATATTACGGTAGCTAAGACTACTCCTGGGCCTTTCTTGTAGTTGAAGAGATGAGTGAACTGTGACACCACACTTAAGAACAAAAATAAACAAAGACAGCAAACAGAGAAGCTTCCCCATATTGGAGCATTGGATTTGGTAAAGTCTTAAGCCAATGTGGTTAGCAGGAATGGTTGCATGGCCACCTAGCTTTTCATCCTTCCCAGGCCAGCTAGACTGGCTTCAGCCTGTAGTGTTGGTGGTATAGTGGTGAGCATAGCTGCCCTCCAAACAGTTGACCTGGGTTCGATTCCTGACCAATGTATGTGAGCGTGCGTTTGACATCCTACAAATCCCTGGAAGACAAGATCCTCCTCCGGAGAAGGAGAAGGAGGAGGAAGGAGACAGATGTTGTGGGGTGCTATTTAAGGAATAACAATCAGCCAGGAGCCTAACTAAGCTTTCCCTAGCAGAGTCTGTCAGCAGCTGTCCCTTCACTAATTACTGTAGGCAGACGAGTGAGTAAACGGCCGGAGAACCTTGCCTTTTATAAGGGGGGGTGGGGCTCCAGGAGTGAGTGTAGTCTGATTGGTGTTTTTTTTTTTTCTTTAAGCCTATTGATGGTGAACTCCTCCATGCTAACT
The DNA here is from genome assembly GCF_040937935.1 of Hyperolius riggenbachi. NCBI lineage: Eukaryota > Metazoa > Chordata > Amphibia > Anura > Hyperoliidae > Hyperolius > Hyperolius riggenbachi. The sequence continues at coordinate 140,401,743 of NC_090654.1, forward strand.
AGCTACGTGACTATGCAGTCATGCGAGATTGAGCGGAAAGAGCCAGGTCTGTAAGGCCAATAAAAAAATAACAGCACAGTGGCAATAAAATGCAGGCTACCTGACACACCACCATGGACCTTGGATTTCGTGCCTGTGTTCAAACTGCTACTCTTATAGTTATTTTTTGGGGAAAAAAAATCATAAAAACAACACAAATACCAAGTTATTAAAAAAACAACACATTTCAGTATTATTTACATTTAAAAACTTTTTTTTAAATTAACAATTAGTTAAGCAGTTAAAGCCATGTAGTCCGCCACCTGGCAGTCGAGGCGTTCTTTGAGGGTGGATCCCGAAGGGCTGTGGTGGTGCATTGGACTAAAAAAACTGTGGATGTCCACTACGATAAGCTCTTCTCTTCTGTTGTTGACATTTGAAGACCTCTTCTTTTAGGCATTGATATTATCAATAGGCTAGCATCCTGGGAATGCAAAACCCAGGAATTGTGATGGAAAATTTCCCTCTGCTTACATTGGCCACCTGACAGACTTGAGTACTACTTGGAAAATTCCCTTTTTGCCACAGTGGCCTCCAAACTTTCCCATCTTCATGTACATTTATGCAGGCTGTTGAAGGGCAAAACAAGTCATGGGGGGAACCTGTTGTGATATTTCACAGAGGGAAACCCAACAAACACTTCCCACCTGAGACATCAACTTATTTGAGATTTTTTTGAAATTAAATTTTGTAAACCGTTGCAACTTAATAAATCTGTGTTTTTCTTTTACTGCATTTCACAATGAAAATTCATTTTAATCACACATGAACATCCACTTAATGATCCACCATGAATTGCCGTATTGATTTAGTCTCTTTAACCTTTTGCTGACCTCTTCACGCTAAGTGGCGTGAACGACCTCCTATGGGGCTAGCAGGAGATCGCGCGCGCTAATGCGCACGCATCTTTGCTTACTCCCAGCAGTGATCGCCGCTTGGAGACTGTTAGACGGCAAAAACGCCATCTAATTAGGCTGTACAGTGTTGCGATCTAAGGCAGCGCTGTACTGGGGACAGCCATGTGACACGGCTGTCCCCCTGGGGGACACACAAGCGATCGGCGGTGATAGGGAGGGAGGGAGGGACCTGGGGAAAAAAAGAGTAAATTTATTTCAAAATAAATACGAAAAATATTTATATATAAGAAAACAAATAACCAGCTGGGGAGCGATCAGACCCACCATCAGAAATCTCTGTTGGTGGGGAGAAAAGGGGGGGAATCACTTGTGTGCTGAGTTGTGCGGCCCTGCAGCGAGCCCTTAAAGCTGCAGTGGCCAATTGAAGAAAAATTGGCTGGTCTTTAGAGGGGTTTAACACCGCGGTCCTCAAGTGGTTAATTACAATTTTTTTTTTTTTTTAATAAATCAGTGTTCTGTACACATTATTTAGTTGGTGAGGGATAAGAGTCACCAGAGCTTCTTTAACCATTCTTGCCGCCTGGACGTGATGGTCACGTCCAGGCGGCAGCTGCTTTGCTGTTGAGCTCCCGCACACGCACTTGCCGCCCCCTGTTAGCCCGGAGATCAATGAATGGGAACATACACTCACCTAAAGGATTATTAGGAACACCTGTTCAATTTCTCATTACCTCCCTGGCGGTCTAATAAAACCGCCAGGGGGCAGCGCAGCACTTTAAATTTTTCTTTTTTTTAAATCATGTAGCTAGCCTAGCGCTAGCTACAAAATAGCCGCTGTGCAGCGGCATCCCCCCTCCCCTTCCGATCGCCTCCGGCGATCAGCGCAAACATTAAATCCCGTCCCGGCGACGATTGGAATGACGTCATCCACGTCATGGCGCACGGGGGAGTCCCGATCCACTCCTTAGCGCTGCCTGGTGCTGATAGGCCAGGCTGCGCAAGGGGTCTGGGGGGGGCGGCGCTGCGCAGCGGGTAGCGGCATATTGGTGCGGAGCGGTGGTGATCGTAAAGTACACGCAGCTAGCAAAGTGCTAGCTGCGTGTAACAAAAAAAATTGTACAAATCGGCCCACTAGAGCCTGAGAAATCTTCCGCGGCGGCTTAGCCCGAGCTCAGCTCGGGCTTACCGCCAGGGAGGTTAATGCAATTATCATTAACCAATCATTAACCAATCACATGGCAGTTGCTTCAATGCATTTAGGGGTGTGGTCCTGGTCAAGACAATCTCCTGAACTCCAAACTGAATGTCAGAATGGGAAAGAAAGGTGATTTAAGCAATTTTGAGCATGGCATGGTTGTTGGTGCCAGATGGGCCGGTCTGAGTATTTCACAATCTGCTCAGTTACTGGGATTTTCATGCAAAACCATTTCTAGGGTTTACAAAGAATGGTGTGAAAAGGGAAAAACATCCAGTATGTGGCAGTACTGTGGGCGAAAATGCCTTGTTGATGCTAGAGGTCAGAGGATAATGGGCCTACTGATTCAAGCTGATAGAAGAGCAACATTGACTGAAATAACCACTCGTTACAACCAAGGTATGCAGCAAAGCATTTGTGAAGCCCCAACACGCACAACCTTGAGGCTACAACAGCAGAAGACCCCACCGGGGAGCACTCACCTCCACTACAAATAGGAAAAAGGCTACAATTTGCACGAACTCACCAAAATTGGACAGTTGAAGACTGAAAAAATGTTGCCTGGTCTGATAAGTCTTGATAGAGTCAGAATTTGGTGTAACCAGAATGAGAACATGGATCCATCATGCCTTTTTACCACTGTGCAGGTTGGTGGTGGTGGTGTAATGGTGTGGGGGATGTTTTCTTGGCACACTTTAGGCCCCTTAGTGCCAATTGGGCATTGCTTAAGTGCCACGGGCTACCTGAGCTTTGTTTATGACCATGTTCATCCCTTCATGACCACCATGTACCTATCCTCTGATGGCTACTTCCAGCAGGATAATGCACCATGTCACAAAGCTCGAATCATTTCAAATTGGTTTCTTGAACATGACAATGAGTTCAATGTACTAAAATGGCCCCCACAGTCACCAGATCTCAACCCAGTAAAGCATCTTTGGGATGTGATGGAACAGGAGCTTCGTACCCTGGATGTGCATCCCACAAATCTCCATCAACTGCAAGATGCTATCCTATCAATATGGGCCAACATTTCTAAAGAATGCTTTCAGCACCTTGTTGAATCAATGCCACGTAGAATTAAGCCAGTTCCGTATTAGTATGGTGTTTCTAATAATCTTTTAGGTGAGTGTAGTTCCCATTCATTGATCTAAAGCCCCGGCAGAAAGATGGATGGCTTCTTATCAGAGGCCGCGGTCTTTCTGAGCAAAAAAAAAAAGTTTCCCGTCCTCCTTATGCTACCTGGAAGCGAGAGCGTTCGCTTCCAGGAGTAAAACATTTTTTGGGGGGACTGTGTCCATCTTGTGGCCAAATAGTAAAACTACACCCACATAGATTTTTTATTAAATAAATATATTACATTTAAAATTAACTGTTTACCTCCCTCACCAAAAATTACCCAAATAAAAATTTAAATGAAAAAAAAAACAATTACAATTAAAAAAAGAACAAACAAATAGTTACCTAAGGGTCTGAACTTTTGTTTACCATGCATGTGAAGAGGGTGTATTACTAATATTTTTTAAATGATAAGCTTGTAAATGGTAATGGATGCAAAACCGAAAAATGCACCTTTATTTCCAAATGAAATATTGGCGCCATACATTGTGATAGGGACATAATTTAAATGGTGTAATAACCGGGACAAATGAGCACATAAAATAATTAGGTTTTTTTATTATGGTAGCATATATTATTTTAAAGCTATAATGGCTGAAAACTGAGAAATAATGATTTTTTTATTTTTTTTCTTAATATTCCTGTTAAAATGCATTTAGAAAAAATAATTCTTAGCAAAATGTACCACACAAAGAAAGCCTAATTGGTTGCAGAAAAAACAAGATATAGATCAATTCATTGTGATAATTAGTGAGAAAGTTAATGGCGAATGAATGGGAGGTGAAAATTGCTCTGATGCATAAGGTGAAAAATACCCATGGGCTGAAATGGTTAAATGCTTTCACTAACGATGTTCTGATGTTGAATTAAAGTTATTGCTAATCTCAGTCATGCCATGTAGTAGTATTAAAGCTGCACTTTTCCTGCTTCCTTTCTAACATTAAGCACACATTTCAGCTATTATTGATCATAGAATGCTGATCAACGGGTGTATACATAATGATACAGCAGCCCGGGGTTTTAAAAACCCCGTTTTCTTGTTTTGTGAAAGACCTGGTTTGACGTCAAAAAGGTAACTTGATCACATATTGCTGGTTTGAACCCATTCAGTACACATTAAAAAACAATGATATATTTTCATTATTCAAATATCCCGCTAAGTTCTGATGTTCAAGAAGAGGGTGGGTGGCTGGGTTATCCTTGATGTAATATTGTTCCTTTAATATGTGTTGATTTTGGTAGGTTCTCAAGAATAAGTCTGGAATTGCTTATAATTTAACCCCACAAAAAAAGGGTAGGATGTTTTGGGAACAATAGATAGGTATTGCTCAATGGGCTTGATTCATCAAGCAAGCAGCGCTGCTAAAGCAGTGCAGCTTAATAAGCCGTGGTGCGCCCTATGCACACCATACATAGTAGTGCTTGCTGCCATGTAAGGAGTGTGTCTTCCTTAGTTACGCGCATTTCTTCCTTAGCAATGCGTGTAACATCAACTGCGGGTGGCCCTGCTTCTGTCAAGTATCACTACCGCGATACTTTATTAACTGTATTAACATACATAGCAATGTAAACAGGGGCGTAACTAGGCCCCACCGGGCCCCCCTGCAGAATTTCTGAGGGCCCCCCCCCCTGGGGCCCGCTTGGGGCCATTTTGGGGGGCTGGAGGGGTCCCAGCATAAGGGGAAAGCCATGCTGCACTTCGGCGAGGAGGAGAAACGTTCCCCCCCCTCCCTCACCTCGGGGCTCTCCCCTCTGCGCTCCCCTTCAGAATTTCTGATCGCCCCCCGGGGCCCACTTGGGGCCATTTTGAGGGGCTAGAGGGGTCACAGCATAAGGGGAAAGCCATGCTGCACTTCGGGGAGGAGGAGAAACGTCCCCCCCCTCCCTCAACTCGGGGCTCTCCCCTCTGCGCTCCCCTCCAGCTTAAATTAGAGTCCAGGCAGCAGACAGATACATACCTTCCGTGCGCTACAGCGTGCGTTCCTCTCTCTAGTCTCTGACGCGACTTCCTGTTTATACAGAGGGGAGAGCCCCGAGGTGAGGGAGGGGGGGGAACGTCCCCCCTCCCTGCCGAATGTGGCCATGGCTTTCTCCTCATGCTGCGTCCCCTACAACCCCCACAAATGGCCCCGAGCGGGCCCCAGGCGGGCCCGGGCCCCCCTGGGGGAGCAGGGGCTGCAGGCCCTATTGTTATGCCAGTGAATGTAAATTAATACATTTTAATACAATGATTTACAGGGGTTGGACAAAATAATGGAAACTGTAACGATCGGTGTAACACAGAGAGGGTCTGATCATTGGTGATCTGCAGTATCACCAAGAATACAGATATATACCCGATTATTGATGATCTGCAGTATCACCGATAATCAGATATATCACTAACCTCTGGACACCGGAGAGATATGAGTGTTTTGGTGCAACAGTAAATACTTTGAGGACAATACCTGGAGGACAGGTATCAGAGCAGTAGGCTATACTGCAAAAGAGAACAAGTGCCTTCCAGTAACCTGGGAATCTCCCGCAGTGAGGAGCCAGGCAAGGAGATGGAAGGACCAGAGCGTTAGTGACACAAATAGGAGAGTGTCATTAATGATCTGTGAACTATCTCTAAGGTGGGATCTCTAAGGGAGATAGCTCTCGAGGTCGGGCAAGCCAGGTCGGCAACACACGGACAGATAAGTACAAAGACAGGAGACAGATTCAGTAATCCTAAGACATGCAGAGTTTTGGCAACAGAATATCAGATATAGCGAAGTACCAAATCAGTAATCAGAAGAGTGGTCAGGAAAGCAGAAGGTCATAACAGATAATAAACAATGCCTAGTCTTGGTGTGAGCTCCGTGAACATCAACACCCTGGAACTAGTCTGAAGTATAACAGAATGGTAATACAAGTCCCTAATCTGGGTGTGAGGTCCTTGATCATCAACACCCTGGAACTAGTCTGAAGTATAACAGAATGGTAATACAAGTCCCTAATCTGGGTGTGAGGTCCTTGATAATCAACACCCTGGAACTGGTCTGAAGTATAACAGAATGGTAATACAATTCCCTAATCTGAGTGTGAGGTCCGTGATCATCAACACCCTGGAACTAGTCTGGATATAACAACTGGTAACACAGAATCTAACAGAAGGTCTGAGTGCTTCCACGTAGTGATCGCAACGGCAGACAACCAGTGAATGACCAGCACCCAGTATATATAGCACAGCGCTTTCCGGCGCCTCCCCTAAGTGCTGGACCAATAGGAACTGGTTGAATCGTCAGCTGACCGGCTTGGTCAGCTGACTCTCTTCTGGCTGTCATAAAAGTTCTGCCTCTCAGCGCGCGCGCGCGTCCTTCTGAACCTGTGTGGACTATCAGTCCCAGCCACACCAGCCATGTGTTGTGTACCACCCGCCGCGCTGAATGCGGAACCAGCCGCACCGCTACCAGGGCATGCGGCGGTTTCTCCGCGTTCAGCCATAATAGTAGATGTAGGCCTACGCGTGCAAACCGCCGCGTTGGACGCGGAATCAGCCGCCTTGTTTTGAACACACGCGGCGTCTTTTCCGCATTTTCTCACAGTACCCCCCCCCCCCCTGAGGAGTGGACTCCGGACAGCTCCTACCCGGCTTCTCAGAATGTAGGGCATGGATTTCCCTCTTTAATTCATCCGCATGCATGCGGCAATCAGGTACCCATGTTCTTTCCTCAATGCCATGAACCAAACACTGTACGGAATTCTGTACAATACGTGAGTCTAAAATCTTGTCCACTTCATACTCAGGTTGGTCATCCACCATCACAGGGGGAGGAGGAGTGGAATCTACATGCACTGCTGGCTTAAGCAGGGATACATGGAACGATCTCACACCACGCATGCTGGCAGGAAGGTCAATGGCATAAGTAACATTGTTGATTTTCCTGGTTACTGGGAAAGGACCCACAAATCTGGGTCCTAGCTTGGGTGAAGGCTGTTTTAAAGCCAAATGACGAGTGGACACCCAGACCATGTCTCCTGGCCGGAACTTCCACTCTATGGAACGTTTCTTGTCAGCTTGTCCTTTCTGACTCTGAAAAGCAGTGCTGGTCGTAATGGAGAAAGCTACGCTTACGGATCATTACGCGTAATTTTACGCTATTACGCATTACGAAATTACGCTTACGGCATAGACAGTAAATTTCGGTACATGTCCGTAATTACGCATAGCACTTACGCAATTACGCGTAAGTATACCGTAGTGCAGGTTATTACGTTGTAGGCTTACGCGTAAAATCCTGCAAGCAATTAATGCGTAAGGTCATGCTGCCAAGCGGAAAAGTTGACGCATGGATCAATGTTAGGTAGCCGCCGACTGTAAGTGTTAATAGCAAAGCCCCCTTAAGTGCTAAGAGCCTCAAATTTGGAGAATATATTAAGGAGATCAGAAGGAATAAGAGGAAAATTTTTTTTTTCAAAAAGACCTTATAGTTTTTGAGAAAATCGATGTTAAAGTTTCAAAGGAAAAATATATACATTTAAAAACCCGCCGACTTTAACGGTTAATAGCAAAGCCTGCTTAAAATTTAGGAACACCAAATTCACAGGGGATATTAAGGGGATCAGTGGGAATAAGAGGAAAAAATTTTTTTTCAAAAAGACCTTATAGTTTTTGAGAAAATCGATTTTTAAGTTTCAAGGGCGAAAATGTCTTTTAAATGCGGAAAATGTCAGTTTTTTTTGCACAGGTAACAATAGTGTTTTATTTTCATAGATTCCCCCAAGTGGGAAGAGTTTTACTTACTTCGTTCTGAGTGTGGGAAATATAAAAAAAAAACGACGTGGGGTCCCCCCTCCCAGACCTCTTTAACCCCTTGTCCCCCATGCAGACTGGGATAGCCAGAATGCGGAGCACCGGCCGCGTGGGGCTCCGCACCCTGACTATACCAGCCCGCATGGTCCATGGATTGGGGGGTCTCGGAAGGGGAGGGGCAGCCAAGCTTTCCCCTCCCCCTCCGAGCCCTTGTCCAATCCAAGGACAAGGGGCTCTTCTCCACCTCCGATGGGCGGTGGAGGTGGAGGCCGCGATTTCCTGGGGAGGGGTTCATGGTGGCATCTGGGAGTCCCCTTTAAAAAGGGGTCCCCCAGATGCCCACCCCCCTCCCAGGAGAAATGAGTATAGAGGTACTTGTAGTACCCCTTACCCATTTCCTTTAAGAGTTAAAAGTAAATAAACACACAAACACATAGAAAAAGTATTTTAATTGAACAAAAAACATAACCACGAAAAAAGTCCTTTAATATTCTTAATTAACCATTAATACTTACCTGTCCCTTTAAAAGCCAGTTCCCACGCAATATCCTCGGAAATATACTAATCAGTTACAATGTAACAAAGTTATTCAATGTAACAACTTTGTTACATTGTAACACCACCGCACCCGACGTCACTCACCGCCGCCGCCGCCGCCACGTCTGCGCTGCAGGACCCGACAGAGCTCTGAGCTATAGCTCAGAGCTCTCTAAGCATCTTTGTATTTGGGCTCCAAGGAGCCCCATTGGTCCTTAGCAGACCAATGGGGTTCCTTCTGATTTGAAGGAACCCCATTGGTCTGCTAAGGACCAGCCCAAATACAAAGATGCTTTGGAGAGCTCTGAGCTAATATAGCTCAGAGCTCTGTCGGGTGAAGGGACGCTAAGTCCCCGCCGGCTCCGCTGCCCTCCCCGCCTCTCCCACATGTCACCTATATACATGCTGGCACCCATGGGTGCCAGCATGTATATGGGTGACAGGTGTGGGCGGAGTGGACGGCGGGAGCCGGCGGGGACTTAGTGTGTATGCGGCGGCCGGCGGGTGAGCGGCGAGTGACGTCGGGTGCGGTGGTGTTACAAAGTAACAAAGTTGTTACATTGAATAACTTTGTTACATTGTAACTGATTAGTATATTTCCGAGGATATTGCGTGGGAACTGGCTTTTAAAGGGACAGGTAAGTATTAATGGTTAATTAAGAATATTAAAGGACTTTTTTCGTGGTTATGTTTTTTGTTCAATTAAAATACTTTTTCTATGTGTTTGTGTGTTTATTTACTTTTAACTCTTAAAGGAAATGGGTAAGGGGTACTACAAGTACCTCTATACTCATTTCTCCTGGGAGGGGGGTGGGCATCTGGGGGACCCCTTTTTAAAGGGGACTCCCAGATGCCACCATGAACCCCTCCCCAGGAAATCGCGGCCTCCACCTCCACCGCCCATCGGAGGTGGAGAAGAGCCCCTTGTCCTTGGATTGGACAAGGGCTCGGAGGGGGAGGGGAAAGCTTGGCTGCCCCTCCCCTTCCGAGACCCCCCAATCCATGGACCATGCGGGCTGGTATAGTCAGGGTGCGGAGCCCCACGCGGCCGGTGCTCCGCATTCTGGCTATCCCAGTCTGCATGGGGGACAAGGGGTTAAAGAGGTCTGGGAGGGGGGACCCCACGTCGTTTTTTTTTTATATTTCCCACACTCAGAACGAAGTAAGTAAAACTCTTCCCACTTGGGGGAATCTATGAAAATAAAACACTATTGTTACCTGTGCAAAAAAAACTGACATTTTCCGCATTTAAAAGACATTTTCGCCCTTGAAACTTAAAAATCGATTTTCTCAAAAACTATAAGGTCTTTTTGAAAAAAATTTTTTTCCTCTTATTCCCACTGATCCCCTTGATATCCCCTGTGAATTTGGTGTTCCTAAATTTTAAGCAGGCTTTGCTATTAACCGTTAAAGTCGGCGGGTTTTTAAATGTATATATTTTTCCTTTGAAACTTTAACATCGATTTTCTCAAAAACTATAAGGTCTTTTTGAAAAATTTTTTTTCCTCTTATTCCTTCTGATCTCCTTAATATATTCTCCAAATTTGAGGCTCTTAGCACTTAAGGGGGCTTTGCTATTAACCCTTAAAGTCGGCGGCTTTTTTATATTATACGGGAGCGTAATATTACGCGATTACGGCAGACTGTGTAATTTCAATGGGAGTTTACTGTCTTACGCGTAATTTGTTACGCGTAAAACGTAACCCCGCGATCTACGCGTAATTAATTACGCGTAATACCGTAACCTTACACGTAACGCTTACGGTGCATTTGTAGTGAATTACGATGCGTAATTACGCTAATGCGTAATTTCGGCCCAGCACTGCTGAAAAGCCTTCTCTAGATTATTTTTCACAATTCCCCACATGTCTTTAAAAGACTTTTGCCAAGCCTCTAAAGCTGGAAACGGAGTAGAAGCTACTGGCAGTGGGGAGAACCTAGGCAACCTTCCTGTTACCACCTGGAATGGAGAGAATCCAGAAGAAGAGCTTTTCAAGTTATTGTGTGCAAATTCTGCAAAGGGCAAGAACTTGACCCAATCAGTTTGTGCATCCGCAACGTAACACCTTAGAAACTGTTCCAGAGATTGATTAATTCTCTCGGTTTGACCATTGGTCTGTGGGTGGTAGCCCGACGAAAACGACAGTTCCATGCCCAACTGATGACAGAATGCCCTTCAAATTTTAGAAACAAATTGGACTCCCCGATCTGACACTATATTTTCCGGAATGCCATATAGCCGGAAGATATGCAGGATGAATAGACCGGCCAACTCCTGGGCCGAGGGGAGTCCTTTCAGGGGCACAAAATGGGCCATTTTACTGAATCTGTCGACTACCACCCAAATGACCTACATGCCCTCAGACCTCGGGAGTTCACCCACAAAATCGGTTCACTTGGGATGGGTAAAGGCTGCAATGTTCCCACAGGTGCCTGACGGGAGGGTTTACTTCTTGCACACACTGCACATTCTCTCACATACTCTTTGCAGTCAGTTGCCAATGAAGGCCACCAAGCACACCTAGCAACAAGGTCCTGTGTTCTGGTGGCACCAGGATGCCCAGCATTTTTGTGGGAGTGGAACTTCTGCAATATCTGGAGACGAAATGGCAATGGTACAAACATGACCCCTTCAGGCTTTCCCTCAGGGACATCCTGCTGAAAGGGACTTAAAGTTTCAGTTCAGTTCCTCCAGGTCTCTGTGGCTGCCAACACCACTTTCTGTGGGAGAATAGTCTCTGGGTCTGAGGGCTGTGCTGTCAAAACATCTGGATAAAGCATCTGCTTTAATATTTTTACTACCCGGGGTATACGTAATTATAAATCTGAATCTTGAGAAAAACAGTGACCACCGAGCCTGTCGGGGACTCAATCTCTTAGCCCCCTCGATGTAATCTAAATTTTTGTGATCAGTGCAGACTGTAATCGTATGTTCTGCTCCTTCTAGCCAATGACGCCATTCTTCAAAGGCCAATTTAATGGCTAGGAGCTCTCTGTTGCCTATATCGTAGTTTTTCTCCGCGGGTGAAAATCTACGGGAAAAATAAGCACATGGGTGTAACCTCCCTTGCAACCCAGAACGCTGAAACAGCACAGCCCCTAACCCAACCTCTGAGGCATCTACCTCCACAATAAAGGGATAGGAGATGTCAACGTGTCTCAAAATGGGTGCAGTACAAAACAATTCCTTCAGAGTGGAGAAAGCAGCAAGAGCTTCGGGGGACCAGTGGTTAGTATCTGCCCCTTTCTTTGTAAGACTGGTGAGGGGTGCGATGACTGTGGAGTACCCCTTTATGAACCTTCTATAGTAATTAGCAAACCCTAAGAATCTCTGGAGAGCCTTCAGTCCCACTGGCTGAGGCCGCTCCAGAACAGCAGAGACTTTGGCAGGGTCCATAGAAATGCCTGAGGTAGAAATTATGTACCCCAGAAAGGCGACAGATGTTACCTCAAAAATGCATTTCTCCAACTTGGCATATAACATGTTTTGTCTTGTGTAACACAAACCTGACATGGTCCCTATGCTCTGAGAGGTTGGCTGAGAAATTTAGTATATCATCCAGATACACTAGGACAAATTTGCCCAAAACCTCTCTGAACACCTCATTAATGAGTTCCTGAAAGACGGCCAGGGTGTTACACAACCCGAAGGGCATCACCAGGTACTCGTAATGCCCATCGGGTGTGTTAAAGGCCGTCTTCCACTCATCGCCCTTTCTGATCCGTACCAGGTTGTATGCACCCCGCAAATCCAATTTTGAGAAAATCTTAGCATTGGTGACCTGAGTAAATAAATCATCTATTAAAGGTAATGGATAGCGATTTTTTACTGTGATTTTATTCAGGCCCCGATAATCAATGCACGGCCGAAGGCCTCCGTCCTTTTTCTTTACAAAAAAGAAACCTGCCCCAGCAGGCGACCGGGAAGGGCGAATGAACCCTTTGGCTAAGTTTTCACGGATGTATTCCTGAAAGGCCAACTTTTCAGGCCCAGATAAATTGTAGAGATGACCTCTAGGGGGCATACAACCAGACCGGAGATCGATAGGACAATCGAAAGGACGGTGTGGAGGAAGTTTATCGGCTGACTTAGGACAAAACACGTCCGCAAACTCGGCATACTGATCTGGCAATCCCTCCACGTGAATCTTGATCTCACCCAAGGTTACCTTCGCTAAACAATGATGAAAGCAATGGGAAGACCAGCTCGTTAGCTGACCAGTGGCCCAATTAATCTGAGGTGAGTGAAGTTGTAACCAAGGCATGCCAAGAATGATCGTGGAGGTTGTCATTCGTAACACAAAAAAATGCAAATCCTCTCTATGCAACACCCCGATAGTGACTCCCACTTCTGGAGTCTGTGACAGAGGACTGTTACCCTGCAGAGGGGAATCATCTACTGCAGTAACTTGAATCAGTGGTTTTACCGGGGTGAGTGGAATACCCAATTTCTTTGCAAATTCGTAATCCATAAAATTAGCCGCTGAGCCCAAGTCAATGAAGGCTTCAGTGACCTCCGACCTATCTTCCCATGAAACAGTACAGGGAAGAAGCAAACGTTTATCATCTAGGGGTAAAAATTGCACGCCTAGGATATTACCTCCAACTACACCTAGGCAACAGCGTTTCCCGACTTCTTAGGGCAATTCTGTACTGTATGACCCCCCTCTGCACAATAAAGACAGAGCTGCTCTGCTATCCTGCGTTTCCGCTCCACTTGAGACAATTTTGACCGACCAATCTGCATTGGCTCAGGCGGAGGTGAAGCGGGAGGAGGTGGAGTTACTGGAGGTGCAGCGTACGACACCATTCTCACGCGGTTTTTACCCCGGGTCTGTCTCTGATAGCGCAGCCGGCGATCTATGCTGATGGCCGATGAAATGGCCTCATCGATGGACTTAGGTTCAGGCTGGCTTAACATAAGATCGGAGACCTCGTCTGACAACCCTGATAAAAAACAATCTAAAAGGGCAAATGTGTCCCACCTGGCCGATACTGACCATCTCCTAAATTCAGCAGCATAATCTTCAACTGGACTCTTGCCTTGACGTAACAGTTTGAGCTTCCGCTCAGAAGTCGAGGCAATGTCTGGGTCGTCGTAAATTATACCCATAGCTTTAAAAAATTCCTCTACAGAGGTTAGGGCCTGGTGATCGAGGGGAAGACTGTACGCCCAGGTCTGAGAATTGCCTGATAACAAAGTCTTAATGAACGTAACCATTTGGGTCATGGTTCCTGAGGAATTAGGCCTTAACTCAAAGTATGATAACACTCTACTTCTAAAATTTCGGAAGTCAGATCTGTGACCAGAAAATTTTTCAGGTACAGGCATACGTATGTCTGTACTAGGAGGAGATCGCACTTCATCCATAGCCGTTTGTAGGGTTTGTATGGACCCAGACAGGGTATTAATCTGGGTCTGATGGTTACCCAGCACTTGGTTGATATTTTCCACCGTAGTGGTAAGTGTGCCCAGGTGGCTGATGAGTGCGTCCATTTGTATTTGGTCTGCCGTTCTGTAAAGATCGGTGTAACACAGAGAGGGTCTGATCATTGGTGATCTGCAGTATCACCAAGAATACAGATATATACCCGATTATTGATGATCTGCAGTATCACCGATAATCAGATATATCACTAACCTCTGGACACCGGAGAGATATGAGTGTTTTGGTGCAACAGTAAATACTTTGAGGACAATACCTGGAGAACAGGTATCAGAGCAGTAGGCTATACTGCAAAAGAGAACAAGTGCCTTCCAGCAACCTGGGAATCTCCCGCAGGGAGGAGCCAGGCAAGGAGATGGAAGGACCAGAGCGTTAGTGACACCAATAGGAGAGTGTCACTAATGATCTGTGAACTATCTCTAAGGTAGGGAGATAGCACTCAAGGTCGGGCAAGCCAGGTCGGCAACACACGGACAGATAAGTACAAAGACAGGAGACAGATTCAGTAATCCTAAGACATGCAGAGTTTTGGCAACAGAATATCAGATATAGCGAAGTACCAAATCAGTAATCAGAAGAGTGGTCAGGAAAGCAGAAGGTCATAACAGATAATAAACAATGCCTAGTCTTGGTGTGAGCTCCGTGATCATCAACACCCTGGAACTAGTCTGAAGTATAACAGAATGGTAATACAAGTCACTAATCTGGGTGTGAGGTCCTTGATCATCAACACCCTGGAACTAGTCTGAAGTATAACAGAATGGTAATACAAGTCCCTAATCTGGGTGTGAGGTCCTTGATCATCAACACCCTGGAACTAGTCTGAAGTATAACAGAATGGTAATACAATTCCCTAATCTGGGTGTGAGGTCTGTGATCATCAACACCCTGGAACTAGTCTGGATATAACAACTGGTAACACAGAATCTAACAAAAGGTCTGAGTGCTTTCACGTAGTGATCGCAACGGCAGACAACCAGTGAGTGACCAGAACCCAGTATATATAGCACAGCGCTCTCCGGCGCCTCCCCTAAGTGCTGGACCAATAGGAACTGGTTGAATCATCAGCTGACCGGCTTGGTCAGCTGACTCCCTTCTGGCTGTCATAAAAGTTCTGCCTCTCAGCGCGTCCTTCTGAACCTGTGTGGACTATCAGTCCCAGCCACACCAGCCATGTGTTGTGTACCACCCGCCGCGCTGGATGCGGAACCAGCCGCACCGCTATCAGGGCATGCGGCGGTTTCTCCGCGTTCAGCCATAATAGTAGATGTAGGCCTACGCGTGCAAACCGCCGCGTTGGACGCGGAATCAGCCACCTTGTTTTGAACACACGCGGCGGCTTTTCCGCGTTTTCTCACAGAAACACCTTGAAAATCAACAAAGTATATTTTAATATGGTGTAGGTCCACCTTTTGCGGCAATTACAGCCTCAATTCTCCAAGGTATTGATTCATACAAATTGTGAATTGCTTCCAAAGGAATGTTAGCCCATTCTGCAGTTAAAACACTCTTTAGTTCTTTTAGAGACTATGGCGGCGGAAATCGACTTCTTATTTGAATCTCTAATAACGACCATAAATGCTCAATAATGTTGAGGTCAGGGGATTGTGGTGGCCAGATGAGATGCTCAATTTCAATAGAATGTTCCTCGTGCCATTCTTTAACAATTCTAGCTGTATGGGTTGGGCATTATCATCTTGAAAGATGGCATTGCCCTCTGGAAACAGTTCTTGAACCATAGGATGAACTTGGTCACCCAAAATTCCTAAATAGTCTTGGCTGGTAAATCTTCCATAAAAGGAAATCATTGGCTCGGCGGATTTCCAAGAAATAGCACCCCAGATCATCCCAGAACCCCCGCCATGTTTTACGGTTGGAAGAAGGTGGTCTGGATGAAATGCTTCTTTTGGCTGTCTCCAAACGTACACTCAGCCAGAGGTCGGAAATAAGGTAAACGATGATTCGTCAGAGAAAATCAAATTTTTCCACTGCTCGAGGGACCAATTCTGGTGACTTCTATACCATTTTAAACCTTTGAAACATTTGTCTTTGAGAGCAGAGGTTTTCTAATTGAAATTCTTCCATGGAATGCAGATTTGTTCAGCTACAAACGAACAGTTTTTGTGGAAACTCGGTTCTGTAGGTGTTCATTCAGCTCTGCAGTGATTTTAGGAGCCGTGGTCTTGCAAGCTTTTCTAACAATTCAATTTAGAGTCCGACGGTCTCTCTCAGACAACTTCGTCTTTTGGCCACAACTGTGCTTTGCTGAGGACGTTTTTCCTTCTCTTTCAAATGCAGTCATTACTTTTGAGACAGTACTTCTTGAAATGCCAAGCATTCGGGCAGTTTCTGTTACAGTAGCGCCTGCCATACGAGCACCAACAATTTGGCCTCTTTGACAGTCTGAGAGATCTGCCATTTTTATAAATTATAACCAACTTTGGTTTAAATATCTGTAAAAAACAATTATTTTAATTAAACATATCAAATAACAAAAAATTTAACAAATGTCAAGTTTGTTTTGATTGCTTAAAACATGTTCAAAGATTATGATGCCAAAATGTTAGGTGTTTCCATTATTTTGCCCAACCCCTGTAAATGATTTAATTAATGAAACTAGCTGGAGTGAGAGCGGGGAAGGAGGGACCCAGGTGAGGGAGGGGGGCTACCCCCCTCTCTGCCGCTGCCCCCAATGCCCCCCTTCCTGCCTGCTACCCCCTCCAGCATAGCAGCCCCCCTCCCCTAGGACACAGAAAATGGATCCGTTTCTGTGTCAAAAGATGCCTGTGTAGAGGTGGTTTTACTATTCATTTTCACTATCCCTCCGTGTATCCGGGATCTGTGAAAATGTTGCAAATCCGGACCTTCCGTTCAGGTTTGATCCGGGCTAAAAAACGAAGCTATGGATTTGTTTTTAGAACAAGTGTGAACCTACTCTAAGAGTGATTAAGATGTGGAATGTATTGTCACAGGAAGTAGTTATGGCAAATGCTATATCTGCATTTAAGGGGGGCTTAGATGCTTTTCTTGTGTTGAAAAACATCCATGGCTATAATTACTAGGTTATTCCCGGTGGTGTCGATCCAGTGATTTTATCTGATTGCCAACAGGAGTCAGGAAGGGATTTTTTTCCCTTTTGGAGCTAATTGGACTATGCCTTGTAAGGGTGTTTCACCTTCCTCTGGATCACAACAAGGATATGTGAGGGTGCTGGCCAGTGTTGTACTTTGTTTTCTGGTTGAATGCGATGGACGTATGTCTTTTTTTCAACCCAAATAATTATGTAACTACGTAACTACATAATGGCCAAAATGACTATAAACACCTAACCTGCTCCTTAACTGCCTTCCATTTCATTCCACGAATGCCCCACCACATAACTTGACATACAGAAGGATACAATGATAAATTCTGTGAATAACATATTTTATTGTCAGCTCTTCTATTGGCCCAGAAAATAAAGGAATGTCCAACAATCCAAATACAACTCTTTTTCTTATGCCTATAAGAAATTAAAGAAAGATTAGGCCTATATGTGAATCATTAAACCACCTACGCAGCTTATAAGTACTATCTTACAAAACCCCCAACAATGACGATTCTGTGGCAGGGACTTAGAGAGGTCCTAATGACCCAAACATATATCCAACACATACCGATATTGAAAAGCAGTTAAATATAATAAATCAGCATGAATAAAAAATGGACCATGCACCTCAGGTTTAACCACTTTACCCCCACTGGTGCGGATATCTCCGTCCCTTTTTCCATCCTTTCACCCCCAGGGACGGAGATATCCGCACCTCCCGTTGATTACTCTGGGTTTATTTGAAGTTGTACTCATCATGTATTTCTTGTATTGCAGATTTCATACGTGTCTTGTTATATCTTTACATGGTATATTATGCTTATATTGGACTCTATATTGTCCCTTTGGACTTTGATGGACTCAAGGACTCACATTGCATATCCGGATTTTTGCATCCATTACGTCACGTTTTTGTATATTTTGCGCCGCTGTTTCCCTTTATCTGGAATATGTCCCCATTTTTTCTGGACTCCATATCATCAAAGGACTCATGTTCCAGTATTCTGGGTTGTTTGCTGCTGTTTTTCCAGTTGAATATATGATAATTTTTATGTATGTATTATGGGTGTACATCAGTATTTGGTCAGTGTAATGTGTGACAGTCTCCTTCTGTTTGCCTGATTTTGGGCATACAGATCGTTACTGTCCCTTTAAGGAACTTATTGCAACCTTTAACCACTTGAGGACCACAGTCTTTTCGCCCCTTAACCTCCTTGGCGGTAACCCCGAACGTAGTTCGGGGTAAGCCGCGCAGGAGGTTTTCTCAGGCCCTGCTGGGCCGATTTGCGTAATTTTTTTTTTGCTGGACGCAGCTAGCACTTTGCTAGCTGCGCCAGAACACCGATCGCCGCCGCCCCGCGCTCGATCGCCGCTATCCGCGCCACCGTAGAGCCTCCCCCCCAGACCCCTGCGCTGCCTGGCCTATCAGCGCCAGGCAGCGCTAAGGGGTGGATAGGGACTCCCTTAGACGTCACGACGTCCATGACGTCGGTGATGTCATCCTGCCCCGTCGCCATGGTGACGGGGGAAGCCCTCCAGGAAATCCCATTCTTTGAACGGGATTTCCTGATCGCCTATCGCCGGAGGCGATCGGAGGGGCTGGGGGGATGCTGCTGAGCAGCGGCTATCATGTAGCGAGCCCTTGGCTCGCTACATGATTTAAAAAAAAAATAGCAAAAAAAACGGCAGCGCTGCCCCCTAGCGGTTTTTAATATACCGCCAGGGAGGTTAAGGACCAGAGCCTTTTTTTCCATTCAGACCACTGCAGCTTTCACGGTTTATTGCTCGGTCATACAACCTACCACCTAAATGAATTTTACCTCCTTTTCTTGTCACTAATACAGCTTTCTTTTGGTGCTATTTGATTGCTGCTGCGAGTTTTAGTTTTTATTATATGCATCAAAAAAGACATGAATTTTGTCAAAAAAATGACTTTTTTAACTTTCTGTGCTGACATTTTTCAAATAAAGTAACATTTCCTATACATTTGAGCATGAAAGTTATTCTGCTACATGTCTTTGATAAAAAAAAAAACATTCAATGTATATTTATTGGATTGGGTAAAAGTTATAGCGTTTACAAACTATGGTGCCAAAAGTGAATTTTCCCATTTTGAAGCATCTCTGACTTTTGTGACCACCTGTCATGTTTCATGAGGTGCTAAAATTCCAGGATAGTATAAATACCCCCCAAATGACCCCATTTTGGAAAGAAGACATCCCAAAGTATTCAGTGAGAGGCATGGTGAGTTCATAGAAGATTTTATTTTTAGTCACAAGTTAGCGGAAAATGACACTTTGTGACAAAAAAAAAAAAAATTCCATTTCTTCTAACTTGCGACAAAAAAAAAAATGAAATCTGCCACGGACTTACTATGCTCCTCTCTGAATACCTTGAAGTGTCTACTTTCCAAAATGGGGTCATTTGTGGGGTGTGTTCACTGTCCTGGCATTTTGGGGGTGCCTAATTGTAAGCACCCCTGTAAAGCCTAAAGATGCTCATTGGACTTTGGGCCCCTTAGCGCAGTTAGGCTGCAAAAAAGTGCCACACATGTGGTATTGCGGTACTCAGGAGAAGTAGTATAATGTGTTTTGGGGTGTATTTGTACACATACCCATGCTGGGTGGGAGAAATATCTCCGTAAATGACAATTTTTTGATTTTGTTTACACACAATTGTCTATTTACAGAGATATTTCTCCCACTCAGCATGGGTATGTGTAAAAATACACCCCAAAACACATTATACTACTTCTCCTGAGTACGGCGATACCACATGTGTGGCACTTTTCTGCACTCTAACTGCGCTAAGGGGCCCAAAGTCCAATGAGTAGCTTTAGGATTTCACAGGTCAATTTGCGACATTTGGTTTCAAGACTACTTCTCACGGTTTAGGGCCCCTAAAATGCCAGGGCAGTATAGGAACCCCACAAATGACCCCATTTTAGAAAGAAGACACCCCAAGGTATTCTGTTAGGAGTATGGTGAGTTCATAGAAGATTTTTTTTTTTGTCACAAATTAGCGGAAATTGATTTTAATTGTTTTTTTTCACAAAGTGTCATTTTCCACTAACTTGTGACAAAAAATAAAATCTTCGATGAACTTACCATACTCCTAACAGAATACCTTGGGGTGTCTTCTTTCTAAAATGGGGTCATTTGTGGGGTTCCTATACTGCCCTGGCATTTTAGGGGCCCTAAACTGTGAAGAGTAGACTTGAAACCAAATGTCGCAAAATGACCTGTTAAATCCTAAAGGTACTCATTGGACTTTGGGCCCCTTAGCGCACTTAGGGTGCAAAAAAGTGCCACACATGTGGTATCGCAGTATTTAGGAGAAGTAGTATAATGTGTTTTGTGGTGTATTTTTACATATAACCATGCTGGGTGGGAGAAATATCTCTGTAAATGACAATTATTTGATTTTTTTTACACTCAATTGTCCATTTACAGAGAGATTTCTCCCACCCAGCATGGGTATGTGTAAAAATACACCCCAAAACACATTATACTACTTCTCCTGAGTACGGCGATACCACATGTGTGACACTTTTTTGCAGCCTAGGTGCGCTAAGGGGCCCAACGTCCTATTCACAGGTCATTTTGAGGCATTTGTTTTCTAGACTACTCCTTATGGTTTAGGGCCCCTAAAATGCCAGGGCAGTATAGGAACCCCACAAGTGACCCCATTTTAGAAAGAAGACACCCCAAGGTATTCTGTTAGGTGTATGGTGAGTTCATAGAAGATTTTATTTTTTGTCACAAGTTAGTGAAAAATGACACTTTGTGAAAAAAACAATAAAAATCAATTTCCGCTAACTTTTGACAAAAATAAAATCTTCTATGAACTCATCATACACCTAACAGAATACCTTGGGGTGTCTTTTTTCTAAAATGGGGTCACTTGTGGGGTTCCTATACTGCCCTGGCATTTTACGGGCCCAAAACCGTGAGTAGTCTGTAAACCAAATGTCTCAAAATGACTGTTCAGGGGTATAAGCATCTGCAAATTTTGATGACAGGTGGTCTACGAGGGGGCAAATTTTGTGGAACCGGTCATAAGCAGGGTGGACTTTTAAATGACAGGTTGTATTGGGCCTGATCTGTTGGATAGGAGTGCTACGGGGGGTGACAGGAGGTGATTGATGGGTGTCTCTGGGGGTGGTTAGAGGGGAAAATAGATGCAATCAATGCACTGGGGAGGTGATCAGAAGGGGGTCTGAGGGGGATCTGAGGGTTTGGCTGAGTGATCAGGAGCCCACACGGGGCAAATTAGGGCCTGATCTGATGGGTAGGTGTGCTAGGGGGTGACAGGTGGTGATTGATGGGTGTCTCAATGTGTGATTAAAGGGGGGAAATAGATGCAAGCAATGCACTGGTGAGGTGATCAGGGCTGGGGTCTGAGGGCGTTCTGAGGGTGTGGGCGGGTGATTGGGTGCCCTAGGGGCCGATTAGGGACTAATCTGATGGGTATCAGTGAAAGGTGGTGATAGGGGGTGATTGATGGGTGATTGATGGGTAATTAGTGGGTGTTTAGGGTAGATAACAGATGTAAACACTGCACTTGGGAGGTGATCTGACGTCGGATCTGAGGGCGATCTATTGGTGTGGGTGGGTGATCAGATTGCCCGCAAGGGGCAGGTTAGGGGCTGATTGATGGGTGGCAGTGACAGGGGGTGATTGATGGGTGGCAGTGACAGGGGGTGATTGATGGGTGATTGATAGGTGATTGACAGGTGATCAGTGGGTTATTACAGGGAAGAACAGATGTAAATAATGCACTGGCGAATTGATAAGGGGGGTCTGAGGGCAATCTGAGCGTGTGGGCGGGTGATTGGGTGCCCGCAAGGGGCAGATTAGGGTCTAATCTGATGGGTAACAGTGACAGGTGGTGATCGGGGGTGATTGATGGGTTATTGATGGGTAATTAGTGGGTGTTTAGAGGAGAGAACAGATGTAAACACTGCACTTGGGAGGTGATCTGATGTCGGATCTGCGGGCGATCTATTGGTGTGGGTGGGTAATCAGATTGCCCGCAAGGGGCAGGTTAGGGGCTGATTGATGGGTGGCAGTGACAGGGGGTGATTGATGGGTGATTGACAGGTGATTGACAGGTGATCAGTGAGTTATTACAGGGGGGATAGAGCTATACAGTACACAGGGGGGGGGGGTCTGGGGAGAATCTGAGGGGTGGGGGGGTGATCAGGAGGGAGCAGGGGGCAGTTTAGGGTTAAAAAAAAATAGCGTTGACAGATAGTGACAGGGAGTGATTGATGGGTGATTAGGGGGGTGACTGGGTGCTAACAGTGGTCTGGGGGGTGGGCAGGGGGGTCTGAGGGGTGCTGTGGGCGATCAGGGTGCGGGGGGGGGGAAATCAGTGTGCTTGGGTGCAGACTAGGGTGGCTGCAGCCTGCCCTGGTGGTCCCTCGGACACTGGGACCACCAGGGCAGGAGGCAGCCTGTATAATAGGCTTTGTATACATTACAAAGCCTATTCTACTCTGTGTCAGTGGCGATCCGGGTGCTAGTAACCCGCCGGCACTTCCGAACGGCCGGCGGGTTACAGCGCGAGGGGGGCGGAGCCAGTCGCCGGCAGCTTATCTCGTCACGAATGACGCGATCTCCGCATAACCAACCCGCCGCCGCCACCGCCGATGGGCGTATTGCGGTCGTTTGGGCCCAGCCCTGGCCGCCGCCCATCGGCTTAAGGCGGTCGGCAAGTGGTTAATGTATGGGCTTTATAAAATTATCATGGATGTGACAGTTATACTTGAGCTTCTATGTGTATATAGTTATTCTTTTGGCTAAATACTGTTTTGCTCTTATTATCATGCGTATAATGTGCATGGTTGCCTAATATAATATCTAATCGCTCTATTGTCCTTGTATATACTTACTTCCTCCTTTGTGTGCTCCAGCGTGGTTCTCCTTGGTCTCTCCTGGCCTCCGTCTGGCAGACAGTCCGCCCTATTGACGTCACGTGTGACGCTGCATCTGGCGTGCACACGTGACGTACTCCCTTCCAATATTTAAACAGCGTCTCGCGCTGTTCCATTGCGGAGATCCCCTTGCACTCTTTAAAAAAGCGGCGTGACGGCCACGATATCCCCAGACCTGAATATAATTGAAAATCTGTGGTGTGAGTTAGAGAGAAAGGTCCATGCTCAGAAGCCAACCAACCTGTATGAACTAGATATGTTTTATGAAGAGGAATGGTCCAAAATACCTTCAACCAGAATCCAGACTCTCATTGGAATCTTCAGGAAGCATTTAGAGACTGTAATTTCTGCAAAAGGAGGATCTACTAAATATTGATTGTATTTCTTTTTTGTGGTGCCCAAATTTGTGCACCTGCCTAATTTTGTTTAAACAATTATTGCACACTTTCTGTAAATCGAATAAACTTCATTTCACTTCTCAAATATCACTGTGTGTTTTCTATATGATATATTTAACTGATATTTTTTATCGTAACAACCAACGATTTATAGAGGAAAATCATGATGATAAACAAGGTTGCCCAAACTTTCGCATCTCACTATAAACCCAGTTTATCTAACCTTTCTTGGTAAGTAAGACCTTCCATTCCTCGTATCAATTTTGTTGCCTGTCTGCGCACCTGCTCTAAAACTGCAATATCCCTCCTGTAATGTGCCCAGAACTGAATTCCATATTCCAGATGTGGCCTTACTAGAGAGTTAAACAGGGGCAATATTATGCTAGCAACTCGAGTTTTTATTTCCCTTTTAATGCATCACAACATTTTATTAGCTTTAGCTGCAGCGGCTTTGCATTGAGTACGATTATTTAACTTGTTGTCGATGAGTACTCCTAAGTCCTTCTCCAAGTTTGATGTCCCCATCTGTATCCCGTTTATTTTGTATGGTGCTAGACCATTGGTATGAATAAAATGCATGACTTTACATTTTTCAACATTGAATTTCATCTGCCATTTATGTGTCCATATAGCCATCCCATCCAGATCCTAATGTACTAATGTTAATTACTATAGGAGCACTTTATGTTTTTTCTTTTCAAAGTTAAACAGGCCCAGTTTGTCTAACCTTTCTTTATAATTGAGATCTTCCAGTCCTTCAGTGTTATTCCTGTAGTGTGGATCAGTCAAGTTAAAGAGGAACTATGTCTCCAAATTAGCTGGCGGCACCTAACAATTAAACAAGTATTCTGACTGTTTGCTCTTGGCAACCATGACATTTTCGCTCCAGATTTGTTTGAACTTGTTTTTAAATCTCCCCCAAAGTCTGCAGGCTAGTTGTTGCTAATCTACAGAGAATTATTATTATTATGACTTTTTATTAATATAGCATCAACATTATCTGTACTGCTGTACAGTATAAAACAGATAACAGTGGGTAGCTTAGGTACATGAGAATGTCAACACACAGTACAATAAAGACATCCTGCAGCACAAGTACAAAATACATACATAGTTGGTTTGTGGTTTGAAACATCACCAATACTGGTAAATTTAGTATAGCAGAACCGCAAAACACCAGTTTGAGGATCCTACACTTGTGAGCTTACAATCTAGAAAACAGAACAGCACAGCTGAAAAGGGTTGGTAAAAGGCCTGCTATCCTACTCAGTGTCCTGCTGGAAACACTGCTTAGTCTGCCTAAAATGAGGATGCTGTGAGCTGCCAGCCGTCCATATTGGAGAGATACACTAATTATTATTAGCTTGGTTCAGTAGGGAAGGTTATCTAAGGGTAAATGTTGTCATTCTTCATCTGCTGATTGATATATGAATTCATTCCAGTAAAATTAGTTATAGAGGGTGAGAGTCTATGCAGACATCTGTGCTGCTAATGTGATTGGCATCGCTTGGCTATGACAAAGGGAAGGTGTGGAACTTTCTCATAGACTACAGGTACTATCTGATTAGACTTCGCTTGAAATAGGAAACTGGGAGAAATAGGAAACTGGGAGAAAAAGGAAATGGGGGCTTCCATCTGTTCAATACAGTCTGGCAAGTCTCAGGCATATGTTCCCAACTAAGACAAGGGGGGAGAGTATAAGAGACAGAGGAAGGGCATAACAGAATGGAAGAGAATTAAATTGTACGTGGATGGATGAGAGGGAGAGAAATAGAGACAGTGAGAAAGGAAGAGGGAGAGAATAGATGAGCTGCAGAGTAAGGCCTCATTCACATCACACGCATAATATCAGCCACGCAATGCAGACAAACGCAGATGGCGTGCAATCGTATGCGTTACGTTCCGAACACACCGCCATCTGCGTGTGATAATGTGAACGAGACCTAATTGATAATGAACAAATGAAATAGTGAATGAACACACAATGGAATTAGAGAGATGGTTAAATGAAACAAATGCAAAAGCAAGGGATATGCACTCAATTGGCACTTTATAAGGAACATCTGTATACTTACTTATTCACGCAATTCTTTAGTCATCTAGGTAGAAGTCCCTAAAACCCCACTAAACCTAAATATAAGCAACACAATACCTAGAGAAAATAGCAGTGGTGAGCACTGACCAAAACACCTCTGAACTCTAGTCACGCTATATGTCTTTTCATTTTTAATTGCAGTTTAGCTGGTATATAATGTCTTCATATCAAACACCAGACTGGGGTAAACTTGCTATGGTGGCACCTGGGCACAAGGAGAGAGGGGCGGAGGAGACCAGACCATCCTGCACTCTGGGGCTGCACCACACTGTTAATGAACACACAGTTAGGTAATTTACTGATAGGTTCTCACATGCTGGAAAAAAAATAATTAATATAATAAAAGTCTACAATACCGCATTCAATATTTTACCAAATGCAGGATGATAACCGACCAGCCCCTAGTGAACTGAGGCCATTGTGATGCATAAATAGAAATGTTTTCGCATATATATATATATATATATATATATATATATATATATATATATATATATATATATATATATATATATATATATATATATATATATATATATATATATATATATATATATATATATATATATATATATGCATGCTCTATGTGAGCATGAAAGCATTATAGATGAAAAAAGTGTAAATTCTAAGCAAAATTATTGAACATATTTTCACAAATTTGCACAAATCTCATGGGTAGTGTGAAAATAAAATCAATTCTGTCATATTGGGAATCTGTTTGTGATTGTGTGCGCCATTTAAAAATTTCCACGGATTCTGAATTAGGCAATACCAGCCATCCCTACAAACAATTTAAAATCCAGGAGGGTGAACTGCTGTAGAGGTTAAAGGGAACCAGAGATGAACGTTTCACACAAAATAAACATATCAGTCGATAGCTTGAAAAGAATAAATGCTCTACCTGATAATTTTGCCGCTCTGGTGTGCCTTTTTTAGTGTTTTTTATCCATTATTGCTCCAGGAAAAATCAAATATGGCCGCCGGCTCATATCCCTTCTGCTTCCGGGTTGTGAGTGGTTCTGGATGTGCTGTCAAGGCTATATGAGACTAGGCTGCTATCTAGGCTACATGAGAAAGGCTGCTTCAGCCTTTCATCTGTGTGCTTTCATTTTGGTATGATGTGCAGCTGCATGTAGGAAGTGTCTCTCATAGGAATGAAACTGCAGTCATCATCATTATCTAGTAGTGCACACAGAGCACACAGGGATCATATTGCAGCTCACTTGTCTGTTCAGAGATTCTCTCTCAGCAGCAGCAGCCCATCCCATGTCATCACAACTCTCAGTATGCAAAGCAGGCAATCTGAGCCAGGAGGTGGCAGGCTTAGGCTTGAAAAGACTCCACAGAAGAGTGACTCAGCTATAATGATTCCAGGTCAAACCTAGACTGAGCCAGTCGGGGATTCTTATCACAGCTGCTAATAGACTAATTAAGCAGATAAGAATGAAACTAAAAGCAGGGTAGGTGTTTACTGTCATGTTCCCACTGATAAATGTAATAAAATACATGAGGGTGCTTCGTCTCTGGTTCTCTTTAAATACAAAGGCACTAAGAGCAACCTTGCACCTGGGTCTAGCATACATTTTGTTAGTTATTAACCAGCTGAGCGGTCTGGACGAGCTCAGCTCGTCCAACACCGCCAGCGGCTGCCGCTCAGGCCCTGCTGGGCCGATTTGAATGAAATAAAAAGCAGCACACGCAGCCGGCACTTTGCCAGCCGCGTGTGCTGCCTGATCGCCGCCGCTCTGCGGCGATTCGCCGCGAGCAGCGGCGAAAGAGGGTCCCCCCAGCCGCCTGAGCCCAGCGTAGCCGGAACAAAAAGTTCCGGCCAGCGCTAAGGGCTGGATCGGAGGCGGCTGACGTCAGGACGTCGGCTGACGTCGATGACGTCACTCCGCTCGTCGCTATGGCGACGATATAAGCAAAACAAGGAAGGCCGCTCATTGCGGCCTTCCTTGTTTATTCTGGGCGCCGGAGGCGATCGGAAGATCGCCTCCGGAGCGCCCTCTAGTGGGCTTTCATGCAGCCAACTTTCAGTTGGCTGCATGAAATAGTTTTTTTTTTATTTAAAAAAAACCCTCCCGCAGCCACCCTGGCGATTTAATCAGAACGCCAGGGTGGTTAAATAGAAGCTTCCAGTAATTACCCTCCTCTAATGTTGTTACAATTCATTCATTGAAGTCATCAAGTTAGAAAGCTAGTTGTCTTAACAAAATGTGTTTTTTGTAGTTCCTTAAATGACTTGTGCAGTATCTTAGCAACCAGCTTTTTACACCTTGTTTGTAACTTTTGTAACACCCAAAAAGATATATTTAAACTAATGTATTAATTATTGAACTTTTTATTGTAAAGTAAAAATTGTCCCTACCAACTACTTGGGCTCAGCAGAATTAATTACTTTTGGTGTAATTGTCTGTTTGCCAGGCACTAATTTATATTCTTTATAATCAAAGCACCGGAGTAAAAGTCCCCGTGATTTCTGGTGCCAGGGTTTTTGCTATTGAATTTCATTAACAGGTGTGTATTTTGGGATTTTGGGGGAGTTTAGGATTAGGTGAGTTGGACATGGAGAAGGAATAGTTATTTTTTAAGTTGAAGAGTTATAGGGCATGGAGAGAGATCATTCTTTGTTAGTAAATTATTATGGTGAGTAAGGAGAAAAGCAGGCACCATCAAATGTATTTATGCTCTTTTATTATTTAAAACATGCATACAGCATTCAAATAGTGACGTTTCAAAGCTGTTAGCCTCTTTCTCAAGCTGTGCTGTGCATGACTTCAACACACTTTGGCTATCATTCATAAAGCATTTCCGCATGCGGAAATGCTGAATACAGCTGAATTTACCGAGGACTTAGCAAAGTGTTTATTCATAAAGGCTGTTTGAAAAGCTGACATTCCTGAGCAGAGCGATAAATTACCGTCATGTGGGGTGATTATGTTAACAAATGTCACCATATGTCAATTCATAAAGATTAGAGCAAGCGGTGTCAAGCACAGAGATTACCGCTTCCTTTGAAGTAGCAATAACCATGCAGAGAACAGCTAAGCTAATTAGACAGACCTCCCAGCTGCAGCTGCAGTGAGAGCAGAGCAAAAAAAAAAAAACATTCCAGAATACCAAGGCTGTCTTTTTTAACCCCTTGTGTACCTGTTTTCAGATATATTTAACATCAGAAAGCCTGCATGTGTAAAATTTTATTGAACTTCCTCTAAGTTGTGGCAATTAAATAGATTGTTTAGAAAGACTAATAGACAGGAGAGGCCGTTTTTAAAAAATGCACGTGTAAAGGGATGCTGGGGCTGCCTCTTCTGTAGTAACGCTGTCTCTGGAGGAGAAAATGTATCAACTCGGAAGCTTCTCATGTTACACAAACATACCGCCAGCCTACCGCCTGCCTAGTTCAGGGAAAATACCGAACTTGTATCGCAACTGTAAACATTTTTATGAATGAGCACACAGAAGTCTAAACTCCCGCATGCGGTATTTTCCCGCACAGATTTTTTTTACCGCACTGCTTTTATGAATGATAGCCTTTGTGTGTGCACCCCCTACTAATCAACATGGAGGATCAAGATGTGGATTCCCCCACTTTCTCGTATACGCCAGAAGAGACGACAAGGATTATGGCGCAAGTTTCCACAGAGGTCGCCTTTCTAAACAAGGCAGATGATAAGATGCCTCGTAAACAGATTATCAAAGCAGCAAAAATGCATATTACTCTGGATCTTCATGCCAAAACACTGGCAGAGTATCATCCCCATAAAAGAATCCCGAGAGGCATGAGGTCAAATGTGGCTCCTATTATGTTCCCAGCGGGTCAACCATTTTGTCACAAATGGAGCCTCATCTGAAACAAAGCAGGATTCGACTCAATGACTCTGACAATTCAGAGAATTCAAGAAGAGTTGCCAAATTTGGAGACTCAACGCATTGAACTTAAAGAAAAACTGAAAACACGTATTACTCCTCAGGCCTATGAAAACAATTCTCCACAGAACTGTTTACAATGTTGGAGACTCATTAAAGCCAAATTGAGGCAATCAAACGAGATAAGTTCCACCTAAATGAGAACGACTACAACCTAGGCTATGTATACTTGTGGCAAAGACCAGCCCAGAGGCCTCGGGCACCACGGAAGCCGAGACAAGGAGGATGAAGAGGAGCCAGGCCACGTCTATATGGCAATCCACATGAGTCTTCGGATTAACCCATGACTTAGTCTCAGGAAGGCCTCTTGGACCAGATGTCCAGTCAGGATGGAAGCTGAGGGGTGGACGTAGGCGAAGGAGGCATAAGAGAATGCCTACGGCCACGTCAACCTCGGTCAATGAACAGGAGACCATAGTTGTCAATATTTCTGCTGCTGTGTTGTCCCACCACTAGAGATGGGCCGAACGGTTCGCCGGCGAACGGTTCCAGGCGAACTTCGGGTGGTTCGCCTTCGCCGGCAAAGGCAAACTTTCCCGGAAGTTCGATTCGCCCCATAATGCTCTATGAGGCTCAACTTTGACCCTCTGCATCACAGTCAGCAGGCGCATTGTAGCCAATCCGGCTATACTAAGCCCTGGAGCCCCACCCCCCCCTTATATAAGGCAGGCTCCGGCGGCCATTAGCCTCACTCGTGAGCCTGCTAGAGACAGAATAGGGACAGCTGCTGCAGACTTGTTCTCCTAGGGACAGATTAGTCAGGCTCTTGCCTTCTTAGCTTGCTTAGCTGAATCTTATTGCTATAATAGCGCCCCAGAAAAGCTCTTTTCAGAGCTCATCCTGCTCGTGTGATCAATTTTTTTTTTCTGTGTTTGAAACTGACACTTGTGTTGTTTAGACAGCATTGCTAATTCATACTGTGTGTCCCACCGCCAGCAGCAGCAGCACATTCAGTGACTACTACCTGTGTGTGTGAGACACTTGTGTTGCTTAGACAGCATTGCTAATTCATAATGTGTGTGTCCCACTGCCAGCAGCCCACCAGCATTCAGCAGCACAATCAGTGACACCTCTGTGTGTGACAGGGAGCTGCACATTGTACTACCTACCCAGTACTACATTTACCTACTACTAGTACCTGTTGTGTTTAGTTAACCCACCTCATCACTGCATACACCTACGTTTGTGTTGAGTGAACCCACCTCGCTGCACATAACTACCTTTTGTGTTGAGTGAACTTGCGTCACTGCATATAACTACCTTTTAAGTTGAGTGAACTCACCTCACTGCATATCTATCTTTTCTGTAGAGTGATCTCACCTCACTGCATATAGCTACCTTTGTGTTGAGTAAACAAAGCTGACTGCATCTAACTACCTGTTGTGTTCAGTGAACTCACCTCACTGCATATAGCTACATTTTGCATTCAGTGAACTCACCTCACTGCATATCTACCTTTTCTGTTGAGTGAACTCACCTCACTGCATATAACTACGTTTGTGTTGAGTGAACTCAGCTGACTGCATCTAACTACCTGTTGTATTCAGTGAACTCACCTCACTGCATATATAACTACCTTTGGGTTGAGTGAACTCACCTCACTGCACATAGCTATCTTTTGTGTTCAGTGAACTCACCTCACTACATATATAACTACCTTTGGGTTGAGTGAACTCACCTCACTGCACATAGCTACCTTTTGTGTTCAGTGAATTCACCTCACTGCATATATAACTACCTTTGGGTTGAGTGAACTCACCTCCCTGCATATATAGCCACCTTTGGGTTGAGTGAACTCACCTCACTGCATATATAGCTACCTTTGGGTTGAGTGAACTCACCTCACTGCACATAGCTACCTTTTGTGTTCAGTGAACTCACCTCACTGCATATATAACTACCTTTGGGTTGAGTGAACTCACCTCACTGCATCTAACTACCTGTTGTGTTCAGTGAACTCACCTCACTGCATATATAACTACCTTTGGGTTGAGTGAACTCACCTCACTGCATATCTACCTTTTCTGTTGAGTGAACTCACCTCACTGCATATAACTACGTTTGTGTTGAGTGAACTCAGCTGACTGCATCTAACTACCTGTTGTGTTCAGTGAACTCACCTCACTGCATATATAACTACCTTTGAGTTGAGTGAACTCACCTCACTGCATCTAACTACCTGTTGTGTTCAGTGAACTCACCTCACTGCATATATAACTACCTTTGGGTTGAGTGAACTCACCTCACTGCATATCTACCTTTTCTGTTGAGTGAACTTACCTCACTGCATATATAGCTACCTTTGGGTTGAGCGAACTCACCTCACTGCATATCTACCTTTTCTGTTCAGTGAACTCACCTCACTGCATATACCTAGCTTCCCCCCGAGATGGACAAAATGGACAAACCAGGTAGAGGAAGAGGTAGAGGCAGACCCAGAGGAAGGCCACCTGGCACTGGCAGGTCTGTGCGAGGTGGTGTTACTGTGATTTTGTGCGGACCTGTTAGGTGGCGATAGTATGGACGTAATGTGTGAGGAGGGGCATGATGAACCACCTGAAGTTGGTGCAGTTGTGGAGTTGTCTGAGGAAAGCGAAGCTGGGCAGGAGGATTATGATGACGATTATACGGATTTCACGTATGTTCCCAATAGAGGAGATGACCAGGGGAACAGTTCAGAGGGGGAGCCAGAGAGGAGTAGGAGGAGACGACTCCATGATAGAAGCAGAGGGAGCTCGTCCTCAGAAACAGTTGGGGGCAGTGTCCAGCGCCATGTATCGCCAGCTATGGCCAGCCAGCCAACATGCCCTTCAAGGTCAGCTGTTGATGCCACCGTAGTGCCATCACCCCAGCGGTTTGGAAATATTTTACGGTGTGTGCCTCAGATAGGAGCAAAGCCATCTGTTCTCTCTGCCTCTAAAAATTGAGCCGTGGAAAGGCCAACACTCACGTAGGGACAAGTGCCTTACGAAGGCACCTGGAGAAAAGGCACAAACAGCTATGGGAAGAACACCTGAGGAAAAGCAGCACCCCTCAAAAGACAAGCCACCCTCCTTCTCCTCTTCCTCCTTCAGGTGCATCGTCTTCATACGCTTTCTCCCTTGAACCTTCACAGCCACCCTCCTTCACACCGCCTCTGCCCTTTAGCGGTTCCTGCTCCTCTGCCCACAGCAGTAGTCAGGTGTCCATGAAGGAAGTCTTTGAGCGGAAGAAGCCAATTTCGGCCAGTCACCCTCTTGCCCGGCGTCTGACAGCTGGTGTGGCGGAACTATTAGCTCGCCAGCTATTACCATACAAGCTGGTGGAGTCAGAGGCTTTCCGTAAATTTGTGGCCATTGGGACACCACAGTGGAAGATACCAGGCCGCACTTATTTTTCACGAAAGGCCATACCCAAACTGTACCGTGCAGTTCAGAGGCAAGTGGTGTCATCTATTGCGAAGAGCGTTGGGTCAAGGGTCCACCTGACCACGGATGCCTGGTCTGCCAAGCACGGGCAGGGCTGCTACATTACGTACACAGCCCATTGGGTCAACCTGGTGACCGATGGCAGCAAGCAGGGAGTACGTGGCTGTTCAGCGGACCGAATTGTCACACCTCCACGGCTTGCAGGCAGGCCTCCTGCCACCTCCTCTCCTTCTCCTCCAGCTACATCCTCTTCGCTGTCAACCTCCTCCTCCTCAGCTGAGTGTCAGTTGAACTCTAGCGGTGCTGCCATCTCCTCTTCCTCTCCAGCTACACAGCCCCATCTCCCAAGAGCCTACGCTGCATGCCAGGTACGATGGTGTCACGCAATTTTAGACATGTCTTGCCTCAAAGCGGAGAGTCACACTGGAGCAGCTCTCCTGGCTTCTCTTAACAAACAGGTGGAGCAATGGCTGACCCCGCACCAGCTGGAGATCGGCAACGTGGTGTGTGACAACGGCAGCAATCTCCTTTCCGCTTTAAATTTGGGAAAGCTGACACATGTACCCTGCATGGCACATGTGCTGAATCTGGTCGTGCAAAGATTTGTCTCAAAGTACCCAGGCTTAGAGGACGTCCTGAAGCAGACCAGGAAGTTGTGTGGGCATTTCAGGTGGTCTTATACGGCCATGGCACGCTTTGCGGACATTCAGCGGAAAAACAACTTGCCGGTGAGACGCTTGATATGCGATAGCCCGACTCGCTGGAATTCCACCCTGCTCATGTTCTCTCGCCTGCTAGACCAGGAGAAAGCCATCACCCAGTACCTGTACAACTACAGTAGAAGGACACAATCTGGGAAGATGGGGATGTTGTGGCCCAACAGCTGGACACTGATGCGAAATGCATGCAGGACCATGCGGCCGTTTGAGGAGGTGACCAACCTGGTAAATCGCGCTGAAGGCACCATCAGCGACTTGATCCCCTACGCTTACTTCCTGGAACGTGCCGTGCGTACAGTGGTGGATGAAGCTGTGGAGGAGCGGGAACAGGAACAGCTATGGCAGGAGGAGTCGTGGGACCAATTTTCAGCCGAACCACAGGTTTCCTCAACACCTGCGGCACCACAGAGGGGGGAGGAGAAGGAAGAAGAGGAGTCGTGTGGGGAAGGAGAGGAGTCAGACTCGGATGATTATGAGGAAGGTGTTTCTGTGGAGGAGGAAGAGGCGGCAGCGGCAGAAGAACAACCACAGCAACCGTCACAGGGGGCTTCTGCTGCTCCACGTTCCCGTGGTATTGTTCGTGGCTGAAGGGAGGAAGAGGAGTTGCGTGACGTCTCTGTGGAAGAGCAAGAGGAGATGGAGAGTACGTCTGGATCCGACTTTGTGCAGATGGCCTCTTTCATGTTGTCCAGCCTGTTGAGGGACCCCCGTATCAAAAAACTCAAGGGGAATGACCTGTACTGGGTGGCCACGCTACTAGACCCTCGGTACAGGCACAAAGTGGCAGACCTGTTACCAACTCAACACAAGGCGGAAAGGAGGCAGCACTTGCAGAACAAGCTGTCAATGATACTTTACAATGCATTTAAGGGTGATGTGAGAGTACAACGCAATAAAGGTACCACTGGCAGTATTCCTCCTCTTTCTCACAAGTCCACGCAGGCAAGGACAGGATGCTCCAGCGATCTCGGGGTGATGTCGGACATGCGGACATTCTTTAGTCCAACGCCTCGCAGTAGCCCTTTGGGATCCACCCTCCACCAATGCCTGGAGCGGCAGGTAGCCGACTACCTGGCCTTAAGTGTGGATGTACACACTGCGACTGCGAGCAGCGACGATGAACCCTTGCTCTACTGGTTGCGCATGCTTGACCTGTGGCCAGAGCTGTCCCAATTTGCCATACAACTTCTTTCTTGCCGTGCCGCAAGCGTCCTGTCAGAAAGGACCTTCAGTGCAGCTGGAGGCATTGTCACTGAGAAGAGAAGTCACCTAAGTCATGACAGTGTTCAGTACCTGACCTTTATCAAAATGAACGAGGCATGGATCCCTGAGGGCTATTGCACGACCGAAGACTAAGTCAGTCCCCACACACAGCATCTCTGCCTGCAGGCCGCTTGACTGCCTTCTCCGCCACCACCACCAGGGTCCAGGACTCTAGGCGGATTCCAGAATTTTTAAGGCGCTGCTAGCAGCGGCCGCTATACTAATTTTTCTGGGGCGTGCACATGCCTGCCTAATTTTTCTGGCTGAACTGCAGGCGGCTGCAACAAAAAAACAAAAGGCATGTACATGTGCCCATCCCCCTTCGTGATCATTACCTTGCCGCGGTGACGGGGCTTGCGTATCACAATGAAGCAATGACCGCCGACTATATGAGTGTCTCGGGTGGGGGTGGCACACCAAAGATAATAAGGTCGTTGTTTTCAAAAGTCCTCCTGAGTCCTGTATTGTTATTTTTGGTCACTACCTCGGGGCGGGCGGGCGTGCATGCCTGCCTGCTGCCCTCCTTGCCTGTGTAGTGGTAGCCGTTGCTCAGGCTCCACACCGGATTCCATCCCTCATTTCCCGGCCATTACCCGGGGTCACAAATGGCAGACTTGCCCGCCTCCATATGATTCTCGTGAAAGGAATGTGGTGT
The DNA here is from genome assembly GCF_040937935.1 of Hyperolius riggenbachi. Taxonomy (NCBI): domain Eukaryota; kingdom Metazoa; phylum Chordata; class Amphibia; order Anura; family Hyperoliidae; genus Hyperolius; species Hyperolius riggenbachi. The sequence goes on from NC_090654.1 coordinate 140,437,207, forward strand.
CATCTTTGCCCGACATAACTGGTTCTCGTTAAAGGATTTAAAGTACATTCATTTCAAATACAGCAAGCCCTTGATAGTCCTCCTGTATTGTTATTTTTGGTCACTACCTCGGGGCGGGCGTGCATGCCTGACTGCTGCCCTCCTTGGATGTGTAGTGGTAGCCGTTGCTAAGGCTCCACACCGGATTCCATCCCTCATTCCCCGGCCATTACCCGGGGTCACAATGCCAGACTTGCCCGCCTCCATAGGATTCTCGTGTAAGGAATGTGGTGTCATCTTTGCCCGCCATAACTGGTTCTCGTTAAAGGATTTAAAGTACATTCATTTCAAATACAGCAAGCCCTTGATAGTCCTCCTGTATTGTTATTTTTGGTCACTACCTCGGGGCGGGCGTGCATGCCTGACTGCTGCCCTCCTTGGATGTGTAGTGGTAGCCGTTGCTAAGGCTCCACACCGGATTCCATCCCTCATTCCCCGGCCATTACCCGGGGTCACAATGCCAGACTTGCCCGCCTCCATAGGATTCTCATTGTAGCGGTACTGAACAAGTACACAGCAAGTAGAAAATGTAATTTAAAAACAAAACGTAAGCTTTTTAACAATGCCATGGAAAGTTGAGAAGGCAGTCACACATTACCTGACCTCACTGAGTGAGAAAGAGCAATCTCGCCATAGTGCGCAGTAGTCCAGCATGGCCGTCACTACACAAACAGCTGGTAACTTGCGGTGCGTTACACAGTTAGTTTGGTGCGTTAGTGTGAAGCAGTACTCTAATTACACTACCTGATTGATGTATACACATGCAAGATGTTTTAAAGCACGTTAGGCCTGCAATTTAGCATTCAATGTGATTTCTGCCCTTAAAATGCTGTTTTGCGTCACATCCAAATTTTTCCCCGGGACTTTTGGCGTGTATCCCACTCCGCCATGCCCCCCTCCAGGTGTTAGACCCCTTGAAACATCTTTTCCATCACTTTTGGGGCCAGCATAATTTTTTCTATTTTTCAAAGTTCGCCTCCCCATTGAAGTCTATTGCGGTTCGCGAACTTTTCCGCGAACCAAACCTTCCGCGGAAGTTCGCGAACGTGGTTCTTGAACCGAAAATCGGAGGTTCGGCCCATCACTACCCACCACCAGCTATCAGTCCTTAATCGGGGCCTTTCCTTCGCTCCAACACATACACCAGATCCACCTCCTTCGTCACTAGTTACTGGGCAGAAGGGGAGTGGGCGGCTTGCTTCCGTCCTCTAGCCTCACGTAGTGCGGTCTGTCTCCCTTCTGGTCCGCCTGGGGCGGGGCTGTTTGAGGATGACGTCTGCGCACATGCCCGGAAAGGAGAGGCCGTTCGCCGCATCCATGAGCCGGGCTATGTGAGAGAGTGGCAGGACCCCACTTCAAATGGTCCTATCAGGAAGGCAGCAGGATAGTTCCCCATCAGGTCCACCAGGTAGGACCTGATTTCATTGATTGTCAGCATGTAGGTTAAGCTGATTTACTGCCATGTGTCCATGTTTGAGTATATAAAGTGGATTGTTGGTTATTGTAATTTTGTCCTGCACAGCACAGATTGAGAAAGCGGCTAATAGCTTTGAAATGTCGCTATTTGAATGCTGTATGGATGTTTTAAATAATAAAAGAGCATTTGATGGTCCCGGCTTTTCTCCTTACTTGCTGTGTGGATCCGGAGTGTTGCCGGACAACCCGGGGCACATCACTATCTAATTCCTAGGGGAGTGCTCCACCATTTTCAAGACAGAGCATTAAATTATTATGGTGATAATTTTAGGTGGGAGTTACAATGCTACATGGTTATCATGTTCTTAGGCCCCATAGCTACCAATATGAATAATAGTTACCCTACTGCAGACACAAGATTTTACTTTTGTCCTTCTTTTTTAATAATACCTGCTTAGTGTTCATGGTTCCCTGTATTCCAATGTGTTCACGTGCAGGTATTCTGTCCTGTGTTTAATGCCAGTCTACCTTCTCAGAGTGAGAAAATAAACATTTTTCCATTCAGCTATGCTCCCGAGAAGACAGAGACATACTTAGTTATTTTTTAATGTCCTGAGATTGGAAGTTAGACTCCTTCTGGGGCACAGAGCCTTCTGTTTTTGTAATATGTCGGTGTTTCCATGGACTCCCGTGGGAAATCTCAGATCTGCCTGTACGCGGAGACAGGTCACTCTCCTTTATTATTCATGGGACACTATAAAATGATTTTGTGGGCAGCGGGTGAGACAGTACATTTGAATTCTGATCAGGGCTCACTGTCCACCTCCACACAAAGGGAAAAGTGAAGGGGGGAGATGGTGGATGATGGTAAACTCAGGTGATGGATTGAGACAGTGACATGACGAGGACGATCGATATGAGAATAATGATGGTACTTGGAAAGTTCAGACTAGGATGTTTATTGTATTGTACATTGACAAAAATGATGACTTCAAACTCAGAAATGTGAACTGTTCTAATAAAAATCTACACAGCACAGTGTCTTTGTTTTCTCAGGTTTCTCCAAAGCTAGAGGTTAGTGAATTATTAGGAATTAAGAATTATTAGTCATTAGGTTATTGCAGACAGTGTTGATAGATATGCAGATTTTTTTTTTTATTCTCCAGGTTATCATAGATTTATTTTAAAATAAGTACTGCAGCATGTGCGTGTACATGACTGTAGCCAGCCAGATCAGCTTATTTTGGCGCTCGGCTCCAAGAGCCGAGCGCCGAAAGTGGGCGCCCCATAGCAGCAATGCTATGCTGCGCGGGGCTCGTAGTGGTAATTTGGGGCTCTGGAGGCTGCCAGACCCTGAATTACATCTCCCTCCGAGTTGCGACAACTCGGAGGGGGAATAGTTTTTAACGCCACCTTGGAGTTTAGCGGCAGCTGTGAGAGCCGTCACTCGGCTCTCACCACTCCGAACTGAGCGGCGCCGAAACAAAATGCACCCGTAGCCAGCAGGCCTGTTTTAATGGATGAGCAAAATGTGTGACCGTCCACTGAGGGGCTGAGGAGGGTGGGAGGGGAGGTAGCAAAAACAGCTCCCTCTCCACAAATGCAGGCTCACCTTTTAACTGCACGTTTCTCCTTACTCCTGTCCAGTGTCTCCATCTCCATTTCACCCTGCAGCATTGCTGCTACCCCACTGGTATGGGGTGTTGATATCTCATGATGGTGGAAAACAGTGACGTGACTATTGAGAGAAAGGAGTTTATATACGGACAATGCAAATGCTTGGCAGGTGAGCATTTTTCCCCTTAGGTTGTACAAAGGACAAGGGGACATGATCGCCATATGGAGGTAAAAAAAGTTTTGACATCTATTTAGGAAGGAGTTCTTTACAGTAAGAGTTGTTAAAATGTGGACTATTTTACCCCAGGGAGTGGTTATAACAAATTCTATATCTGCATTTAAAGGAAGCTTGGATGTTTTCCTTGCATTGAAGGACACCCATGGCTATAATTACTGGGTAATTCCCAGTAGAGTTGGTTTTATCTGACTGCCACCTGGAGTCGGGAAGGATTTATTATTATTATTATTATTATTCTGGTTGGACTTGATGGCAGGGCCGGGCCGAGGCAGAGGCGGGAGAAGCTCCAGCCTCGGCGCAGTGTAGGAGGGGGCGTCAGCTATCATTCTCTTATTGTGTTTGAAGCAAAACATCCTATTGTGTTTGAAGCAGAAAAACAGAAATAAGAAAAGGGGATACATGGCAGTGACTGCAAGCCAGATAACTAGAGATTAAGTTGTTGGGGGGTTGGGGGCCCTGGAGAGCCTTAAGGTGCCCATACACTCGTCAGATTGGCAGCAGACAGATAAGAAATGCATCTGATGATCTATCTGATGCGTTTTTAGAACATTTTTTACCAGGATAGAATTCCAACAGATTTCAGTTTGAAATCTGTTGAAATTCGATCTGATGGCATTTTTTTGCCATCAGATTTCCATTAAGGCCAATGCAAACTGATAAGCAATCTCATCAGATCGACCTAAATTTTCCACCCTGCTAGTTCGATGGAAATCCATCGAAATCGATCGAAATCGGCCGTCGATCGGTCGATCGGCCAACCGATTTGCGATCGATCGATCGATCGATCGACCGCGATCGATCGATCGGCCAGAAAATCGGCTGAGTGTATGGGCTGCTTTAGTCTAATAGCTCTGCTTGATGAACAGATGTCTTTTTTTCATACAGACTAGTTAAGATGTAATTATGTGGAATTACTTTTTTTGCTCGTAGTTGCATTAATCTAATGCAGTAATTGCACTTCCTCTATACTGTTTTTATGCAGAGGTTAAAACATACCCTAATAAGCAATTGACAATTATTACTTCCAGCATAAACACTTACCCTTACAGATTCCACACTGTCACAGCTCTCAGCCATGCCCTTAGCTATGCCCTTTATAACCAGAAGTTTTATTAAACACAAATATCCCCCTTCTTAATTGATCGATCAAACACACTGTAACCAATAAATGTGCAATCCAATCATGGCTATCATCCATCCATGTCTCTGTTGCTCTTACAATATCATAGTCTTTTTCTCTGTCATCAGAAACTCAAATTCATTAACTTTATTTACAAAGCTTCTAGTATTGGTTAGTATGCATCAGTGGTGTACCTAGAGAATTTGACACCCAGTGCTGATTATTTACAGACCCCCCCCACCAATTTTTTTGATGGGAGGGTTGACAGGTTGGGGTGCCGAGCATGTTTGGAGCATGTGTGCAAATTTGGGGGGAATTTGGGGAAAAGGAGTCATCAGGATGTGGACGGAGCTAACTGTTATGAAACTCTGTACTCTATACAGTGCTGCAGAAGATATCAGTGCTATATAAATACACAATAATAATATGATAGGACATAAGACTATGACTGTAGTATGATTAGATTGTGAGTTCCTCTGAGGACAGTCAGTGAAGAGGGACATATGAAAGAGGGGGATGCATAGGAGGTGGTGGGGTGGTGGTGGTGGGGGTGGGGGGGTTAAAGTGGTAGACACACAAGACAGAGAGCTAATGGGAGAGGAGAAATGGCAGGTTGGACTTTCATCAGGACTGGAGACCAGGCATGGGCTCATGAGTTGTTACGAGTCCCTAAGGACTTGAATTCGTGATTTTAATGAGGCTTAATTGCCTCAGGTGTGTGGCTAGATCTGAAGGGGTTAGTTACCCATAAGTCCATGGTCCTCCCTGTGCACCAAACAGCTTGCACACATGCTATTGGACGCGTTGCAAGTCTCACCACCGCGCACTTCCTCCTTCTGGCTTGAAGGAGGAATTGTGCATAGTGAGGCTTGCAACGCGTTCAATAGGATGTGTGCAAGCTGTTTGGAGCGCAGGGAGGACCATGGACTTACGGGAAACTAACCCCTTCAGATCTAGCCGCACACCTGAGGCAATTAAGCCTCATTTAAATCACGAATTTGAGTCCTTAGGGACTCATAACAACTTGTGAGCCCATGCCTGCAGGAGACATCACCAGTGCTGTTTGGCAGAGACATACTGTTATAAGGAGCCACTGAAATCTAAAAAGAGTAAAGGACCATGGAGGAAGACAACAGTGTGGGTGGGAGAGCTGGGAAAAGAGATAAGATTACCTGCCCTCAAGCTAATCTAAATTGCTTGCTTCTCTGCTCACTACAGAAGTCAGCTGTCAGCACCTGTATCACTGGCTTCTGCAACAGCGTTATTGATTAACCACCTTAGCGGTATGGATGAGCTCAGCTCGTCCATTACCGCCAGAGGGTGCCGCTCAGGCCGATTTTGATCAAATAAAGAGCAGCACACGCAGCCGGCACTTTGCCAGCCGCGTGTGCTGCCCGATCGCCGCCGCTCTGCGGCGATCCGCCGCGAGCAGCGGCGAAAGAGGGTCCCCCCAGCCGCCTGAGCCCTGCGCAGCCGGAACAAATAGTTCCGGGCAGCGCTAAGGGCTGGATTGGAGGCGGCTGACGTCAGGACGTCGGCTGACGTCCATGACGTCACTCCGCTCGTCGCCATGGCGACAGGAGAAGCCAAACACGGAAGGCTGCTCATTGCGGCCTTCCGTGTTACTTTTGGCCGCCGGAGGCGATCAGAAGAACGCCTCCGGAGCGCCATCTAGTGGGCTTTCATGCAGCCAACTTTCAGTTGGCTGCATGAAATAGTTTTTTTTTTATTTAAAAAAAACCCTCATGCAGCCGCCCTGGCGATCTTAATAGAACGCCAGGGTGGTTAATTACTCTGATCAGGATAAATAATCAATAGTCTAGGGCACTTTGGTATTACAGCAGCCAGTGCACATGGATACTAGTGACAGGCAACTTCTGAAGCACTAAACACATCTTGCCACCTCTCCCTGCTAATGTCCCAGCTGCAGCACAGCAATCATTCTCTCTACTCACCCTGCTGCTCTGCACATTCACTCACTGCAGGTTGTGTGTAGAGAGCAAGGAAACACATTGCCCACAGGACAGAAAGGGGAAGGGGTGCTACATCTAGTGCAGAAAGTAGTACAGTCCCATGCAGTGCCTGCCGCTATTTTCCTGAATGTTGCCTGAACTATGAAAAAAGTTCCCAGGTGGAAAAACACAGTGCCTGAGAACTACAGCGGCACTCCTAGCCATGGCTACACCCGGTGCTGTGAGCACCTGCACCACTGTGATAGGTATAGCCCCCAATAAAGTGCTTTCTTTTTTGCAGGCATCACTGAACACCGATGCTTGGGGGACATACTGTATAAGCCACTTCATGGGGTCATGCAACCTAATCTTATTTTTTTAGGCATGCATGCTGTTTTATTGTAATTTGGAGAACATGTTGCCGAAACATGGTATTTTGGGGACATGCCTGCTTATTTGTGTTCTGCCTTATTATGATCTAAGAATATTCAGATGTAGTTATTGTGGAAGATAATACCAGCCACCATGGGATTTGCACCACACAATTTCACCTCCATTACTTTTTTCCATGTGCTTTACTTGATATGGAATCCTGCTAACAACCTTGGTGGATTGTACAGTAAGGGGGGGTCAACATTTTGCACAGGATGTCTTATGACCTATGGCGGAGTAACCCCTACACAATCCATAGGACAGGACATTGTTCTCAGCAGAAAGCCCAACATGTCTGTCTAGGAATCCCTGAACACTGTCACCAGAGGTGGTTGCAAAAATTCATTATGTAAAAAGAAATTAATTTCCCTTAATCTAGGCTGTCTTAGTCTTCTTAAGTCTAATAACATAAATCAGAATGCAACAACCTCTTGTGCTCATGTCCAAATGAGCAGGACTCTACCATTGTCCCTGCCCTTGTTAGAGTTCAGGGGTCCCAACTCAATTTGGAAGCCATTCAAAATGATGGCCCCAGCAATTGTACAGTCCTCCTGGGAACTAATGGGGAGAAGTCTCACCACTATAGTTCATAGGAGATATTTGAAACCAGATAGTGGTTTAATACAACCAGTGTCCACCAAATACTAACATTTTAATTCTCTTTTGTAAAAACCTGTTGCTGTGACATTTTTTGTACAACCTTTTGTTACTGTGGAGCTCCCAGATTCATTGAGAGATAAACAAGTGAGAGTGTCAAGTGGATTAGCTCACAACATAAATCAGCCATGACCAGACTGCTTAAAAAAAGCTCATTACCTTTAAAAAAAGATGTTCTGTCTCCTGCAGCCATTGCTTCTTCTTGTAAATGCCTTCAATCTTGAAATTGCTATTAACAGAATCCCTCCAATAAGCCTGGGGATGCATGTCCATTTTCTAAGAATGGCAACATCCATCAGCCTATCTTGTTAATTGTAAAATATTGACTTGTGGGAAAGTAATTGATATAATTGATGGCTCAGCTGGCAGTGTGTTTTTTGATCAGCAATGAAAATAATTCAAGTAAAGTTTCTGTTTAACTCTCTAAATTCCAGCCATGGGAGTGGCCACGCAGAATAAAGGTAGCCACACACTGGTGGATTTGCCATCAGATCGACCAACAGATAGATCCCTCTCTGATCGAATCTGATCAGAGAGGGATCGTATGGCTGCCTTTACTGCAAACAGATTGTGAATCGATTTCAGCATGAAACCACCCCCCGGGCCCCCGCATACATTACCTGATCCGGCCGGCGCGTGTCCCCTGGTCTCCGCTGACATCTTCTCCATGCTCGGCTCCTCCAGCTTCACTGAACTTCCTGCCGGGGAAGTTTAAACAGTAGAGGGCGCTCTACTGTTTAAACTTCCTGCCGGGACAGGAAGTTCAGTGAAGCTGGAGGAGCCGAGCACGGAGAAGGGACAGCGGAGACCAGGGGACACGTGCCGGCCGGATCAGGTAATGTATTGCCGCTAGTGTCGGTTGTCAGGCATTCGAACGCCGCTATCGACGCACTCCCGACCCGCTGGCGATCGAGCGAAATCTTCCGCATGGATGGATCGACGGGAATCGACGGCAACGGTTGATTTCGGACGGAAAACGATAGTTCGGTCAGCGTTTGAGCAACGATTTCACAGCTGATTCGATCACAGTGATCAAATCTGCTGTATATCGGCGGGAAAATTGTTTCTTTCTGTGATAAAAATATATTGTAAGCATAGTACTATAAAAGCAAATTTACTTTTGTAATATCTCATATCTCTAACTGCGGCATACATGTGCTCAATTTAGTTACTGTGCGTGGCTGCTCCTCTCCTGCAAATTACAGCCGATGTGACATATGAAAAGCAAGTTATCATTATGCTACAGATTCCCCTGTTTTGCTTTTGCCTGGGTTGTTTTGTCAGTCATAGAAGGGGCACACAAATAGTTTATGAGGGTGTTAGTTACTTACAGTATGATGAAGTTAAATGTTTTTATAATTTTTTATTATTAGTAGCAATGGTAACATGGTGTCATCAATATTATTATTATAAAGTGAAGGGGTTAAGAATCAATGGGTTGAAGACGTGCACCTCAATATTATTATTATACATGTATACAGTGCTCAGATTTTCTTCCACACTACACATAGTGTATATATAGTCATGTCACTAACTGCCCTTTAGGGGAACTTACTATCTAGGTTTTTAGAGCGTGAACCAGGTAGTACAGGATAAAGAGGAAGTAGCATCAAACTCTTCAGAGTATATCAGCTGCATGGAATGCGGAAAGGAATATGTGTCCACGTTCCATGCCTGCTTCATGCTACAGTTAACGTTGGAGGGGAAAGCGTTGACGGGGTATCCTGAGGTGAGGAAAGGGGGGAGTGGGCCCCCCTCCCGCCACTCTGTGGCCATTGTTCCCCCCCTCATGCGCTGTGCTCTTGGCTAGCTATACTGGGGACACCTATACCTGTCTATACTCTTGGCATATGTGCCTGACTTTACTGGGGGCACTTCTACCTGGCTATACTGAGGGCACCTATACCTGTTTATACTGGGGACATCTATGCCTGGTTGTACTGGGGGCATCTCTACCTGGCTATACTGAGGGCACCTATATCTGGCTATGCTGGGAGCACTTATACCTGTCTATACTGGGGTCATCTATGCCTGACTATACTGGGGGCCCCTCTACCTGGCTATACTTGGGTCACCTGTGCCTGGCTATACTGGGGGCACCTATGCCTGGCTATACTAGGAGCACCTATACATGGCTATACTGGGGGCAACTATACTTGGGGGGGTTTTGCAGGGGGGCCAAGTGATTTCTAGTTACGCAACCTGCTGCGCAGGGTGTGTAAGGGTAATTTCGAGCTTAGGCGGTTGCCGGACCCCAAATTACATCTCCTTCCGAATTGCAACAAATTGGAGGGTGAATAGTATTTAACGTTGCCAGGGAGTTTTGCGGCAGCAGGGAGAGCTGTCATCTGGCTCTCCCGGCTCCCATCTCACCGGTGACGCATACATACATACGCTTCGAGTGTACCTAAAAAGATATGTGACATGAGGGTTGATTGACAAAGTTTACTTGTTTTTCAATGTAACTGTAAGGAGAGATAATGCATGAGATAAACAAATAAGGAGAGATAGCACAGCCCATTTATGGGTGCACGGCCCAGGCTGAGCCATTGTATTAATGATTTGATTAATGATAACACCCACGATTCAGGTTTTGTATATTTTCATTTAATTTTTCTTTATATGTCATTGGTTTGACTTTTAGTCCTTCTTTGCCAATTTTACTGTTAGTGCTTGTACATGGCAGCGATGTGACAGATGCCCCCTGATTCAAACTAGGAGAGGGGTTTGGGGTCCTTGATTTAAATTAGGAGAGGGGTTCTGGGGCTTTAGCTTATGGGATGTTTCTTCCCCTATAGGCAACTATTAGGGTATCACTGGTATGATAGATATGCTAACTATGCACAGGGGCATTTTTCGCATTGCTGCAGTTATGTTATATACAGTGGGTTGCAAAAGTATTCGGCCCCCTTGAATTTTTCCACATTTTGTCACATTACTGCCACAAACATGAATCAATTTTAATGGAATTCCCTACGAAAGACAAAGTGGTGTACATGTGATACAAAGTGGTGTACATGTGAGAAGTGGATCGAAAACCATACATCATTCCAAACATTTTTTACAAATCAATAACTGCAAAGTTGGGTGTGCGTAATTATTCGGCCCCCTGAGTCAATACTTTGTAGAACCACCTTTTGCTGCAATTACAGCTGCCAGTCTTTTAGGGTATGTCTCTCCCAGCTTTGCACATCTAGAGACTGAAATCCTTGCCCATTCTTCTTTGCAAAACAGCTCCAGCTCAGTCAGATTAGATGGACAGCGTTTGTGAACAGCAGTTTTCAGATCTTGCCACAGATTCTCGATTGGATTTAGATCTGGACTTTGACTGGGCCATTATAACACATAGATATGTTTTGTTTTAAACCATTCCATTGTTGCCCTGGCTTTATGTTTAGGGTCATTGTCCTGCTGGAAGGTGAACCTCTGCCCCAGTCTCAAGTCTTTTGCAGTCTCCAAGAGGTTTTCTTCCAAGTTTGCCCTGTATTTGGCTCCATTCATCTTCCCATCAACTCTGACCAGCTTCCCTGTCACTACTGAAGAGATGCACCCCCCGAGCATGATGCTGCCACCACCATATTTGACAGTGGGGATGGTGTGTTCAGAGTGATGTGCAGTGTTAGTTTTCTGCCACACATAGCGTTTTGCATTTTGGCGTGTGACTTCACTTATGCGCCACTCTGTTGTTCCTCCGTCCACCCACCCACCCTGCATATCAGCAGTATGTGTTGACAGCTGTATAGCTGACACACATCTGTACAGGCTGCCCCAGAGGTGTCACCCAAGGGATTGGGTCCCTATCTCCGAAGGATGACACACATGACAGGTGTGTATGCACCTTTATTTTTCACCTTAACTGTAAAGGTACCCATACATCTAGTGACTTTGGCAGCTGATTGACCAAGAGACAACTCTCCCTCTGATCAAAACGGATTGAAGAGAGATCTGTTGGCCGCCATAAACCGCAGGCCGATTCCCAATCAATTTCAGATGAAATATTGCGGGAATCAGCTTTGTGACGGCACCTAGCTGCCCCTGGCCGCTGTCCCTCTATTGTTTAGGTTTTTGTTCCCCCTTCCCTTCATCGTGTCTGCTCTCCCCACCAGGTGCTTTTCCCTCTTTCTTCTCTTCCGGGGCGACTGTGTCCTGTGAAAAATGCTAGGGGCCTAATGCTACAGGCACTGTGACACTTGCCTTATGTGGCCACTAGAGGCTTCTAGTGTTTGACCTCTGGCATTTTTGCTGGGACACCGTCGCCCTGAGATTGAGAGAAGACACAGGAGGAAGCTCCGATGGACAGGTGAGTGTAAGCTTTTCTGCCTTTATCGCTAATTTCAAAATTAAACCAAAATTGCCACTAGCGACGTGCTCCCAAGTTCCAACCTGCTGTCAATTGACTAAATGAATTGATTTCAGGCAGAAATAGATGATTCAGGTATCGTTTGTGGTATCAATTCAAGCAAATTTGATCAAATAATCGAATCTGGTGGATATTGATGGAAAAAATCCACCCTAAGGCTTCTAATATGGTTTTAGTCCTGGAAAGATCAAAGCAATATTACTTCTGATTGTTTTAAAGATCAACAAGGCACATTTTTCACTGCTGCTCTTTAGAAATAATCTCAAAATGAAGCACTGAGACTGCATATAAATATATGAGACTCAGTTTGTTTGTTTTTTTCACTTTTATTAAAACACGTCATAAGTTTATTTTCATTTTAGGTTTACTGTAACTTGATTTAAAAAACACACAAAAACCGCATGCTGCCACCTGCTTCTAAAGTTGAACTGCTGCGCCTCTTGATATATAGTAAAAAAAATGGCTTTCATTTCAAGATCAGCGCAACTGAAGTGCTTAAAACGGAATATAACCCTGCATTTCAGCTTTGCTCTAAAACATTATTTACAGCATATTATATGCAACCAGCATTTTTTTTTACTAGACCAGCATTGGAAGGGTTAAACACACAGCTTTAAAGTTCCTGGAGAGAACTGCTGCCGCATCCGAAGCTTACATAGATACATTTAAGCAAAACAAAATGTAACAACTGTGGAATGTGACTCACTCTCTCTGACTGTGCAGGAGCTGGAGGACAGCCAAAGAGTGTGTAACATTCACCACTTGCTACATTTTGTTTACTGAAATGTATTCTCTCCACGAACTTTAAAGCTGTGTGTGTAACCCTTCCAATGCTGGTCTAGTAAAAAAAAATGCTGGTTGCATATAATATGCTGTAAATAATGTTTTAGAGCAAAGTTGAAATGCAGGGTTATATTCCGCTTTAACAATGTCCACATAAAAGGCTATTAAAGTCCTCCACCACATCGGAGTATTTGCAACTCACCATTGACCTACCCACAGACCAGTCTAATAGTACATTGGAGACATACGGTTAGCAGGTTTACCCTGACCTTATGATGTGTACCTCACGATTTCCTCCAACAGTCACTGTATCAAAGATCCATGCAGGGAATGTATACATATTCATCAAAAAATCATTGCTCCACATATCAGGTCTTCTCACAAACCAACTTCAAAACAAAAGGCTACCAATGTGTAATACTGTCAGGTTTTAACCACATAACGACCAGCTAACGCCGATAGGCGGTGGCTGGTCGTTTGTGGATTTCCGTGGACGTTCCATGTCAGTTCACGGAGGGTGTCTCCGTGAACAGCCTGCGAGCCTCCGATCACAGCTCGCAAGCTAAATGTAAACACGCGGGGAAGAAATCGCCTGTGTTTACATCCATACGGCGCTGTTGCGCAGCAGCGCCGTAAAGGAGATCGGCGATCCCCGGCCTCTGATTGGCCGGGGATCGGCCGGGGATCGCCACCGTCTGATAGGCTAAAGCCTATTAGAGGCAGTACAGGATAGATCTCTGTCCTGTGCCGCCCACAGCCAGAGCGAGAGGTAGGGAGGGAGACGGAGGGAGGAAAATCACTGTGGAGGGGGGCTTTGAGGAGCCTCCCCCCATTCAGCCACACAGAGCGGCGGCGATCAGACCCCCCCAGCAGGACATCCCCCTAGTGGGGAAAACGATCGCCCTGCCTCTTTTTTGATCTGTGCTGCAGGCTGGAGAGCCCACGCAGCACAGATCTGTTAAAGCAGCCCCGGTCCTTAAGTGGTTAATAATGTATAAGAAAATAATTGCACTTACATGCACAGATGAGCTTAAAGCACAGAATTTAGCATAAAAGCTAAGCACAGAAGAATAACTTAAGCATAGAAGCATAAAGGCACAGACTTTTCAGGACTAGTGACATTGTCCACAAGTTAGCGGAAAATGACACTTTGTGAAAAAACCCAATAAAAATCAACTTCCGCTAACTTGTGACAAAAAATAAAATCTTCTATGAACTCACCGTACTACTAATGGAATACCTTGGGGTGTCTTCTTTCTAAAATGGAGTCATTTGTGGGGTTCCTATACTGTCCTGGCATTTTAGGGGCCCTAAACCGTGAGGAGTAGTCTTGAAACAAAATTTCTCAAAATGACCTGTGAAATCCTAAAGGTACTCATTGGACTTTGGGCCCCTTAGCGCAGTTAGGGTGCAAAAAAGTGCCACAGATGTGGTATCGCCGTACTCGGGAGAAGTAGTACAATGTGTTTTGGGGTGTATTTTTACACATACCCATGCTGGGTGGGAGAAATACCTCTGTAAATGACAATTGTTTGATTTTTTTTACACACAATTGTCCATTTACAGAGAGATTTCTCCCACCCAGCATGGATATGTGTAAAAATACACCCCAAAACACATTATTCTACTTCTCCTGAGTACGGCGATACCACATGTGTGACACTTTTTTGCAGCCTATGTGCGCTAAGGGGCCCAACGTCCTAATCACAGGTCATTTTGAGGCATTTGTTCTCCTCACGGTTTAGGGCCCCTAAAATACCAGGGCAGTATAGGAACCCCACAAGTGACCCCATTTTAGAAAGAAGACACCCCAAGGTATTCCGTTAGGTGTATGGCGAGTTCATAGAAGATTTTATTTTTTGTCACAAGTTAGTGAAAAATGACACTTTGTGAAAAAAAAACAAAAATCAATTTCCGCTAACTTTTGACAAAAAATAAAATCTTCTATGAACTCGTCATACACCTAACAGAATACATTGGGGAGTCTTTTTTCTAAAATGGGGTCAGTTTCTGGGGTTCCTATACCGCCCTGGCATTTTACGGGCCCAAAACCGTGAGTAGTCTGGAAACCAAATGTCTCAAAATGACTGTTCAGGGGTATAAGCATCTGCAAATTTTGATGACAGGTGGTCTATGAGGGGGCGAATTTTGTGGAACCGGTCATATGCAGGGTGGCCTTTTAGATGACAGGTTGTATTGGGCCTGATCTGATGGATAGGAGTGCTAGGGGGGTGACAGGAGGTGATTGATGGGTGTCTCAGGGGGTGGTTAGAGGGGAAAATAGATGCAATCAATGCACTGGGGAGGTGATCGGAAGGGGGTCTGAGGGGGATCTGAGGGTTTGGCCGAGTGATCAGGAGCCCACACTGGGCAAATTAGGGCCTGATCTGATGGGTAGGTGTGCTAGGGGGTGACAGGAGGTGATTGATGGGTGTCTCAAGGTGTGATTAGAGGGGGGAATAGATGCAAGCAATGCACTGGCGAGGTGATCAGGGCTGGGGCCTGAGGGCATTCTGAGGGTGTGGGCGGGTGATTGAGTGCCCTAGGGGCAGATAGGGGTCTAATCTGATAGGTAGCAGTGACAGGGGGTGATTGATGGGTAATTAGTGGGTGTTTAGGGTAGAGAACAGATATAAACACTGCCCTTGGGAGGTGATCTGACGTCGGATCTGCGGGCGAATTATTGGTGTGGGTGGGTGATCAGATTGCCCGCAAGGGGCAGGTTAGGGGCTGATTGATGAGTGGCAGTGACAGGGGGTGATTGATGGGTGGCAGTGCCAGGGGGTGATTGATGGGTGGCAGTGACAGGGGGTGATTGATGGGTGATTGACAGGTGATTGACAGGTGATCAGTGGGTTATTACAGGGAAGAACAGATGCAACTAATGCACTGGCGAATTGATAAGGGGGGGTCTGAGGGCAATCTGAGGGTGTAGGCGGGTGATTGGGTGCCCGCAAGGGGCAGATTAGGGTCTGATCTGATGGGTAACAGTGACAGGTGGTGATAGGGGGTGATTGATGGGTAATTAGTGGGTAATTAGTGGGTGTTTAGAGGAGACAATAGATGTAAACACTGCGTTTGGGTGGTGATCTGATGTCGGATCTGCGGGCGAATTATTGGTGTGGGTGGGTGATCAGATTGCCCGCAAGGGGTAGGTTAGGGGCTGATTGATGGGTGGCAGTGACAGGGGGTGATTGATGGGTGGCAGTGACAGGGGGTGATTGATGGGTGATTGACAGGTGATCAGTGGGTTATTACAGGGAAGGACAGATGTAAATAATGCCCTGGCGAATTGATAAGTGGGGGGGGGTCTGAGGGCAATCTGAGCGTGTAGGCGGGTGATTGGGTGCCCGCAAGGGGCAGATTAGGGTCTGATCTGATGGGTAACAGTGACAGGTGGTGATAGGGGGTGATTGATGGGTAATTAGTGGGTGTTTAGAGGAGAGAATAGATGTAAACACTGCGTTTGGGTGGTGATCTGATGTCGGATCTGCGGGCGATCTATTGGTCTGGGTGGGTGATCAGATTGCCCGCAAGGTGCAGGTTAGGGGCTGATTGATGGGTGGCAGTGACAGGGGGTGATTGATGGGTGGCAGTGACAGGGGGTGATTGATGGGTGGCAGTGACAGGGGGTGATTGATGGGTGATTGACAGGTGATTGACAGGTGATCAGTGGGTTATTACAGGGAAGAACAGATGTAAATATTGCACTGGCGAATTGATAAGGGGGGGTCTGAGGGCAATCTGAGCGTGTAGGCGGGTGATTGGGTGCCCGCAAGGGGCAGATTAGGGTCTGATCTGATGGGTAACAGTGACAGGTGGTGATAGGGGGTGATTGATGGGTGATTGATGGGTAATTAGTGGGTGTTTAGAGGAGAGAATAGATGTAAACACTGCGTTTGGGTGGTGATCTGATGTCGGATCTGCGGGCGATCTATTGGTGTGGGTGGGTGATCAGATTGCCCGCAAGGGGCAGGTTAGGGGCTGATTGATGGGTGGCAGTGACAGGGGGTGATTGATGGGTGATTGACAGGTGATTGACAGGTGATTGACAGGTGATTGACAGGTGATCAGGGGGGATAGATGCATACAGTACACAGGGGGGGGGGGGGGGGTCTGGGGAGAATCTGAGGGGTGGGGGGGTGATCAGGAGGGGGCAGTGGGCAGGGGGGGAGATAAAAAAAATTAGCGTTGACAGATAGTGACAGGGAGTGATTGATGGGTGATTAGGGGGTGATTGGGTGCAAACAGGGGTCTGGGGGGTGGGCAGGGGGGGTCTGAGGGGTGCTGTGGGCGATCTGGGGCAGGGGGGGGAGAAATCAGTGTGCTTGGGTGCGACATAGGGTGGCTGCAGCCTGCCCTGGTGGTCCCTCGGACACTGGGACCACCAGGGCAGGAGGCAGCCTGTATAATACACTTTGTAAACATTACAAAGTGTATTATACACTTTGTATGCGGCGATCGCGGGGTTAACATCCCGCCGGCGCTTCCGTATAGCCGGCGGGATGTTACGGCGGGCGAGCGGTGACAGGCGCCGGCGGAGGATCGCGTCACGGATGACGCGATCGCTCCGCCCATGCCCTTACAAGGACCGCCGCCTCTGTGGGTGAGCCGGTCCTTAAGGGCTCCACTTCCCGGCCGCCCCTGTGCGTTAGGCGGTCGGGAAGTGGTTAACCACTTAAGCTCTCGTTTTCACTTCATGCATCCAAGCAATGTTCACCTCCCATTCATTCGTCTATAACTTTATCACTACTTATCACAATGAACTGATCTATATCTTGTTTTTTCCGCCACCAATTAGGCTTTCTTTGGGGGGTACATTTTGCTAAGAGCTACCTTACTGTAAATGCATTTTGACAGTAAGAATAAGAAAAAAACGGAAACAATTCATTATTTCTCAGTTTTCGGCCATTATAGTTTTAAAATAATACATGCCTTGATAATTAAAACCCACGTATTGTAATTGCCCATTTGTCACGGTTATTTCACCGTTTAAATTATGTTCCTATCACAATGTATGGCGACAATATTTTATTTGGAAATAAAAGAGCATTTTTCCCTTTTGCATCCATCACTATTTACAAGCTTATAAAAAAAAAATATATAGAAATATTTCATCTTTACATAGATATTTAAATAGTTTAAACCCTTAGGTTAATTTTTATGTGTTTTTTTTTTTTTTTTATTGTAATGTTTTTTGTTTTTTTTATTAAACATTTTATGTGGGTATTTTTGGGAGGGGGGGGGGAGTAAATAGTGTTTTATTTAGGGAAAAATTTGTGTAGTGTAATTTTTTTTACTTTTAGATGTAGTTTTACTCTTTGGCCACAAGATGGCAACCTCGTATTTGTTTACATGACGTCACTCTAAGCGTACAATGTACGCTTAGAGGGACATAGTCTCAGAAAAAGCGTAGCTTCCGAGAGAAGCTGTCGCTTTTTCAGCAGGGGAGAGGAATCAGTGATCGGGCACCATAGCCCGATACATTGATTCCGTGCCTACCGAATCCGCGGCCAGGAGTGCGCATGCACGCGCGCGTTTGGCCGCGGGAGCGCGCCTGTCCTCCTTGACGTTTTTATACGTCAAGGAGGACAAAGTGGTTAAAGTTTTAGCATCCCTCCTTTAGTCTGTCTAGTTATTGACAAATTCAATATGTTGCCATTGATGCTCCATGGATATGGGAGAATTGAAATACTCACCTAGTTAGTTATTTTCTCAATGCATATCCATGGCATTACAGGATCTTCTCAAAAACTTAGCATATTGTGATAAAGTTCATTATTTTCTGTAATGTACTGATAAACATTAGACTTTCATATATTTTAGATTCATTACACACAACTGAAGTAGTTCAAGCCTTTTATTTTTTTTTGTTATTGATGATTTTGGCATACAGCTCATGAGAACCCAAATTTCCTATCTCAAAAAAATAGCATATTTCATCCGACCAATAAAACAAAAGTGTTTTTAAAACAAAAAAAGTCAACCTTCAAATAATTATGTTCAGTTATGCACTCAATACTTGGTCGGGAATCCTTTTGCAGAAATGACTGCTTCAGTGCGGCGTGGCATGGAGGCAATCAGCCTGTGGCACTGCTCAGGTGTTATGGAGGCCCAGGATGCTTCCATAGCGGCCTTAAGCTCATCCAGAGTGTTGGGTCTTGCGTCTCTCAGCTTTCTCTTCACAATATCCCACAGATTCTCTATGGGGTTCAGGTCAGGAGAGTTGGCCGGCCAATTGAGCACAGTAATACCAGGTTTTGGCACTGTGAGCAGGTGCCAGGTCGTGCTGAAAAATGAAATCTTCATCTACATAAAGCTTTTCAGCAGATGGAAGCATGAACCCACTTTTGAACCAGAAACAGCGGCAGAAGCGCCTGACCTGGGCTACAGAGAAGCAGCACTGGACTGTTGCTCAGTGGTCCAAAGTACTTTTTTCGGATGAAAGCAACTTTTACATGTCAAGGTGCCAGGGTCTGGAGAAAGACTGGGGAGAGGGAAATGCCAAAATGCCTTAAGTCCAGTGTCAAGTCCCCACAGTCAGTGATGGTCTGGGGTGCCATGTCAGCTGCTGGTGTTGGTCCACTGTGTTTTATCAAGGGCAGGGTCAATGCAGCTAGCTATCAGGAGATTTTGGAGCACTTCATGCTTCCATCTGCTGATAAGCTTTATGGAGATGAAGATTTCATTTTTCAGCACGACCTGGCACCTGCTCACAGTCCCAAAACCACTGGTAAATGGTTTACTGACCATGGTATTACTGCGCTCAATTGGCCTGCCAACTCTCCTGACCAGAACCCCATAGCGAATCTGTGGGATGTTGTGAAGAGAAAGTTGAGAGACGCAAGACCCAACACTCTGGATGAGCTTAAGGCCGCTATGGACGCATCCTGGGCCTCTATAACACCTGAGCAGTGCCACAGACTGATTGCCTCCATGCCACACCGCATTGAAGCAGTCATTTCTGCAAAAGGATTCCCGACCAAGTATTGAGTGCATAACTGAACATTGGTCGGATGAAATATACTATTTTTTTGAGATAGGAAATTTGGGTTCTCATGAGCTGTATGCCAAAATCATCAATAAGAAAAACAATAAAAGGCTTGAACTACTTCAGTTGTGTGTAATAAATCTAAAATATATGAAAGTCTAATGTTTATCAGTACATTACAGAAAATAATGAACTTTATCACAATATGCTAATTTTTTGAGAAGATCCTGTATATGGGCCTACCCAAATGCTACTGTCTCAATCGTCTTTTATGCAATATTAAGGATAGGGCAGTATCTTTTTTTTGTTGATTCAGGTGGGTCCCATTGGGGCAAAGAGGTGGTGGAGAATTAGCCATTAGTATACTTCCATGGAAATGCAAAAGGAATCAAAAATGACTGACCATGTGAGCATTTAGAGGTTAAAAGTCTTGGTTTAACATTTTGACTGTATATCCTGGCGCCTCTGTATTTTTCAAAAGTACCTATATATTCACCTGGTGGATGGGTGTGATCACCCTTTCTTGTCTATGGAGAGAAACTTCTTGGAGAGTGTAATGATCGCTGCTGCAGCAGGCATTGCTGGAAGTAGTAGTGCTGCAGCTCAGGTAGTTCTGATCTCTTTTCATGCAAGCTGCATAGCTTTGTCGGCCTTTCCCTGCTGTCAGCTTGTGACTGATTATCATTCACCTGTGTGGGAATCTGCATGTCTGCTCCCATTGGATGACCTCAGTATAAAGATCTGCTTCCTGCAGGGTTTCCTTGGGTTTTCATAGCTTCAGTTTGAGCCTGTCTTGCTGTCGCTTCAGCCCCGTTCGTGTTTCTTGTTCTAAAAGATACTTTGCTGGTTTTGCATCATATATTGGTTCATTGCCCATATATATGCATACCAGCACGTTTATTATTTTCCTTGTATTCGTGTTACGTTGATACATCAGTGTCGCTGATGTATACGTACACGAACTGTTTATATCCTGTGTGCAGTTAGTCAGCTTTTCAGCACGTTTTGGTAGTTTGCGCATTTCGTGAGCACCCGTGCTGAGCTAGTATCCTGCTCCTGGTCCTGTCCGTGGATTGCGTTCATCTCTGCGAGGAGATAACGAATCCTTCTGAATCCTGTCCTGTTACCGTTTGTGGATTGCGTTCATCTCTGCGAAGAGATAACGAATCCTTCTGAATCCTGTTCTGTTACTGTTTGTGGATTGCGTTCATCTCTGCGAAGAGATAACGAATCCTTCTGAATCCTGTTCTGTTACCGTTTGTGGATTGCGTTCATCTCTGCGAAGAGATAGCGAATCCTTCTGAGTCCTGTTCCCTGTATTACTCCAGTCCTAGTCAGCGTTCCTGCTTATGTCATATATCGGTTCATTGCCGATATATACATATGTTAGTCAGACGTTACAAATAGTTTCATTGATAGCTGTAATTGTAATACGCTAGGAATACATACTTATTGTATATTTGTCTGTGTTACGTTCATCTATCTTGATCCTGCTATTTCCTGACTATCCTGTCCTGTCTTTGTGAGGCACGCCATCGCCGCAACGCATTGGCTGCCTCATTCCAGTCTGTGTTATTGTGGACGCTTGCTGTCACTAAGTAGTGGCTAGTTAAGCAAGCGTTCATTCTGTTTACCTGTCCTGATCTCCTCAGTTCTGGTTTATGCGCTCAGCGCTACTTTGCGCTGAGACGTTATAACGAAAGCATTGTTTGTGGCTGTCAGATCTGCACCGGCTCTGTGCGCCACAATCTCCTATTGGAGTCAGTCCTCCCCTCCACTATACTAGGGATAGCCTGTTTCCTTGTGCTAGTGTGTGTACCTCCTCCACGTCAGCTCATGCGTTGCATGCTGACTGTGAAGAATACACCACCAAGCCTTACATTATGAAAACCCCTTTACCAATCCCCATTGTGGGGGGGATTCCCAGAAAGTATGACACTGTTAATTATGGTTCCTGTTCCTTTAAGAAATTTGAAGAACTTAACTCTGAAACAGAAAATGAGTTTTTCTCTGAATGTGCCAGGTTCCTGGCCAATCCCGATCTCCAAGCGACTCCTGTTTCAACCTGGGCACTCCAACTAAGTTATATTTTGTTTAAAGGGGAATTATTCCAGTGGGCATTTGATGTTCTCAATCATTCTGATTTGAAAGAGAGACCGCTGGAATTTCTAGCGTTTGTGATCCATAACTGGTTGCGCATAGATCCATTGCCTTTTCCTCTTAATGAACTCCTGGCAGCAGGCCAATCAGCTTCTCCTTCAATTGCTTGCAAAAATGTTCAGCAAGCAGAAAGTGTTACTGATAATTTTCCTGCAGCCTTGAATAAATCACCAAAAACAGCAGGGTCTAAGGCAAAACGCAAACGTTCTAAGAAACGTGTCCGATCTGCAGAGTCGTTATCCTTAGCGACTGAGACCTATAATGAGATTCTGCCATTAACAGATAATGAAATGCAATTGTCTTTCAGGGGAGTTAAATGGACTTATGGAACTACTAATGAACTTTCCTCCCTGGCTAGGGAAAATAAAGATTTTTGTTTAAAAGAATTATCTGAGTATGATTATGAGGAGATATTACAGAGTATTGAACAAATCAACTTATTTGTGAAGCAAGGAAAGTTTGCATACACTACAGTTCAGCACTTGCTACAGGTATTGGAGATTCTTAGGAATAAGGAATCTGCCAATCACCTGCTAATTAACCCAATATATGTCCCTGCTACAATCATATCTGCAAACCATGATCTGCCTGTTAAGTATGCTTGGAATCCTCCATTTGAGAAAGGACAGATGGAAGCTCTGGTCAATGAATGGAAGAATGATTCAAGTTCATTTTGTCAATTTTACAGTGCAAAAAGTGAATTAGTATTGAATGCATGCATTAAGTCTGCCTATAACCTAATAAAAACTGGTGTGTGTGGGTATGACTTTGTGGCTCCATTGATTGATGTGTGGGAACTGATTTTGGATGATTTTTATGTGACTCCGAATTCGCAAATTTGGCGTTCTGACCCGCCTGCTTCAGCACCTTTGGCTGATTCAGCAGGTGATTCGGAGCTCTTTTTGTGTGAAATTGAAGTTCCTGCAATTCCACCCTGTACCATGGATAACTCAGTGTTACTTACCAGTAAAACAGAAGCCACTGATACATTCTTAACCTTGCCCTGCGCAAATTTCTCAGCAGAGAATCCAGAGGTCCTGCTGACTTCCGAGTTCAGCCTAGCCAGTACTCATGACTCTTTGTTCAGTGAAACAGACACCAGAAAAATCTTGCCTGCCTCTGCAAACACTTCTGCAGAAATTACCTGTGTTAATAAAGTTCAACTCCTGTCTGGTCCAGCAGATGCCAATAGATGCACTACATCAGTTTCCGAGTCCCAGCAATCCTGTCTAGAAACCTCAGAACCCCAGCATCTGAATTTTCCAATTTTACAAATGAATGGTGATTCAGATGCGCAAACATTGTGTCTTGATCTTCCTGTTTCTACACCTCGCTCTAGTTTCGTGAATAGCTCAGAGCATCTGCTATGTGAACCTGAAATCGCAGAATTATTACCTTGTTCAGAAAATGTTCCAGTAAATTTGCCCTGTACCATGAATTGTTCAATAGATCTCTCCAATGAAACTCAGGTCACAGAATCATTATGCTGTCCAGCAGGTGCTTCCATGGTTTTGCCCTGCAATATGGACTGTTCAGTGATCCTGTCCAGTGAAGCTGTGGTCGCAGAGTCTTATGCTTCACCCAGTACTTTGGATACTTCAAACCCTCTAGCAGAGGAGTCTGAGGCACTGCTTACCTCAGTTGGTGTTGCAGTAATATTCACTTGTCTAGCAGCTGTTTTGGAATTACAGTCTGCCCTAATAAAACTTGATGAATTTCTGCCCAGCAAAGCAGAAGCCATTGAAATATTGTCCTCGTCAGCAAGTGTGTTAGATACCTTGCCCTGTACACAGTCTGATTTAACCAATGTTGTTGAGTCCCTCTCCAGTGTTGTAACAGCCGAGGAACTCCAGCCCTGTCCTCTGAATGTTTCAGAAGTCTTACCCTGTAACATGGATAATTCTGATTCTCTGGTCAAAATAATAGAAATCTCAGAATTTCAGTCCGGTCTGATGAGTGTTCCTGAAACCCAGCCCTGTATCCTGAAAGATTCTGGTTCTCTGGCCGCTGTGGCAGAAGTTCCAGAGTTCCCTTCCTGTCCAGGGAATTCCTCAGTTTTGCCTAGTCCAGTGGGGGCTGCTGCAATACTGACTTGTTCTGCAGCACCTCATGAGCTCCAATCCAGTGTATTAGATGAGTCTCTGTCCAGTCCAGAGGTAGTTGTGGAGTCCCTATCTGGTTCAGTGCATACATCAGAAGATTTGTCCTGTCTTGTTAGTGCCCCTGAATCTGATTTGTTACTGACTTTGCTGGAATCAGCGACATCTAAGTCTGATCCTGCATTCTCGTGTAAAAGTCCAGTAGTTGCGAAGTCTAGTCATGATGATTTTTTTTTGGCCAGTCCTGGTTTTGGTCCTGTCTTGGCTGACCCTGAGGCTCACAGTTCCTTGACATGCCCAGAGGTTTCTCTTGTGCCAGTGTGCCCAGATGTTCTTTGTGTGCCAGAATGCCCAAGTGTGTCTAAGGTGTTAGCGTGCTCTAATGCTTCCTTAGTGGGAACATGTTCTGATGTTGCCAGTCTGCCTGCATGCCCAGAGATGGTTCTGGTCCCTGAAAGCCCTGATCTTGATGTTTTTCCTTGTGGCCCTGACTCGGGAATTGCCCTAGGTTCCATAGGGGTTCTTGATAGTTCTTCATGTGAGCCTAAGGGGCGTTCTGACCTATGGGGATCTCTTTGGAGCTTCAAGGTGTTCTGGGAGGTCTCTGAGAAAACTTGTCCTGGTGCCTTGGACTGGTTCAACAGTGGGTTTTGTGTTGGTAAAGACAGTCCCGGTGGGCATTGCAAAGGCTTTGGCGTTTTTGAACGGTTCCTGGAAGGCGGTGGTTATCGCTCAGGGAGTTTCGGAGGGCTTTCTTCTGGAAATCATGGTTCTGATGGGTGTCACACTGGGGCTTGTAGTACTGATGGGCATGGTTCTGTAGGTTCTGGTTCTGATGGGTCCAGTCTTGTGGGGACTGATTCTGGAATTCGGTCTTGCCGGGCTGTCCCGGTCATCATGAATTATCAGTCAGACTGTTTTGTTGGGAATTTCAGTTTTGAAAAGCGTCTGGAATCCGCTTTTAAGGGCGGGGGTACTGTAATGATCGCTGCTGCAGCAGGCATTGCTGGAAGTAGTAGTGCTGCAGCTCAGGTAGTTCTGATCTCTTTTCATGCAAGCTGCATAGCTTTGTCGGCCTTTCCCTGCTGTCAGCTTGTGACTGATTATCATTCACCTGTGTGGAAATCTGCATGTCTGCTCCCATTGGATGACCTCAGTATAAAGATCTGCTTCCTGCAGGGTTTCCTTGGGTTTTCATAGCTTCAGTTTGAGCCTGTCTTGCTGTCGCTTCAGCCCCGTTCGTGTTTCTTGTTCTAAAAGATACTTTGCTGGTTTTGCATCATATATTGGTTCATTGCCCATATATATGCATACCAGCACGTTTATTATTTTCCTTGTATTCGTGTTACGTTGATACATCAGTGTCGCTGATGTATACGTACACGAACTGTTTATATCCTGTGTGCAGTTAGTCAGCTTTCCAGCACGTTTTGGTAGTTTGCGCGTTTCGTGAGCACCCGTGCTGAGCTAGTATCCTGCTCCTGGTCCTGTTCGTGGATTGCGTTCATCTCTGCGAGGAGATAACGAATCCTTCTGAATCCTGTCCTGTTACCGTTTGTGGATTGCGTTCATCTCTGCGAAGAGATAACGAATCCTTCTGAATCCTGTTCTGTTACTGTTTGTGGATTGCGTTCATCTCTGCGAAGAGATAACGAATCCTTCTGAATCCTGTTCTGTTACCGTTTGTGGATTGCGTTCATCTCTGCGAAGAGATAGCGAATCCTTCTGAGTCCTGTTCCCTGTATTACTCCAGTCCTAGTCAGCGTTCCTGCTTATGTCATATATCGGTTCATTGCCGATATATACATATGTTAGTCAGACGTTACAAATAGTTTCATTGATAGCTGTAATTGTAATACGCTAGGAATACATACTTATTGTATATTTGTCTGTGTTACGTTCATCTATCTTGATCCTGCTATTTCCTGACTATCCTGTCCTGTCTTTGTGAGGCACGCCATCGCCGCAACGCATTGGCTGCCTCATTCCAGTCTGTGTTATTGTGGACGCTTGCTGTCACTAAGTAGTGGCTAGTTAAGCAAGCGTTCATTCTGTTTACCTGTCCTGATCTCCTCAGTTCTGGTTTATGCGCTCAGCGCTACTTTGCGCTGAGACGTTATAACGAAAGCATTGTTTGTGGCTGTCAGATCTGCACCGGCTCTGTGCGCCACAATCTCCTATTGGAGTCAGTCCTCCCCTCCACTATACTAGGGATAGCCTGTTTCCTTGTGCTAGTGTGTGTACCTCCTCCACGTCAGCTCATGCGTTGCATGCTGACTGTGAAGAATACACCACCAAGCCTTACAGGGAGACAGGTTTATTCTCCCCTCATGTGCATACAGTGGTTGCCTGTGGCGGCAACCCTTACTTGTGAGTATATCACTGTTTCTAGTTATTCATCTTCCTTTGTTATCAATAATACACTATTGGGGTTTTCAATTTCCCTTTTTTGTCTATATTTTATAATGTTTATTCAGCTCCCATACAGTCAAAACTTTATTGAACTTTTTATGTGTTTACTCTAAGAAGAGTTTTTTTTACAGCCACACAGGAGGGGCAATGCAGTTCTGGAGCAGATGCAGAGATGAGCAACAAAACTGATTAGAGGGATGGAAGGTCTAACTTACCAGGAAAGGTTAGATAAACTGGGCTTAGTCAGTTATTTAAAGGGCAATATTATAAAGCTCAGCACATGAGTTTTTGTCCCTAGGCTTTTGCAAAGGACAAGGGGACATGATCTGCTCATGGTGGAAAAAAGTTTTTGCCATGTGTTTAGTAAAGGGTTATTTACAGTAAAATTGAGTGAAATGTGGAATGTATTTTCACAGGAAGTAGTTATGGCAAACTGCTGCAAGAGTCACTGGAAACATAAGAGGTGCCTTGGTGTTAGGGTTCTAGGGATACAGCTGCTGGTGTGACAAACATGAGGCCTCACAATCTCCCTGGCTACAGAAAAGTGGCACTAAGGTAAATGCTCAGTGGTAGTCCATATTTTATTTTTAGTTTACAGAGGCTTTGAATGTTTAAGGCTAAATACACAATTGGAGCACATTAACCAGGGGTGGTTTGCCTGATCTGTGCTGCGTGGACTCTCCAGCCCACAGCACAGATCGGGATAGAGCCAGGGCGATCAGACTTACCCCCTTTTTTCCCCACTAGGGGGATGTCCCCCTGGGGGGGGTCTGATCGCCGCCGGCTTGCTGCGCTTTGCGGGGGGCTCTTCAAAGCCCCCATCGGCAGCATCTTCGGCGCTCCGTCCCTCTCCCTTCCCCTGTGAGCGGAGCAGGACGGATATCCGTCCTGCGCATTGTAGGATAGGCTTCAGCCTATCATATGCCGCCGATCCCCGGCCAATCAGAGGCCGGGGATCACCGATCTGCCTTACGGTGCTGCTGTGCAGCAGCGCCGTATGATATAAACAGTGGAGATTTCTTCCCCGCGTGTTTACATTTTGCCGGCGAGCCGCGATCGGCGGCTCTCCGGCTGTTCACGGAGACACCCTCCGTGAACTAACATGGAAAGGCTGCTCGATCGAGCGGCCGTTTCCATGGTAACCCACTTAAGACCTGCTGACGCCTATGGGCGTTAGCTGGTCCTTAAGTGGTTAATAGTAACTGATCAGCCAAAAGTTCTGTAAAATAATGTCATTATCTTGACACTTCATTTGTATTGATGTACTGTGCTTATTCTTGTTACTCTTTATTAAAAAGAATAGATCATTATATATATAAAAAAAAGAACTCTGATTGACCATTGTGGATTACTGAACCCTTCACAGCAGCCTCAGCTTTACCCAGTAATCTTGTTGGTATATTTTTTACCTGACTAATCCTGTGGCTGCTCAGAATCATACATCACAAGCTCACGATTGAATGCGCTTATAAGAAAGGTCGATCCATCAGCAGTGATGGTGCAGTCACCCATCTGTGTCTCCTGACACTGGGGATTATGGATGGGAAGAGAGACAACAAGAATCTTTTAGACTTTAACTTCTCTTTCCTGGGAGATAAAAAACAAATCTTGATACAGCGCTGTTAGCTGGGCCCATTCATATCGGGCGTGTGACAAGGGAAAAAGCATGCTCTCCATCAACCAGGAAAGTGCGGTCATCAATATCTTCTACAGAGCCTCCACATGTGAAAAGCGTTCACCCTGCTATGTCTTATAAATGGCATTAGAATTTTCCCTTTGGTTAGGTGGAAGAGTTATATGAGAACTGTACTCTTACAGAACGTTTGAAACTAGCTACAAGGCCAAATGGTAAACTGACACCAGGTTGCATAAAATATGGTGGTGGAAAAACTCAATGCTATTCACTAACTCAGTTTGAAACTCTTTTACGTTTGCTACCACCATTACCAATCCTTCCACCTGTACTGCCTACGGCACCACCCACATGCCACACTTTTCACCGATCCTATGCATTGGACATGGCTGCTGTTTATTCAGCAGAGAAATGATGACCTATTGAACTTGTGTCCAGTTATGATAAGCGTTTGAACAACATCAAAGCAGTTGTATTGCCTTTACTTTGTTTACATGAGAAAATACACTGATTCATTAACCTTTGCAATGAAAAAAGGAACACAGAGTAGTCACTTCAGAATCCTTTTAAAGGAATACTATTGATTCACATATTTTTTTCCATTGACACAGGAATTGTTTGGGAAGTGCTGCTAAGTACTGGTGTATACATTTTAGTAGCAACTTCTTTGTTTACTGTTATCAAAATACATTCAAACTTTACTGACGCCAAAACTGACGGCTGACTGAGCCATGAGGAGAGGGGAAATTCCCCTCACACTTGATCAGTTAACTCTATGTGTAGCTCTGTGTGTGACAGAGAGAACAGCTCCAGCTTCAGTGTCCTGTGTTTCTGACTGACGTGTCTGAAGAGAGCAGAGGAAATGTAACTAATTGTCACAGCTTTTCATACTGTTTTTGCTTTCAGAGTTTTATATGTTTGATATTTGCTTTCTGTAGTCTGATATGCAACTCTGGCTGTGCATTGAAGCAGACACCCCTTCTGCAATTGATTTGTCCCCATATAGCTAAATCCTACCCTCAATAAATTACAGCTTTTGCCTCTGAAATTTAACATGAAAAGTAGGATAATGTTTACACAGCTACTTAGACATTATTTGTACATTGTCATTTTAGAACACTTGGGTATCGATAGTATTCCTTTAAGATTAGTGCTGACAGGATTTTCTGGCTGGTGAAGGGGTGTTGTAAAACAAACTAGGAGACCACAGAGCAGATGGATGCCAGTTTACACAATGAGTAATCAAAGTCTTTCATTTCCTTAGCTGTCTGGAACGTTTAGCATGAACAGAATGGAGCAGGACAGCAGTAGAGCAAGAATGTGGCTTAAGAATAGAAATGGGGCTTGTATGCATCCGGATCCATGTAATTAATGGGAAGTACTTAGGGGCGTAACTAGAAATCACGGGGGCCTCCTGCGAAAATTTGGATGCACCCCCAGGGCCGCGCTCAAGTTCGTTTTGGGGAGCAGGAGGGCTCACAGCCTGAGGGGAGAGCATGGCCACCTACACAGGTGGGGAGGGGGCCACTCCCCCTCAATCCCCTCGGGCTCTCCCCTCAGCGCTCCCCCTCCAGCATTAACAGGTAGCAGCAGCCGCGGGCAGGAACACAGGCATACCTCTATGTGTTCCACCGCAGAGGTCTAATCTCTAAATGCCACACGCTACTTACTGATAAACAGGAAGTAGCATTAGACGCTTAGAAAGTGGAACCTCCAGCGGTGGAACACATAGAGGTATGCCTGTGTTCCTGCCCACCGCTGCTGCTACCTATTAACTCTGGAGGGGGAGCGCTGAGGGGAGAGCCCGAAGTGAGGGAGGGGGAATGGCCACTCTCCCTGCCAATGTGGGTGGCCATGCTCTCCCCTCATGCTTCGACCTCTCCTGCCCCCAAAATGGTCCTGGGCAGGCCCCAGAGGGGCCACCCGGCAGGTGCAGGGGCTGCAGTCCCTATTGTTACGCCACTGGAAGTTCTACAGTTTTATTTATGATGATGGGATTTTAAATGTATGTTGCTTTCATCATTGCAGTAACAATAATACATTTAAATCCCAACTCTGGGCACAATTGCAAATATTCCATGTGATCACTCAATGGCCAATTAAGCTTTTGCAGCAAATAAACACTTCAAACACAGTGTCAACTGGGCTTTAAAACCACTTATCCCCCATTACAAAGGGAACATGGGCATACCCAGAAAAGTAAGAAAACGTACATAGTGATAAGTACTGTAAGGATAATGAACCCTGTAACCAGCATACGGCATTCCACCAGGACGTGCTCAACACCAGGGAACTCTGACAAGCTATCCCCTCCTCTGTGAGTGCACTCACCAGAAGGATGCTTGTGATACTGCATGTTATTACTATACTATACTTCCGGTCCTCGATCCATTTTGCAGCTATCCAGTGAGATCACAAAGAGTCTTCAGATGTAATAGGCACTTAATTGTATATAGATAGTGTGCAAGATCAGCATTGGGTTCACTGCAGATCGGCAGGTGCACAACGGAATACAGCCTGTCACTTCCGTGCTGTGCTTCTCCTCCGTTACCCCCAGCAGGCGTCAGCATGTCTCCAGTCTCCTTCCTAGGTGTTTTTTCATACAATTACTCATGAGGGGCTCCAGACACGCTGTACTGATGCCTATTTTAAAGACAGAAGTCAGACCCACCTCCCTCAATCCCTGACCTGCCCCTAAGCGCCACTAGGGAAACAGCGGGGGGTAGGAGGGGGTAGGCTCTATTCCTTGGGGCAGACCCCAGGCAGACTAACATATCATCATCTAAAAAGTCAGCCCGTTTTTCTCTACATCCACCATGATCCATGCAAATTGATTCTACACATCAATCATACCAGCATATAACTTATAATTGAGCGGCCATATTTATTTACTTTTAAACAATACCAGTTGCCTGGCAGTCCTGCTAATCTTTCTGGTCAGTGGGCTCTAAGTCAAACAGCTGAAACAAGCATGCAGCTAATCTTGTCAGATTTGTCATACACATCAGTAATCAAAGGATCAGCAGGACAGCCAGGCAATGTGCATTATTTAAAACGAAACAAACATGTCAGCAGGGCCGGTTCTAGTCTTTTTGCTACCTCAGGCAAACGTGTGAGGATGCGCACCCCCCCCCCTCCCAATCTGCTTCATTTAATGTTCTCACCTGACATGCTGCAGCTCAACACAATAGCACACAGGCCAGCTGTGAGTCTGTGACAAACAAACTGCTCACCCTCAGCCACTCCATTTCTCCTCAGTCAGGACAGCAGTGCCACCTACTTCTTTCTGCTGTGCACGTCAAATGAAACACTGTTGCTCTCCTGCCTCCCCCTCCTCACTCACTGTCAGACTCCTCACACAGCACAACAAACTGCTTTTCTCCAGTGATAACCTCTTCACCTTGCTCTCCTCTTGCTTCTCCTCCTACTGTGACTACATGTTGTTAGTGTAAACACAGAGTACAAAAATGCTGCCTCTGTAATGTCTGCGCCTGATGCAAATGTTTCACCTTGCTTCACGAGAGAACCAGCCCTGTAGAGTTGGGCCGAACGGTTCGCCGGCGAACCTGGTTCGCGCGAACCTAGGTGGTTCGCGTGCGGGTACCGCACGCGAACTTTATTGCGGAAAAGTTCGCCCCATTGCGGTTCGCCCCATAATGCACTGAGGGTCAACTTTGACCCTCTACATCACAGTCAGCAGGCCCAGTGTAGCCAATTAGGCTACACTAGCCCCTGGAGCCCCACCCCCCCTTATATAGGCAGGCAGCGGCGGCCGTGGCCACTCGTGTGCCTGCATTAGTTAGAGTAGGGCGAGCTACTGCAGTCTCTCATAGGGAAAGATTAGTTAGCCTTAGCTTGTCCCTGGCTGCATACCTGTTCATTGATCCTGCCACTGCATACCTGTTCATTGATCCTGCCACTGCATACCTGTTCATTGATCCTGCCACTGCATACCTGTTCATTGATCCTGCCACTGCATACCTGTTCAGTGATCCTGCCACTGCATACCTGTTCATTAATCCTGCCACTGCATACCTGTTCATTGATCCTGCCACTGCATACCTGTTCATTGATCCTGCCACTGCATACCTGTTCATTGATCCTGCCACTGCATACCTGTTCATTGATCCTGCCACTGCATACCTGTTCATTGATCCTGCCACTGCATACCTGTTCAGTGATCCTGCCACTGCATACCTGTTCATTGATCCTGCCACTGCATACCTGTTCTGTGAACCCACCACTGCATACCTGTTCTGTTCAGTGGACCCGCCACTGTATACCTGTTTAGTGAACCCGCCACTGCATACCTGTTCTGTTCAGTGGACCCGCCACTGTATACCTGTTCAGTGGACCCGCCACTGCATACCTGTTCTGTTCAGTGAACCCGCCACTGCATACCTGTTCTGTTCAGTGGAGTTTGGTGTGTCAGTGTGAAGCAGTACCTTAATTACACTCCCTGATTGATGTATACACATGCAAGATGTTTTAAAGCACTTTAGGCCTGTCATTTAGCATTCAATGTGATTTCTGCCCTTAAAACGCTGCTTTGCGTCAAATCCAGATTTTTCCCGGTGACTTTTGGCGTGTATCCCACTCCGCCATGCCCCCCTCCAGGTGTTAGACCCCTTGAAACATCTTTTCCATCACTTTTGTGGCCAGCATAATTTTTTTTTTTTTCAAAGTTCGCATCCCCATTGAAGTCTATTGCGGTTCGCGAACTTTAACGCGAACCGAACCTTCCGCGAAAGTTCGCGAACCCGGTTCGCGAACCTAAAATCGGAGGTTCGGCCCAACTCTACAGCCCTGCATGTCGGCCTTCATATCCCTCTCACCTTGGGTTCCCTGTAAATGAAACAAATCAGATGAAGTTGAAGTGCAGACTTTCAGCTTTAATTCAGTAGGGTGAACAAAACAATTGCATAAAAATGTGAAGCAACTAATGCATTTTTTTAACACAATCCCTTCAGTTCAGGGGCTCAAAAGTAATTGGACAATTGACTCAAAGGCTATTTCATGGACAGGTATGGGAAAGTCCATTGTTAATAAAAAGCCAAACATTTGTATAGTGCTTTTTTCCTGTCAAAGCGCTCAAGAGCTGCAGCCACTGGGCCGTGCTCAAGAGGCCACCCCGCAGTGTTAGAGAGTCTGGCCTTGAACTCCTTACTGAATAGGTACGGACCCCAGCCAGGATTCAAACCCTGTTCTCCCAACCAGTAAATTATCCAACTACCTGTTGTTACATCATTATCAATCAAACAAATAAAAAGCTTGGAGTTGTGAATGCCATAAGTTGATCGACACTATTTTTTGGGCCCTACCTCTGAGTCTTGACTCTTAAATACTGTAATAATAATACTGTAATAATGTACTCTGTTTTGCTCAATAATATATACTGTTGCATAATCTTGTATACTCTTTGCAAATGACTGTACTATGGTTTATTTCTCTTGCATATTTGTTTTAATAAATACTTGTTGAAAAAAAAAGCCTGGAGTTGTTATGAGGTGTGGCGCTTGCATGTGGAAGTTTTTGCTGTGAACAGTCAACAAGCGGTAAAAGTAAATACAGAGGGCGCACTGCAATACACAGGCTAGATTGGACGTTGCCAAAGTACATTTAAATCTGCGATTGTTTTGCGGTTTTGGTTTTTGACCCTGCATAATTAGGCATGCAAAAGCAAATGCATTTTTGCATGAGCATTGTCTCGTGATTAGCCAATAGGCCAAATTTGCAAAGCCAGATTTGTCAGGTTCACTTGGTTGATGCACACATTTCCTCTCCAGTGTAATTAGCATTGCAATTTCTTTTCTTTGGAGGCAAGTGGTGAATGGCTTGTTTTAGGAGGTGAGAGCCCTGGAGCAGGCTGTTTGCCCTGTCCTCCCCTTATGTGTCGCGCCCAGGTCATGCGCATATAGCAGAATGCAATGGATGTTAAGGTAAGTGCCTGTTTTTAATCTTGGGAGGTGTGTGCGGGCGGCTCTTCCCGGTGCTGGCCACGCTGGGGAGATCGCCTGCACCCCCCAGCCTCCACCTCCAAGGTGCCGCTGTGTGGGTTCCAGGCGGTGAGAGAGCCTGGGACCCCCGCGGCCCCCCGGTTGTATGGGGGCAATGGGAAGCCTCCTCGTGGCGCCCCTGGATAGTGCTATGTAGCATGAACTAATTCCCGCAGGGCGATTGTTTTGCGGTTTTGGTTTTTGACCCTGCATAATTAGGCATGCAAAAGCAAATGCATATTTGCATGAGCAATGTCTCGTGATTAGCCAATAGGCCAGATTTGCAAAGCCAGATTTGTCAGGTTCACTTGGTTGATGCACACATTTCCTCTCTGGTGTAATTAACATTTAAATCTGTCATTGCCAGCAAAAGGTTTTCAAGCAAGTATTAGAAATAAACATTTTATTTTCAGTTGTTTAATTTGCCCAGTTACTTTTGAGCCCCTGAAATGAAGGCTTTTTGTAAAAAAAGTCACACATTTTTACAGAACCAAAATTAGAAAAAAAATGCCTCTGTCAAAATATTTATGGACCTAACTGTATGTCAGCCAGTACTCATACCCCTGTGTGCTGACCAGGAGGTGGAGGAGAGTTCATCTGAGCTACCGACATCCTGTACTGCCCAGGAGTCAGTGAGTCACTTCAGAGGAAGACTGGCTATGCAGTCCTTTATGCAGGAAGTTGTACAGTGGGATGCGAAGGTTTGGGCAACCTTGCTAATTGTGATGATTTTCCTGTATAAACCGTTGGTTGCTACGATAAAAAATGTCAGTTAAACATATCATATAGGAGACACACAGTGATATTTGAGAAGTGAAATGAAGTTTACTGGATTTACAGAGATCGTGCAATAATTGTTTAAACAATTGTTTAAAAAAGAAATGAAATCAATATTTAGTATAGCCTCCTTTTGCAGAAATTACAGCCTCTAAACGCTTCCTGTAGGTTCCAATGAGAGATTGGATTCTGGTTGACCCCCTTTCTCGTAATTGGATTCACCGGTTTATGTAGGTCAGGGGTCACTGAGCTTACCAAGCCAATTTGAGTTCTAATAATTAGTTCTAAAGTTTTGGAATCATTAAAATGACAACAATGCCCAAATTTATGCACCTGCCTAATTTTATTTAAATAATTATTGCGATCTTTCTGTAAATTCAATAAACTTAATTTCACTTCTCAAATATCACTGTGTGTCTCTTATATAATATATTTAACTGTCATTTTTTATTGTAACAACCAACGATTTATACAGGAAAGTCATGACAATTAACAAGGGTGCCCAAACTTTCGCATCCCACTGTAATTCACCATGGAGTCGATTCATAAAAGGCTGTGTGGTAACAAAAATCTGATCGGGAAAATACAGCATTTGGTAATTTAGACTTTTGTGTACTAATTCATAAAAATGTTCACAGGTGCGGTAGAAGTTTGGTAATTTACCAAAGCCCATTGTCGGTAACAGCAGAAGAGTGTGAGTTGTCTGTGTTGGTACATGCTGTTCCGTGCAGAAACAGCATTACAATAGTAAGAGGCATACTGTTTTGTTCTCTCTGTTAGCTGTGTGGGGGGTAGGAATGCTGGACCCGCTGGAGAAGCCTGCGGGTCAAATCAGATACGATCACAGGTTTCTTGCAGGAGACTTTCTATTGGCTCCCTGCTCTTGTCAATCATAGCTCACTGAAGCTTCTGCTTCAGAGTCACGGCTCCCAGCCCAGTCTTGCACAGACTCTGCTCTAATTTCGCCACATCAAACCTGACAGTAAATTTCCTATGCTTTACCGCATGTTCTAACTTTAATTAATTGACATTTATTGACATTTACTGACATGTGTTGAGGCATTTACAAGTCGGTAATTTACCTCACTGCTCGGGAATTTCAGCTTTTCATGTGGTAACAACTTTTATGAATTGAGTCAACTGTTTTCTGCATTACCGAATGTGGTAATGCTTTATGAATCAACCCCTATGTTTCCTGACACCTTGTCACCATCTCATGGGTAGCATGACATTTTTCAGCAATTTTTGCTACAGCATCTCTTCATGGGCTTTATGGTCTAGCCTTCCCTTACCACACACATCAATAAGACTTTTAGGACCTGTGACCCTATCACTAGATCACTGGTTATTTCTTGGACCACTTTTCATATTTACAATGAATACTGTACTTGAAACACCACACAAGATCTTCCGCTTTGGAGATGCTATGACTCAGTACTCTAGTCATAAAAATTGACCCTTGTCAGAAATACTCAGATCCTCATGAGTGAAAATTTTGACTGATTCCAAAACACCACATTATTGCCTATACTTTTGTTGTCTAATATATCATACCTCTTGACAGATACCACTTAGAACTTAAAGCGGAATATAACCCTGCATTTCAACTTTGCTCTAAAACATTATTTACAGCATATTATATGCAAAAAGCATTTTTTTTTTACTAGACCAGCATTGGAAGGGTTAAACACAGAGGTTTTAAGTTCCGTGCAGACGTTCAGATAGTTACATTCTATTTAGTTAGATGTATCTATTGATAAACAGTTACACACTCTTTGGCTGTCCTCCAAGCTCCTTCTCAGTGAGAGAGATGAGTCACAATAAACACTTAAAAGATACATATTTGTAAACAAAAAGTATCTAACTGAAGTTCGGATGCGTCTGCAGAAATCTCTAGGGACTTTAAAGCCCTGTGTAACCCTTCCAATGCTGGTCTAGTAAAAAAAAAAAATGCTGGTTGCATATAATAAACTGTAAATAATGTTTTAGAGCAAAGTTGAAATGCAGGGTTATATTCCGCTTTAAGATACCACGATAATGAAATAATCCATTTATTCACTTCACCTGACAGTTTTAATGTTATGGTTGATCGGTATACCTTCCAACTTAATAATAAGTTAATCAAAATACTTAAACAGTCCTCAGTAAATGCTGGATAGACATTTTTTTAAACAGAACCAATTAAAATGCATCATACTGATGTCCATTCTTCCCAGTTGCCATTTATCCATTGAAGGATTTTATACTTTCTTTCAAGGCCCGCTTTCCCCGTCTTATTTCAGAGAATTGGACACTACAGGAGCCAAACAAATCACCACTGATTTAATTTAACAGTTCTTATCCCATCAGCCACAGGAGAGTGAGGAGTGGACTTAATTAAAGGAGAAATTAGACAGGACATCGTCACCTTGCCAGTAGGCGCAGCGTTAAATCCATCCATAGAAAGAAAGGAGAACAAAGGCAATGGAGAGTGTGGATGGGCTGTAACCAATTAATTGGGTGACTTTGTTTTCTTACAAAGGCCCCCCAAGTTAGTAGCATTGTCAGAAGCTGCAGAGGAAGCGTATTCTTCAGGCGCCGCATTGGCTGCAAAACTAGTGATGCAACAGAAGAGTTTCAGATGGATAGCAGATTACTAATGAGTACACAATGATCTCAGGCAATGGCCTGTGCTAATTTAAATTAGCGCATGTTGCTGGGAGTTAAACTGAAGTCCCAGTGTAATTAAACCAGCATATTTTAAAAGAAGCCAGTCACAGATAGACATTTGTAATAATACGATCCTCCACACTAAATTTGTTTTAACAGCCAAATCCTGTATTTTTAGTTTAGGATAGTGTGGCAAAAGGTAAGAATCTCATTTGGAGAGATTTCCACTCACATCCTGCCTCCTAAGGTGACCCTGTAGTGAGAGAAGGATATGCAGGCTGTCATATTTATTTTCTTTTTGAATAATGGCAGTTGCCAGGTTGTCTTGGGGAGCTTTCTTGCTTCAGAAGTGTCAGAATCACACACCTGAAAAAAGCATGCAACCACCATGGTAAAACCTATTTACCCAGTACCCTTTTCACTGTGAAATTGATAGTGTGCCTTGTTCTTGCAACATACATACTCAACTGACTTTGTAACAGCTATTGCATTATCATAAATCTGATAGAATAGCATATGTCCACTCTTGAGTGCAGTGGACACTGCAGAAGCCCTTAGGAGTGGTACAGTTCTATATGGATATGTTGCCACTCTTACAAATGTGAAACAAGTTTTACATTCTCTGGTTATGTTATGCTGGGAATACACGGTTCGTTTTTGCCTTCGTTTAAACCTTCGTTTCGATTGTGCCTTTTGTCCTTTTCGATCCCGAAATAATCGATCATACGGTTAATATCACCACCCACGGTTTCGTTTTTTTTTTCGATTCTGATGGTTTCGTTTTTCCAATGATCGAAGGCTGCAAAGAAACGAAACGAAAATCCCTTTTTACAGGGACGGACTAGCATAAACGAATATATAATCGATCTGAACAGCCATCAAGCCTACCAATGGCTCGATTAGATGGATAAAGATAGATAATATCAAACATGTTCGATCACTAGTCGTTCGTTTTTGGGGTCTATTAATCGAAACTATAATGAGATTATGACTATTTTCACATACGTTTTCAACACTCGATTCGTTTACCGAACGAATCGAAGGTTTAAACGAAGGCAAAAACGAACCGTGTATTCCCAGCATAAGAGAGATTTATCAACTTTCTCCCAGGATAGAATGGAGGGTGAATTCTTCCACAATGGGACTCTCACACAGTCATCAATAAAAAACAAAATCACATTCTGACCTATTTCAAAATTATAAGGAAATAATCTACCATAATTTTTTACTGGAGTGGGGCTTTAAAACCTTTCTGTCTGGGATTGCTGTTTATCATTTAATAGTATTGCCCTTCCAAGCTTGTGTTGTTCGAGCTCTCCGTAGTTAACAGGTAGTCTCCATATACTATTGATTATTTATTTTTTTAAAGCTTTTTTTATTTATCAAGTTATGGGCTTCCAGTGGGTAGTAGCACTTTCCCTCTGCACTTATACAGAAGCTAAGAAGAAAAAAAAATATATTAATACAAGATATACAATATAAGATGAACATCCTTGCCCGACATGTAAAACATGATTATAACAACAATTTCTCTTTACAGTGAGCAGTTTAATATAGAATGTTGTTCCTTGTGGTCTCTGAATTCACCAACATTTAAAGCCAGTATCTGATGCGTCTAGTGAAAAATGGCGCCGGCAAAAAAATGGCGCCCCCTTCTGCCCGATATATGTTTAAAACGATATTTATCGTTTTAAAGGTTAAAATGGTGCCGACCTTTTGAACGAAATTTATCGTTTTAAAACTTTTTTTTTTGTCCTGCCTGAACGATATTTATCGTTTTAACCCCTGCTTTGCTGCCGTTTGGAAAATATCTGCCCGCCAGCTTTAATGTTTAATAGCAAAGCGCCCTTAAAAGCTAAAAACACCAAATTTGCAGGGAATGTTAAGAAGAAAATTGTGAACAAGAGGAAAATTTTTTTTTCAAAAAGACCTTATAGTTTTTGAGAAAATCGATTTTGAATATTCTTCTTCTGACCGTGGGAAAATTAAACGCCCGCCGAATTTAGCGGTTAATAGCAAAGCCCCTTTAAATGCCAGAAACACCAAATGTGTAGGGAATGTTAAGAAGAATAGTGGGAACACGAAGAAAAAAAGATTGTTCGAAAAGACCTTATAGTTTTTGAGAAAATCGATTTTAAATCTTCAAAGAGGAAAATGTATCTGTTTAAATCGCGCAATGACATTTCCGTGGAAACAATTCCCGCCGACTTTAGCAGTAAATAGCAAACTCCCCTTAAATCCTAGCAACACCAAATTTTCAAGATATGTTAAAAAGATACTGGGAAACATTATTTAAAAAAAAAATGAAAAAATGTATTTATTTTTTTTTTAATTAAAATTTTTGGGATATGTTCTGAGTGTACGAAATTTTTTGAAAAAAATGAAGTGGGGTCCCCCCTCCCGAGCCTCTGTAACCCCTTGTCCCCCATGCAGACTAGGATAGCCAGAATGCAGAGCCCCGGCCGACTGGGGCTTCACACCCTGAGCTATACCAGCCCGCATGGTCCATGGTATGGGGGGGCTTCGGGGTCAGGGGCGGCCAAGCCTTCCCCACCCCCCCGGAGCCCTTGTCCAATCCATGACAAGGGGCTCTTCCCTACCTCCGGTGCCCCAGGAGGAGGTGGGGGCGACGACTCCCTGGGGGGGGGGGTTCATGGTGGCATGTGGGAGTCCCCTTTAAGAAGGGGAACCCAGATGCCTGCCCCCCTCCTAGGAGAAATGAGTATAGGAGGAGGTGGGGGCGACGACTCCCTGGGGGGGGTTCATGGTGGCATCTGGGAGTCCCCTTTAAGAAGGGGATGCCCAGATGCCCACCGCCCTCCCAGGAGAAATGAGTATAGGGGTACAAAGTACCCCTTACCCATTTCCACAAAGGGTTAAATGAAATAAAAACACAACCACGAGAAAAGTATTTTAATAATCTCAATTAACCACAAATACTTACCTGTACCTGTAAAAAAAATGTTCCCACGCCAATATATCCTCGGAAATGATTCAACGAATAACAATATCCTCTTATCTTGCGATCTTCAATTAACTTGATTGAAGATCTCCCACGCCAATTAGAATACTATACCTTACAATGCATCCTGCGTAGGGACCCATAGCACGACTCCCGCTGTCCTCCCCGCCTCCTCACCTGTCACCCTCACCTAGCCTGGCACCTGGTGCACCCATGGGTGCACCGGGTGCCACCCTAGGTGAGGGTGACAGGTGCAGGCAGGTGGGGAGAGATTGCGGAGCTGGCAGCTATACGTCCGCACAGGACGCATCCTAAGGTATAGTAACCGGCTCATACATGGGCCAGTTCTTTTTGTATTGAATCAAATGAATCGATTCATTTGATTCAATACAAAAAGAACTGGCTCATTATTCAATACAAAAAGAACCCCATTGGTTCCTTATCGACCAATGGGGATCCTCCTGATCCCCATTGGTCTGTTAAGGAAACAATGGGGACCATTGGAGCTAAAATTTAAAGATGCTTTTTTGCTCTAAGCTATACTAAGTATAGCTGAGAGCAGTGCGGCGGAGGCGGCGTGTGTGGCGTCGGGACGGCGGAGATCTTCAATCAAGATATATCAGAAGGTCGCAAGATAGAGGATACTGTCGTGGGACCTAATTGACGTGGGAATTTTTTCTTAAAGGTACAGGTAAGTATTTCTGAAGATCGCAAGATGGAGGATACTGTCGTGGGACCTAATTGGCGTGACAATTTTTTCTTAAAGGTACAGGTAAGTATTTCTGGTTAATTTAGAACATTAAAGGACTTTTCTCGTTGTTGCGTTTTTATTTTATTTAACCCTTTATGGAAATGGGTAAGGGTTACTTTGCACCCCTATACTCATTTCTCCTGGGAGGGGGGCAGGCATCTGCTTTCCCCTTCTTAAAGGGGACTCCCAGATGCCACCATGAACCCCCACCCCCCAGGGAGTCGTCGCCCCCACTTCCTCCTGGGGCACCGGAGGTGGGGAAGGGCTCCGGGGGGGGGAGGGGAAGGCTTGGCCGCCCCTCACCCCCGAAGCCCCCCCATACCATGGACCATGCGGGCTGGTATAGCTCAGGGTGCGAAGCCCCAGTCGGCCGGGGCTCCGCATTCTGGCTATCCCAGCCTGCATGGGGGACAAGGGGTTACAGAGGCTCGGGAGGGGGGACCCCACTTCATTTTTTTTTTTAAAATTTCGCACACTCAGAACATATCTCAAAAATTTAAATTAAAACAAAAAATAAATAAAATTTTTCAATTTTTTTTAAATAATGTTTCCCTGTATCTTTTTAACATATCTTGCAAATTTGGTGTTGCTAGGATTTAAGGGGACTTTGCTATTAACTGCTAAAGTCGGCGGGAATTGTTTCCACGGAAATGTCATTACGCGATTTCAATACATTTTCCTCTTTGAAGATTTAAAATCGATTTTCTCAAAAACTATAAGGTCTTTTTGAACAATTTTTTTTTCTTCGTGTTCCCACTATTCTTCTTAACATTCCCTACACATTTGGTGTTTCTGATATTTAAAGGGGCTTTGCTATTAACCGCTAAAGTCGGCGGGCGTTTAATTTACCCACGGTCAGAAGAAGAATATTCAAAATCGATTTTCTCAAAAATTATTAGGTCTTTTTGAAAAAAAAAAAATTCCTCTTGTTCACAATTGTCTTCTTAACATTCCCTGCAAATTTGGTGTTTTTAGCTTTTAAGGGCGCTTTGCTATTAAACATTAAAGCTGGCGGGCAGATATTTTCCAAACGGCAGCAAAGCAGGGGTTAAAACGATAAATATCGTTCAGGCAGGACAAAAAAAAAATGTTTTAAAACAATACATTTCGTTCAAAAGGTCGGCACCATTTTTTAATCTTTTAAAACGATAAATATCGTTTGATAATGTAAGTGAATGCGGCGCCATTTTTATCTAACGGTGCTGGGCGCCATTTTTCACTGACCCGGTATCTGATGGCCTTCTAAACTCTGCTCATAACTGTTTACAGTAACTGTGCTATAAGCACTGTAGCTTTTCAGCACAAATATGCATACATACCTTTGGCTGATGTCACCTGACAAGGATCGGGACCCGATCTCTTGGTCGACAATGCTGGGCTGGCCTCTACAGACGCGGAATCAGCTGTATAGTTGACAACGTGTTCTGTTGCTAAGCTGGGGGGCAGAGGGACGACGGAGCAGTGTGTACGTGATGAGCGGCGAGCACAAAGGAGTTGGCCAAGTTTATCCGCTGGAGGATCACTTGGGGGGCCGCGGTCGGGGGCTACTGAACACACGCCTGACCATTGGCTGAGATGGTTGTTGTCGGCCACCTCAGCCATCTTTAGTCATGTGTGTACATAGCTTACAGAGTACCTGTAGTGAAAAAAGTTGCCCTAGGGGGTACTTCCTTTGCGGGGGGGGTAAGCCTCTGGATACTAATGAGGCTTCTCTCATCCTCCTTAGCACCCCTGATCCCCTGAAAGCCCGCCAACAAGGGCTTGGGCACTAACGGCTTCCACCGCTGGGACCTCGAGTGCGCCTTGTGCAGGTGAAGTAACTGCTTGCTGCTTGGGCTCTGGTGGAAATACCCAAGGTGCCTGCACAGTAGAGAAGACATGATCAGGCTTGGCTATTTACCCCGGAGACCTAGTAGCAATCTGTTACTGCGCCTATGTGAGGCATACACCATTTGGGGGTCCCAGCAGTGGTAGGGGACTGTGAAGGATGATGGGAGAAGCCTCTATAGGACCCAGAGGCTTCCCCCTCCTGAGGTAAGTACACCCTAGGGGAGACTTTTTCTCTTACAGGTTTAATGTTAAAGGTCCTGAGTCTAATTCAAACATTGCTGTGTTGTTAATTGTGTGAATTCCTACCCCACTTTCCTCTTACAAAGCAAAGGCATACTGGCAGTTAACTTGTGTACAAAAGTGATCTGTCTGTGGGCAGGGCCGGTTTAAGCAACAATGGGGCCCCAGGGCAAAATAAACCTGGGGGGCCCCCCCAACATATACCCCGGAACAAAATTCAGCATTAGGGGACCTTTTTTGCAGCTGGTATAGTCAGGGTGTGAAGTCCCAATCGGTCGGAGCTCCACATTCTGGCTATCCCAGCCTGCATGGGGGACAAGGGGTTAAAAAGTTTCAGGAGGGGGACCCCACATAATTTAAAAACAAAAAAATTCCCACACTCTAAACATAAAAAAAATTGGGAAAATAGGAAAAAATGCCAGGGATCTTCATACAGTCATATTGCGGCTGTATAGCGATCCCTGGCCAAAGCGCTTTCGTTTGATGCATGTAAAATTACACTACCGTTAGGTTTGCTACTAAAAGTGACATTTACCGCATTTAAAAGTATACTTTTTTCCTTTGAAACTTTTCTCAAAAACTATAAAGTCTTTTTGAAAAATTGTTTTTTCCTCTTATTCCTAATGATCTCCTTAACATATACTGCAAATTTAGGGTTTCTAGCATTTAAGGTGGATTTGCTATTAACCATTAAATTCGTCAGGTTTTTAAATGTGTATTTTTTATTTTTTCCTTTGAAATGTTAAAATCGATTTTCTCAAAAACTATAAGGCCGATTTGAAAATTTTGTTTTCCTCTTGTAGCCACTGGGGGCCCCTACAAGCTCTGGGGCCCTGGGGCAGCTGCCTCCTTTGCCTCAATGGTAGCGCCGGCCCTGTCTGTGGGTAGAATGCAGTAATGATGCCTAGTAAAAAGGGAGCTCCAATCACATCAATGCAAATCTTTTCTCTGTTGGCACCAAGCAGGGCAATTTCTAGGCTAAAATGAGACGCATCAGTTATTTTTTGTATGGACTTTTCCCTGTAGTCTTGAGCACATAGTTTGCTGGGTGCTTGCTGCTAGCCAATCCCTGAC
Source organism: Hyperolius riggenbachi (assembly GCF_040937935.1). NCBI lineage: Eukaryota > Metazoa > Chordata > Amphibia > Anura > Hyperoliidae > Hyperolius > Hyperolius riggenbachi. Next base: position 140,481,395 of record NC_090654.1, read on the forward strand.
TGTCCGAGTGCCTGCCAGCTTTCTCCCAGTTGTTCAATTTCTAGGCTAAAGTGCACCCAGGATGAGGGTGTAAAAATTGCACCCCTCCATGAACTCGTGAACCCATACTATGCCCCCTGTATAGGTAGTCAGGTATGTGTGCCCCAGAATAGATAGCCAGGCATAGATATTCCCAGTATAGGTAGCTAGCTATAGGTGCCCCCTGTATAGGTATCCATCTGTAGGTGCCCTCAGTATAGGTAGGTAGCTATAAGTGCCCCCAGTATAGGTAGCAAGGCATAACTGCCCCCAGTATAGGTAGCCAGCTGTAGGTGCCCAAGTATAGGAAGATAGCTATAGGTGCCCCCAGTATAGGTTAGCAAGGCATAGGTGCCCACAGTATAGGTAGGTAGCTAAAGGGTTAGGTGCCCACAGTAAAGGTTAGCCAGGCATAAGTGACCCCAGAATAGGTAGCTAACTACAGGTGCCCCCAGTAGCCCTCCTATAGGTGATGAAGGGGAGAGCGATGGCCACACTGGTACTCCCTCTCCCCGGGCCCCCCACTGGGATCCCCCTTCAACTGCAGAGTATGTGTGCATTTCCCCTTCTCTCCCCCAGTTAGCCAATCAGCGTGATCGGCTGTTATAGGCTTCATCCTATGACAGCGGATCACTTCCCGGCCTCTAGAGGGGACAACTGTGTCACACGGCTGTCCCCAGTACAACGCTGCCTTAGATTGCAGTGCTGTACAAGGTTATAAGATGGCACTTTCACGGTCTAACAGTCTCCGAGCAGCAATCGCTGTAGGTTAGGCACCACCAGGGGTGTCTTGGGGTTAGGCACCCCCAGGGGGGATTAAGATTAGGCACCAACAGGGGAGGGTTCTGTGTGAGCCTAGGGTGAAGTTGGGTATAGTCAAATATCCTTAAAGAGAACCAGAGATGAAGCACCCTCATGTATTTTATTACATTTATCAGTGGGAACATGACAGTAAACACCTACCCTGCTTTTAGTTTCATTGTTATCTGCTTAATTAGTCTATTAGCAACTGTGATAAGAATGCACCGACTATTCAGTCGAGGTTTGACCTGGAATCATTATAGCTGAGTCACTCTTCTGTGTAGTCTTTTCAAGCCCAAGCCTTCCCCTCTCCTGGCATAGATTTCATGCTTTGCATACTGAGAGCTGTGATGACATGGGAGAGGCTGCTGCTCCTGAGAGAGAAGCTCTGTGGCTGTAATATGATCCCTGTGTGCTCTGTGTGCTCTGTGTGCACTAGATACTGATAATAACGGCAGTTACATTCCTATGAGAGACACTTCCTACAGGCAGATATCATACCAAAATGAAAGCACATAGATGAAAGGCTGCATTTAGCCTAGATAGCAGCATAGTCTAATATAGCCTAGACAGCACATCCAGAACAACTGATAACCCGGAAGGAGAAGGGATATGAGCCGGCGGCCATATTTGATTTTTCCTGGAGCAATAATGGATAAAAAACACTAAAAAAGGCACACCAGAGCGGCAAACTTATCAGGTAGAGCATTTATTTTTTACAAGCTATCAACTGATATGTTTATTTTGTGTGAAACGTTCATCTCTGGTTCCCTTTAAGTCTTTAAGTATTAAGCACATTTTACTATAAGAATAAAGTAGTACAATATTGGTAAATGGATCTATATTTTATCACTTTTACTAGTACTCATTTTACTAAACATATAAATAGAGGTTACAGTAGGAAATAGTAGAATATCAGTATTATACATTTCCTGACACCCATTTTACTAAACAATAACTTCAATATTGTTTATATCTGGTACCCTTTTCAACCGGAGACGTTTTGAATAGTTAAGTAGTCTCTGTAACAATTTGCACAGTGTTGTGTTCATCTGCGTTAGAGAGAAGCGAATTGGGTGCATTGTATCAGAGATTTATAAATTAACAATACCAGCAATAATAGTTATTTACTGTAATGATCGCTGCTGCAGCAGCTATTGCTGGAAGTAGTGCTGCAGCTCAGGCAGTTCTGATCTATTTCCATGCAAGCTGTATAGCTTTGTCTGTTTTTCCCTGCTGTCAGCTTGTGACTGATTATCATTCACCTGTGTGGGAATCTGCATGTCTGCTCCCATTGGATGACCTCAGTATAAAGATCTGCTTCCTGCAGGGTTTCCTTGGGTTTTCATAGCTTCAGCTTAAGCCTGCCTTGCTGTCGCTTTAGCCCCCGATCGTGTTTCTTGTTAAAGATACTTTGCTGGTCTTTGCATCATATATTGGTTCATTGCCAATATATATGCATACCAGCACGTTTATTATTTTCCTTGTATTTGTGTTACGTTGCTATATCAGTGTCGCTGATGTATATGTACACGAACTGTTTATATCCTGTGTGCAGTTAGTCAGCTTCCAGCACGTTTTGGTAGGTTGCGCGTACCGTGACCACCCGTGCTGAGGTAGTTACCCTGCTCCTGGTTCTGTTTGTGGATTGCGTTCATCTCTGCGAAGAGATAACGAATCCTTCTGAATCCTGTTCTGTTACCGTTTGTGGATTGCGTTCATCTCTGCGAAGAGATAACGAATCCTTCTGAATCCTGTTCTGTTACCGTTTGTGGATTGCGTTCATCTCTGCGAAGAGATAGCGAATCCTTCTGAGTCCTGTTCCCTGTGTTACTCCATTCCTAGTCAGCGTTCCTGCTTATGTCATATATCGGTTCATTGCCGATATATACATATGTTAGTCAGACGTTACAAATAGTTTCATTGATAGCTGTAATTGTAATACGCTAGGAAAACATACTTATTGTATATTTATCTGTGTTACGTTCATCTATCTTAATCCTGCTATTTTCTGACTGTCCTGTCCTGTCTTTGTGAGGCACGCCATCGCCGCAGCGCATTGGCTGCCTCATTCCAGTCTGTCTGGTTTTGGACGCTTGCTGTCGCTAAGTAGCCGCTAGCTAGCAAGCGTTCATTCTGTCTACCTGTCCTGATCTCCTCAGTTCTGGTTTATGCGCTCAGCGCTACTTTGCGCTGAGACGTTATTACGAAAGCATTGTTTGTGGCTGTCAGATCTGCACCGGCTCTGTGCGCCACAATCTCCTATTGGAGTCAGTCCTCCCCTCCACTATACTAGGGATAGCCTGTTTCCTGGTGCTAGTGTGTGTACCTCCTCCACGCCAGCTCATGCGTTGCATGCTGACTGTGGAGAATACACCACCAAGCGTTACATTATGAAAACCCCATTACCAATCCCCATTGTGGGGGGGATTCCCAGAAAGTATGACACTGTTAATTATGGTTCCTGTTCCTTTAAAAAATTTGAAGAACTTAGCTCTGAAACAGAAAATGAGTTTTTCTCTGAATGTGCCAGGTTCCTGACCAATCCTGATCTCCAAGCGACTCCTGTTTCAACCTGGGCACTCCAACTAAGTTATATTTTGTTTAAAGGGGAATTATTCCAGTGGGCATTTGATGTTCTCAATCATTCCGATTTGAAAGATAGACCGCTGGAATTTCTAGCGTTTGTGATCCATAACTGGTTGCGCATAGATCCATTGCCTTTTCCTCTTAATGAACTCCTGGCAGCAGGCCAATCAGCTGCTCCGTCAATTGCTTGCAAGAATGAGCAGCAAGCAGAAAGTGTTACTGATAATTTTCCTGCAGCTTTGAATAAATCACCAAAAACCGCAAGGTCAAAGGCAAAACGCAAACGTTCTAAGAAACGTGTCCAATCTGCAGAATCGTTATCCTTAGCGACTGAGACCTATAATGAGATTCTGCCATTAACAGATAATGAAATGCAATTGTCTTTCAGGGGAGTTAAATGGACTTATGAAACTACTAATGAACTTTCCTCCCTGGCTAGGGAAAATAAAGATTTTTGTTTAAAAGAATTATCTGAGTATGATTATGAGGAGATATTACAGAGTATTGAACAAATCAACTTATTTGTAAAGCAAGGAAAGTTTGCATACACTACAGTTCAGCACTTGCTACAGGTATTGGAGATTCTTAGGAATAAGGAATCTGCCAATCACCTGCTAATTAACCCAATATATGTCCCTGCTACAATCATATCTGCAAACCATGATCTGCCTGTTAAGTATGCTTGGAATCCTCCATTTGAGAAAGGAGAGATGGAAGCTCTGGTCAATGAATGGAAGAATGATTCAAGTTCATTTTGTCAATTTTACAGTGCAAAAAGTGAAATGGTATTGAATGCATGCATTAAGTCAGCCTATAACCTAATAGAGACTGGTGTGTGTAGGTATGACTTTGTGGCTCCATTGATTGATGTGTGGGAACTGATTTTGGATGATTTTTTTGTGACTCCGAATTCGCAAATTTGGCGTTCTGACCCGCCTGCTTCAGCACCTTTGGCTGATTCAGCAGGTGATTCGGAGCTCTTTTTGTGTGAAGTTGAAGTTCCTGCAATTCCACCCTGTACCATGGATAACTCAGTGTTACTTCCCAGTAAAACAGAAGCCACTGATACTTTCTTAACTTTGCCCTGCACAAATTTCTCAGCAGAGAATCCAGAGGTCCTGCTGACTTCCGAGTCCAGCCTAGCCAGTACTCATGACTCTTTGTTCAGTGAAACAGACACCAGAAAAATCTTGCCTGTCTCTGCAAACACTTCTGCAGAAATTACCTGTGTTAATAAAGTTCAACTCCTGTCTGATCCAGCAGATGCCAATAGATGCACTACATCAGTTTCCGAGTCCCAGCAATCCTGTCTAGAATCCTCAGAACCCCAGCATCTGAATTTTCCAATTTTACAAATGAATGGTGATTCAGATGCGCAAACATTGTGTCTTGATCTTCCTGTTTCTACACCTCGCTCTAGTTTCGTGAATAGCTCAGAGCATCTGCTATGTGAACCTGAAATCGCAGAATTATTACCTTGTTCAGAAAATTTTCCAATAAATTTGCCCTGTACCATGAATTGTGCAGTAGATCTCTCCAATGAAACTCAGGTCACAGAATCATTATGCTGTCCAGCAGGTGCTTCCATGGTTTTGCCCTGCAATATGGACTGTTCAGTGATCCTGTCCAGTGAAGCTGTGGTCGCAGAGTCTTATGCTTCACCCAGTACTTTGGATACTTTAAACCCTCTAGCAGAGGAGGCTGAAGCACTGCTTACCTCAGTTGGTGTTGCAGTAATATTCACTTGTCTAGCAGCTGTTTTGGAATTACAGTCTGCTCTAATAAAACTTGATGAATTTCTGCCCAGCAAAGCAGAAGCCATTGAAATATTGTCCTCGTCAGCAAGTGTGTCAGATACCTTGCCCTGTACACAGTCTGATTTAACCAATGTTGTTGAGTCCCTCTCCAGTGTTGTAACAGCCGAGGAACTCCAGCCCTGTCCTCTGAATGTTTCAGAAGTCTTGCCCTGTAACATGGATAATTCTGATTCTCTGGTCAAAATAATAGAAATCTCAGAATTTCAGTCCGGTCTGATGAGTATCCTGAAAGATTCTGGTTCTCTGGCCGCTGTGGCAGAGGTTCCAGAGTCCCCTTTCTGTCCAGGGAATTCCTCAGTTTTGCCTAGTCCAGTGGGGGCTGCTGCAATACTGACTTGTTCTGCAGCGCCTCATGAGCTCCAATCCAGTGTATTAAATGAGTCTCTGTCCAGTCCAGAGGTAGTTGTGGAGTCCCTATCTGGTTCAGTGCATACATCAGAAGATTTGTCCTGTCTTGTTAGTGCCCCTGAATCTGATTTGTTACTGACTTTGCTGGAATCAGCGATATCTAAGTCTGATCCAGCATTCTCGTGTAAAAATCCAGTAGTTGCAAAGTCTAGTCATGATGATTTTTTTTTGGCCAGTCCTGGTTTTGGTCCTGTCTTGGCTGACCCTGAGGCTCACAGTTCCTTGACATGCCCAGAGGTTTCTCTTGTGCCAGTGTGCCCAGATGTTCTTTGTGTGCCAGAATGCCCAAGTGTGTTTAAGGTGTTAGCGTGCTCTGATGCTTCCTTAGTGGGAACATGTTCTGATGTTGCCAGTCTGCCTGCATGCCCAGAGATGGTTCTGGTCCCTGAAAGCCCTGATATTGATGTTTGTCCTTGTGGCCCTGACTCGGGAATTGCCCTAGGTTCCATAGGGGTTCTTGATAGTTCTCCATGTGAGCCTAAGGGGCATTCTGACCTATGGGGATCTCTTTGGAGCTTCAAGGTGTTCTGGGAGGTCTCTGAGAAAACTTGTCCTGGTGCCTTGGACTGGTTCAACAGTGGGTTTTGTGTTGGTAAAGACAGTACCGGTGGGCATTGCAAAGGCTTTGGCGTTTCTGAACTGTTCCTGGAAGGCGGTGGGTATCGCTCAGGGAGTTTCAGAGGGCTTTCTTCTGGAAATCATGGTTCTGATGGGTGTCACACTGGGGCTTGTAGTACTGATGGGCATGGTTCTGTAGGTTCTGGTTCTGATGGGTCCAGTCTTGTGGGGACTGATTCTGGAATTCGGTCTTGCCGGGCTGTCCCGGTCATCATGAATTATCAGTCAGACTGTTTTGTTGGAAATTTCAGTTTTGAAAAGCGTCTGGAATCCACTTTTAAAGGCGGGGGTACTGTAATGATCGCTGCTGCAGCAGCTATTGCTGGAAGTAGTGCTGCAGCTCAGGCAGTTCTGATCTATTTCCATGCAAGCTGTATAGCTTTGTCTGTTTTTCCCTGCTGTCAGCTTGTGACTGATTATCATTCACCTGTGTGGGAATCTGCATGTCTGCTCCCATTGGATGACCTCAGTATAAAGATCTGCTTCCTGCAGGGTTTCCTTGGGTTTTCATAGCTTCAGCTTAAGCCTGCCTTGCTGTCGCTTTAGCCCCCGATCGTGTTTCTTGTTAAAGAAACTTTGCTGGTCTTTGCATCATATATTGGTTTATTGCCAATATATATGCATACCAGCACGTTTATTATTTTCCTTGTATTTGTGTTACGTTGCTATATCAGTGTCGCTGATGTATATGTACACGAACTGTTTATATCCTGTGTGCAGTTAGTCAGCTTCCAGCACGTTTTGGTAGGTTGCGCGTACCGTGACCACCCGTGCTGAGGTAGTTACCCTGCTCCTGGTTCTGTTTGTGGATTGCGTTCATCTCTGCGAAGAGATAACGAATCCTTCTGAATCCTGTTCTGTTACCGTTTGTGGATTGCGTTCATCTCTGCGAAGAGATAACGAATCCTTCTGAATCCTGTTCTGTTACCGTTTGTGGATTGCGTTCATCTCTGCGAAGAGATAGCGAATCCTTCTGAGTCCTGTTCCCTGTGTTACTCCATTCCTAGTCAGCGTTCCTGCTTATGTCATATATCGGTTCATTGCCGATATATACATATGTTAGTCAGACGTTACAAATAGTTTCATTGATAGCTGTAATTGTAATACGCTAGGAAAACATACTTATTGTATATTTATCTGTGTTACGTTCATCTATCTTAATCCTGCTATTTTCTGACTGTCCTGTCCTGTCTTTGTGAGGCACGCCATCGCCGCAACGCATTGGCTGCCTCATTCCAGTCTGTCTGGTTTTGGACGCTTGCTGTCGCTAAGTAGCCGCTAGCTAGCAAGCGTTCATTCTGTCTACCTGTCCTGATCTCCTCAGTTCTGGTTTATGCGCTCAGCGCTACTTTGCGCTGAGACGTTATAACGAAAGCATTGTTTGTGGCTGTCAGATCTGCACCGGCTCTGTGCGCCACAATCTCCTATTGGAGTCAGTCCTCCCCTCCACTATACTAGGGATAGCCTGTTTCCTGGTGCTAGTGTGTGTACCTCCTCCACGCCAGCTCATGCGTTGCATGCTGACTGTGGAGAATACACCACCAAGCCTTACATTTACCCTGAAAAACAATGTATTTATTTATTTTTATTTGAAGCCTTAAAAATAATACCATAAATGTTTAAATTTTCTGCTCCCCTTGCTAATATACTGTTAACATTTTTTGAGCTGACTCCAACACCGCAAAAGTAGTCTCCAGACTTGGTGACTTGGAATTATTGTTCTCTGTGAAGCCATTTTATCCTTACTACAATGCAATCAAACCAGCTGGTAGAGAAATAAACAAATATTACATATTTATTTGTGATATTTATTCATCCTCTTGTTTAAGAAATGACTTATTTAAGTCTTTAACTCTAAATCTGATAAATGCTAAAAACAGGAAAATATAATATATGTTCCATTTAAAAGGTCCAGAGATTAATGTACGTTTCCCTGAACCATGAACATATCTGTATAGTTCTACATTATCTATAACCTGATAAATAGATTCTTATCATAAAAAAATAAGAAGTAACCATGGTGGAGATGTTATTGTGCTGGAGCATGAACACTGTAAACCAGTTTGAGGGGTGCAGGCTGTCTGATTTGTACTACGTGAATCTTACAAGATCAGTAGGAATAATTTGCTTCCTGTACTGTTTAACAAATCTGTAAAATGTGTGTCACCTTTGTAGAGTTGTTTCTCGCCATTTTGGTGTTCCAGGCAATGCTTCTTGTTTCACCCTCCACCTCCCCCAAAAAATTAATTAGTTTTGCTGGTACACAAATTGATAAATTAGAAATTATGTTATTTCTCAAAATAAGTATACAAAGGATACATAGATTACTACCAGGTTAGATACACCTCACCAACCCAAAGTAAATGAACCCACATACAAACCATCAAAGAAAACCTATACTAAATAAAAAAATCCAGCTTAACTTACCTGGGGCTTCTACCGGTCTCTTCCAGCCGCCCTGTGCCTGCGCCAGGGCAAACCGATCCTCTAGCCCCCCGCAGCGAGCCAGTTTTGTTTCTAATGACTCGGCCAGTCGATTGCCACCATGCATGTCCTCGATCACGCTCCCATCGCCGGTAGCATCATGCGCATTTACAGTACAAGTTTTTTCCTTCTGTTCTTTCTTCATCATTACTCACATGGGGTATTTAAAGAGACTCTGACGTGAACAAAAATTGCTATTTTTACCTTCTAGTTCGTTTCAGTAGTCTCATTAGATGTAAACCGCCGCATCCCCGCCTCAAAACGAGGGCTTTAGACCCCCCCAAATCCCAGGGCAAACATCCATGCCCATCTTGGTCATGGATTGTGCTGCCCTGAGAGGCAGAGCTTTCTGCTGTAGCTCTGCCTCTCCTGATGTCAATCGCCGTGCGGATCTCCTCCTCTCCCCCGCCCCTCTCTGTGAAGGAATAGTGAGAGGGACGGGGAGAGGTGGCGATCCGTGGCGATTGACATCAGTAGAGGCAGAGCTGCAGCTGAAAGCTCTGCCTCTTTCAGGAAGCACTGGTCGGATTCCATTTAGCTGGGCCCTAATCCGGATAGCTATCTGCGGATAGTTGGGCGCATAATCCGGATGTCCGCGGATATCTGCGGGTATCCGGATCCGAAATACTGTAACTAAGGTGATGACGTCCTGGAGCCAATCAGAGGGCTCCCAGCTGAAGCCCTAGCAACCAATCACAGAGGGGAACCCTGGCTGGCACCACCTGACCTCATTGAGCCAATCAGAGGCCTCACAGCCTAAGCCCTGGCACCCGATCACAGAAATGAACACTGGCCACCCCCCCCCCCCTGTATAATAAGGAGGGCTGCCATGGTGAGACAGATCATCCTGGCTTGCTGACAGAAGAGGACTGGGACCTTTTGGCCTGGAGGGAAAACACAAACTAAAGGCCCAGTTGCATGGCAGCCCCAGCCCAAATGACGTCACGCGCGCCACACATGCTATATACCGGTAGTCATGTGGTCGTCAATGCAGAAAAACATCAAGGATACTAGAGGGACAGCATGACAGGTAAAGTATAAATGCACAGGCACCATACATTTTGAGGGACAACAGCTGGGGTTTCCATCGCGTTCATAGTTTGTTATTATCGCACTTCACGACCACATCGGCCCGAGATTTCCCTTGTTCTCAGATTGAACTACTTTCCACCCAAATAATTCAAATTGTTGATTAAGCATGCTTGTGGCGGCACAGATTTTCATCCAATTGGATAATAATGATTGAAGCGGTTGGTGGATCGGCCAGCCCTAAATCATTAAATGAGAGGCAGCCTGGGGGGAAATCTCCCCCCTTCCCCCCTGGCCAGTCCTCCCCTGCTTGCTGAATGCACACTGAGAGACATGCTCCAGTGCTGGTGCCCTACAAAGGGCTGTACACAGTTATAAACCTAAAGCTGTTCATTGATTAACCCCTTCACTACTATCACTACTCTATAGTTAAATCGTTAATTAGCTTGATTGATGTCCCATAGTGTGACAGTTAGAGTGTGTGCTGCAGTGCTGCTGGGCCAAGGGCTGTACACAGTGATAAGCTGTTCAGTGATTAACCCCTTCACTATCACTACACTATAGTTAAATTGTTCATTAGCTTGATTGATGTCATAGTGTGACATTTAGAGTGTGTGCTGCAGTGCTGCTGCAGCTGCTATGTGTCTGTGTGTGTGCCATGCAAACACCAGGCAAGCTGCTGCCTGCCATGTGCAAACACGTGCAAAGTGCAAACACGTGCAAAGTGCAAAGTTCCACGTGCAAACACATGCAAAGTGCAAAGCGCCACGTGCAAAGTGCAAACACGTGCAAAGTGCAAACACGTGCAAAGTGCCACGTGCAAACACGTGCAAAGTGGCACGTGCAAAGTGCATACATGTGCAAAGTGCCACGTGCAACATTGTGCAAAGTGCAAAGTGCCACGTGCAAACACATGCAAAGTGCCAGTGCAAAGTGCCACGTGCAAACACGTGCAAAGTGACATGTGCAAAGTGCAAACACGTGCAAAGTGACACGTGAAAAGTGCAAACACGTGCAAAGTGCAAAGTGACACGTGCAAAGTGCAAACACGTGCAAAGTGCAAAGGGACACGTGCAAAGTGCAAACACGTGCAAAGTGCAAACACGTGCAAAGTGCAAACACGTGCAAAGTGCAAACACGTGCAAAGTGCAAAGTGACACGTGCAAAATGCCACGTGCAAACACGTGCAAAGTGCCACGTGCAAACCTGTGCAAAGTGCCACATGCAAAGTGCCACGTGCCACTTTGTACGTGTTTGCACGTGGCACTTTGCGCGTGTTTGCACGTGGCACTTTGCATTTGGAATTTTGAACGTGGCACTTTGCACTTGTTTGCATGTGGCCCTTTGCACTTGGCACTTTGCACGTGTTTGCACATGGCACTTTGCACTTGGCACTTTGCACATGGCACTTTGCACTTGGCACTTTGCACGTGTTTGCATGTGGCACTTGGTACATTGCACATGGCACTTTGCCCATGGCACTTTGCACGTTGGACTTTGGACACAATGTGGGCTGCACATCCGCTGTCTGGAATCTAGGCCTGATGTTAATTGACAGCCAATTTTTTTTTGGGGGGGGGGGATTTTAAGTTCCCACATCATCATTTAATGTTCCCCTTTGCAAAATAATGATGCTATATGCCTCATTGACCCTTAAAAACGTTTTTAAAGCAATTTAAAGGGCATTTCCGTTTTTTCTATCCAGATATCCGAATCCGGCCGGATATCCCGGATACTGGGGTCGGATATCTAATTCGGATCCGGATTGGAAAATTTTGAACTCGGATATCCGACCTGGATCGGATATCTGGATATCTGGATCTAAATTAGTTTCAGATACTGAAAAATGGTATCCGAGCACCCCTGCTAATGACAGAGAGGCACAGAGACTGATGAAGGGGAAGATGAAGATTTGGCTCTTGAGGGAAGATTTGGCTCACTTTTGCTCAGCTCCGCTTGCATTACTCTGCAGGTACGCCGAGTCCATAGCCGCCCACTGTGATGCTGTGCACAATTTGTGGATGCTGCAGTATGGGTCTGTGTCTAATGGTGATCAGCAATAGACTGTTTACTGGCAGTCCAGTGAAAGTCTATTACAGTGATTAAGCAGTGATATACACAGTTTCCCCAAATTGTGATTAACCATCATGGTTACGTACATTTTAACCATTTCAGCCCGCGGGTTGTTTTCACCTTAAGGACGAGAGGAATTTTCACATTTCCTCCATTCCATTCCCCAAAAACTTTATCACTACTTATCAAAACAAAATGATCTCTACCTTGTTTTTTTCCACTACAAATTAGGCTTTCTTTGGGTGGTGCATTAAGCTAAGAATTATTTTATTCTAAATGCATTTTAATGTAATTAATAAAAATAAATAGAAAAAAAATCATTATTTCTCCGGTTTTGGCCATTATAGTTTTAAAATAAAACATTCTACTGTAGATATGGACATTTTATTTGCCCATTTGTCCCGGTTATTTCAACGTTTAAATTATATCTCTAGTACAATGTATGGTGAGTGACAATATTTTATTTGGAAATAAAGGTGCATTTTTTTCAGTTTTGCGTCCATCACTAATTACAAGCCCATAATGTAACTGTAATATAGCCTCTTGACATACATATTAAAAAATTGTCAGTGCCTAATGTATGTAGGTGTAATTTTACTATTTGGCCACAAGATGTCCTTGCTCAGGATTTTCTATTGCGTACCATAAGTACGCAAATAGGAAGTAATGCGTGGCTGGGTTACTTCAGAAGTCACGCAGGCATCTCATTAATCCTGGTCGATCACAGGGACTTAGAGGGTTGATGAATGAATGGGAACAAAGTTCCCATTCATTAATCTAACAGTACTGTGAATAGAGAGCACTCCTGTATTGCCTTGTATGGTATTATGATTATGCGCCAAGGTCTGAGGGTCAGACAGCACTGTGGAATGAATATCCAATTCAAATCCAAAGTATAATGAAGACCGGCACCATCTAATAATATAGCTCTTTCACTTTATTACAGACACATAGACAAAGGCAAAGGAGCAGGAACGGCTACCACCACACACCCAAGGAAGGCAGCAGGCATGGCATGCAAGTCCCGACTCAGGGACGGAGGTATTGACAGAAAATAACAATACAGGAGGACTTTCGAGGCCCTGCTGTATATGAGACGAATCAACTTTAAATCCTTTAATGAGAATCTGTTATGGAGGGCAAGTCTGCCATTCATTCAACTGTGTGACTGATAAACAAGTTTCCATATTTCTTTCTCAGTACCATGGTGACCATGGGTAATGGCCGGGGAATCAGGGTTCGATTCCGGTCCGGAGTGGGATCCTGAGAAACGGCTACCACCACACATCCAAGGAAGGCAGCAGGCACGCTGTGGGAAAAGGAGCAGGAACGGCTATCACCACACATCCAAGGGAGGCAGCAGGCATGGCATGCAAGTCCTGACTCAGGGAGTTAGTGACAAAAAATAACAATACAGGAGGACTTTCGAGGCCCTGCTGTATATGAGATGAATCAACTTTAAATCCTTAAATGAGAATCTGTTATGGAGGGCAAGTCTGCCATCCATTCAAGCGAAAGGTATGCACTGACTGCCAGGTATAATACAATGTGCAGTCACAGATGCAGTGAAAAGTATGCAGTGACTTCAAACAGCTGTTTGTGTAGTGACGGCCATGCTGGACTGGTGCGCACCATGACGAGAGTGCAGGTGATGGCGGCTTTTCAGCCCATATGGTTGCCAGGCTGTGGTAGCTCAATGACAGAACATTGACTGTCCATCTGATCGAATTTGGTCTGTCCACAATGAAGCAACGATTATTATCTTGGGTGTGCCCCCCCCCCCCCTCGAGACACTCATATAGCCCGTCGGTCATTGCTTCATTGTGATACGCAAGCCCCTTTACCACGGCATGGTAACGATCACAAAGGGCAATTGACACATGTACATGCCTTTTGTTTTGTTGTTGCAGCTGCAGTGCAGCCAGAAAAATTAAGCAGGCATGTACACGCACCAGAGAAATTATTATAGCGACCGCTGCTAGCAGCGGCCTTAAAAATTCAGGAACCCGCCTGGAGTCCTGGACCCTGTTGGTGGTGGTGGAGAAGGCAGTCAAGCAGCCTGCAGGCAGAGATGCTGTGTGGGGACCGACTTAGTCATGGGGCAGGCAGTCACAGGGCGTGCAGGCAGAGATGCTGTGTGTGGGGACTCAGGGGCAAACGCAGGATTTTTAAGGGGGGGGTTCCTGAAAGGTCCAGAAGCACGTATGTCCCGAGTGCTTCCGAATACAGGTGGCTCCATACTGCCCATGCACAAAAGTGCGCTGGCGTATTACGGAGCTGCCTATCTTTGGAAGTACTCAAGGACACTAGTGTTTCTGAGGGCTTCTGGTAGCAGCAAATGTGAACGGGGTACAGCGCTGGAACAACTCCCCAAGAGAGGAACAGGAGATAGACTTAGTTTGGACAATTCAGTGGAATATGCTACATAGTGTCACATAGCGCAAGCGATACCCATATGATGCAGGGATATATGCATCTGCGGAAGATGTCGGCGCTACATAAATACTAAATAATAATATTTTGCCTCACCAGGATTGCACTTTTATTTAGCTTTCCTGTAAGACAAGAACACACAGCCAGCTCTAGGGGAAGAGGGAAACAAAGGTGAATGAAGGAGGCTGGTGCACACCAAGAGTGCTTCTGAGCGTTTTTCAAATCAACAGTGATTTGAAAAGCGCTTGGCTAATGTTACCCTATGTGGGTGTTCCCACAGCAGCGTTGTGATTTTTTCAAAATCGCAGGTATACTGCATGTAGCATGTTTTTGAGCAATTCATTCAAAAATCGCTCTGAAAATCACTTCACAAAATCACACTCACAAATTGCTAGCGATTGCTATTGTCATTTTGGCGTTGCACTAGCCCAGAGAGAGGAGTGGAGAAATTGAGAATAGCCTGAGATGGAGCAGAGAACTTATCTGTATTGAAGTCCCACATCACACAGGCTACTTGCCTGTAATCGGACTCCTGTCCCTGTCAGTCTCTCACACAAGTCAGAAAGAAGCCCTCCTGGAGTCTAGGGACTGTCAAAAACTTTTCAGCTTGTTATCCACACCTTATCCACACATGCAGTCATTATAACAATGGGGAGAGACCAGACAGATGTTTGCCCACAGACCCTGAGTCCAGGCAAGCTCTGCATCATGCTGTGCATATTTACCAGCTTGCCTGCACTCTAATTTCATCATGTCTGACACTTCTGTGCTGTGGAGAGTCCAGGACTCCATAATCAACATTCTCTCACTGCAGGCTGCATCTTCTTGTGAGGGTTGTGAGGGAAGCTTGGCTGCCTCTCTCATTCTATTAGCTGGAGGGAGGCACCAGAAGTAAGAAGGGAGGGAGAATGAGGCTGTTTATATTATGCAGGCTTCCCTGGCTGAATACACAGCTCAGTGCAGGGGGGAGGTTCCAGACACCCGGAACAGCCCCCTGAGTTCGCCAGTGGGACTGACTTAGTCTTCGTGGCGGTGCAGTAGCCTTTCGGAATCCATGCCTCATTCATTTTGATAAAGGTGAGGTACTGAACACTTTTGTGACCTAGGCGACTTCTCTTCTCAGTGACAATGCCTCCAGCTGCGCTGATGGTCCTTTCTGACAGGACACTTGAGGTAGGGCAAGACAGAAGTTCTATGGCAAATTGTGACAGCTCTGGCCACAGGTCAAGCCTGTGCACCAAGTAGTCCAAGGGTTCATCGTTGCTCACAGTGTCTATATCCACAATTAAGGCCAGGGAGTCGGCTACCTGCCGGTCCAGGCATTGGTGGAGGGTGGATCCGGATAGGCTAAGGCTTGGACTACAGAATCCCATCACCATGAGATCGCTAGAGCATCCTATCCTTGCCTGCGTGGACATGGGAGGAGGATGATTACTGGCAGTGGCACCTTTATTCCATTGTGCTGTGACATCACCCTTAAACGCACTGTAAAGCATAGTTGCCAGCTTGTTCTGCAAGTGCTGCATCCTTTCTGCCTTCTGGTGATTTGGAAACATCTCCACCACTTTGTGCCTATACCGAGGGTCTAGTAGCATGGCCACCCAGTACAGCTCATTCCCCTTGAGTTTTTTTATACGGGATCCCTCAATAGAGATGGCCTGAACGGTTCGCCGGCGAACGGTTCCCGGCAAACTTTGGTGGATAGCGTACTTTTCCGGAAGTTCGATTCGCCCCCATAGTAGTCAACTTTGACCCTCTACATCACAGTCAGCAGGCACATTGTAGCCAATTAGGCTACAATTCCTCCTGGAGCCCCCCCCCCCTTATAAAAGGAAGGCAGCGTCAGACATTGGACTCACTCGTGTGCCTGCAGTAATTAGAGAAGGGAGAGCTGCTGTGCTGAGACTTATAGGGAAAGCTTAGTTAGGCTCTTGTAGGCTTCTTAGCTTGCTCCTTGCTGATTCTTATTGCTAAAAAAGCACCCCTCAACAGCTCTTTTGAGAGCTAATCTTGTTCTTATGATCTATATATTTTTTTTTGTCTGGCCCACTTGCATTATATACAGCCCTGTCAGTCAGTTGCAGCTGGCCTTTGGCCCCTTGGTGGTATAATTACTACTGTGCCAATGCCAGGTGCACATTATAATACCCATCACTGCATATACCTACCAGTTGTTCGCAGTGCACCCACATACCTACGTGAGCGCACACAGTTTCACTGTGCCTGTCCGGTACCTGTCTGTGTGTGACAGGTGCACATTATAATACCCATCACTGCATATACCAACCTGTTGTTCACAGTGCACCCACCTACCTGCGTGAGCGCACGCAGTGTCACTGTGCCTGTCCGGTACCTGTCTGTGTGTGACAGGTGCACATTGTAATACCCATCACTGCATATACCTAGCTGTTGTTCACAGTGCACCCACCTACCTACGTGAGCGCACACAGTGTCACTGTGCCTGTCTGGTACCTGTCTGTGTGTGACAGGTGCACATTATAATACCCATCGCTGCATATACCTAGCTGTTGTTCACAGTGCACCCACTTACCTGCGTAAGCGCACGCAGTGTCACTGTGCCTGTCTGGTACCTGTCTGTGTGTGACAGGTGCACATTATAATACCCCTCACTGCATATACCTACCTGTTGTTCACAGTGCACCCACTTACCTACGTGAGCGCACGCAGTGTCACTGTGCCTATCCAGTACCTGTCTGTTTGTGACAGGTGCACATTATAATACCCATCACTGCATATACCTACCTGTTGTTCACAGTGCGCCCACCTACCTGCGTGAGCGCACGCAGTGTGATATTTAATACCACCAGTCACTGTACCTGTTCACGGTACGTGTGTGTGACAGGTGCACATTTGTAATACCCATCACTGCATATACCTACCTGTTGTTCAGTGCACCCACCTACCTACGTGAGCGCACGCAGTGTGATATACCACTCCGTGCATACCTGTTCACTGCACCTGTAAACGTACATTGTATTAGTCAAGTCAGTGCATAACTTTCACTTCATCCGCCCCAATATGGACAAAACAAAAGGCAGATGCAGGCCACCTGGCAGGTCTGTTCGAGGTCGCGCTGTTGTGATTTCGTGCGGCCCTTGACCAAAGTACAGTGTTCAGAAGAACCCCCAATATTGTCAGGACATAGTTGACTATTTAACAAAGAACACCTCATCTTTCTCAGCTTCCGCATGGAAGCATGACATATCTTCCTCCTCCTGCTCTTATTCTGGCACCCCACTTAACACTCAGTTGGCCGCCACCACCAAAGTGCCATCATCCCAGGGCTCAGCGGTGTGGAAATGTTTTTGTGTGTCTGCCTCAGATGAGAGCAATGCCATCTGTACTCTCTGCCACCGAAAATTGAGCCATGGAAAGACCAAGACCCGCGTAGGGACAACTACCTTACGAAGGTACATGATTACATGACCACCTGAGGAAAAGCAGCACACAAAAGCAAAGCCACACACCGCAGTGGAAGATACCAGGCCGCAATTTTTTCTCAAAAAGGTGATACCTAAACTGTACCGTGATGTTGAAAGGCAAGTGGTGACATCTCTGGCACACAGCGCTGGGTCAAGGGTCCATCTGACCACGGATGCCTGGTCTGCAAAGCACGCTCAGGCCTGCCCAAAGACTAAGTCAGTCCCCACACACAGCATCTCTGCCTGCACACCGTGGGACTGCCTGCCTCAAAACTAAGTCGGTCCCCACACAGCATCTCTGCCTGCAGGCCGCTTGACTGCCTTCTCCGCCACTACCAACAGGGTCCAGGACTCCAGGCGGATTCCTGAATTTTTAAGGCCGCTGGTGCGTGTACATGCCTGCCTAATTTTTCTGGCTGCACTGCGGCTGCAACAACAAAACAAATGTACTTGTGTCAATTCCCCTTCGTGATCATTACCTTGCCACGGTGAAGGCGCTTGCGTATCACAATGAAGCAATGACTGGGGGGGGGGGGGGGGGGGGACCCAAGATAATAAGGTTGTTGCTTCATTGTGGACAGACCAAATTCAATCAGCTGGACAATCACTGTTGTTCTGTCATTCAGCTACCGCAGCCTGGCGACCATATGGGCTTGAAAACCGCTATCGCCTGCACTCACGCCATGGTGTGCACCAGTCCAGCACGGCCATCACAACACAAACAGCTGTTTGCAGTGCATTACACAGTGATTTTGGTGTGTCAGTGTGAAGCAGTACTCTAATTACACTCCCTGATTGATGTATACACATGCAAGATGTTATAAAGCACTTTAGGCCTGCAATTTAGCATTCAATGTGATTTCTGCCTTTAAAACGCTACTTCGCGTCAAATCCAGATTTTTCCACGGGACTTTTGGCGTGTATCCCACTCATCCATGCAAAAACTCAGATGTTAGACCCCTTGAAACATCTTTTCCATGCCAGCATGTAACGATTGGTGTCAGCTAACAGATTTTCTGATTATTGGTGATCTGCAGTATCACCAATAATACAGATGCTATACCTGATTATGTGGTGATCTGCAGAATCACCAATAATACTAGTATAGCCAGAAACAAGACTGCCAATGTGAGATAGTGTTTGGTGTAACAGTAATTAGGATGAGCGGGTTCACCTGAGGAGCGGGTGACCCAGACAGTACTGCAGCCGGTGCTCACTATTGGGCAGGTGAGTCAGACCGTGCTGCAGCCGAGAGTGTTGGAAGCACAAACGCAAGTAGAAGATATTACAACCAGAGCTGAACAACTGATCACCTGTGGAGCAGGTGATTCAGGTAATACTGCAGCCTAGTAGTGTTTGGTGCACAGCACAAGGAGGTGTAATACAATTAGTACTGCACTAACGATCCCCTGTGGAACAGGTGATACAAACTGTATTGCAGCCTAGGCGTAGTTGATACAGAAGGTACTGCAGCCTAAGTGTAGGCAATACAGACAGTACTGCAGCCTAGGAGTAGATGATACAGACAGTACTGCAGCCTAGGAGTTGGTAATACAGATGGTACTGTAGTCTAGGTGTGGATGATACAGACAGTACTGCAGCCTAGGAGTAGATGATACAGACAGTACTGTAGCCTAGGAGTAGATGATACAGACAGTAATTTCCCTCACCAGTGGCTAGGCCCAATGGTGCGGGTAGCGAGGTCAGACAGGCAGAGTAGGCAACGAGCGGACAGGTACAGTACAGAAACGGAAGACTGATTCAGCATCAATAACAAGCAGGGTCGGCAACGTGAATCAGATGGCTGAGGTACAGAATCGACAAACAGGAGGATAGTCAGAGTACGCAGAAAGTCATAACAAATTAACAATGCAATTAGTACTTTAAGCTATCAACAGAATCTGGCTAAGTGTGGATCCCCGGCTCCGGCCGGTTCTAGCACACTTTGGGATCTGACTAGGGTCTGAGCTCTAACACGATAGCATTTGCAACAGCAGACGAGGAGCTACTGACAGGCCTGTCCTATATATACCCAACCATGCTCCACAGCACCGCCCCAGTCACTCAGCCAATCCGGACACTGGCTGGAATCAGCTGACCGCGCGTCAGCTGACTCCCCTCCTAGATGCATAAAGGTCCTGTCGCTCGGCTCTCGCGCGCATAGCCCTTAACCTGTGAGCAATAGAAGGACCAGGCAAAGTCTCAGCATGTAACCGCGTGGCAGAGGCCGCTGGCTGATACACGGAGATAGCCGCCATGCCGCTTGTCTCTGCGGCGGTAACTCCGCTATCTATTACACAGCATAAGCATTTCTAGTTTTCAAAGTTCGCCTCCCCATTGAAGTCTATTGCGGTTTGCAAAAGTGCGTGCGAACCAAACTTTTGCAGAAGTTCGTGAACCCGGTTCACGAACCGAAAATCAGAGGTTCGGGCCATCTCTATCCCTCAACAGGCTGGACAGCATGAAAGACGCCATCTGCACAAAATTGGATGCAGACATACTATCCATCTCCTCTTGCTCTTCCTCAGTGATGTCAGCTAAGTTCTCCTCCTCCCCCCAGCCACGAACAATACCATGGCAAAGTTGAGCAGCACAAGCCCCCTGCGACACCTGCTGTGGTTGTTCTTCCGCCGCCTCCTCCTCCTCCAAAAAATCACCTTCCTCATCATCTGACTCCTCTTTCCCACACGACTCTTCCTCCTCCTCCTCCTCCCCCCTCTGTGCTGCCGCAGGTGTTGAGGAAACATCTGCTTCTGCTGAGAATTGATCCCACAACTCTTCCTCCTGTTCTTGTTCTTGTTCACGCTCCTCCACAGCTTGATCCACCACTCTATGCACGGCACGCTCCAGGAAGAAAGCATATAGGATCAAGTCACTGATGGCCCCTTCACTGCGACTCACCAGGTTTGTCACCTTCTAGAACGGCCGTATGAGCCTGCAGGCATTTTGTACGAGTGTACAATACTTCGGCCAGAACATCCCCATCTCCCCAGTGCATGCCCTTTGACTGTAGCTGTAGAGATACAGTTTGACGGCTCTCTCCTGTTATAGCAGGCGGGTGAACATCAGGAGCATTGAATTCCAGCGAGTCAGGCTATCACAAATCAAGCCTCTCACCGGCAAGTTGAATATTGGCAAAGCGTGCCATGGCAGTGTAAGACCACCTGAAATGCCCACACACCTTCATGGACTGCTTCAGGATGTCCTGTAAGCCTTGGTACTTAGACACAAATCTCTGAATTATAAGATTCAGCTCATGTGCCATGCAGGGTACATGTGTCAGCTTTCCCAAATTCAAAGCCGAAATGAGATTGCTACCGTTGTCACACACCACGTTGCAGATCTCCAGTTGGTGCGGGATCAGCCACTGATCCACCTGTTTGTTCAGAGCAGCCACGAGAGCTGCTCCAGTGTGACTCTCCACTTTGAGGCAAGACATGCCTAAGATGGCGTGACACCGTCGTACCTGACATGCAGCATAGGCCCTGGGGAGCTGGGGCTGTGTAGCTGGAGAGATCGCAACACCAGTAGAGTTGAACTGCTACTCAGCCAAGGAGGAGGACGACAGGGAAGAGGATGTAGCAGGAGGAGAAGAGGTGGCAGCAGGCCTGCCTGCAAGCTGTGGAGGTGTCACAACTTGTCCGCTGCACAGCCACGTACTCCCTGCTTGCCAGCGGTCACCAGTTTGACCCAATGGACTGTGTAAGAAATGTACCTGCCCTGACCATGCTTGGCAGACCAGGCATCCGTGGTCAGATGGACCCTTGACTCAACGCTGTGTGCCAGAGATGACACCACTTGCATTTCAACTTCACGGTACAGTTTGGGTATCGCCTTTTTTGAGAAATAATTGCGGCCTGGTATCTTCCACTGCGGTGTCCCAATGGCCACAAATTTTCGGAAGGCCTCAGAGTCCACCAGCTGGTATGGTAACAGCTGGCGAGCTAACAGTTCCACCAAGCCAGCTGTCAGACGCCGGGCAACGGGGTGACTGGCAGAAATTGGCTTCTTCCGCTCAAAGATTTCCCTCACAGATATCTGGCTGCTACTGTGGGCAGAGGAGCAGGAACCGCTCAAGGTGAGAGGCGGAGTGGAGGAGGATGGCTGTGATTGTGAAGGTGCAAGGGAGAAAGTGGCTGAAGATGATGCACCTGAAGGAGGAAGAGGAGAAGGAGGGTGGCTTTGCTTTTGTGTACTGCTTTTCCTCTGGTGGTCTTCCCATGTCCCTTCGTAAGGCAGTTGTCCCTACGTGGCTGTTGGCCTTTCCACAGCTCAATTTTTGGCGGCAGAGAGAACAGATGGCATTGCTCTGATCTAAGGCAGACACACAAAAAAAAATCCAAACCGCTGAGCCCCCCTGGTGTGATGGCACTATGGTGGCATCACCAGCTGAGGTTGAAGAACATGTTGGCTGGCTGTCCATAGGACGAGATACATGGTGCCGGACACTGCCACCAGTTTCTGATGACTTGCTCCCCCTGATTCTTTCAGCAACT
The DNA here is from genome assembly GCF_040937935.1 of Hyperolius riggenbachi. Lineage (NCBI taxonomy): Eukaryota > Metazoa > Chordata > Amphibia > Anura > Hyperoliidae > Hyperolius > Hyperolius riggenbachi. Next base: position 140,503,604 of record NC_090654.1, read on the forward strand.
CATCTCCTCCTACTCCTCTCTGACTCCCCCTCTGAACTGTCCCCTTGGTCATCTTGTCTATTAGGATCCCACGTGGCATCCGTATCATCATAATCATCATAATCATCCTCCCCAGCTTCACTTGCCGCAGACACCTCATAAACTGCACCAACAGCAGGTACATCATCCTCCTCCTCACACGTTACATAGTGTCGCCTAACTCAGACATATGAGGTGGTGTAACTTGCTTAGCGCCTACATCTTGTTGTAACAATGTCTGTGAATCAGTTAATTCCCCACCAAATAACTCCTGCGAAGTGTCAAATGCAATGGATGTGGTACTTGTAGTAGAGCTGGTGGCTGCGGAAGATGAGGTGTTCTATGTTAAATAGTCAACCACGTCCTGACAATCTTGGGAAGTTGATGGCACGTGCCTTCTTCTGAGCACTGTACTTTGGTCGAGGGCCGCATGAAATCACGACAGCACGCCCTTGAACAGACCTGCCGGGTGGCCTGTCTCTGGGTCTGCCTCTGGCTCTGCTTCTGCCTGTTGTTTTGTCCATATCGGGGGGGGGGAGGGGGGGATGTGAAGTGAAAGGTATGCACTGACTTGACTAATACAATGTGCAGTCACACAGGTGCAATGAAAGGTATGCAGTGACTGGTATTACAATACAATGTGCAGCTGTCACACAGGTGCAGTTAACAGGTATGCACGGACTGGTATATTACACAGCGTGCGGTCACACAGATACTGTGAACAATTATGCAATGACTAGTATTACAAAATTGCAGCTGTCACACACAGGTAACTTGAACAGGTGCAGTAACTGGTGGTATGTAACCCTAGGTAGGTAGGTAGGTGCTCTGAACAGGTGGGTATGCTGTGATTGGTATTACAAATGTGCAGCTGTCACACACACAGGTACCATGAACAGGTGCAGTGACACTGCGTGTGCTCACGTGGGTAGGTAGGTGCACTGAACAGGTGGGTATGCAGTGATTGGTATTACAAATGTGCAGCTGTCACACACACAGGTACCGTGAACAGGTGCAGTGACACTGCGTGCGCTCACGTAGGTAGGTGGGTATGCAGTGATTGGTATTACAGCTGCCTGTCACACACACAGGTAGTCACTGAATGTGCTGGGCTTGGCAGTGGCACAGTAGGAATTACCAAGGGGCCAAGGTCCAGCAGATGCGACTGACTGACAGGGCTGTATATGCAACACAAGTGTCTGGGACACACACACACACACACACACACACACACACACACACACAAATAGATCACAAGAACAACATTAGCTCTCAAAAGAGCTGTTGAGGATGAGTGCTTTTTAGCAATAAGTATCAGCAAGAAGGAGCAACCTAACGAGCCTAACACAAGAGCCTAACTAAGCTTTCCCTATGTCAGCAGCCAGATTCTCTCCCTTCTCTAATTACTGCAGCCACATGAGTGAGTGAAATGGCTGACGCTGACTGCGTTTTATAATGGGGGGGGGGGCGCTCCAGGAGGGAGTGTAGCCTGATTGGCTACCCTGTGTCTGCTGACTGTGATGTAAAGGGACAAAGTTGACACTAATGATGTAGTGTTGCATGCGGGTCGAACTCGCATATAGTTTGCGGTTCACCGCGAACCACCGAAGTTCACGCGGATAAATTTGCGGTAGAACCGTTCGGCCATCTCTACATCCAAGCCACTACCAAAGCAAACCACTGACCAATAAACCCAGAGTAGATGGAAACATCATTTCGGACCTGCCTTCAGCAAGGATCGGACCTGATGGAAGCCTCTTAGGTTTTCAGAACTGCGCACAGGGCCACCCCGAAGACATGGCATTCTGCGGGTCATGTGAGTGGAGTCTGTTTACACATCTAACGATCGGCGGTGGGAGCAGTGGGAGAAAGTGAGTGGAAGGGAGCAGGGTGGCACGATCGCTTCTTCATCTGAGAATGATCACTGTTTTAGAACAAAAACAGTGATCATTCTCACAGCACAAGCATGGATTGGCTCAGGAGCAGTGATGCTCATCCGAGCTAGGATATCCGAGATACTCGATTATCCTAGCTTTTTTCACTATTCAAGCTCGAATACCGAGCTCGAATAGTATTAGCTATCCGGGCTGTGCTATCCGAGCGCACTCGGATAGCAATCAGCTATCCGGAGATATCCTAGCTATCTGAGCTCGGATAGCGTCATGAGCTCGGATAGCGTCACGTCAGACATCACCTCGAGTCCTCACAAGCGAATCAGAGGGCTCCCAGCCTTCTGACTGCAGCCAATCACAGAGGGGGAGCCTGGCCAAGCCCCCCTCTATAAATAGCGGGCGCCATGTTGCCTCACTCGTCCTGCTTGTGACTTACTGACTGACTGTACTGAGCGACTGCTCCAGTGCTTTTTGTCTGTGCAAGTAGTGCATTTATTGCTCAAAACACCAAGCGTTTTTACACTTCAACACTTGATATTCACCTGTATTGCTTTGTATTGTAGATAGATTGTATTTTAGGCAGTTTAGTTTGTGCGATTAGGGACTAGGGAGGGAGACTGTCACTGGTGCTGCTGCAGCTGCAGCAGCTAGGCCCTGTGCCTAGGCAAGGCAGCCTGCCCTGCTCTGTGCTCTAGTCTCTAGTTACCTGTGCTCTCACCTGTCCTACTCTACTGTACTACTTCTGTGTTAGATAGATTTGTACTATTTTGTAGTTAGCAAGGCCCAGCTTTACTGCTATACCTGTCCTGTATCTGCTCTCTGTAATCTAGTCACACCTGTTCTATTGTTTAGCTACATTTTTCTATTGTTTAGTTAGTACTGTAGTGTACTCTAGTCTGTGTATAGGGACCGTCCGTCACCACATTACCTAGGGTCTTTGTGTGCGCAGTGCACGTCTGCGCTGTCCGCACCCTCTCGTTAGTGCTACACCCGTTCTATTGTTTATATTACTTGTATTGTGTATTCGCTGAATTGTACTGTACTGTAGTCTGTGTATAGGGACACTGTCAGTCAGCGTTAGCTAGGGTCTTTGTGTGCGCACTGCGCACTCTCTCGTTAGCGCTACACCGATCTCTCCTGTAGAGTACACCTGTCCGTCACCTCACACACCCACCACCACCAGTCCCACCCCATTAAAGTACCCCACTTGTCCCACCCGCCTTTACATACATAACTTTTTTTTTTCATTTGTATAATATTAAAAATATAAGATGTCTGGCACTGGCAGCCGCAGTTTGGGCAAGGGCAGCAAGGGCAGCAAGGGCATTGGCAAGAGAGGAGGTCGTGGCAGCCATGCCACCACCACCACCATGCGCAGTTCTGCGTCTGCACCAGTGGCTATTCCGCCATTAGCCACTGGCCGTGGACGCCTTGGCTGCCCAACAGCTGGGAGTCACGCTGCAGAGACACAGCAGCAGCGTGTGGCGCAGATGTTCCTCCCACCGCTAGGTCATAGTCGTCCTATTGAGGAGAAGGACGCAGACTCTGTGGTGGAACTGATGGTGGATGAGCAGGCCACCATTAGCTCTGGAACCGAGTCCTCCACCCCGTCACCACTCCTGTTCGCAAGAGCAGCAGCAGCCGCCCAGCACTGCCTGGGGAGGAGGAGTGCAGTTCTCCAGCCCCAGCGGTCAACACCAGCACCCTGTCTCTCAGCAGCACCTTCTTATGGACCCCAAGCACAGCGAGGGTATGGAGTGCTGTTGCGGCAGAATTGGAGGAGGAAGAAATGCTGATGGGCACTTTGGAGGATGATGCTTTGGACAGTCAGACAGTGGTCTGACAGCCGCACCAAGAACCCCCCCCAACCACCACAGGGAGACCAGCGGCAGCACCTTCCAGCCGAAGGGGCAACTTCACTTCCCCAATATGGAATTTTTTCACCCTGCCATATGTGAAGTGCAAGTATGCCACCTGCAACCAGTGCCGCCAGCAGCTCAGCAGAGGGAAGGAGCCCTCTGCGTACGGCACCACCTCTCTGGTGAACCATCTGGCAGGGAAACACTTTCATGAGCATGAGGAGTTCATGTAGTTGAAGGAAGCTGGCAGTGGCAGTGGCAGACCCACCACCACTGTGAAGCCGTCGGCAGCAGCCACCCGCCCTCCTCCACCTCCTCCAGCAGCACCAGCAGGAGTGCGTCAGAAACGCACTGCTCCTCCTCCCTCTGCAACTCCTGCCGCTGACACTGAGGCCTGTTCTGGCAGCCAGTCCTCAGTGGCCTCCTCTGCTCCCTCCAGTGATTCCCGTGCCAGCAAAAGGCGTCGCCAGACCCTGCTCAGCGACACCTTCCAGGGGGTGGTCAGTTTTCTGCCTCCCAGCAGCCTTCGCGTGCGTCAGCTGAACGGCTTGCTGGCATGGGCCATGTGCTCCCAACTCCTGCCTTATTCCCTTGTGCAGGAGGGGAGCGACATGCGTGCGCTCCTGATGTGTGCAGCCCCCGATTGGCCAATCCCCAGCCGACATTTTTTTTCACGCACGGCCATCCCTGCACTTCACTGCTCTGTGATGGTCAATGTCGGGAGAGGGCTGGATCACGCGGTGGGTCAACGGGTCCACGTCACCATGGACTCGTGGAGCAGCCGGTTTGGGACAGGCCGCTATCTGTCCTTCACCGTGCATTGGGTCAGCTTGGTGGAAGGGGGTGAGGAGGGGGAGCAGCATCGGGCACTGTCAGAGCAGCAGCAGCAGCAACAACGCAGTGGGTGGTGCCACCATGCAGGGTCAGCGGAATTGCAGCAGGTTCCTCTGATCCGCTTCCATCCTCCGGCACACCAGCCTAAACACCCTGCCTCAGCAGCAGCGTGAAGCCCTGCCACTGCCAAGCGCTGCTGGAATTGGTCAGCCTGAGGAAGACCAAACTGACGGCGAATCATGTCCTGGCCAAACTCCGAGAGCAGGAGAGGAATTGGCTGACCTCCAGAGGCCTCAGAGTCGGAGAAGTGGTGTCCGACAATGGGGCAAACCTGGTTGCTGCAATCAGCAGGGGAGACCTGACCCACATCCCCTGCCTGCCGCACGTCCTGAACCTGGTAGTCCAAAAGTTCCTGCGGACCTACCAGGGGATGGACCGACTCCTTGAGGTGGCAAGGAAGGTTGTGCGTCATTTCTGGCACTCGGCGGCAGCCATAGCGAGCTTGGAAGAGGTGCAGAAGGAGCTGCACCTGCCACAGCACCGGCTCATGATCGATGTTCCAACTCGCTGGAATTCCACCCTGGCGATGTTGGAGCGTCTGGTTGAACAGAGGCAGGCTGTCAGCCAGTACGTTGCATGAGCAACAGTTGCCGCCATCACTGCAACTGGGCGTGCCGCCACCAACCTCCCGTCCATCATCTCCACGGAGGACTGGGGGCACATGCAGCAGGTGTGCTCAGTGCTGGCACCCTTCCTGCAGGCCACCAACATGGTAAGCAGGGACCATGCAATGGTGTGTGAGTGGGTCCCCATGGTGTGTGTGCTGGACAGGGCCCTGTATGCACTGCTGGAAGAGGGAGTGGCAGCCTTGAACCAGCAGGAGCTGCAGGCAGCTTCACAGGCCACCTCTGAGGAGGAGGGCTTGGAGTTGGTGGAGGTCCCTGACCTTGCTGCTGATGAGGGGGAGCAGCAGAGCACAGCTGGAGTGGTGCGGGGGTGGAGAGAGGATGAGGTGGAGGAGGCAGAGGATGAGGAGGACAGCACTGTCGGCTCTGGGGCTGCCAATGATGTGCCAGCAGACGTGGCCAGACTCTTCCCAATGGCAGCGCACATGCTGAGGTGCCTGCGCACGGACCCAAGGGTCATCCAGATGAAGCAGAGGGAGGACATCTGGATCTGCATGATGCTGGACCCACGTCTGAAGGGGAAGCTCAGCCAGTTCCTGCCTGCAGGAGGAGACCGTGCGCAACAAATGAAGGATTTGCAGCTGTCCCTTGTTGAGGGCTTGGAAGAAGCCTTCCCTCAGCCATCCACCCCCCCTGTCCAGCCAGCACAGAGGCAGCAGCAGGTGCCTGCATCCACCAGCACCACAGACCTGCTGTCTCTGACCAACGAGCTCTACATGAGTGTAGAGCTGCCAGGGACTAGAGAGGAGGTGCCTGCAGCAGCATCCTTCTCCAGTCACAGACAGCGCTTGACCCGCATGGTGGCTGACTACATGGGGTCCTTCACCGGGCTTGACAGTGTTGCCCCTGTTGATCCCATGGAGTATTGGGTCAAGCACCTGCCGATCTGGAGCGAGCTTGCGCAGTATGCCCTGGAAGTGCTCTCCTGCCCCCCTTCCAGCGTACTGTCAGAGCGTTGCTTCAGTGCAGCCGGTGGAGTCGTCACTGAGAAGCGATCTCGTCTGTCTCACAAGTCTGTGGACAGACTGACGTTTCTCAAAATGAACCAGGCTTGGGTGGAAGGCGAATTCCTGGCCCCTGTTGTCGGTGAGAGGGGGACATGAAGTGGCATACAGCCACACACACATTACAACTGCTGCTGCTGCTGCTGCTGTATTTCTTCCTGCTGTCTGTATGTTTCGGTGTCTCCACAGCCAGGGAACACATTAAAAGGTGCTGCTGCCCATGCACCACCAGCTATTTACGCTCAAAAATAGCTGCATTTCTGAAAAAAAAATGTAATAAGTTTGTGTTATTATTTTAGAGGTGTCCGGGTTGAAAACTGTGCTGTCCCAATTGTGTATTGGACACAATGTGGGCTTCACGACCGCTGTCTGGAACCTCATGGTGTTCATTTATGGCCCTGGTACCACCGCTAGGAACCAGGGCCTATTATGTCTTGCTGCCTGCCCTCCTGCCTGCTGCCTGCTGCCAGTCTGCCACACACTCATCCCAGGCCCCCCAGCCATCCCGAATCCTGCGGGACTGTCCCGATTTGGGGGGGCCCTCCCGCCATCCCGCGCTACCCCCCCAGTATCCCGGCCAGCTGGCAGTGAGAGGAGGCAAAAAAATGATTGCGGTGCCAGCCGCGTCAATGGGGGATGCGGGGCGGCATCATTCCTCCTTCCCTCTAAATAGGTGTCTAAATACTGTGTGATCCTCCTCCCCTCCCCGCCCGCTTGCAGAGAAAGTATGCGCAGTGGAGCGTGTGGGCATCTTACCATACATCTTCGGTTACCGGCAGCCTTTTCCCAAGCTGCTTCCTGTGACGTCATAGTAAACAGGAAGCAGCATGGAAAAGGCTGTCAGTATGTGAAGATGGAAGGTAAGATGCCCGCACGCTCCGCTGCACATACTTACTCTGCTTCTGCAAGCAGGGGGGGGGTTGTTTGATTTTAACTTTTTCCTCGCTGGGACGTTGCTGCAGGGCACTCATCTGCAGGAAAGTCTCTCCCACTCTGTCGGGAGATCAGCCACTGCAGCTCTGAGTGATCCTCTGCACACACGCGCCAGCTCCTTTCCTTTTAGTCACCTCTCCCTGGGTGGTCTCTCTCACCCTGCCTTCAGTGAGGTGATTCACGAGTGTTCCCTGCCTGTCAGAACGCTGCTCAGGCTAACTCCTGGAGAAGCAGCGCATATGGCAGGTTAGAGGGGACACTGGATGTCAAGTCTGCTGCCTTTGCTGCAACTCTCATCTTGCATTCCCCACTATATAAAACTCCAAACACCTCCCTATAGCCTACTCCTGCTGGGGGACTACAAGTACAGGCAAGTCCTGTCACCTTGTTTGAAGTTGATCCCCTCCAACCCACTAGCACCTTCCTCCCCACCTACTGGCAACCCCCTCCTACCCACTGGCACCCACCTCCCCAAGCCAAGCAACCCCCTCCTACCCACTAGCACCTTTCTCCCCACCTACTGGCACCCACCTCGCCAAGCAACCTCCTCCTACCCACTAAAACCTTTCTCCCCACCTACTGGCAAACACCTTCTACCCACTGGCACCCACCTCCCCAAGCCAAGCAACCCCCTCCTACCCACTAACACCTTTCTCCCCACCTACTGGCAAACACCTTCTACCCACTGGCGACCACCTCCCCAAGCCAAGCAACCCCCTCCTACCCACTAACACCTTTCTCCCCACCTACTGGCAAACACCTTCTACCCACTGGCACCCACCTCCCCAAGCCAAGCAACCCCCTCCTACCCACTAACACCTTTCTCCCCACCTACTGGCAAACACCTTCTACCCACTGGCACCCACCTCCCCAAGCCAAGCAACCCCCTCCTACCCACTAACACCTTTATCCCCACCTACTGGCAAACACCTCCTACCCACTGGCACCCACCTCCCCAAGCCAAGCAACCCCCTCCTACCCACTAACACCTTTCTCCCCACCTACTGGCAAACACCTTCTACCCACTGGCACCCACCTCCCCAAGCCAAGCAACCCCCTCCTACCCACTAACACCTTTCTCCCCACCTACTGGCAAACACCTCCTACCCACTGGCACCCACCTCCCCAAGCCAAGCAACCCCCTCCTACCCACTAACACCTTTCTCCCCACCTACTGGCAAACACCTTCTACCCACTGGCACCCACCTCCCCAAGCCAAGCAACCCCCTCCTACCCACTAACACCTTTCTCCCCACCTACTGGCACCCACCTTCTACCCACTGGCACCCACCTCCTCAAGCCAAGCAACCCCCTCCTACCCACTAACACCTTTCTCCCCACCTACTGGCAAACACCTTCTACCCACTGGCACCCACCTCCCCAAGCCAAGCAACCCCCTCCTACCCACTAACACCTTCCTCCCCACTTACTGGCACCCACCTTCTACCCACTGGCACCCACCTCCCCAAGCCAAGCAACCCCCTCCTACCCACTAACACCTTTCTCCCCACTTACTGGCACCCACCTTCTACCCACTGGCACCCACCTCCTCAAGCCAAGCAACCCCCTCCTACCCACTAACACCTTTCTCCCCACCTACTGGCAAACACCTTCTACCCACTGGCACCCACCTCCCCAAGCCAAGCAACCCCCTCCTACTCACTAACACCTTCCTCCCCACTTACTGGCACCCACCTTCTACCCACTGGCACCCACCTCCCCAAGCCAAGCAACCCCCTCCTACCCACTAACACCTTCCTCCCCACTTACTGGCACCCACCTCCTCAAGCCAAGCAACCCCCTACCCACTAGCACATTTCTCCCCACCTACTGGCACCCACCTTCCGTCCCAATCCAGTGGCACCCTCCTCCCTACCCACTGTCAACCCTCTTCTACCCACTGGCACCCACCTTCCGTCCCAATCCAGTGGCACCCTCCTCCATACCCACTGTCAACCCCCTTCTACCCACTGGCACCTACTTCCCCACCTAAAGGCACCCTCCTCCTATTCATTTGCAACCTTCTCCCTGCCCACTGGCACCCTCCTCCTTCCCACTGACACCTTCCTCCCCCACCCAGTGGCACCCTCCTTTCCACCCAGTGTAACTCTCTCCCACACACTGGCACCCTCCTTCAAAAGTAGGGGTGTGGCTTAAGGCCGCATAGGGGGCGTGGCTTAAGTGTCCCTCTTTCGCATCTTCAAATGTTGGGAGGTATGCTCATCCTCCTCACGCTGCCTGCTGTTGTATTTCCTCCTGCTGTCTGTGTCTCCACTGCCAGGGAACACATTAAAAGGTGCTACTGCCCATGCGCCACCAGCTATGTCTCGCTGCCCGCCTGCCTGCTGCCACTGCCACACACTCATCCTCCTCACGCTGCCTGCTGTTGTATTTCCTCCTGTTGTCTGTGTCTCCACTGCCAGGGAACACATTACAAGGTGCTGCTGCCCATGTGCCACCAGCTATGTCTCGCTGCCCGCCTGCCTGCTGCCACACACTCATCCTCCTCACGCTGCCTGCTGTTGTATTTCCTCCTGTTGTCTGTGTCTCCACTGCCAGGGAACACATTACAAGGTGCTGCTGCCCATGCGCCACCAGCTATTTACGCTCAAAAATAGCTGCATTATTTTGAAAAAAAATAATAATTATTTTAGAGGTGTCCGGGTTGAAAACTGTGCTGTCCCAATTGTGTATTGGACACAATGTGGGCTTCACGACCGCTGTCTGGAACCTCATGATGTTCATTTACGGCCCTGGTACCACCGCTAGGAACAAGGGCTTATTATGTCTCGCTGCCTGCCCTCCTGCTGCCAGTCTGCCACACACTCATCTTCCTCACGCTGCCTGCTGTTGTATTCCCTCCTGCTGTCTGTGTCTCCACTGCCAGGGAACACATTAAAAGGTGCTGCTGCCCATGCACCACCAGCTATGTCTCGCTGCCCGCCTGCCTGCTGCCACACACTCATCCTCCTCACGCTGCCTGCTGTTGTATTTCCTCCTGTTGTCTGTGTCTCCACTGCCAGGGAACACATTACAAGGTGCTGCTGCCCATGCGCCACCAGCTATTTACGCTAAAAAATAGCTGCATTATTTTGAAAAAAAAAATTAATTATTTTAGAGGTGTCCGTGTTGAAAACTGTGCTGTCCCAATTGTGTATTGGACACAATGTGGGCTTCACGACCGCTGTCTGGAACCTCATGGTGTTCATTTACGGCCCTGGTACCACCTCTAGGAACCAGGGCCTATTATGTCTTGCTGCCTGCCCTCCTGCCTGCTGCCAGTCTGCCACACACTCATCCTCCTCACGCTGCCTGATGTTGTATTTCCTCCTGCTGTCTGTGTCTCCACTGCCAGGGAACACATTAAAAGGTGCTGCTGCCCATGCGCCACCAGCTATGTCTCTCTGCCCGCCTGCCTGCTGCCACTGCCACACACTCATCCTCCTCACGCTGCCTGCTTTTGTATTTCGTCCTGTTGTCTGTGTCTCCACTGCCAGGGAACACATTACAAGGTGCTGCTGCCCATGCGCCACCAGCTATTTACGCTAAAAAATAGCTGCATTATTTTGAAAAAAAAAAATGTAAATTATTTTAGAGGTGTCCGGGTTGAAAACTGGGCTGTCCCAATTGTGTATTGGACACAATGTGGGCTTCATGACCGCTGCCTGGAACCTCATGGTGTTCATTTACGGCCCTGGTACCACCACTAGGAACCAGGGCCTATTATGTCTCGCTGCCTGCCCTCCGGCTGCCTGCTGCCAGTCTGCCACACACTCATCCTCCTCACGCTGCCTGATGTTGTATTTCCTCCTGCTGTCTGTGTCTCCACTGCCAGGGAACACATTAAAAGGTGCTGCTGCCCATGCGCCACCAGCTGTGTCTCGCTGCCCGCCTGCCTGCTGCCACTGCCACACACTCATCCTCCTCACGCTGCCTGCTTTTGTATTTCGTCCTGTTGTCTGTGTCTCCACTGCCAGGGAACACATTACAAGGTGCTGCTGCCCATGCGCCACCAGCTATTTACGCTAAAAAATAGCTGCATTATTTTGAAAAAAAAAATGTAAATTATTTTAGAGGTGTCCGGGTTGAAAACTGGGCTGTCCCAATTGTGTATTGGACACAATGTGGGCTTCATGACCGCTGCCTGGAACCTCATGATGTTCATTTACGGCCCTGGTACCACCGCTAGGAACCAGGGCCTATTATGTCTCGCTGCCTGCCCTCCTGCTGCCAGTCTGCCACACACTCATCCTCCTCACGCTGCCTGCTGTTGTATTTCCTCCTGCTGTCTGTGTCTCCACTGCCAGGGAACACATTAAAAGGTGCTGCTGCCCATGTGCCACCAGCTATGTCTCGCTGCCCGCCTGCCTGCTGCCACACACTCATCCTCCTCACGCTGCCTGCTGTTGTATTTCCTCCTGTTGTCTGTGTCTCCACTGCCAGGGAACACATTACAAGGTGCTGCTGCCCATGCGCCACCAGCTATTTACGCTCAAAAATAGCTGCATTATTTTGAAAAAAAATAATAATTATTTTAGAGGTGTCCGGGTTGAAAACTGTGCTGTCCCAATTGTGTATTGGACACAATGTGGGCTTCACGACCGCTGTCTGGAACCTCATGATGTTCATTTACGGCCCTGGTACCACCGCTAGGAACAAGGGCTTATTATGTCTCGCTGCCTGCCCTCCTGCTGCCAGTCTGCCACACACTCATCTTCCTCACGCTGCCTGCTGTTGTATTACCTCCTGCTGTCTGTGTCTCCACTGCCAGGGAACACATTAAAAGGTGCTGCTGCCCATGCACCACCAGCTATGTCTCGCTGCCCGCCTGCCTGCTGCCACACACTCATCCTCCTCACGCTGCCTGCTTTTGTATTTCGTCCTGTTGTCTGTGTCTCCACTGCCAGGGAACACATTACAAGGTGCTGCTGCCCATGCGCCACCAGCTATTTACGCTAAAAAATAGCTGCATTATTTTGAAAAAAAAATGTAAATTATTTTAGAGGTGTCCGGGTTGAAAACTGTGCTGTCCCAATTGTGTATTGGACACAATGTGGGCTTCATGACCGCTGCCTGGAACCTCATGGTGTTCATTTACGGCCCTGGTACCACCACTAGGAACCAGGGCCTATTATGTCTCGCTGCCTGCCCTCCTGCTGCCTGCTGCCAGTCTGCCACACACTCATCCTCCTCACGCTGCCTGCTGTTGTATTTCCTCCTGCTGTCTGTGTCTCCACTGCCAGGGAACACATTAAAAGGTGCTGCTGCCCATGCGCCACCAGCTATGCCTCGCTGCCCGCCTGCCTGCTGCCAGTCTGCCACACACTCATCCTCCTCACGCTGCCTGCTGTTGTATTTCCTCCTGCTGTCTGTGTCTCCACTGCCAGGGAACACATTACAAGGTGCTGCTTCCCATGCGCCACCAGCTATTTATGCTCAAAAATAGCTGCATTATTTTGAAAAAAAAAATTATTTTAGAGGTGTCCGAGTTGAAAACTGTGCTGTCCCAATTGTGTATTGGACACAATGTGGGCTTCACGACCGCTGTCTGGAACCTCATGATGTTCATTTACGGCCCTGGTACCACCGCTAGGAACCAGGGCCTATTATGTCAGTCACATCACACTGCCTGACACACACTACTCCTCCTCCTGTAGCTTCATTGAGCTTCTGCTGTCTGTGTGCTGCTACCACTGCCAGGGAGAACAGAAGAAGAACTATTTTCTGCTGCCACCCACTCTCCTACCAGCTATTACCACACTACAATAGCTGCAACTACTTCCTCCTCCTGCTGATGTCTGTGTTTTACCACCGCCAGGGTACACAGAAAAAGGTGCTGTGGCTTGCAATGTGCCACTACCTATTATGCCATCAACACAAATATAACTATGGTGTTATTAAAATAAAATATTTCCACAAATGAAGTAAAAAAAAATATTACAAAAGAAAGGAAAACGAAGAAGAAGAAGAAGAAGAAGAAGAAGAAGAAGAAGAAGAAGAAGAAGAAGAAGAAGAAGAAGAAGAAGAAGAAGAAGAAGAAGAAGAAGAAGAAGAAGAAGAAGAAGAAGACTTCCAACTTACAACTATTTTGGACACACCTTCTCATGCAAACACTTTTCATGAAGTTAATTTACTATTTTTGATAGCTTTTTTTATAACTACTACATCACCACATAATCACTTGATGTTTTTCTTCATAAAAAAGGTGGTTTCATGCATTATTGACCTTCAATACAAGTTTTAAAAGCTATTTAAGACCAGCTCGAATATTTTACTCGAATACAGACTCGGATAGTGACGTCGGATATCCGAGTTCGAATCGGATATTCGATTAACTCGAATATCGAACTGCGAGTGAATTCGGATAGTTTACTATCCGAATTCGACCAAACTCGAATAGGATAATGAGGTATCCGATCAACACTGCTCAGGAGACTTATGTCCCCTGCCACCAATCACCCCTGTCGCTGGGACCATCAGGATCGCGGGCTTCCGCCTGCACTATTGCGCGCACAGCCTCGTAAACTGCATGGATGTGAGTCTCAAGTCCCTGCGGCTGTAGCAGCACCAGCCGCAAACTTGAGACTCACATCCGTGCGGCTAAAATAGTTAACTAAGTTGTGGTTTATTTTCAGTTATGTGTGAAGGAGAGTCGCAACCTGTGACACACAAGTGCCTTCCTAATTCACAAAGCTAGGGTGAATAGTAGAAAGATGAATGGCAGGCAACTAGAGTTATTCTTGGATAGGAATATAATGTATTAAATGTTAATATTACATATAGTAAATACAAATTTAGTGTTTTGAGTTAAATGCGGTTTATTAAAAATAAAAGTTTTCCATCTGTGCACCCTGATTTCCGCAACTAAGTTTTACAGCATTTCAGCCCCTACAGACAGCTCTATGCAACATGCCAGCATCACTAACTGTGCACTCTATATATATATATATATATATATATATATATATATATATATATATATATATATATATATATATATATACACACATACATATTCATTGCTGCTTCTTGCTTGTCAGCTTTCTCGGGGGGGATATTCTAGTGGCATAATCGTATTTGTACAAACGAAATGCTTAAAACACAATGACATACACATTGTACTGTATATAGCTATATTTCTGGGTGTTAATGCTGCAGACAGATAATAACTTCTGGAGTCAGAATAAAAGTAATGTAGAGAAAGCAGAGCTAGAGCAACACTGGCAATTAGACATACTATTCCACCATACTGAAAATGTTACGTTGAAGAAAATAATAAAAAAGCTCATTAAAAATGAAGGTGCCATATTATGTGTGCAGTATATGTGAGTGTCCTATTTTTATTTTTAAACAAAAGGATAAAAGCGCTCGCTTCACAACAATAGCTTCAATGGAAGACTGAAGTTAAACAATCAATAGTCCACAATTAGCAGGTGCTGCAATTAAGTCTCTGGGTTAAGCCAGCATTAAAAAGTCAAGAAATGATAATTGCGCTCTCAGCATAGATTCATCCACCTCTCCCCCCTTCATGGACTCACTCACCAGACGTTGCGGTCTATAGCCAGACCAAGTCACGCTTCTGGGGTGTATGGCCCTCCGTCGCCCCACGATCACAGCTGATTCCACTCCTTGGTAGATGCAAGACTGTTTCCGTAACTGGTTTAGTCCTTGGATGGGATGGGCGGAAAAAGAAAAAAAGGAAGACCAGCCTCCTATAGTGTAATTCCGTTTTATTAAAAGATGAGTAAAATACGTTAAAAACGTAAAAAAATTGAGCCAGCAATGTTTGAAAACACTTGGGCTTATAGGTGGAATCAATTACAGGCGGCCGCCAGATACCCACTTCACCCGTCAGTGTAATACCGTATACATGCTGCTCAATTCCGCCGAGACGCCAGGTGACTCCTTGGCGCTCGTTCTGCTCTGTACGTCGCGTCACTTTCTTCACTTAAAACTTTGTTCCTGACTGAGAACCTGTCATTAATTTCTATAGGCAGATCTAACAATGCATTCAAGCAACAGTAGTGGGAATGTTCTGCACAGCAGTGTGCTCTGTATGCATGCAGTGATTTATTTATCAGTGGTAGAGCTAGCAGTGGTGTTTATTGTTCCTCTTATTGAACACAGTTCCCAAGTAAAAAGCTGCAGGACTCAGAGATCAAAATGTAATGCATTAATGACAAGGTGAAAAAAGTGTTGCAAAACTGCAAAATATATTTACCATTTTGGGAATCTTTTTAGGCTTTGTGATTGGCAGGGAAAGACAGGGAATTGCTGATCAGGCAGTGGCCCCTGTATCAGGTTGCACCAGTGGCTACCAAAGCATGTAAGAGGAAGGGGTGAGCATTGCAATGGTGCTGCATGAGATGGGGAGAACAGTTTCTAGGCTAACCCCCCCCCCTCAAGTAACCCCTAACAAACCTTTGTTTGGCTAGGTAGTCATGTCTCCCCGGATACCAGGGTTGGGAAACTATGTACTCCCAGATATCAGAATTAGAATCTGGGTGCTCCCAGATATCAGAATTAAATAGCCATGTTCCCCAGATATCAGAAAAATGAAAATGTGTGCCCCCAGATATCTGGGTTTGGTAGATGTGTGCTCCCAGATATCAGCATTAAGTAAACTGGACCCACCTTAGACACCAGAATGAAGTAGTTCATTGCACATCTCTCCAAAATATCAGCATTAAATAGCCTGGTGATGGTCCTCCCTTCCCTCCCCAAATATCAGACTTAAAGAGACACTGAAGCGAAAAAAAAAATGATGATATTATGATTTGTATGTGTAGTACAGCTAAGAAATAAAACATTAAGATCAGATACATCAGTCTAATTGTTTCCAGTACAGGAAGAGTTAAGAAACTCTAGTTGTTATCTCTATGCAAAAAAGCAATTAAGCTGTTCAACTTTCAAAGTCCTGGAGAGGGCTGTTATCTGACTTTTATTATCTCAAGTGTTATCGGACTATTTACTTTTCCTCTGGCAGAGGAGAGGTCATTAGTTCACAGACTGCTCTGAAAGAATGATTTTGAATGCTGAGTGTTGTGTAATCTTCACATATTATAGAATGATGCAATGTTAGAAAAAACACTATATACTTGAAAATAAAAATATTAGAATATTTTCTTTGCTGCTAAACTTCTAGTAATTATTCATAGTACACAACCAATTCATTATATAATTTTTTTTTTCGCTTCAGTGTCTCTTTAAGCAGTCTGGTGTTCCCTGTCAGACATCCAAGTTATGTGGATTTGAGAGATAGAATGTACCTTGAAAAATAAACACAGAAAAAAGAGAAGCCGGAACAGTGTCGTATTTACTGAAAAATGGTGTAAGAGTAGGTAAGTTGGTAACCAGTACTCATGAAATGAGGTTGCTTGGGTAGGCAACTAAATAATAAGGTATGTGGACTGGGGTTAGATGCAGTCTCTTGAGTTGTGTTAGCTCTCTTCGGTAAACGATGGTCACCAGTGCAGGTCCGTACAGTTGGAGGTCTCCCTTCAAGGGAGGGTAGACAATATTATCATTATAGATTTATATTGCGATATAAGCAGTTGGAAAGTAGTGCCTCTCTCCCTATGTCTATCCATGTTAAGTAGCCTAGTGCCACCCATATACACCACCAGATATCAGAATGAAGTAGCCTTGTGTGCCTCTGTATTAACAACCCCCATATTAGAATTAATAAGCATGCCCCCCTCCCCCCAAAACAAAATCACTATTATGTAGCCTAGTGTGCCCCTCTCAGATAAGAAATTTAGATAGCCATGCACCCTTCTACATTCAACCCAAAATTCAGAGCAAGCAGCAGCGACGTGTGGTGGAGTTCCTCACTTGGCTCTCTTCCCGCTTTGCTCTCTCCTCCATTCCCAGCAGCCTAGCCTCCTTATGTTCCCGCCCCAACACTGCCACGGTAAAGGGGGCCTTTTCAGCTCCAGGCAGATGTAGTGGAGACCATGGGGCCCTTCTCCTATGGACCTGTGACCCCTGCAACTACATCACTGTTCTTCATATTTGAAGACATAACAACTAAATTAGTTTAGGTAGTCCATTTAATGGCTAACTGTGCAAGATTTATTTGCAAGCTTTCAAAACATTATGTTTCTTCTTAAGAAAAAAAAAGAAATAAAGAAAGAAAGATAAAGTTTCTTAAAGAAAGAAAGAAGAAAGAAGAAACTTTTTGTACAGTTAGTCATTCAAGGTATTACCTAAACAACTTTTGTTGTTATGGCTTCAGATTCTCGCTCTCTAACACCGGACCACAACCAACTGTTCATATTGTAAACTCCATAATTTTCTGGACTAAGAAAGAAGGTCACATTTCGAACACACTGCTGTCATACTGCCAGCCTGACTTCTGCCACACCCCCAGTCATGAATGCCATGAAGGATTCATAAGCAGAAGACGCATTATTAAAACCACACTGGTCCTTTTTTTTGACTACTTACTTTCATATTAGCATCTGAAAATAAGCTAAACCTTTACTTTTGAAAGGGAATAAAGTTTGCACTTACATAAAATGATTTTAGTAAATAAATGCATATATTTACACAGATCTGTACATCAGGCCTAAAAGCACAAGGAACCCATACAAAACAAAGAGGGAAATGGAAGTTTATTTATAAAAAAATGGACTGTCCTTACAGATTTCCCACAGTGCTCTGCCTTTTTCTGGCAACAAAGAAGCATTACAACCCAACATTATTAGAGTGCCTTCTCCTGTTATGCAATGTAACCCCACATGGTAGGTCACGTGACAAGAGAAGGGGCTGTAGTAGTGGAAATCAGATAGATCATTAGTGAGCTTGTAGAGGGGAGTTACTTCTTTTCCATGCTCTGCTTGTGCTATGCTGCACTTCAGGGGGCACGCCCCAGGTCTCCATGAGACCCAAAGTGGACCCCCTTATCGCTGTTAGCTGTTGTCAGCAGCTGCAATTCATAGCTTAACTGTAATGATCAGTGTCAGCACACAGAGATAATCTGATTATTGGTGATCTGCAGTATCACCAAAAATACAGATATATACCTGATTATGGATGATCTGCAGAATCACCAATAATACAGATATATTACTAACCTCTGGACACCTGTATATATAGTGAGTGTTTGGTGCAACAGTAATAACTTTGAGTAAACCACCTGATGAGCAGGTGGTCCTTGGCAGTATGGGCAATACTGCTCTTTTGAGAAGCACGAGAACCTTCCAGCAGCCTGAGACCTTCCAAGGGGTGGAGTCTCAGGCTGAAGGTAGGAAGGGCCAGTGAGTGAGTGACACCTGAAGGCGGATGTCACTAGCTGGTCTGGAGACTATCTCTTAAAGGAGAGAGATAGCTCTCGAGGTCAGGCAAGCCAGGTCAGCAACACACGGACAGACAAAGTACAAAGACAGAAGGCTTATTCGGTATCCAAGACAGGCAGGGTTGGCAACGGATAATCAGATGTGCGTGGTACCGAATCAGAGAGCGGAGGGATTTTCAGGAAAGCAATAGGTCATAACAGATATCAAACAATGCCTAGTCTTGGGTGTGAGGTCCGTGGTCTCTACACCCTGGAACTAGTCTGAAGTATAACAGAATGATAACACAAGTTCCCTAATCTTGGGTGTGAGGTCCGTGGTCTACCCTGGAACTAGTCTGAAGTATAACACAATAATAACACAGTAGTAATCTGGCTCAGTGTGAATTCCCAGGTCCTCCTGGTTCAAACACACTGTTGCATCTGACTAAGGTCTGAGTGCTTCCAAGTAGTGTTCGCAACGGCAGACAACTTGAGACTGGCCAGCAGTAACTATATATAGAGCAGCGCTCTCTGGCGCCACCCCTAAGTGATGGACCAATAGTCACTTGCTCTGAGGTCAGCTGACCAGCCTAGTCAGCTGATCCCCCCTTGGCCGTCATAAAAGTTCTGCCTCCCATCACGCGCGCGCGTATTCCTGAATCTGTGTGAACTAACAGACCCAGCCACACCAGACGCATGCTTCTACGTGCAAACCACCGCACTAGACGCGGAATCAGCCACCTTGCTGTCAGCACACGCGGCGGCTTTTCCGCGTTCTCTCACATTAACCCTTTCAGGGCTTCTAGTGAAGTGAATCCAAGTAAAACCTTTTTTTCCCATAAACTGTAATGAAGACATTTTTTTCCCCGAAGGTTATCACACGGGTCAGATAAAAATGACGCACAGCGCCGGGGGAATACAAATGGTGCCGCATAAACGTATATTATATATATTATATAACTCTATTTAGCGTTATAAGTGTTAAAAAATGGCGCATGCAGGGTGCCTTACACTTGCTAATGCTATAAATAGCGTTATAAGTGTTAAAAATACAGGGGGACTAGTGTTAGGCAGCAGGATCCAGGAGGGGTCTTTGAGAGGCAGCGGGACACTGGTGTAAGGCAGCGGGCAGGGACGGATCTACACCAAGGTCAGGTCAGGTTTTGGCTCCTAAAGGTCAGGTTTTGGCGCCTAAACTGCCATTCCCCATCCAAATTTTGCTGCCTTTTTAAGAATTCAACAAACTGCTCCTGGGGCAAGAGACCCGCCTGCCCCCCCCCCCCCCTAGATCCGTCCATGGCAGTGGGGTGGAGAGAATAGGATTAGGTGGAGGGAGGATGTGTGCATATGCATACATTACCTTGTCCCAGCCGGCGATCGCTCCTTCACTTCTTCAGTTAGTTTGCTGTAGTCCTGCATCCAACTAATCACCATGTTGCTTCAGTCCCCGCATGGTGGATTGGCTGGCTGCCTGACTCCTGCAAACTAACTACAAAGTGAAGGAGCGGTGGCGATCGCCGGATAAGGTAATGTATGCATATGCACACATCCTCCCTCCACCTAATCCTACTCCCTCCACCCCGCTGCCTAACACCAGTGTCCCACTACCTCTCCCCCCCACCCCCTCTGCCTAATACTAGCCCCCTGCATTTTTTAATGGCACACCATTTTGCAGATAAATGTATCATAAAACATTATTTACCGTTTTAATGTATTTACATTAAAACAGTAAATAGCGTTTTACGATACATTTATAGTCTGAACGGTGTGCCATTTTTAACTGGACCCAGGTTATCATGCCATGGTTAATTTTTAGAGCAGAGAGGAAGTTCTGAGTTTAGTTCCACTTTTAAAAAAATAATTACCAAAACATACTTACCTTTAATTAATGATCTCATGCTAATATCGCCTTAAAAATGTCCGATGCCAATATCCTCAGGAATTTGAATGAAGAGTCCTCTGACAAGCATCTGCACATGTTGCACTCCCAGTGCTAAAATCCTCCCTAGACAGGAAGGAGTTCGGAAGCCGATGCCCATATATGGGCAGTGATGTCCTTAAGATGGCTGCTAGGGATCTCCAAGTCACTGCTAAGGCTAAGGTTATAAAACCTAATAATGTTTAATATAATGGAGGGTCATTCATGCTATAAATCTATTGATGCTAGATAGATTTCTGCTGAAATCCATTGATATTCAGTTTGCTGCATGTTTCGATCTCTATCAAATCAATTTCCAGTAAGGGAGGCTTGGCATTTTGGGCGGTAATTGATCAGTGTATGCCCAGCTTATGTCAATTTTGTGTACAGACTAGAGTTGTATTTTGCCTTTTTTAGGTGTCGTGCTCTAGCATGCCATCAAAAATTACTGCCTGAGGATTCACCTACTGGTTGAGTTGAAATGTTGCATTTTGCATCTTCCTAATTAATTACAGGGATGATGCCATGAAAATAAAATATGTTTTCTACAAATTAAGAAGTAAAAAAACCCTAGAAATATAAATAAAAATGTATATGTTTCCTTTACCAGCCAAACAAGTTTCAAATTTCATCCATGGGGCCAGGGGAGGACTGGGACCTTTTGGCCTGGGGGGACAACACAAACTAGAGGCCCGTTTCACGGCATCCCCAGCCCAAAGCCATATCTTTCTTGTGTGCAAATCTTCAAATTGTGATGACTAACAGCCCCAGACACACACACACACACACACACGCACGCACGCACGCACGCACGCACACACACACACACACACACACACACACACGCACACACACGCACGCACACTATGTACCTGATGCCTAACCCCATTTCTCCGCACAATCTACCTGGCTGTGTCTGATGCCTAACCTTAAAGGAGTTATCAGGCTTTTTTTTTTTTTATGAAAATAAGTGCTACTTACCCAGGGCTCGTCCACCCCCAAGCTCCCAGCATGTCCCTTGCCGCAGCTCTGCAGTCAGCTGTTCGCTGCCGCTGCCTCCCAGCCCCCGGCGATGACGTCAGGCCGACTGCGCCTGTGCGAGCGGCACTGTCAATCACCGCCACATGGACCAGAGCATACTGTGCAGACGCAGAACTACTGCACCTGCGCAGTACACTCCGGTCCACG
The DNA here is from genome assembly GCF_040937935.1 of Hyperolius riggenbachi. Lineage (NCBI taxonomy): Eukaryota > Metazoa > Chordata > Amphibia > Anura > Hyperoliidae > Hyperolius > Hyperolius riggenbachi. The sequence goes on from NC_090654.1 coordinate 140,525,214, forward strand.
TGGCGGTGATTGACAGTGCTGCTCGCACAGGCGCAGTACAGGCCGACATCCAGGTCGGACTGGTGCCATCGCCGGGGACAGGGAGGCAGCGGCAGCGAATGGCTGACTGCAGAGCTGCGGCGAGGGACATGCTGGGAGCGTGGGGCTGGAGGTAGCACTTATTTCATTAAAAATGCCTTATAACTCCTTTAAACAACCCCCCCCCACACACACACACACAAACCTACCTACCTGGTGATGCCTAACCCCACTCCTGCCCACCCACCATACAAACTACTTGTCTGACACCTACCTCCCCCCCCTCCAACTACCTGTTTGACAGTGCCTAACTGCCTGCCTCCCCCCTCCCCTGCCGCCAATCACACCACAAGAAGAAAAAATGTTCCCCCTCAGGCAGGGCCGGATTTGTACTCTTTACCGCCCAAGGCCACTGTCACCAGCCACCCCCCTTCGTTATAGGTGGCGATTTGACTCCCTTAATCCCCCCTTTTTCCCACCCCCCTTCAGTATAGGTAGCCAGCTCGCCTTCACACCACAGCATTCATCAGTGTCATTCATTTCTCCACTCATCTCCAGTGCAGAAGCTTCCTCTTCCTTTCTGTCTCCAATGCTGCCTAAGTTCATACCCGCCAGCCACAATGCGAACGTGCACAGAGAGCAAGGTGGCTGCTGCACAGGCAGCTAGCAGCAGAGTACAGGTGCTTGCCTGATCTCCCTGCATTGCAGAATTTGCCAGCTTGCACCAGTTTAGTCTGCTGCTTTTGTGCCCTTGCTCCTGTGGTGCCCTAGGCCATGGCCTAGGCGGCCTTGCCCTAAATCCGGCCCTGCCCTCAGGCCAGGGTCAGAATGGGGATGATTATCACACAAAAAAAACCTCAAAGGGCACTGGCCTGGGCAGAGAATTGAATTTGACAGCAGTAGCAGGCAGGCAGGCAGCAAAGTGTGATTAACTCAGTGACAAGAAGGGAGAAGAAGTACAGAAACAAAATTTATAAAAACCACCGGACCTCCTCTATCCTCCCGTCTCCTCGGTCCTACACCTCCTCCTCCACCACAGCAGCAAGCAGCTATAGGTGGCATCTCCGACTCCCAGCCCCCAGAGTGTCCGACTCCTCCAGCCAGGACAGCCAGCCAGCCACTCGTAGCCGCAGCTCCAGGCCCCCAGCCCCCCCAGCACAGAAAGCTGAAGAGTGAGACAGCTCACTCTGACGACACCTCAGGCACAGCAGCACAGGGGAGGACTGTGTCCGACTCCTCCAGCCAGCCACTCGTAGCCGCAGCTCCAGGCCCCCAGCCCCCCCAGCACAGAAAGCTGAAGAGTGAGACAGCTCACTCCGATGACACCGCAGGCACAGCAGCACGTTGCGGGCGGCAATGGCTCCAGGCGGGGGGCGGTGTCAAGCAGGGTCAACCCACCGGGCCGGAGAGGACCTAAGCTATTTGTGTCCTTGTGCCGCTCACATCCACCGCAGGCGCAGCCACGCACAAGGGCACACCACGGCCGGCCGCCACAGCCCCTTCTCTGATTGGATACTTTAACTTGCCGGGAAATATCGCGCCAGGTTGCGATCCCCACTGCGAACCTGTCACCTGTGGTATGTCTGCGGCCGCTGCGTATAGCGGTGGCCGGCCCTAATTACTTAAGATTCGGGCGGCCCGGGGGGCAATTGCCCCCCGTCCCCCTGGGCCAGTCCTCCCCTGCATGGGGCCAACAAGGCCAAAGGATCTGATGCTTGCTCTCAGCCAGGTTAAATCATCTACCATCTCCCCCTCCTCCACTTTCATTGCACACCACACTGACTCTCGTTAATGCGCACGACAAATCTGAAGAGTCATTTAGCACTGGATCACCTAATCCCTTTCTTTCACCTTTTCCTTCCAGCTAATGTAGAAGAAGCGCTTCCATCAAGCAGGTGACAGGAAGATAACTTGTAATCATTTATCCCAGAGTGAGAAGCGCAGCATTTTTTTCAGGATAAGCTCCTGCCAGTTAACGTCGGCATGCCTGAGATCTGCAAGGGATATTTATATCGCAGTGCCAATAAACAAGTTCTTGTTCTACGAGAGGTAAAATTATCTGCATGTTTAATCCTGACAGCCAGTCTCCCACTCGCCTCGCTGCTCATTAAGAGACAAGCAGGTACCACATGAGAGTCACACAACATCTGTTGCTGGGAGAATGCGCGCTGGGATGTTGGAGTGGTATTGTTAACCCTTGCGTGTTTAGATGCAAGCACAGGGACATTTTACAGACTCTCAAGGTTATATGGAGAATGTTCCATTCGTGAAGCATTGGCTGTAGAAAAAGTTCCTTTTATTTTGAAGGCACATTTGTCATCATATTCACAGACACATTTGCCCTATCCGAAACGATAAAAACTGCAAATGCATTTGTTCTGTTCAGTGGCATTTGCTATAGTTTTTAAGCAGCAAATAGTTACTCTGCAGCAATAATTCACTATTTAAAATGTGACACCCACCTGGCATCTCTGGATTCATCTTCACTAAGGGCTCTTTTTGTGCTTTTATTATCATTTGTGATGCGTAAACGTTTAAGAACTGACAGACTATTTAAAGAACTAGTAAGGGCCCGTTTCCACTAGTGCGGTGCAATTTCTTTGCGGAAAAGGCATAAACAAATTTGCATGCGGATGAAAATTTGTATGCGTTTGTATGCACATTTTCAGAGTTTGATTCAAGTCAAATTTAGAGTAGCTTACAATCTAATTCCTGCTGTCATGTCAGTAGCTTTACTTAGTTTACAATCTAATCCCTTTCATGGTGCCACCATGATTTCACTAACTGTACTCAGACGAGTTTTCCAAGGTACACTTAGCAGTCATGCATGCTGATACACTTGACTTTGGGCCTTGCAATATCTGATAATGCAAAGGTCCCTGCACATGCTGTTGCTTTAAATGTATCAGGAGGCTCTACCTGCAGCCACTTCTAAGACAGCTGCTCTTTGTAACGATGCACTTAGCGATCATGCACGCTGAGACACTTGGTTTTGGGCTTTGCAATATCTGATAATGCAAAGGTCCTTGCACGTGTTGTCACTTTAAATGTATCAGGAGGCTCTGGACTGGAGTTTACAGAGTTTACAAGTATACAATCTTATTCCTGCCACCATGTCAGCAGCTGTATGTAGGGGAGCTTACAATCTAATCCCTGCCCCCATGTCAGTAGCTGTACTTGGGGGATCTTACAATCTAATCCCTGCCCCCATGTCAGTAGCTGTACTCTATAGATCTTACAATCTATTCCTTGCCGTCATGTCACCAGCTGTCCTCATAGGAGCACTATAGGCTGGTTTGAAGGCAGTGGAGCAAAGACAAAATAACGATGTGCAGGGAGAAGACAGAGAGCGATAGACCATGAGCCAGCTGAAGAGTATACTCAGCACACAGGCCCAGGAAAATGAGAGGAGAACTGGATGGGGAAGAAGAAGAGTAGGCGGCAAATCAATTTGAGGAGAATTCCTCCCCCACCTAGTGATGGACGTAATGACCTAATTACGATTACGCACAATTTCGTGTAATTAGCGAAAATTACGATTATGGCCATAATCGAAAATTTGTAATTCCGTGAAATTTCGTGTTTATGCAGAATTTTGGAATTATGATTGTTTTTCGTGATTACTATTGTTTTAGTAACAAAAAAGAATCGGAATTCCGTGTTTAACGCAGAAATTCTGCTGTTCTCGAAAATTGTGTTCCAGTCCAGAGCCTCCTGATACATTTAAAGTGACAACACGTGCAGGGACCTTTGCATTATCAGATACTGCAAAGCCCAAAACCAAGTGTCTCAGCGTGCATGATCGCTAAGTGCATCGTTACAAAGAGCAGCTGTCTTAGAAGTGGCTGCAGGTAGAGCCTCCTGATACATTTAAAGCAACAGCATGTGCAGGGACCTTTGCATTATCAGATATTGCAAGGCCCAAAGTCATGTGTATCAGCATGCATGGCTGCTAAGTGTACCTTGGAAAAGAGCACTTGTCTTAGAAGTGGCTGCAGGTAGGGCCTCCTGATACATTTAAAATTTAAAGCGACAGCACGTGCAGGCGCCTTTGCATTATTAGTAATTGAAATCAGTAATTGCAATCAATGAGTTACTTTCCTGAGTTTAATAATTACATAAATTTCCATATATACTATTAAAAATGAAACTACGTTTTCGTAATTAAAATAACAGTTTCTATAGAAAATACGAAATTATGAAATTTTGCGTTAAACACGAATTTGCGCCAAAGTGCGAAATTACGTGATAGAAATTTAGCTTACAGAATTCCAAATTACTGTTTGTATGGCAATTACAAAATTACAAATTCGCAACGTAGTGGCAAAATTCACGTCCGTAATTACGGAAACTCAAAATTACGCAAATTTGGGCACAACACTACCCCCACCAAATAATTCAGAAGGGGTCATTGTTGATCATGGGGCAGCTGGTGATAGTTGGCCTAGGGCGGTAAAAAGTACAAAATCGGCCCTGGTTCTGTATGTTATAACACACACCTGTAATGGTTTTTATCAAGCTCGTGCCCCGGATCTATTGCTGTGGTGCCTTGAACATGTCCCCTCAAAGTGCCTGCCACCTGTGTGCCGTGAATCAACAGCATCCCAGTTGCTATGGTGTTGCAGTGCCATCATCTTTGTGGGCGGTGCAAGGAAGGCTGGCCACACTGTGTAATACAGAACCAAGTCCTCCTCCTGTTACGGCTTTAGATGAGTCTGCATGGCCCTCCCCTTTTGAAGCTGCTCTACCTAACTGAACAATGATAACCTGGGCACTGAAGGGCAGCATTGCTATTTATTGCCTGCAGTGCCAATCCTGGTGGAGGGTGTGGTTTCCAAAGTGTAAAGGCAGGGTGTGAGTGTGTTTACAGTTTCACCCCCTGCATGATCATGAGGTTTTCTGGGGGCTGCTGGCTGCAGCACATGCCTGCACCCTATAATCCTGCACAGCCTAGCACAGCCCCGAAGAAGCCAGGCAAGTCTGCACAGAGGCCTGCCTGTTTCCTCAAGTCACTGAAAAAACAGTTGCCTTAAAGAGAACCCGAGGTGTGTTTAAAGAATGTTATCTGCATACAGAGGCTGGATCTGCCTATACAGCCCAGCCTCTGTTGCTATCCCAAACCCCACTAAGGTCCCCCTGCACTCTGCAATCCCTCATAAATCACAGCCATGCTGTGAGGCTGTGTTTACATCTGTAGTGTCAGTCTCAGCTGCTCCCCCGCCTCCTGCATAGCTCCGGTTCCTGCCCCCGTCCCTTCCCTCCAATCAGCAGGGAGGGAAGGGATGCAGGCGGGGACTGGAGTTCTGCAGGAGGCGGGGAGAGCAGCAGACTGACACTATAGAGATAAACACAGCCAGCTCTGACAAGCTGTTTGTCAGCAGCGTGGCTGTGATTTATGAGGAATTGCAGAGTGCAGGGGGACCTTAGGGGGGTTTGGGATAGCAACAGAGGCTGGGCTGTATAGGCAGATCCAGCCTCTGTATGCAGATAATATTCTTCAAACCCACCTCGGGTTCTCTTTAAAGGGATACTGTGGGGGGGGGTCGGGGAAAAATGAGTTGAACTTACCCGAGGCTTCTAATGGTGACCCGCAGATACCCTGTGCCCGCGCAGCCACTCACCGATGCTCTGGCCCCGCCTCCGGTTCACTTCTGGAATTTCAGACTTTAAAGTCTGAAAACCACTGCGCCTGCATTGCCGTGTCCTCGCTCCCGTTGATGTCACCAGGAGCGTACTGTGCAGACACAGACCATACTGGGCCTGCACAGTACGCTCATGGTGACATCAGCAGGATCGAGGACACGGCAACGCAGGCGCAGTGGTTTTCAGACTTTAAAGTCTGAAATTCCAGAAGTGAACCGGAGGTGGGGCCGGAGCATCGGTGAGTGGCTGCGCGGGCACAGGAGCACGCCCGGATTTACATCACCGGAGCCCATAGGCACAGATATCCTTGCACACTATACTTTGCCCTCCATGGACCTACAAACCCCCACCAACCTGCACTGCAAGTGAGCTAGCTGTCGCAACTGTCACATCTCCCTTATTTCCTTTGCCTGTCATAGCTACAGGTGTCCCTTAGCAATATGTAGCCAGAGGTACGCTTTGCATTAAGTAGCTAGTGGTGCCCCCAACTGATGGAAGATCTCATCAGTGGAATGCAGAGGGTCGGGTGAGTAACCTCTTTTACGCTCTGCTTGGGACTTTACATAGGACAGGAGGGAGGGAAGCACTAGGGGAGGGGAGTGAGCCGCCCTTCCATCATCAGGCGCCTGTAGGCACGTGCCTACAGTGCCTTATGGTAAATCCGACCCTGCACAGGAGGTCTGCGGGGGACCATTAGAAGCCCCGGGTAAGTTCAACTCATTTTCCCCGACCCCTACAGTATCCCTTTAACTGCTATAGCTGTGTAGTAAGCATGAGTGCCTCTATCTAGGCACTGCACTACATTGTTAATGCAGGAAACAGGAGCTTTGTAACCTCACAAAATAAAGGGCATCTATAACTTTATTAAAATGTATTCTTAAGCTGTGAGTTTGCAAGCAAGAAATGCATGGGCTAACATAAACTCTAGTGTACGACTGCTAATATCACAAATGAGTTGTTTGCTGCGGAAGACACACAATTTGCATGAACCGTGTGTTTTCATTCTATTCTTTTTTTTCTTCCATTTTCAATCAAATGAAATTAATTATCATCTGTTGCCAGGCAGATGGTGAATCCCAGCTGTTCCATTGTAATTTTTTGAGCCTCTAATTAAAATAATTCCTCTCCTAGCTAAGAGCAGCCTGCGTTGGGCGGAGCCATCTGTATCAAGCTGGCCACTAAAGTGAGAACGCTAGACAAACTAGCTCATTATAGTGAAAATTTCCAAGGAACACACCCAGGAAGACTACTGACTCATCCATAGTGCCAGGTCAGCTGCTGGTGTTGGTCCACTGTGTTTTATCAAGGGCAGGGTCAATGCAGCTAGCTATCAGGAGATTTTGGAGCACTTCATGCTTCCATCTGCTGAAAAGCTTTTTTTTTTTTTGTATGAAATTCTTTATTAAACGATTGTAGTTTACAATACATGGAATATTTGTCAACATGACCCACCGTATCACAATTGTTTACATTGAGATATTCAAAGAAATACATTCAAATAAACACATTCTTTCTTGTAGCATATCCAACACTCAGGTATAGCCATACCTTGTTGGATGTTTCCTGAAATATCTATAAGATATCCTAACAACCTAGGTCCTAGCATGGGCTTATTGAGACAGTGGGCTAGATTAAGCCCTCAATAAGCATCTACCACTTGCGTAAAAAGAGTGTTGATTTTAATAGTTAAAATTGAAGGTTTCCATGGTAATAGGTCTAGTTATTGGAAGCTGTGAGTCTGATAGCGAAGTAAAAGGAAAAATAGATATAGGAAAGGCGAAAGGGAAGATTCCTTGTACAGGTAACCTATATTTCCGTCTAGCAGACTTTATTCTTATCTACTCAGATTTTATGTTATACATTGTAAAATTTGAAATTTGGGGTTTGGGGGGGTAATGCAAGAAGGTTTGTGTTAATGACCCATATTAAGTTATGTTATGTCCCCCAGCTTGGAAGATTGAACCAGACATGTTTTTGTGAGGTTATGCATCTAATATTTTGTTCCAGTGCTAAATTTCTCTTAACCGTACCTTTTAGTTGGGATACAGAGATCTGGTCCACTGATTTCCAATTTAAGAGATATCAATGAAACAGCCGTAATTAGAATGTGGCAGATTTGCAGTTGGTATTGTCGAGGGATATATTCTAGCCCTATTAATAGAAGGGCTAATTTTGGTGTAATCTTAAAGTTATAGTTAAAGGATCTTTTGATCAGTTCCTCCACTTGTTTCCAGAACCTGAGTATTTGTGGACATTCCCAAAACATGTGGAGTAGTGTGCCTGGAGCCGAAGAACAGTGCCAGCATAGTGGGGACACCTCAGTTGAAAAAGGAGCTAATCTTCTGGGGGTGTAATACCATTTATAAAGTAGTTTGCGGGATTGCTCCCAATGAGAATTGCACTTAGAAAAATTTGTGATTGCTATGTTTGCCTTGGTCAGTTGTTCAATTGTTACAGATGTTTTTAGATCATTAGACCAACTGAGTGCATATTTTTGAAGAGGAGAGCTTGCATTTGTATTCAGAGCTGTGTACCAAATTGAGATGTCCCCCTTATGATGGCCTTTGTAATTTAGTAACATAAGTATCTAAGTTGGTAGTTGAGGGAGTTTTTCTTGGTAGTGTTTTGATTAAATGATATATTCTGTGATAGGTATATAATTGAGAATTTGGAATTTTGAACTGTGTTTGGAGATCAGCAAAGGACCTGAACATTTGGCCTTTAAATAAGACATTCAGAGAAGTAATTTGAGCCTCAAGCCATGGACGCAGATTAAGTTGGGGGATAAGCTGTTGTAACACTGATAATGGGATCATGGGGCATTGTGTGTTTGGATCGTCTGGTGGGAACTTTAAAAAATGCTCCCAAGCAAGAAGAGAAGCTTGGATCATAGGAAATTTGTAGGAGGTAACTTTTGCCTTGAACATTTTGCTCATCATTCTTATGCGTGGGAAGATACCAATGACAGCCATTTCCAATTGGACCCATGGTTTCTGGGAGAGGGGGTCCCACCAATGTTTAATTATGTCTGGATCAACAGGGATATGTGAGGGAGCAGGCTGGTGTTGTACTTTATACTGGTTGAACTCGATGGACGTATGTCTTTTTTCAACCAAAATAACTATGTAACTATGTAACTAAATTTGCGGCATAGTAGTAGGATTTCAAGCATGGGAGGCCCATGCCCCCTTGTTTTTTGTGTAATGTCATTACTTTATAGGAAACTCTTGTTTTCTTCCCCTGCTAGACAAAGTTGGAAAGACATCTTTTTAAATCCATGTGGAATGATTCTCGTAGGGGAATATTCACTCCTTTTATGTTTGAATTAGAGCAAATTTTTTATGCTAGCGTTTCCATTATCATGACGAAAATTATGGGGGATAGGGGGCACCCCTGCCGTGTTCCGTTGGAGATGTTAAAGGCTTTGGATACAAATCCTGCCGCATTTACTTTGGCTGATGGAGTGTAGTATAGGGCCATAATGGCGGAGACGATGGGTCCACATAACCCAAATTTTATAAGCGTATGTTTTAAAAATTGCCAGTGAACTCTGTCGAATGCCTTCTCGGCATCTAAAGTTAAGAGCACCGAAGGCATTCAACAGAGCTCTACCTGTCTGAGTAAGCCCAGCATTCGTCTTGTGCCGTCATTCGCCTGCCATCCCCTTGTGAAGCCAACCTGATCGTAATTCAAAAGAGAAGGGGTTATTTGCATCATACGGTTTGCCAAGAGTTTTGCATATAATTTGGTGTCTACATTCAGCAGTGAAATTGGTCTGTAGTTAGCTGGAGAAGTTTGATCCTTGTCTGGCTTAAAGAGACTCTGAAGCGAGAATAAATCTTGCTCCAGAGCTCATAGTTGGCAGGGGCACGTGTGCCCCTGCTAAACCGCCGCTATAGCGCCGCTAAACGGGGGTCCCTTCACACCCCAAAACCCCCCACTGCGACACTTGGTCGCAGACTTGGTCGCTCCTGGAGGCAGGGCTAACGGCTGCAGCCCTGTCTCCAGTCGCGTCTATCAGCGGCGCATCGCCGCCTCTCCCCCGCCCCTCTCAGTGAAGGAAGACTGAGAGGGGCGGGGAGAGGCGGAGATACGCGCTCACAGACGCGCGTGGGGCAGGGCTGCGGCGGTTAGCCCTGCCCCAACCAGGAAGCGCTCCCCCGCTGAAACGAGGGGATTTGGGGGTTAAGGGACCCCCGTTAAGCCGCGGGATAGCGGCGGTTTAGCAGGAGCACATGTGCCCCTGCTATCTATGAGGTCTGAAGCGAGATTTATTCTCGCTTCAGACTCTCTTTAAGCTCAACACACACCATACAATCTTGGTTGTACAGATTTACCAAATTTATGTAGTATAAGGGCCAACAGATTGAAAATACCTAGTATGATTGAGTAGATAAGCTCTTATACTACATGAAAGTGGTAAGATTGAACAACCAAGATTGTATGGTGTGTGTTGAGCCTTAGGGAGTACAGTAAGGATTGCCTCCAGATACTCAGTAGGAATAGGTTTCCCTACCAAGAAAGTATTAAATAGCGTTGTTAAGATGTATGCTAAGTCTCCTGCAAATGTAAGTAAACATTCATTACTAAACCCATCTGGGCCCGGGGCCTTGTTCCGTTTTAGTAATTTTATGGTTTTTAAGATCTCTGCTTCAGTAAAGGGGCTATTCAGCCTGTTTAATTGGTCTGGGGAGACTTGGGGTAAATTAATGGAGTCTAAGAATTCATTTATGAAGTCCTCTGAAGGTTGAATGGTAGTAGGATCGTTCTTGATATTGTACAATTGGGCATAATAATCGCCAAATAGGTCCGCAATCTCCCTAGGATTGGTTATCTGATTTTTAAATATTGGGTGAACCATCTTATGAATGTTAACCTTCATTCTTTTCTTCTGTAGCATTCTAGCTAGTAGCTTACTTGCTTTGTTGCTTTGGGAGTAAAAGTTTAAATTAGCTTTTTGTAATATGTAATCATATTGGTGTATACAGAGAAGTCTTACTTCCTCTCTAAGGGAAAAAAGCTCTTTTTCCAATTCCAGGTCTCTGCGGACCCCTTTAGCAATTTTTATTTGTTTTGGATTAGATTAATTAATTCCTCTTGTTTCTTGTTCCGTTGTTTGTTAATAAATGCTCCACGTTTAATTAAAATACCTCTACAAAAGGCTTTATGAGCCGACCATACTGAAGCAGGATCAATATCTGGATTTGAATTAACTTCAAAAAATCTCTTAATCTCTTTTTTTAGGTTGTCATTGAATGATTTATCTGTTAGTAAGGAATTGTTAATTTTCCAAAGAAAACGGTTTCTTTTGGGGCGGGCCATCTTTAATACACATATGTACCGGGGCATGGTCTGAACTAGACCTAATCCCTATTTCAGAAGAGATCACCTCTTGAAGCATAATCTTATCAGTTAAAAAGGAATCGATCCCAGAATGTGTTTTATGTACTTGGGAAAAGTGGGAATAGTCTTTTTCTGATCCGTGTAATACTCTCCATGGATCATATAGGCCATTCCATGTTAATTGCTTATTAATGCTTATGAGAGTGGTGGGATTCTGAGATGATGAGTCCAAAGCAGATATCACTGCATTGAAATCTCCACCAAGTATCAAGAGGCCTTGCTTTATGGATGCCACTTTATTTAGGAGCGTCTGCAAAAAATCCATCTTGGGAGCGGCGCTCTGCTGCCGGAGTGAAAAAGTCAGTGAGTTTCTGGAGTCTTGTGAAGTGCTGCTTCCTCTTTTTGGAGGTCTCGAGCTCGGTCTCCATCCCTTCCTGCTCTCCTGACACTTTTCCCTCAGGCTGGGACATGCTGGGTCACAGACGGAGCTCTGTTAAAACGCGGCCGTCTTCCTCTCCGCGTTAGCCCCCCCCCGCATCTGCTGAAAAGCTTTATGGAGATGAAGATTTAATTTTTCAGCTCGACCGAGCATCTGCTCACAGTGCCAAAGCCGCTGGTATATGGTTTACTGACCATGGTATTACTGTACTCAATTGGCCTGCCAACTCTCCTGACCTAAACCCCATAGAGAATCTGTGGGATATTGTGAAGAGAAAGTTGAGAGATGCAAGACCCAACACTCTGGATGAGCTTAAGGCCGCTATCGAAGCATCCTGGGCCTCCATAACACCTGAAAAGTGCCACAGACTGATTGCCTCCATGCCACGCCGCATTGAAGCAGTCATTTCTGCAAAAGGATTCTAATGTTTATCAGTACATTACAGAAAAGAATACATTTTATCACAATATGCTAATTTTTTTAGAAGGACCTGTACACATACACACACACACACACACACACACACACACACACACACACACACACACACACACACACACACACACACACACACACACACACTGTATTTTTCGGAATATAAGACGGTGCATCTTAGAGGGCAAGAGTCAGGGGAAAAAAATAAACTAAACCTAGGTGCATCTATGGTGCAGGGACATTTCTTTCCCCTCTAAGCTGTCTCTGTCTAAATTAAACTAACCCCTGCAGCCAACCCAAACTACACTACACTTCACTGACTAGTTTGATGTGTCACATGACCCTCTTCCTATTGAAAAAACAAAAGTTCAATTCAAAATGGTTGACTTCAAAATGGCCACCATGGTCACCACCCATCTTGAAAAGTTTCCCCCTCACATATACTAATGTGCCACAAACAGGAAGCTAATATCACCAACCATTTCCATTTTATTAAGGTGTATCCACATAAATGGCCCACCCTGTATATTAGGGTACACATTACCACTAGTTCTAGGGGCACTTTATTTATTCACCCAGTTTTCTCTCCCTCTCTCCCTGCTTAAAAATCATCATTGATTCCTCACACAGCTCACAAATATACTTCACTGGGTCAAAGCATGCAGGAGGCATGAGGAGGGGGATGCTGATCTTAGAAAATTAACATGTAGCTAGATGTGCTGTAATATTGCTGTAATGTAACTAGCAGGGAGATGTGTATACACTTTTTATTACTGACTGACTGACTAACTTGCTTGTGATTTTTCACTTTAGGCTGCATCTATTTTGTAGGCTTTTATGGGGTGCTGTGCTGAGAGGGAGAGATGCTGTTTACAAAGGCATTATTCAGATCTTTATCAGTCAGAGAAGCAGAGATAATAAACACGCATTGCTGGAATCTTCAACCCCTTACCACAATCTGAATAAGATTCTTTCAGCAAGGTGATTATTAAACTATACACTGAGGAGTTGATAGCAACCTCCCTCTGCAGGAACATGGTCTAGCCCTCTAATGCTGGGTACACACAATACGTTTTTCCACTCGATTTTCCACCCGATCGATTTTTCCACTCGATTCTCTGCTTTATTCTGTACTCGATTCCCTTAACTTACGCTCGTTTTTCTGATCTTTTTCCATTCACTGTTATAAGAAATCGAGTGTAGAATTGATCGGAAGACATATTGGACATGTCGGAAATTATCTATCGAATTCATCTACAGTGGGATGCGAAAGTTTGGGCAACGTCATGATTTTCTTGTATAAATCATTGGTTGTTACGATAAAAAATGTCAGTTAAATATATCATACTAGGCGACCTAAGCCCGTTTAAAAACGGGCTCTAGGTCAGTCCTCGCCACAGCATGCATGCCTGCACGTCGTGCGCCTCCGGCGTGCACGCCGCCCGCACGACATGCTCCCATTCTGGCCCCGTCCTCCTCCGGCTCTGGCAGTGTCTCTGCATCTGGTCCCTGCACATGTGCAGTGCTAAAAAGCACTGACGCAGGGACACTTGCCTATTATTATATAGGATAGGAGACACACACAGTGATATTTGAGAAGCGAAATTAAGTTTATTGGATTTACAGAAAGTGTGCAATAATGTGTAGCCCTTTCAGGGGACAAAAGTGTTATTTGGCAATGTACTGACATGTGTATTGAATATTTGCTTGGTTGGCGAAATTTCGCCTTGCTACAATAAGATTTAGCCACTGTAGAACCAAATAGGTACAGAGAGGGGGCACGCGAGCATATAGTAGCAGGCACTTGCCGGTTGTTTAGCAGCCGAGATACAGAGGGAAACTGCTGGAAACAGCGCGAGAGGCAGCGCAGGTGCAGTGAGAGGGGATGGTGTGCGACAGAGGCTGAGGAAACTGGTTATACCCAGTTCTCCTCACGGAGCAGTCAGTCGGGCGGCGGTGAGCGAGGGGAGCGGAGGCCCATAGCAGTTACCTCAAGATGCCAGAGAGGGGCCCGGCAGCAGCTATCTGAATGCAGAGAGAGGCAGTATTTTAAAGAGAGAGGACATGGAGACAGCTGGGAACAGATAACGAGACACACAGAGCCAGAACTAAAGATAGAGCAGAGAGGCCATGAGCCAGATGAGTATGAGTGTTGCTACTTCAATGTGCCACAGTTCAGAATCAGAATAGTAGTCAGCAAAGAGGAAAAGAGCAAGGATTCAGTGTGAATTAACTAAAGAGAGTGATAGTTAACTGAATTATTTCCTCTGATTGAGGTGGTGAATTAAGATCTGCTTGTCTGTGATGAACTTAAAGAAACAGTAACTGATTTATGCTGAGTTTATTTCTGCAATACAGCACTGTGGATGTCTGAGAGATGAAGACTTTGCCTAGTTCATATCCCAGCTATCTTGAACTATGTTGCCAGAAAGTGTATAGCATCTATGATACCCCCTCAATGGATGTGTAAGCTCAGCTGCCTGTTCTATGGAGATTCTGAGACATTATGCCTGTCAGACTGTGTTAGTCCCTCAGTTGATGTAACAAACAGCCCCACAGTTAAGTGAATGCAAAGTAATAGATGCTCTGCCTAAAGTGCAAGGCCTGTGGAGAAGAAACGGAGAGAGAACGTTTAAAATGAGGAAAATCTGTCAGTTAAACACAACAAGTTCTATTAACCTACCAGCAGAAAAAGAGAAGATTTTGTAACTAAGTCACTGTGCATCCTGTGAAAGTATAAGAACTGAAGTGAAAGGAAAAAAGCACCTAATAGAGAGAAGGAGTCAACCACAGATTTATATCCAAGTGTTACACGCATTTAAGCTGGATCTTCATCTAGTAAGGAATCTAAATAGCAGAAAGAAAGAGCTCTGTTACCTAAGAAAGATATAGGTGCTATACCGGAGTTTAATTGTTTTCTTTGTTTCTTTTATGTATTTATACTTCTTTGATTTCTTATTTATTTTGTTATTTTTATTTCATTTGACTTTAATTTTATTTGAAGCCACAGTAAAGAGAGAAAGTGTCTGAGAAATTTTCTAAGCCCAAAGAGTGGAAGTTGTTTCGGTGCCATAACTAAAGAGTGAGAGTTATTTCAGTGCCATAAAAAGAGAAACTGATACAAAAAGTTTTGCTAAACAATATAGCTTGGACTTGGTAACAAGGGACAGAGACTGCTTAGAACTGAAGTTGCTCAGTAGACCTGTTTCTGCCTAAGCCCATATCCACCACCTTATGGTTATAAGTAACCTGAACTTCATTCCGCAGCTTTTGCCCGTGCACCGGCTGTGAAGAGGAGAAGATTTGACTGATAGTCCTGTAATATGAAAGAATATATATATGTTAAGAGTTATTATTGGTTGAATAGTTACCAGCACAAGGGCTGGCAGGCGGGGCTTACGGGGGGGGGGGGGGGGGTGAATTTGCGGCGCGCAAAGCACGCCGCTGCGAATAATGGGCGTGGTCATGGTGTTGTGTGGGCGGGGCTAACTAACGTAGTTCCATAAAAAATATGAAGTAAATGCACATAACGACAGACAGCCTTTCACCAGTAAATGCACATAAGAGATAGCTTTTCACCAGTAAATGCACATAATAGATAGCTTTTCACCAGTAAATGCACATAATAGATAGCTTTTCACCAGTAAATGCACATAAGAGACAGCTTTTCACCAGTAAATGCACGTAATGACTGACAGCGTTTCCCCAGTAAATGCACAAAAGAGACAGCTTTTTCACCAGTAAATGCACGTAATGACAGACAGCCTTTCACCAGTAAATGCACATAAGAGACAGCTTTTCACCTGTTAATGCACATAATGACAGACAGCCTTTCTCCAGTAAATGCACATAAGAGACAGCTTTTCACCAGTAAATGCACGTAATGACAGACAGCGTTTTCCCAGTAAATGCACATAAGAGACAGCGTTTCACCAGTAAATGCATCCATCAACAAATAGAGGATGAGGCGCAGACAGACACACATTGGGACATAGACAGACACACATTGGGGCATAGAGGATGGGGCACAGACAGACACACATTGAGGCATAGAGGATGAGGCACAGACAGACACACACACACTGGGGCATAGAGGATGGGGCAGACAGACAGACACACATTGAGGCACAGAGGATGGGGCAGACAGACAGACACGCACATTGGGGCACAGAGGATAGGGCAGACAGACACAGACACACATTGGGGCATAGAGGATGGGGCAGACAGACAGACACACATTGGGACATAGAGGATGGGGCAGACAGACACACATTGGGGCATAGAGGATAGGGCAGACAGACAGGCACACACATTAGGGCATAGAGGATAGGGCAGGCAGACAGACATTGGGGCATAGAGGATGGGGCAGACAGACATTGGGGCATAGAGGATGGGGCAGACAGACAGACACACATTGGGGCATAGAGTATAGGGCAGACAGACACACACAGAACAAGCCAGGCAAAATACAGTTTGCAGCTCTGACGCAGAGGCTTGCTCCATCGCTCCTCATGCCTTTAATGCTGTTTAGCTAGCTAGCACTACAAGGCTGGCTGTGACTGCACTCCTCTCCCTGGCCTGCAGCTCCCCTGTTTGTGTCTCTCCCGGTCTTCCCCCAACCCCTCAAGGCTCGCAGTTACTCACTTTTGATGCCGCTGGCTGGTTCTGGTGAGGCACTGGCACCTTAGGTGGTGTGGCAGACAGTCTGTCTGGAGCTGTGAGTGGGTACAGTCTGGGACCATAGAGGATGAGGCGCAGACAGACACACATTGGGACATAGACAGACACACATTGGGGCATAGAGGATGGGGCACAGACAGACACACATTGAGGCATAGAGGATAAGGCACAGACAGACACACACACACTGGGGCATAGAGGATGGGGCAGACAGACAGACACGCACATTGGGGCACAGAGGATAGGGCAGACACACACAGACACACACTGGGGCACAGAGGATGGGGCAGACAGACACACATTGGGGCATAGAGGATGGGGCAGACAGACACACATTGGGGCATAGAGGATAGGGCAGACAGACAGGCACACACATTAGGGCATAGAGGCTAGGGCAGACAGACAGACACACACACATTGGGGCATAGAGGATGGGGCAGACAGACACACATTGGGGCGTAGAGGATAGGGCAGACAGACAGGCACACACATTAGGGCATAGAGGATAGGGCAGACAGACAGAGAGACACACAATGGGGCATGGAGGATAGGGCAGACAGACAGGCACACACATTAGGGCATAGAGGCTAGGACAGACAGACAGACAGACACACACACACACATTGGGGCATAGAGGATGGGGCAGACAGACACACATTGGGGCGTAGAGGATAGGGCAGACAGACAGGCACACACTGGGGCGTAGAGGATAGGGCAGACAGACAGGCACACACATTATGGCATAGAGGATAGGGCAGACAGACAGACAGACACACAATGGGGCATAGAGGATAGGGCAGACAGACAGACACACAATGGGGCATAGAGGATAGGGCAGACAGACAGGCACACACATTAGGGCATAGAGGATAGGGCAGACAGACAGAAATTGGGGCATAGAGGATGGGGCAGACAGACAGACATTGGGGCATAGAGGATGGGGCAGACAGACAGACACACAATGGGGCATAGAGGATAGGGCAGACAGACAGGCACACACATTAGGGCATAGAGGATAGGGCAGACAGACAGAAATTGGGGCATAGAGGATGGGGCAGACAGACAGACATTGGGGCATAGAGGATGGGGCAGACAGACAGACATACATTGGGGCATAGAGGATGGGGCAGACAGACAGACATACATTGGGGCATAAAGGATAGGGCAGACAGACAGACACACATTGGGGCATAGAGGATGGGGCAGACAGACATTGGGGCATAGAGGATGGGGCAGACAGACAGACACACATTGGGGTATAGAGGATGGGGCAAACAGACACACACAGAACAAGCCAGGCAAAATACAGTTTGCAGCTGGACGCAGAGGCTTGCTCCATCGCTCCTCATGCCTTTAATGCTGTTTAGCTAGCTAGCACTACAAGGCTGTCTGTCACTGCACTCCTCTCCCTGGCCTGCAGCTCCCCTGTTTGTGTCTCTCCTGGTCTTCCCCCAACCCCTCAAGGCTCGCAGTTACTCACTTTTGCTGCCGCTGGCTGGTTCTGGTGAGGCACTGGCACCTTAGGTGGTGTGGCAGACAGTCTGTCTGGAGCTGTGAGTGGGTACAGTCTGGGACCATTCTGGCGGGCAGCCAGCAGGGAGCCAAGCTGAGGGTGAGGGAGGAGGATGCCGGGTTGAGGTGGAGGAGTCCGCACTGTCCTCGTACCTGAGGTGCGAGGCTGTGGCCCGTCTGTGGCTGTGTGAGTCGAGACGAGCGCTGCAGTCAGTGCATGCTGAATTGAAATTTGGCGGCATGCAGGGGTCAGCGGGTGCCGGGTGGGCAAATGGCATCAATCTGCTCTGCTCTACATGTGCAGGGGGCGGAGCTAGTCATTCTCTCCAGCCCCCTGCCTATCCAATTCAATCCCACGCCCCCCTGCTCTCCTGATTGGGCAGAGGGCGGATGGACACATCAAACATGGAGCCTGTTTACAGTCCTGGCCGGCCTATGATGAATGCAAGCGCCACCCACAACATGGCGGCCGCCATGTCTAGTGAATGGCGGCTGCGCTGAGCCACAAATCAAGAGTCAGAGACCCGGGGGGGCTTTCAGAGGGGCTCGCAGGATATCAGCTGGGGCTTGAGCCACGGCAAGCCCCAGTGTAGCGCCGCCACTGGTCACAAATAAATTCTTAAAATTCACATTTATGTCATTGTCTGGTGGATTCCTCTCAGTCGGGGTGGAACAAGATACAAATCGGGTTACAAATTGTTGAAACAAAATTAGGCAGGCACATTCGGGTCTGGGACTGAGATGGCCATTCCAGAACATTGTACTTGTTCGTCTGCAGGAATGCCTTAGTGGATTTTTAGCAGGGTTTAAGCACTTAAGCCTAACTGTACAAAAATTTTCGTCCAGCTAGGCTGCGCGCACTCCCGCAGGTCGCGCGTGCTCCCGCGGGCCCCCCCGTGTGCGCCCCCGCTGCTGGCCGCTAGCCCACCGATCAGTGAAAGGGATTATAAATCCCTTTCGCTGATCGGACCCCCCCGGAGAAAAGCCGACAGCGTCTCTTCAGACGCTGCGGCTTTTCTGAGCTCTGGTCTCCTTTCTTCTGCCTGGGAGCGAGATCGATCACTCCCAGGACTTTTTGATTGTGGCCATCTTGTGGCCAAATAGCTAACTACACCAAAAAAAAACTTAACACTGAATAAAATACATTTACAAACATTTACAATTCCCTGTTTACCTTCCACACCAAAAAATACCCACATACAAGTTTAAATTGCATGTCAAAGGAGTATATCAACATGATTTAATAAATTATGGGCTTCTAAATAGTGATGGACGCAAATTGAAAAAATGCACCTTTATTTCCAAATAAAATATTGTCGCCATACATTGTGATAGGGACATAATTTTAACAGTGTAATACCCGGGGCATATGGGCAAATACAATACGTCAGTTTTAATTATGGAGGCATGTATTATTTTAAAACTATAATGGTTGAAAACTGAGAAATAATGAATTTTTTCCATTTTTTTCTTATTCTTCCTGTTAAAATGCATTTACAGTAAAGTGGCTCTTAGCAAAATGTACCACCCACAGAAAGCCTAATTGGTGGCGGAAAAAACAAGATATAGATCAATTCATTGTGATGAGTAGTGATAAAGTTATTGGCAAATGAATGGGAGGTGAAAGTTGCTCGGATGTAAAAAAAATAAATAAACCCTTCGGGCTTAAGTGGTTAAAGTCATTGTCTTGAAAGATCCAGCCCCAGTGCTGCTTCAGCTTTGTCACTGATTCCTGGACATTGGTCTCCAGAATCTGCTGATACTGAGTGGAATCCATGTGTCCCTCAACTTTAACAAGATTCCCAGTCCCTGCACTGGCCCCACAGCCCCACAGCAAGATGGAACCACCACCATATTTTACTGTAGGTAGCAGGTGTTTTTCTTTAAATGATGTGCTGTTTTTCCTCCATGCATAACGCCCCTTGTTATGCCCAAAATAACTCAATTTTAGTTTCATCAGTCCACAGCACCCTATTCCAAAATGAAGCTGGCTTGTCCAAATGTGCTTTAGCATATCTCAAGCGGCTCTGTTTGTGCTGTGGGCAGAGAAAAGGCTTCCTCTGCATATAGTATCTCCTTGTGTAAAGTGTGCTGAATTGTTGACCGATGCACAGTGACTCCATCTGTAGGTCTTCGGTGCTGGTCTGTGGGTTGACTCTGACTGTTCTCACCATTCGTCGCTTCTGTTTATCAGAGATTTTTCTTGGTCTGCCTTTTCGAGCCTTAACTTGAACTGAGCCTGTGGTCTTCCATTTCCTTAATATGTTCCTAACTGTGGAAAAAGACATCCTAAATCTCTGAGACAGCTTTCTGTATCCCGTATCATCATGATGGTGAACAATCTTTATCTGCAGGTAATGTGAAAGTTGTTTTGAGACCCCATGTTGCTAATCTTCAGGGACATTTAAAAGAGGAGGGAAACTTACACTTGACCCCCTTAAATACTCTTTCTTATAATTGGATTCACCTGTGTCTGTAGGTCATGGGTCACTAAGCTTACCAAGTCAAATTGAGTTCTAATAATTAGTTCTAAAGATTTTTCGAATCAATAAAATGACAACAGTGCCTACATTTATGCACATGCCTAAGTTTGTTTAACCACCCTGGCGTTCTGATTAAATCGCCAGGGTGGCTGCGGGAGGGTTTTTTTTAAATAAAAAAAAAACTATTTCATGCAGCCAACTGAAAGTTGGCTGCATGAAAGCCCACTAGAGGGCGCTCCGGAGGCGTTCTTCCGATCGCCTCCGGCGGCCAGAAGTAACACGGAAGGCCGCAATAAGCGGCCTTCCGTGTTTCGCTTACCTCGTCGCCATGGCGACGAGCGGAGTGACGTCATGGACGTCAGCCGACGTCCTGACGTTAGCCGCCTCCGATCCAGCCCTTAGCGCTGGCCGGAACTGTTTGTTCCGGCTACGCTGGGCTCGGGCGGCTGGGTGGACCCTCTTTCGCCACTGCACGCGGCGGATCGCCGCGCTGCAGCGGCGATCAGGCAGCACACGCGGCTGGCAAAGTGCCGGCTGCGTGTGCTGCTTTTTATTTCATTAAAATCGGCCCAGCAGGGCCTGAGCGGCAGCCTCTGGCGGTGTTGGACGAGCTGAGCTCGTCCAGACCGCTCAGCTGGTTAAACAATTATTGCACACTTTCTGTAAATGCAATAAACTTCATTTCACTTCTCAAATATCACTGTGTGTGTCTCCTAAACTTTCGCATCCCATTGTATCAAGAGGAAAAATGTATGGTGTGTACCCAGCATAAGAGCCCAACACTTGTCTATCACTTGTATTCAGCTCATAGCCAGTGATCAACTTCAATTAGTTGCATTCACTGCCACTCGTCAGTCACTAAGTATCACGCTGATACGTCATGTGGTAACTTACACGTGTATACACAAACAGTAGTGCGTAAAGCGTAGTCAGGATAAGGCCGTAGTCGTACACAAAGTCAGAGGTATAGCGGTACAGAGTAGCAAGGCAATATCGTAGTCAATAAACAGGCAGGGTCATACACGTAAGTCAGATGTCAATCGTATTGTAAGGATCAGGCAATAACGAAGTCAGGAACAGGCCAAGTCGAACACGTGTATCAGATGGCAGTGGTACAGAAGGACAAGACAAGAGCGAGGTCAAGAGGCAGGCAAAAAGTCGGTACACAGATAAATATACAATCAAATGTTACTACAATATATTACGAAAATATATAATATAACTACAAATACAAGACTGACGAACTAGAGTACATATATATTGTGCGTCTACACAATATATAAATGTAGCTCAAATAGTAGCTAGCTAGGCCAAGAACCAGTGTACTGATTAGTATGAAGGCCAACGAGCAAGTGAAAACTTTGGCCTTAAAGAGACACTGAAGCGAAAAAAAAATATGATATAGTGAATTGGTTGTGTACTATGAATAATTACTAGAAGATTAGCAGCAAAGAAAATATTCTCATACTTTTATTTTCAGGTATATAGTGTTTTTTCTAACATTGCATCATTCTATAATATGTGCAGATTACACAACACTGAGCATTTAAAATGAGTCTTTCAGAGCAGTCTGTGAAGTAATGACCTCTCCTCTAGCAGAGAAAAAGTAAACAGTTCACTTACAGTTGAGATAATAAAAGTCAGATAACAGCCCTCTCCACGACTAACTTAGTCGGAGAGCTTAATGGCTTGTTTGCATAGAGATAACAACTGGAATCTCTCAACTCTTCCTGTACTGGAAACAATTAGACTGATGTATCTGATCTTAATGTTTTATTTCTTAGCTGTACTACACATACAAATCATAATATCATAATTTTTTTTTCGCTTCAGTGTCTCTTTAAATACCCAGGAGGCAGAGCAAAAGCCCAGCCCCCAGAAATGACAGCACCTCCTGCAAACAGGTGTCAGCTGATGACATCACCGCTGACACCCCATCAGACACGCCTCCTCAGCCTATAAAGACAGCTCTGAGCTGCGCACATCCTGCCAGAACCAACACGCCGACCCACATCTATAAAGGAGCCGGGGATGCCATCATTCTGATTCACGCCTACAGGGAAGACAGGTATGCCTTTGATCAAAGAGGAAGAGGAAGCTTCCTCCAGCTGCTCCAAACTATCAGAGCAGCTTGCAGAGACCACACCCGGTAAGTTTGTTACACTATGTTTAGTCAGTGACATTGTACTGTTGTATTAGTGCAGGCAGACCGCTGTCCACTTATTTTTGTACTCTATATGTTACTGTATCTTACACTTGTATTCAGCTGAGTCCTTAGTCCTCCTCCACCTGCTGCTGCTGATGTTGGAATTTAATACATAAGTCTGTGTTCCCACTGCCAGGGTCCATGGATACTTACAATTTTTGGGCACAATTCTCATGCTGTGGTGCCTCCAATGAGGGTCCATGCCTTTCTGTGTTGCTGCTGAGTCCTTAGTCCTCCTCCTCCTGCTGCTGCTGATGTTGTGTTTAACCTCCTTGCCGGTCTAAAAAATCCGGCAAGGAGGCAGCGCCGCACTTTTTTTTAAAATCATGTAGCAAGCCCAGGGCTCGCTACATGATAGCCTCTGAGCGGCGGCATCCCCCCACCCACTCCGATCGCCTTCGGCGATCAGAGTATGCAGGAAATCCCGTTGAGAACGGGATTTCCTGCAGGGCTTCCCCGGTCGCCATGGCGACGGGGCGGGATGACGTCACCGACGTCATGGACGTCGGGACGTCACAGGGAATCCCGAACCGCCCCTCAGCGCTACCTGGCATTGATTGGCCAGGCTGCGCAGGGTTCTGGGGCGGGGGGGGGGGGGGGTGGCTCGGCGCGGCGGGTAGCGGCTAATCGGCGGCGAGCGGCGGCGATCGCGTACTACACGCAGCTAGCAAAGTGCTAGCTGCGTGTAGGAAAAAAAATTATGCAAATCGGCCCAGCGGGGCCTGAGAAATCCTCCTGCGCAGGTTACCCCGAACTGAGCTGGGGATAACCGGCAAGGAGATTAACTACTAAAGTCTGTGTACCCACCACCAGGGTCCACGGATGCTACAATTTTTGGGCTGATAATTTATTGTGCTGTGGTGCCACCAGTGAGGTGCCATACTCTTATTCGGTGCTGCTGCAGAGTGTTGCTTAGTCCTCCTGCTGCCGCCTCTCATGTTGTATTTAATGACAACAGCATTCTGTGTACCCATCACCAGGGTCCACGTATGTTACAATTTTTGGGCTGATTTATTGGACAAATTTGCTGGCATGTCCTTGCTATCGATGCAAGAAAAAAAAACATTTACAAAAACCTCTCTGGATGTTTTTGTGGCGTCGCCCACTCATTCTCCTCCAGTGGTACCAACACCGCCAGGTACCATTGGGACTTGCCATCACCTCTGCGATTGCTTAACCACTTGCCGACCGCGCACTCATACCGCGCGTCGGCAAAGTGGCAGCTGCAGGACCAGCGACGCAGTATTGCGTCGCCAGCTGCAGGCTGATTAATCAGGAAGCAGCCGCTCGCGCGAGCGGCTGCTTCCTGTCAATTCACGGCGGGGGGCTCCGTGAATAGCCTGCGGGCCGCCGATGGCGGCTCGCAGGCTAAATGTAAACACAAGCGGAAATAATCCGCTTTGTTTACATTGTACGGTGCTGCTGCGCAGCAGCGCCGTAAGGCAGATCGGCGATCCCCGGCCAATCAGCGGCCGGGGATCGCCGACATGTGACAGGGGACGTCCTGTCACTGGCTGCACAGGACGGATAGCGTCCTGTGCAGCCCTGATCTCCGGGGGGGGGGAGCAGGTAGGAGAGGGAGGGGGGAATTTCGCCGTGGAGGGGGGCTTTGAGGTGCCCCCCCCGCCAGCCACATGCAGGCAGGAGAGATCGGACCCCCCCAGCACATCATCCCCCTAGTGGGGAAAAAAGGGGGGTGATCTGATCTCTCTGCCTGCTACATGATCTGTGCTGGGGGCTGCAGAGCCCACCCAGCACAGATCACTCAACACAGCGCTGGTCCTTAAGAGGGGGGTAAAGGGTGGGTCCTCAAGTGGTTAAAGTGTATTTCCCTGTTTAAAACCAATTATTACCAATTTAGCCCCATTTAAAGTGTTGATTTAACTTTAAAATCCATTTTCTCAAAAACTAAAAGTTCTTTTTGTTTAAGTTGTAGCCCCTTATCACCCATAATAATCCATGCAATTTGGGGGATTGTACAAGACAAGACAAATAACATTTATATCGCGCTTTTCTCCTGGCGGACTCAAAGCGCCAGAGCTGCAGCCACTAGGACGCGCTCTATAGGCAGTAGCAGTGTTAGGGAGACTTGCCTAAGGTCTCCTACTGAATAGGTGCTGGCTTACTGAACAGGCAGAGCCGAGATTCGAACCCTGGTCTCCTGTGTCAGAGGCAAAGCCCTTAACCATTACACCATCCAGCCATTGTAGCATGTATGGGGGCTTTAATAATAGCTTAAACGATATTCCAATCATGGCCGTCTTTAGCCATGATTGCCTCATTCACGGAAAAAATCAGAGTCAAATTTGTTAGTCCGGCTCAAATCCGGAAATCAACCACGCCGTTTCCAGATTTTTTTTTCAATCACTCCTGAATAGTGAAATTCGTGATTGGGGGGTATCCGAGCATCATTGTTCAAATTTCAATACTTTCTTCTAAGTAGGTAGGAATCAAAAATGTCCCCCTTTACCTATTTACCTGTGAATGGATGTTGGGGGTGGACATCAGAGAGTCCCACCTATTATTAAAGGTGCTTTGTGATTTTGTCATAAGTCCCCATAGAATCTACTTTCACCTGTGTGGGGTGGGGGTAGTTTTCCCCACCTACCCAAATACATGGTGGGGATGAGTCCCTTGTCTATGAAATAATTGAGGACTTTGCAGTAGAAGGGAAGGACTTCTGCCCCTTTCCTGCAGAGCCCTCTTCTTGTCGTGGAACAGGCAGACTGGTCTGGTTAGTATGGTGATGCCCCACAGAGTCTTGCACAGCCATCCTGATCATACTAGTCATACTAGCTGGCATGGAGACAAGGAGTTAAAGGGACTCTGAGCAGTGCAGAAACTATGGAAAGATGCATATCATATTAAAGCTCTCTTTCTCCTCTTTCCAATGATATATAAACCGCCGCCCTATCCCTTTTAGTTTTCGCTATTTTCGCGATTGAAATTGCCACGGCCGAAAAAATCACGAAAATAGAGAAAACTAAAAGGCGTAGGGCGACGATTTAGGTGTCGCCAGAAAGAGGAGAAAGAGAGCTTTAAAATGATATCAATCTTTCCATAGTTACATTGTATTACACGGGGCGACTTTTTCCTAAAGTCAGCAGCTCCATTCTGCTGAATGGAGCTGCTGACACTGGGGAAAGTGTCGTCCTGTGTAATACAAGTAACTATGGAAAGATGGATATCATTTTAAAGCTCTCTTTCTACTCTTTCTGGCGACACCTAAATTGTCGCCCTACACCTTTTAGTTTTCTCTATTTTCGCGATTGAATTCGCGGTCGCGGCAATTTCAATCGCGAAAATAGCGAAAACTAAAAGGCGTAGGGCAGCGGTTTATATATCATTGGAAAGAGGAGGAAGAGAGCTTTAAAATGATATGCATCTTTTCATAGTTTCTGCACTGCTCGGAGTCCCTTTAAAGAATCCTTTTATGATTAAAAAGAGGGATAATTGAGGAAGAAAAAGGGAAATAGGTTTTGGATAGTTTTAAAAGAGGGACAGTTGAGAGCTATGGAATATTGCCCTGGAAGTCTATAAGCAAATATCCAATAAAACAATACATTTAATTAGCACATTAATACACATCAAGCACCACATTGTTAAGGTTAATTAAAAGGTGTATATTTGATTTTCAGCAGATTACTTGGCTGTTTAAGTTGGCTATGATGTATCTTATGAACAATTTGCTCATAACGCACACCCCACTGATTGCATCACACTCCTACCATCATGTGATGAGTAGCCTTTTTAATAATTCTATATGGTCAGGGGCATAACTATATATAATAGGGCCCCCCTGCAAAAATGATAGCATGGGGTCCCTAAACCCCATGCGGGGCACGTAATCGGGAGCCGGCGAATGACAGCAGAGAGTGTTCTGCTTTTAAGCAGCGTCTGGAAGCAGGAAAAAATTACACACCCTCCTGTACATGTTTTTTTTTAGCAAACAGGGAGGTTTTTTTGCTATCTAGCTGCACTTGTGGTTGGGGAAAGGGAGTAGGAGGGGTCACAAAGCCTCTGGGCCCCCCTGCGATGGCAGGGGATGCAAGGGTGATTGCTACACCCATGTATATGGTGCCATGAGCAACTGACCAGCTTATCCCCCCAAAAAATAATGTGGTCAAAATGTTAACAAATTATCATACCTTTACTTACAGCTGCCTTTAAAGGACTTCCGAGGCCAAAATCCGGGCCCAAAACATAAAAAAAGTTAGCTACCTTCATGGCTTTGTAAGGCACGGAGGACGCCGTCCGCGCCCTCCGTGCCGTTCCGCCTGGTCCCCTCTGGTGAATAGCCCCCCGAAAGGCTGCGACCCCACGGTCCGGGTCGGCATCTTCTGCCCCTATAAAGATGGCCGCCGGAGCTGGCCACGGCTGCGCAGTCCGCATAGCCGCTACTGCGGCTGCGCAGCTCTAGGGCCAACCCTCCGATCCACGCTGCCTGTTACGTGATCGGGGGGTTGGCCCTAGAGCTGCGCAGCCGCAGTAGCGGCTATGCGGACTGCACAGCCGTGGCCAGCTCCGGCGGCCATCTTTATAGGGGCAGAAGATGCCGACCCGGACCGTGGGGTCGCAGCCTTTCGGGGGGCTATTCACCAGAGGGGACCAGGCGGAACGGCACGGAGGGCGCGGACGGCGTCCTCCGTGCCTTACAAAGCCATGAAGGTAGCTAACTTTTTTTATGTTTTGGGCCCGGATTTTGGCCTCGGAAGTCCTTTAAAACACATTTTTTAAGTTCACCAAAGCTGTTCTTTGTCGCTAGACTACACATATACCCAGTTTGTCCTTAGATAGCTTTTAGATAATGATTTGTACTATGTTTTCATGAGCATGTTATTTTATCTTCATAATTTGTACGAGGTAATTATTATACTAAGAACAGAGAGCAACAAGCATATTTATTGATTCAGTTTATTGGGTTGTTCAGCAACACTTTGCAAAGTACCATTGTTTATTTGAGACAAGGTCAGCCTCCTCCATGTTGAACAGCAAATAAAACCCTTGAAGATGATCTAATTTTCTAATACCTTCTGAGCTAATCAATGAGCAGAGAGGCTGAATAGGATGCATGATGCAGAAGGCCCTGAATGAAAGCATTTCAAAATAACCACAACCAAGCCTTATAAAAAGCCCTGCTTGTCTTCTTAGATAATTTTCATGGAAGTGACATTTTTTCAGATTAGCACACTTCACTTTAAATTCAAGTATAACCCATACAAAGGTTTTCAGTTCTATCAGCTTCTTCCACAATACTTTCAGCCATCAGATTAATAATAATAATAATAATAATAATAATAATAATAATAATAATAATAATAAATAATAATAATAATAAAATAAAATATAAAATGTGTTCAATAGTCTCAAAATGAATCCTAACTGTAAATTTCACATTATATCTAACGAAAAAACCCCTAACTTCTACGCCATTATTATTATTTAGTACTTCTATATCGCTGACATCTTACGCAGTACTGTACAGAGTTATTATTGTCTTGTCACTTAACTGTTCCTCAGAGGGGATCATAATCTAATCCCTACCATAGTCTTATGTCTATGGGCCCGTTTCCACTTGTCCCGCACGCGTCAGCGAGACGCGCAGCGTCACTTCCGGGTCTGTGGGTATGCAGATGAATCCCATCAGCCGTGCCATGCATGGCTATGGGATTTGCTGCCTCCCGCACCATTTCGGATGGAGATGCCGGCCAGATCGCTAGCGCAAGCGATTCGGTAGGTGGTGCTATTCATCCCTATGGCAGAGTTTCCCCACGTGATTTGCCTGCGGGGAAACTCTGCGGATTCGGTGTGGTTTCCGCGCCAGTGGAAAGGGGCCCTTAATCATGTAGTGTATGTATCGTAATCTAGGGCCAATTTAAGGAGAAGCCAATTAACTTATCTTTATGTTTTTAGGGGATGTGGGAGGAAACTGGAGTGCCCAGAGGAAACTCACGCAGACATGGGGAGAACATACAAACTCCTTGCAGATGCTGACCTGGTAGGGATTCAAACCAGGGACCCTTACATCAAAAAATGTTGAGTGCTGAATGTATTATTATTATTGTTATTATTTTTATTGAATTATAAAGCACCAACATATTCCATGGTGCTGTACAAAGTCAGAAAACAACAGGGGGTACATAATGATACAGACAATGGTAAACATCAAATATGGACATTGGTACAAAATACAGAACTGGTGGTTACCATGACAGATGTAACATGATGACTAAAATGTAGCAGAGTGCAGGCTATGAAATGAACAACAAAATCCAAGACACAAAAGGGTGAGAGAGCCCTGCCCTTGCGAGCTTACAATCTAAAGTAAATGTGTGATATGATAAATGTATGATACATTAGATGTACTAACAAAATTGTTTTCAGAAGTATTTTTTAATCATAACCTTCATCAGATCATCTGATTCAGTAATATGATACATGGTGATGTGCAGTACCAGTCTTTAACCCACTAGGCAAGCTTTCATATACAATCATATCACTGAATACATTCTGATAAAAAAAAAAAAAAACACCCTAGGCCCTGGGCACACTCTCACAAGTCTCTGCAACGCAAGTGGTTGTGTGTTTTACAGACACAAATAACACTTGGGATGCTTTCTGCTGCAGAGCTATTCCCATAATTCAGCTATATTGAAATAGACAGTGTTGTTTTTTATACAAAAACTAGTAGATCTAAGCCCGTTTAAAAACGGGCTCTAGGTCTGTGTTACTGGGCCCAGCCAGCCACCCAGCCACCCGCCACCACGCGTGACTGCCGCGCGCGCATCCGCCGCACACCCGGCCGCCCACTCACTCGCCACACATCTTGCCGCTCGCTCACACGCCGCACACCCGTCCGCCCGCTCGGCTCCATGGCCCTGTCCCCGTCCTCCTGTCACTGTGAGGCTGGGTCCATGCTGCGCACATGCGCAGTAGCACAAAGCATGGACCAGGTACACAGAGACAGCACACGCAGGGACAGAGGGGTTTTATTATATAGGATACTGTACATGCAGCAGTACATGCACTGTTGTGCAGAATATAAGTGTGCCTATCCGACAGTGCTATCCTTACATATCGCTCACTGAAATACATAGCTAAAATCAAAGAAATGATAGCCCTGGGTTGGCAAAATCTTCCTGACAAAAAAAGTTTCATGACTAGATCCAATAACACCAGCATAAATAGAGCAAATACCATTAGTAATCCAGAGAGAATAGCTCTAACAAAACAAAGAAAGAAAACATGTATATACACTGGTTGTCCTAAAAATGGATTTTACAGAGAAAATGGGTAACAGTATGATGTGCGTGACATACATGTCTACATGGGAAGTGAGGCATACTTGAATTGTACTGTATGCCTCACTGTATGGCCACACCACACTGTCAAGGTGCGATGCGATCTTTCCGCAATGTTGTGGTGCTGTTGAAGAATAATCGCACTGGAACGGATTCAGCACAGTGTGTAAGCAGCCTTGGAGAGATTGGTCTTTTTTGTCACCTTGTAATTCAAACAGAACCAGCCACAAAGCTCACTGTAAACATTTTTTAAAATAATATTTTGTATTGCAATGTCCTTGTTTCACTCAAAAAGAAAACATTTAATAAATGTCCACAGATAAGATTTATAATTAGGGTACATTTAGATATTAAACTTACTAAGATATCAGAAAGGGTGTTCATTCAGGTCTGCACATGGAGTTCCGCTTTAACTGTCTTTAATAGTCTCTTTTAAAAGCAGGCATGACATAACCTTTCAATTAAAGTTAACTGACACAAGTTACAGCTCACAAGCAGACATTTACAATTTTACCAGATCTTATTAAAATAAATGTATACTCTCTTGTAATGAACAGCAGCTGGGGAAGAGACGCAACACGGTGATTCCATGTTGGTGTGACTCTAGATACCACTAAGACCAGACAGACTAAGGCTCATAATATTGTTACATCCCATTTATTTGGCGCCGCCTCGACTGCCGTGAGCAAGTAACGCTGATTAATGGGATGTTTCTGGTTAACATTTCCATAATCAATGGCCGCAGTGCCTCATGCAAACGACCATCCAGGGCTGCTGCAGTAACAGGTAATTTGCAGTGCAAATTGATGAACTGTTCATTTGGGGGCAGCCTTTGTAAAACTGAGTGTCCGGTCTCAGTGATTTAAACAGTAACAGCTGCAGCCATAGATGGGATGCGCCATGGAGGTGCGCTGAACATATTCATTGCTCATTTTCTTCACAGTGTGTGAAACAGGAGAGAGATAGATAGATTGGAGAGGAGGAAGGATTTCAATCACATTTACTTGTCACCTAGAGCAGTCAGTGTATTTCCATGCCACATGAGATATGTCTGATTTAGGCTATTCGTCAGCTTGTACAAGTAAATGCTGAAAAACAGTCTAAAGCAAACCTGTCACAAAAGTTGGGAATGCAAATTGAAAACATGATGTAACAATACACAATGTTTGTTGAAAGGATATGTAGGTATATATGTATATATATATGTATATAAATACAGAGGGTGCTGCAGCACACAACAGGAAAACAGTGACAGGGGCTCTTGGTTACGCTTTAACGCGTTTAAGCTCACCAACTGCGCCAAAGTGTCCCCGATCTGGTGAGTCCTACTCTAACCAGGCAAAAATGCTAGTTTTTATCAGCGTTCTAGTGGGAACCATGCCAAAAGCCCAGGGGTCAGCTAAATGGGAGAAATGAAATTAAAAACACCTCACCTCAGATCGGGGACACTTTGGCGCAGTTGGTGAGCTCTAACGCGTTAAAGCGTAGCCAAGAGCCCCTGTCACTGTTTTCCTGTTGTGTGCTGCAGCACCCTCTGTATTTATATATTTCTTATGGCGATTGGGGTTCTCCACTGCTGCGTGCATGCTTTGCATAGTATTGCATAAAATTCGGTTTGTGCTGCTCATCCCTTGGCTTATGTTATTTTCCCCTGTGAGCGTGCATAACCACACCCATCTCTAGCACAGTTAAGCATATAAATGAGCGGTGCTCATAGTTCAGTTAGTAGCTAGTAGAAGGTGAGGTGTTTTTAATTTCATTTCTCCCATTTAGCTGACCCCTGGGCTTTTGGCATGGTTCCCACTAGAACGCTGATAAAAACTAGCATTTTTGCCTGGTTAGAGTAGGACTCACCAGATCGGGGACATTTTGGCGCAGTTGGTGAGCTTAAATGCGTTAAAGCGTAACCAAGAGCTCCTGTCACTGTTTTCCTGTTGTGTGCTGCAGCACCCTCTGTATTTATATATTTCTTATGGAGATTGGGGTTCTCCAGTGCTGCGTGCATGCTTTGCATAGTATTGCATAAAATTCAGTTTGTGCTGCTCATCCCTTGGCTTATATATATGTATATATATTAGTATATAGATCAATTTAATATACAAGTATACATGTATCTAATCAGTGTGATATTGAAGTGTCTTTAGAACAATCAGCCACACATCTGTGCAGGAAAGACTGGCTGTATGAAACCCAGAATAGTCAAATTCTCTCTGGGCAAATCCCCTGAGTGTCCCTGGGTAGGCACCTGTATGGTCATAAATAACATATTTTCCCCGTGATCATTGAACTGTGTTATTTCTTGCAAATCACATGACTTTCTGTAATTATGGTGATATACTGCGCATGAGCAATCCCTGTATTCTGTAGCATATAAGGAAGGTATTGACCATAAACCAGCATAATGTGTGCTCACATCTCGTGTGTTTGTGTATTCTGTTAACCATTTTATGTCCTGGTGCCAGGAACCAAAGTAGTTTGAAACATCTGATATCTGACTAGGCCGTGGCCTGACTTTAATAGTAACCACTCCTTTTAGTTGGGGGCTCGTCCGGGATGGTCTTCTTCAGAATTCACGTAAGTAATATGACTATATTTCTCTTTTTATTTTTATTAAAGAGAGAGATGTTTATATTATTTATGTGAAATTTCTGTTGATACCAAAACGAATCCGGTTTTGGAGTTTGTGTTTTTTGATAGTATAATTTTAATTATATAGGTTATAAGGTTTTTAGAAGGCCTTAGTTAAAAAAAAAAAAAGAAAGGGGACTTTGGTAAGTCTATTGGGCTTCCCTTAGTAGGTCTAAGAGAAGTATAGATTTTTTTGAAAAATCGAATAAATTTGAAGGCTGTTCAACTTCAATAAATATTTTCTTTTGGTAAGAAAAATAGAAAAATAGTGTTCATTTGGGTAATGAACAGGGCACCATAGGGTATGGATTTTTGGGTACTTGTAGTTCTTCTTAGGTTTTGGATGGGTTTATTATAGTTTAAGTCTGTAAGGTTTTTATAATGTCAGATAAATTTCAGATGTTTTAGATTATCTGTCTGTGTGTTTGTTTTGTAAATAATAATCTGTTTATTAGTAAGGTTAAAAGAAAAAGTTCCCTAGACAAAGTTTGTTTTGTTCTCATGAGATGAGAAAATAATATAGTATATTAGACAGAAAAATGAGTTTTAGGCTGTCATTCCCTTGGGGGGAGAGAGGAGTAATAGTTCAATCCATATACAATTGGCTAAAGAATTATGTCTAACAGTGATTAGAATTATATATGTCCAAGTCTGTCTTGTCTATATGTTAATTTTGACTAACAGTGTGTTTCTATGTATGTTCTCTGTGTATAGGTTGCGCCAGCGATGATAAATTGTTATATAAGTTGTTATAGATCCTTACTGTATTTCTGAGAGATTCAGATAAGAATGGTCACTTGCCAAAATCGCCAGTATAAATTCTATGTACGTACAAAACTGGTTTCAGATGCCATATTTAACAAATATCTGGTTATACTGAGATTTGTACATTGGCCGTCAAAAATTATCTGAATAAATTATGTCTGTGTCATTTTGTATAGGTCTGCTTGTAAGAAAAAGCCTCAGAAATAGAGTAATGTTGTTGTAAATTTAGTTAAGGTTCATAAGAATATAGAATTATAAGCATTATAGTAATGTATTAATATGTGTTTTGTGTACAACTTGAGAGTTATACTGGAAATAGGTTAGACATACTTTGCAATAATTGTCTATCTGGTGTGTGGAAAGTGCCTACAAAAGTGTGTGACATGTATGTGCGAAGTGATGGAAAAATTGTGAATATATTTGTCTCATAAAATAATAGGTTTCTCTCCCTCCTTATTAGAAGAGTGTTTCTTTAAACCCTTTAGTCTCAAATAGTTAGACAGACACATGTTCCTTTGAATAATGATTTTTTTTGGGAAAATGTAGATGGTTTTTTGAAATAGTCAGAAATAGTTAAAGTTGTTTTATTAAGTAGTGTCAGAATTCCCTCATTCCCTTTCAAGTTTTGAAAGGGTTAAAGGGACTCCGAGCAGTGCAGAAACTATGGAAAGATGCACATCATTTTAAAGCTCTCTTTCTCCTCTTTCCAATGATATATAAACCGCCACCCTACGCCTTTTAGTTTTCGCTATTTTCGCGATTGAAATTGCCGTGGCCGCGAGAGAAAACTAAAAGGCGTAGGGCAACGATTTAGGTGTCGTCAGAAAGAGGAGAAAGAGAGCTTTAAAATGATATCCATCTTTCCATAGTTATATTGTATTACACAGGGCGACTTTTTGTCAAAGTCAGCAGCTGCATTCAGCAGAATGGAGCTGCTGACACTGGGGAAAGTGTCGTCCTGTGTAATACAATATAACTATGGCTTGATGGATATCATTTTAAAGCTCTCTTTCTCCTCTTTCTGACGACACCTAAATCGTTGCCCTACACCTTTTAGTTTTCTCTATTTTCGCGATCGAAATTGCGGCCGCGGCAATTTCAATCGCGAAAATAGCGAAAACTAAAAGACGTAGGGTGGTGGTTTATATATCATTGGAAAGAGGAGAAAGAGAGCTTTAAAATGATATGCATCTTTCCATAGTTTCTGCACTGATCGGAGTCCCTTTAAAGATGCATTAGAACATGTCAGATTTTTCTTTAGTGGTCTACGCCCGCCAACACCTGTTTGTGGGTTTTTCTTCTGCCAGTAAGAGAAATGAGGAAGTAAAAAGTGTATTACTTTTAATCTAATGGGTTTAACATTAAACATTAGATTAATTAAGAACATATATTTCTGTATGTATGTAGTAATGTCAGGTATATTTGCCTTATGAAATAATAGTATTTTTTATCTCTTTTTATCTGTTAATAATTTCTGCATGCATACGGATGTATTCTTGATAGTCAGAAATAAAATAGGAAAGTAAGAATATTCTGGTAGTGAATATAACGTTTGTATAAAGTTATATTTTATATAGTACCTTTTTTATGCAGAAGTTTATAACAGAGATAATAGTCATTTTGGGGTTAGGAATAGATATGATAAGAGTCTGGAAAGGGATAATGTCATTTTTTAAAGGTGAGTTTTTTTTCTCTCTGGTGAAATTATGCTACCAGCAGAAAAAGAGGAAGTAACATACTACTTTGTCATTTCTGACTGCTAAAGCAGAAAAAAATGCATTTAAAATGTATGTGTGTAGAATATATATATATGTATACATACATATGTGTATATATATATGTGTATAGAAGTAGAAGGGAATTTTATGAGTTTTATTATTAGATTATTTGGAACAGTGAATAATTTATATATTCCTTTTGGGAAATGTTTTAAGATTATTTATTTATTTATTTGTTGTATTTATAAAGCGCCAACATATTACGCAGCGCTGGACATTAATTTAGGTTACAGACAATATTTAGGGGTGACAAACAGCAATATGACAATACAGGAATACAAGAAAACCAGATCACACAGCACAGTATGAGTACAAGGTAATGCTTAGTCAGTCACTGGATGGGAGCATGGAGTTAGGCAAGTTAGGTTCACTCAAATGCATAGCATGGGTGCACAGTAATGGAGGTGCATGATCAGGTAGGACACAAAAGGAGTGAGGACCCTGCCCAAAGGCTTACAATCTAGAGGGATTGTAAGATGTAAGTTAATTGTCATATTTGTCTAAACAACATCTTAGGTTTTTCTCTTAGTTAGATGTTAGAGGTTAGTAAATAATGACATAATAGGTTTGTCCCTTTTTTTTCAAAAAATCATACTATTGTTGAATATACCTGCTTCTGTGTTCACTACACATGTAGCAGTTTTAAATAAGTCCAAGGTTTAGTGTATAGGAAGTTTTTTCTTAATAAGAAGGATTTTTCTCCTGAACCTAGTGTCCTTAATTTAAATCAGATTAATTAATTGATGCCAATTGTCACTCAGGTATATATATATATATATATATATATATATATATATATATATATATATATATATATATATATATATATATATATATATATATATATATATATATATATATATATATATATATATATATATATATATATATATATATATATATATATATATATATTTGAGTAAAAGTTTCCCGTACTTCAGAATAGATTTTTTGGAGTTTTTTATATAATATCCAAAAGAGGTTCAGATATTTTTTCATAGGTAGCATAGTAAAATCATATATTATGGTTTGAGGCCAATTTAGGGGGAAGCCGGTTGACATGTCTGTGTTTTTTTTGGGTGAGGAAACTGGAGTGCCTGGAGGAAACCCATGCAGACACGAGGAGAACATGCGGACTCCTTGCAGATGTTGACCAGGCAGGGATTTGAGTCACATTGCAAGGCGAGAGCACTGGCTGCTACGCCACCGTGTTAGTATAGTTTCTTAGTGTAAAATGAATTGAGTTTTAGTACAACCTAAATAACCTTATGGATATGATGGCAATTGTCACTTGAACCCATAATATGTGTAATTAGAGTTAAAAGTTTTATCACATTTTTTAAAGTAGTTAGTGGTGTTCATTTGAACAGAATTTCTATGTACTACTGAAATAACATTATATTTCAGGGTCATATAGATTCATATATTATATTCAGTGGTTCAGTGCGATCATTTTTAGACATGTTGAAGTGAAATTTTGCTCATATGTTGATAGGGAATGTTTTAATTAAAACTCCTAACAGATAGATATTTTATATAAAAAACACACCTACTTTTTGTTGAAATGCTGCCTCATCCTCTAAGCCTCTGATAAAATCCTCCACGTTTTTCTGGTCTGCTCCGCCAGTACAAAAAAAATAAGTCCTCATCATAAATCAATCCATCTCTCTGCGCCACACAGAGAGAAGAAAAAAATGCTCCTCCAAACCGCATTGTTAAAATGTAATGCAAATGCCGACATGATTCAAACGTTTCTAAGTATCACTGTTACGGAGATATCATATCTGATCTTAGTTTTGTAAAATTATGAAGCAATTGGGATCTGT
Source organism: Hyperolius riggenbachi (assembly GCF_040937935.1). Lineage (NCBI taxonomy): Eukaryota > Metazoa > Chordata > Amphibia > Anura > Hyperoliidae > Hyperolius > Hyperolius riggenbachi. Next base: position 140,562,271 of record NC_090654.1, read on the forward strand.
CATCAAGATTTGCATAAAAACACTGAAGTTTCTGTATCTGTGCGTATCTGTGTGGATATGCATTAACAGAAACGCCATTTAAGGCTGCATATATGGGTCCAGGTCATTTTTGCTCTCATTTCCTGTATTTAGTAAGAATGTATGTTTTTTTTATAAGCCCAAAGTCCTTACACTCAGCATAGGAAAGTAAGAACATTTTTTCATCTTTATAAAAATAGTTTGTTTTTTTTTGCTTGAACTTCTTGACAAAATACAGAATTATTTGATGTTGTTATGACAATTATACTATAGATTTTTCACTGTTTTTAAAGAAAGGAAAATAGTCAGCCTTGGTGAGCCAGAGAAGCAGAGAAAAACAAAACACTGTTTAATTTTATGGTGTACTGATTAGAAGCTTTATCTCTGACAGGATTTTAATTTCAGCTCTGTTTGTTCTGTAGTTCAGTGCCTATTTAGTGAGGAGACCTTAGGCTTGTCTCTCTAATGCTGCTTCTGCATATAAAGTGTGTCTTGGGGACAACCATAGCTTTAGTACCTTGAGCCCACTATGGGGAAAAGGACACTATAAATGTTTTTGTATGTCTGTGGCTGTAAATCTGAAAGGGGGACCCAACCCTATTACAGGGAGCCAGTGCTGGCCACTGCTCCACTGTACTGGGACCCTGCTCATTTTATGCCTTATACTGATTTTTGACCAGACATATTTAATGTATGATCAAAAAGGGGGGAAAGAGGAATATGGGAACTGTCATATTAGTTTGTTGTCTATATACAAGTCAAGCCCTGCCCAGGCCTATTGGTCTGTGTCATGTCATTCCATGTAAGGGTATAGCAAGAAGGGGGTAGATATTGCACTAGGGCCACCTAAATTCTTTATTTAGGATTTGTGGTATGATTGTGGAAGGTATGATGGAATGAGAGTGTAATGAAAATGGTTAGGGGACTTGTAATGGAAGAATGAAAAATGGGAATTCATTATGGTGTAAAAATCCATTGGGAATTTATCCTCTCTGCCATGTATGGAGTCACATACTCGCACGGGTACAGCGACGTCATGCGAACGGAGTATTGCGAGAGATCCGTTGGGATCATAGAAGATCCACTAAGTATGTTTTGAAGTTCATGGTGGAGAGGATGAATAATAATAGTATTACAATTACTAGGAAAATAAAGAATTTATTGGATTTTTGGAAAAATTAAAGATGTTGCTCGCACATTTTTCTTTTTCTTTCTTGCCAGACACCTATCCTGAGTAGGGTAAAAGCTGACTACCTGACCAGAGTCCATCCGGACATAATCCATCCAGAGGGAGCCTGTCTAGAGAGACCGATTCAGAGGGAGTCTGTCCAGAGGGATCAATTCAGAGGGAGTCTGACCAGAGGCTATCCTGAGGATCTTTACAGAAGGATTTCCTACTGGATCCACTGACTTATTGGGTGAAATAGGTTGACTAAGTCCCGAATCCCAAGTGATTGGAAAAAGAGACTTTTCATCAGGTGGACAGTAACAGCGTGCTCTGATAGAAGTTTCGAAGTTGCTTGTGTTGTCTGTTGAAGAATGGAACAAGATCTGGATCTTAGACCCAGGAAGATTGTATGGATTGTGGGACATTCTTATGTGCATTCTTATGTGTAAGAGAGAACTCAGCACACCACTTTCTATACTACACTACGCTAACACTAACCTGCACTACAATAATATCAATACTACACCTGATCCTGCCGCCACGCTCCTCTCCCCCTCGTTCCAGCTGCGATCCTCTTCTCCCTCTGCAGGTGATGTTCAGTGAAGCTGTCGCCGCCTTCACTGCACGTGTGCCGTGTCATATGTGATGTCACGTATGATGCGGCGTACGTGCAGTTAAGCGGAAGGAGGAGGCCAGCTCAAAGGACCCGACGTGTAGCGGCAGAGGCTCTCCGTGAGTGGCACTGAAAAAGGGGATTGTGGCTGCAGTTAAAGTAACATGCCACCAACGTATGTTTATTTTTATTGAAAGAAGGCCAGGAGGAACAGAGGACCCACCGGTGGCAACATCTTCACTGAACGGTGCCTACAAAGGGAAAAGAGGATCGCAGCTGCAACGAGGGGGAGAGGAGTGCGGCAGCAGGAAGGGTAAGAGATATCCTACACATTCTGCACCCATTTTTCTGTATCTTTTGTATATAAGACGCACCCCACTCCCTCCCCCCCCCCCCCCCGTTTTGGGAAAGAAAAAACGTGTCTTGCATGCTGAAAAATACTGTACTTTCTCTACTACTTTTGGTACCATTTCAATTGTGAAATGCTGAAAAGTTATTTTAAAGAGAAGATAAAAAATGATGTAGGAGAAAAAGTGAATTGCATATGGGCAGGGGCATGTTTTAAAGCGGATCCGAGATGAAAAACTAACTATAACAAGTAACTTGTCTATATAGGTTATCTAAAGTTTAGATAGTTTACACAGCAAATCTAGCTGAAAACAGCTTTAATAGAATAAGAATATTTCTTCCTGTGATGCAATGACAGCAGCCATGTTGTTTGTAAACATTACACAGAGGCAGGCTTATCTGCATCTTGAGCAAAGAAAACTAATCCCCCCTCCTCCTCCCCCCTGCCTCTGAAATCTCTGGCTAGTAATACCTCCCCCTCCTCCTGCCCAGACTGAGCTCCCATGAGCCCTTGCTACTGTCTGAAAGTGCATTGGCTCTCTGAAAACCTGTGGGAGTGGCTTATTTAGTTTATAGGGAATTAGAGCATTAAAACAAAAACAAAAAAAGTATTTGGCTTGAGGAATGCCCTATAAACAATAGTTAACAATTCTGTTTTACATAGCATTTCGGTAAGTAGGCTCTTTGATCCATATCACACTTACACCAATTACACACACCATATCCTTACACACTCCTAGGAGTTCTAGTTCACCATGAGCTTGCTGGGCAATCTGTAACGCCAAACATCTAAAGGTCTTCTAGTCTACTACTTTTTTATTATAATAAAATTAATTAAAGCCCAATACTGTTACGGTACTTTTAACAAACTAATTCTTCAAATTGTCCATCTGCAAATCAGTTAATTTTGTCAAAAACTGCAGAGAACTCCAAAAGGGTTAAACTAAGCACTGCAGTCAGACCTCTTTTCCACAGGCGGCTGAACTGGCCATTTGTTGGGCACCCTCCTGGCTGCCAACCACAAGCACCATTCGGATGCAATTACATGCAGCTGAATGGCTGCGTTTGGTAACATAATAGGAAAGCTATTAATAGTAGCTATGGGGAAAACCTTGGTTTATCTAAAAACAACTTTATGATCTATTGGTTCACAACTAGAGGGATCATTTGGAATATGTTTTTTGGTAGGGTTACTTCTTTAATGCAAAACTTTCCTCCACCAGACATTCTTATTTGTCATTTGGGTGGGAATGATGTGAGTAGAGCTAACACTATTGATCTGTTACACCGTATGAAATATGCATTCATGAAGCTATTCCCCAATGTGTACTGATCTTCTCTGAAATCATTCCCAGACGGGTGTGGATTTTTCCCTAGGATACATTAAGGGTTATTAAGACATTCCTTAATAGGGCATTATCTAGATCCCTGCCAGCTATAGGGGGTTTTTCTTATTGGCATAATAAGTTTGAGGGTTCTCGGCCTAACTTATTCCACTCTGATAGTGTTCACTTGTCTGATCAAGGATTGGATATTTTCAATGCCGATCTTAGATCGATAATTGAATCAGCCGCTATGAGGGGTGGGCTACGATATTAAGGATATTCTAGATTGGGAGCTAATTGTAAGTCACATTATGGGTTAATGCTTTCTGAATAGTAAAAGCCTTTATTTCTGCTATATCATCCTTTAAAGGGAAGGTCCAAGCAAAAAAAAAATAATGAGTTTTACTTACCTGGGGCTTCTACCAGCCCCATGTAGCCATCCTGTGCCCTTGTAGTCACTCACTGCTGCTCCAGTCCCCCGCTGGCAGCTTTCTGACCTCGGAGGTCAGGGCCACATTGCATACATTTTTACGCATTCCAGCTAGTGCAGGAACAAAAATTTACGCATTGCACCACTAACGCGTAAAAATGTATGCGTTAATGTTCCTGCACTAGTGTATGAATGTATGAATGTGTAAAAATGTACGCAATTCGGCCCTGACCTCCGAGGTCAGAAAGCTGCCAGCGGGGACTGGAGCAGCAGTGAGTGACTACGAGGGCACAGGATGGCTGCATGGGGCTGGTAGAAGCCCCAGGTAAGTGAAACTCTTTTTTTTTTTTTGCTTGAACCTTCCCTTTAAGTAAAGATTAGGATTAGTTTTTTTTTTTGTAAATTAGACAATGGGTTGATATGTAATGAGCTGATATTTTTAAGTAGTATATATAGAGCAATCTTTTGAGTAAGGTCAAAAATTAGGATCTCTTCTGAAATATGTAATTATCAATTACTAAATAACGCCAAGTGCTGTTGATCCAGGGATTTTTTTTCTAATTGCCATTTTGGAGTCGGTAAGGAATTTTTCCCTTTCTGTAGCTAATTACACTATGCCTTATAAGGGTTTTCGCCTTCCTCTGGATCAGCAGTGAAATGGACTGGTGTTGTACTTTGTTTTTGGATAAACTTCATGTACACACATCTCTCTAACTATAAAATTGTATATTTATCAGACGGTAATATATATATATACATACACATATGTGTTACTGTAGCCAGCTACAAAAAGAAAACATTTTTTCATTTTATTTATATTGACCAGGCCAGTGCTGCTGCTAAGGGCAGTGCTGGCGTTAGACTGCTAGCAAATAGAGTGAGTGGCCAGTAGTTAATATGGCTACTCTGCTCTCTAGAGAGGGCGGTGCTGCACATGTGAGATGTGCACGCCCCTCTTAACCGACAGTAGCTACACAGGTTTTCTAGAAATTTCTCCTGTGTGCAGGTGGGGGGGAGTGGTTACATATAAACCAGTAATTACTGGTTTCCTGTCAGAAAGCCCGGGGACAGCGGAGAGGACGGATGGGGTAGAGATTTTTGCCCGGAGGCGATCGTGATATACATGGAGAGCTGACAGGACCGAATAGAGGCAAGAAGGGCAATATAACAGAGAGAGACACAGATGAGAGGTGTGAGAGGCTGTGAAGATAAGTGACTTTGTTGCCAGGGAAACCAGAGAGCATTCAGTCAGAGCTTGTACAGACTGAGTAATTGTGAGGATCCGCGTGGCTGCCTGCGCAGGCAGGCAGCCTTTTGACCACTGTTCAGGTCTGCATTCTGCAGGTCTCTGGAAGAGAGACCTTTTGTCAGTTGTGCAGCTTGCTGCTGAGGAATTTGCATATGTTTGTCATGCAGATTGCCTAGCCACATCCCTGGTGGGCTTGCTTTATAAAGAGCTATGTTTCCCACAGTAAGTTGCTGGTCATAAGGATTCATCCTGTGAAACACTCTGGAGAGTGTCAGCCTTGCTCTTTGTTGAAGATTAGCCTAGAGTATTCCTGGAACTGCACTAGGCAGGTTTCCCTAGTTCAGTTAGGATTGCATATCTGTTTTGTTTGTCTGTTGCGATTGTCCTGTACCAGCGGTGGTCGACAGGAAATCGTTCTGTGTGTCTGGGTGCTAACCGGAGCAGCGGTTGTTACTGGTAGCCCCTTCTGATCTGTTTCCCTGGATCGCACCAGCCTCTTGCACTAGTGCTGTGGATCCTTCTGTTCTGCTACTCTGTACTTGGATCGCACTAGCATCTTGCGCTAGCGCTGTGGATCCTTCTGTTCTGTCTTCCTGGATCGCACCAGCCTCTTGCGCTAGTGCTGTGGATCCTTCTGTTCTGCTACTCTGTACTTGGATTGCACTAGCATCTTGCGCTAGTGCTGTGGATCCTTCTGTTCTGTCTGCCTGGATCGCACTCGCCTTGCGCTAGTGCTGTGGATCCTATCTCTCGTTTATTCCTGCTTTCGTGTATCTGTCTTGTCTGCTACGAACGCTTGCTGGAGGCTCGGTGAGGAAACCGTTTAGCAAGCGCTCGCGTCCTCTGTTTCATGTTTGTCTGTCGGTGGTTAGTTAGGCGTGTTTGTCTCTATTGTGCTTATCACGTGGAGACCACGCATAAACGCGTGCACTGTTGCGAATGAGTGCGGTGTTCGCGTTTAGCTAGCGTTTGTTATTTTCCGTATCTCCTCATTGTATGATTTGCTGTGCCTTTGCTACTCTCGTGCTCTGCATTACTGTAACCATGTGTCACGTCTGGCGATCGCACCTCTCGCGATCGCGTTCCTGCTTCATATCTGCTGTGGTGTGTGCACCGTCGCGGGTTGGCGACTAGTTTGGTGCACACACATACAATCTGTCTCTGTGCTCATTCTCAATCGCCTCTCTTGCGATTGCGTTTCTTCCCTTCGTACAATTCCTGTCTGGCGTGTGTGGTAGGGCAGAGGAGCTGTTCCTCTGCACTCCACAGCTCCACCTGCAGACAGGAATTTACCTCTACAGGTGCATTGCACCTTTTGCTGGGTTCCCGCAAATTATACGCTTGTGGAGGATTTCCGTAGTGTCAGCACTTTTTAATCAGTTTTTACATCCGATTCCGATTCCGATTTGCAGTTTGCTCCCTGCACACTGCAAATCGGAATCTGAATCGGATGTAAAAACTGATTAAATCCGATTCAGATTCCGATTTGCAGTGTGCAGGGCGCAAACTGCAAATCGGAATCTGAATCAGATGTAAAAACTGATTAAAAAGCGGAATCTGAATCGGAATCACTTGCAGTGTGCAAGAGGACTAATAAAGTTTTTCCTGATGTTGTCGCTATTTCTACTGCAGATGCGTCTTTGTCTCACCCTGTTCACACCTGTAAGGGCCCATTGCCTGGTGACAGTTGCTCCAGTGTTTCTGTCCTGAACACCTTACAGTCTGCCCCGCAGACCGCGGAGGTTTGCGCTATGGAAGCGTCAGTTTCACAACCTAAAGCGATTTTTGATTCGCAGGATTTGCGTTCTGGCTCCTCGGATTTGACATTGTTAGCCGAATCTAAGAGTGAGACAGCGCTTTGGTTTTGCGAATCTGACTCTGAAACATCTTTGCTGGGTCCAGAGAAAGTTTCTCTGAGCCTGGCCTGTACCATGAATAACAATATGAGGTCCAATCACACTGACATTTGTGAGTCCCTTTCTTGTTCTGAGGAAAATGCTGATTCTGCACCCTGTACTCTGGATGAGTTAAGATGGCCTTGTTTAGAGTCTCCTGCAGTGTCCCTAGAGGCTCGTGTAGGTATTGCCACTATACTCACCTGTTTTTCTGCAGTTTTGGAGTTGCAAGCTAGTTTGACTGCTACGTAGAATTCTGGGTGCAGCGAGATTAAAGTTAGGGAGTCAGTGTGTGTTCCAGTAAATATTCCTGTATGTTCCGCTCATGATGATGAAATCCAGTCTCAGTTTATGGTGGAACCTTTCCTGGGACATCTGCCCTGTCCACAAAATAAAGTTCCAGTTTTGCCCTGTAACATGGATAGTTCAGAATCCTTCTTAGAAAACTTGAAACAGATGTTCCTGAGGTCTTGCCTGATGTCCTGGAGACCTCCGAGTTCCTCCCAAAGGGTGCAGAACTTGTAGGAGATGTCTCCTGCCCCCCAAGTCCTTCTGAGGTGTTGCCCACTTCAGTAGGCATTGCTGCCTTGCTGGCTACTTTTTCAGCTCTTGTGGAGCTTCAGTCGTGTGTAGTCAATGATGAGTTTTTGTCAGATACCATTACAGTCACTGAGACTTCTAAGCCTGAGTACGAGGTTTTTTTTGAGAGTCCAGTGTTTGAGACCCCTGCTCATGATGATTCTCTGCCCGGTACTGGTTTTGGTCCTGTCGTGCCGGACTCTAAGGTTGGCAGTTCCCCGACATGTTCTGAGGTTTCTCCTGCGCTGGTGTACCCCAATGTGCTCTGTGACCCAGAAAGCCCAAGTGTGCCTCGGTTACCAGCATGCTCAGATGCTTCCTCGGTGGAGACATGCTCTGATATGGCCTGCCTGCTTGCATGCCCAGAAGTGGTCCCTGAAAGTCTTGATCTTGATGGGTGTCCTCGTAATTCTGAATCCAGGATAGTCATTTGTTCCATAGGAGGGCTTGATAGTTCTCCATGTGAGCCTGTGATTGTTCTGCCCTCTTGGGATCTCTGTGGAGCTTCAAAAGGTTCTGGGAGATTCCGGGAGAAATTTTGCTTGGTACCCTGGATAAGATCAACAGTGGCTTTTGTTTTGTAAGGGACACTTCGAACAGGTATTGTGGCAGGTTTGGTATTTTCGGACGCTCCTTGGAAGGCGGTGGGTATTGTCTGGAGGGTGTCGATGGCTTCTTCTCTGGTGTTCACAGTCCTGATGGGTGTTATATTGAGACTGGTAGTACTGATGGGCATGTTTCGGTGGCGTTTGCTTCCGATGAGGTCGGTTTCGGCTGGACTAACTCTGGAATTGGGCCTTGTCGGGCTGTCCTGACCTTCATGAGTCTTCAGTTAGAGTCTTTTGCAAATATCAGGTTAGCGGGTCGTCTGGAATCCGACCCTAGAGGGGGGGGGGTACTGTGAGGATCCGCGAGGCTGCCTGCGCAGGCAGGCAGCCTTTTGACCACTGTTCAGGTCTGCATTCTGCAGGTCTCTGGAGGAGAGACCTTTTGTCAGTTGTGCAGCTTGCTGCTGAGGAATTTGCATATGTTTGTCATGCAGATTGCCTAGCCACATCCCTGGTGAGCTTGCTTTATAAAGAGCTATGTTTCCCATAGTAAGTTGCTGGTCATAAGGATTCATCCTGTGAAACACTCTGGAGAGTGTCAGCCTTGCTCTTTGTTGAAGATTAGCCTAGAGTATCCCTGGAACTGCACTAGGCAGGTTTCCCTAGTGCAGTTAGGATTGCATATCTGTTTTGTTTGTCTGTTGCGATTGTCCTGTCCCAGCGGTGGTCGACAGGAAATCATTCTGTGTGTCTGGGTGCTAACCGGAGCAGCGGTTGTTACTGGTAGCCCCTTCTGATCTGTTTCCCTGGATCGCACCAGCGTCTTGCGCTAGTGCTGTGGATCCTTCTGTTCTGCTACTCTGTACTTGGATCGCACTAGCATCTTGCGCTAGCGCTGTGGATCCTTCTGTTCTGTCTGCCTGGATCGCACTCGCCTTGCGCTAGTGCTGTGAATCCTATCTCTCGTTTATTCCTGCTTTCGTGTATCTGTCCTGTCTGCTACGAACGCTTGCTGGAGGCTCGGTGAGGTAACCGTTAAGCAAGCGCTCGCGTCCTCTGTTTCATGTTTGTCTGTCGGTGGTTAGTTAGGCGTGTTTGTCTCTATTGTGCTTATCACGTGGAGACCACGCATAAACGCGTGCACTGTTGCGAATGAGTGCGGTGTTCGCGTTTAGCTAGCGTTTGTTATTTTCCATATCTCCTCATTGTATGATTTGCTGTGCCTTTGCTACTCTCGCGCTCTGCCTTGCTGTAACCTTGTGTCACGTCTGGCGATCGCACCTCTCGCGATCGCGTTCCTACTTGATATCTGCTGTGGTGTGTGCACCGTCGCGGGTTGGCAACTAGTTTGGTGCACACACATACAATCTGTCTCTGTGCTCATTCTCAATCACCTCTCTTGCGATTGCGTTTCTTCCCTTCGTACAATTCCTGTCTGGCGTGTGTGGTAGGACAGAGGAGCTGTTCCTCTGCACTCCACAGCTCCACCTGCCAACAGGAATTTCCCTCTACAGGTGCATTGCACCTTTTGCTGGGTTCCCGCAAATTATACACTTGTGGAGGATTTCCGTAGTGTCAGCGCACGTCTTGTGCGCTGATCACGGAGGGAATTCCACAATCGTTACAGTAATCCAGTGAGTGATGTGGTGAAAGATAGCTCAGACACACCTTTAAAAGGAGAAATCAGAGCACACAAAGAGAGAAAGAGAAACATTTAAGTCAGTATATGGAAAAGAAGCGAACAGTAAAAAGTGAGATGATGAAGTAACATAAGCGAAACTACAGTCAGCAAATGTGTTATTTAAAGAATAGTGTCCAGATAAGACTAAAACTGTTTGAAAGCTGCTGAACAAAATTCCTGTCAAATTTGAGATGTGGAGCCTCTGTGATGCATTCTGCCCTATGATTGGTGTTTGTTTTCTACTGCCTAAGATGTAAAGTGAAGTATAAGCATATCTATGCTGGAGAATATCACTATATCTGCTAACCAAACCTTTAAGACTGAAAACTATACCATTAATTTTTAGACTATTGTCAGCTGTGTATACCTCCAGCAAGTAAAGTCAGCTGTGTTATTCCTAACAAGTGTCCCTTTCTTATGTCCCCTGTGGCTCAAAGATACATATAGTACCTATCAGATATGTGTGTATTCTCTTGTAGTGCTTCTAGACTGATTAAATAGAAAAGTTAAGAAGATACTTACCTCAGTTATTAGTTCTTTGTTGCTGAAAAAGAAGAAGCTTAGAAGTGGTTATAAATACATTCTTATTGGTTCAAAATAGGATAATTGAAAAATTACCTTTAACTTTACTGACGATATTCAAGCAGAAAGACTATAAAGAAAAGAGAAAACTGTTATCCTGGATGTACATCTTTGTTTTCTGCAAAATACAACACATCTACATAAGAGCTAAATAACTTTCCTTCTGAGTGTTAATAAGAAAGAAAGAGAGTTTTATATCCTGCAGAGAAAGAAAAAGTTGTTAGCAATCAGTCTACGGCTTCTAAGGATTTCCTGTGGATTACAAATTTGTATGATTTTATTAGGCCATGGAGTACTTCGGACACTGGATACCTGCATATTATCTTTGTCCTGGAACCTTTGGGGAAGCAACGCACTCTTAGGAAGTCTTACAAAATAGATTTTTATTTACTCTACTCTCACTGAGCATTCTTGTTGAAACTCTGACAAGGGACAAAAAACTATTAGTCAATTAATACTCAGTGGAGGTAACTTTTGGTCTCATGCAAAGAACTGAAGACTGTTTAGGAAAGACTCAGCTCAGTTTGGAAACAATTAGAAAAATTGCATTTGGTAAACACTAAATATCCTTAAATAAAATTGTAATAGATGTTGAAAGTGCTAACAAAGAGTTCTTTTGCAGAACAAGTATTGCTCAATGTAGTTGAAGAAAAGAAGAGAGCAGATATTGATATTTATTAAAGAGAAAGAGTGATAGCATATTGTTATATTATAGGCAAACCACTGGTGCATTTATAGATAGTTGCAGTCAAAACAACCGAAAGTGAAGAAGTTCATTTTGGGTAGACAATTGTATATTTTATGGACATTGGTTGAACATTGTTTCCTTTGGTTAATAAATTGTTAACATTTTTCTTTAAAATAAGGAAGTAGTTTTCCGTTATTACAAATATCACACAGAAACAGTATTAATCTTGTAGTAATCGAGAAATCAGTTACATAACTACACATATAATTTAGCAGGCCTGATCTCAGTGGGCGATTTTCAGCGAACAAGTCTCCTACTTTTTGATACCTTGCTCTTTAATAGATTCAATTTGGCCATAATTGTTTTGCTAAGTTTTGCTAGGGTCCATGTTGCTATTGTGTTGTCTTATCCTGATTATGAATATAGTTGCTGAGTGTCCATATGTGTGATTAGCAGAGTCCTTCTAGTATGGTTAAATCTGAAGGTAGCTATCATTACAGTTGTCCTGTTAGTCCTGACCTTGAAAGAGTATCTATGGCAGCGGTTTCTATTAGTTACATCTTTTCTTGCTTTGATTTGTAGTGTGTCTGTACTGATATTTACCATTATTGTGGTAAAAAGTCGATTAGCTAACATTCCCTTCCCCTTCTAAATCAGAGTTTGTTTATCAGTTTGTTTGAGCAAGCATAACAGGCTTTGGTCGGTATGATTGGTGTGATGGACTACAATTTCACAGCACCACAGTTGCCATGGGCAACCCGATTGGTATATTTAATATGGGATAATTGGAAGGCCAGAGATGTTGATGGTCTAATGTAGCCTTGTTCCCTAGTCTCCTGCTGTGATCTGTGTATTCCTTTTCACAAATATGTCCTGTACTGAGGCCTGTAGCTACGTTTGACTTGCTTAAGTGAGCTCTGGCAGTACTCCTGTATTTCTGATCTCAGCCTCTGTACTCTGGGCATTAAGGCCTGAGTATGATTGTAGTTGGGTTGGTGTTTTCTTTCCACCTCCTGTTTTAACAGGAGTGTGTAACTTAGAGTAAAGACTACAGAGATCGCTTGGAGTACAGTGGCTGATGGAAGGTGAGAAGTCTGCCGTGCCTCACAAACAGTTTGTGAACTAAATTGTAGAGTCAAGACCACCCTCTCCCAAATCTCATATCTTGTTGCATAGCCACCTTATGCAGGAGTTAGTTGATATCATAAGGGTTTTTGACCTCGGCCTATCTGAGGCCTAGTATTTAGACAAGCCTTTTCTAAAATAGAGCAGATGGAAGTTTCTCTTGGAGTAAGTGCTGAAGATAAGAAAGCTCCTTATATTGATCTAAGAGAAATATTCCTGCCGCGGGCTAAGTTAAACACATGAGTGTACTCACACATGCAGTCCGCATAAGATTTTTGCTAGATTACATCAGGAAAGAGAATTGTTCTTAGTTTTGATATGCATCAGGTAAAATAATTATTGGATTTTTTCCTGATTAATTTCTGATTTGGTTCTTTTCTGATTTGTTTGACCATTGGATTCTTTAAGGTTACAGGTTAGTTAATCATTTTCTTTGCTAGGAGTACTTTACCAAATAGCTATTTGTGTTTTGACCATTAGGAGACTTCGACCAAAATTTTGCCCACTGTGATGCTAGCTCTGCCTGTTTTAGGTATTGGCTTTAGTATGGTCATCTTCTTCCTTTGGAAGAAATAACCAAAGGGGGGACTGAAAGGATATGTAGGTATATATATATATATATATATATATATATATATATATATATATATATATATATATATATATATATATATATATATATATATATATATATATATATATATATATATATATATATATATATATATATATATATATATATATATATATATATATATATATATATATGTATATGTGTGTGTGTGTGTGTGTGTGTATATATATATATATATATATATATATATATATGTGTGTGTGTGTATATATATATATATATATATATATATATATATATATATGTGTATATATATTAGTATATAGATCAATTTAATATACAAGTATACATGTATCTAATCAGTGTGATATTGAAGTGTCTTTAGAACAATCAGCCACACATCTGTGCAGGAAAGACTGGCTGTATGAAACCCAGAATAGTCAAATTCTCTCTAGGCAAATCCCCTGAGTGTCCCTGGGTTTTACGACCACCTGTATGGTCATAAATAACATATTTTCCCCGTGATCATTGAACTGTGTTATTTCTTGTAAATCACATGACTTTCTGTAATTATGGTGACATACTGCGCATGAGCAAACCCTGTATTCTGTAGCATATAAGGAAGGTATTGAAGCCATAAACCAGCATAATGTGTGCTCAAATCTCGTGTGTTTGTGTATTCTGTTAAACATTTTATGTCCTGGCGCCAGGAACCTAAGTAGTCTGAAACATCTGATATCTGACTAGGCCGTGGCCTGACTTTAATAGTAACCACTCCTTTTAGTTGTATTTATACATTTTGCCTCCCAGGCTAATTATCTTGTGTTGCAAAAAGAAAACAAGTTTACAAGGCCTGTGGGGATGTAATTCTGCATACACTCTCACAACCTAACCTAAATATGTATATCCAACTCTAGAAATTGAAAATTAAAAATAAAATGTTGGTATAAAGCACCTACGACCAGGATAGAATTAAAAATGATATACCGGTACTTTATTAATCCATAAAGCCAAGTTAACAGTAAGGCTGCATTCACAGTGACACATTGGGTTGCGTGCGTGAAAAAAGGGCTTGGCTTGATAACGAAATGCCACGGGTGGATAACAAAATCTGATAGTGAGGCAGGAAATAATAATATAAATATATTAACCTTAAAAATCGTTACGTAATTCAACAATACAGTTTAACCCAACCCTACTCTCACACAGAACTCTCCCCTGGTGGTGCCTAAAACTAACCACTCCCTTGGTTGCGCCTAACCCTAATTACCCCCCGGATGTGCCTAACCCTAATTACCCCCACGGTGGTGCCTAACCCTAAGGCCTCGTTCACATCTGCTGCGCTGAAAAACGTGTGAAAGCGCGTGGTAAAAAACGCATGCACTTGTGCGCACTTTAGTGTGCGTTTCTGTGCGTTGCGCTGCGCTTCTTTAAAGCACGTTTTGCTTGTTGTACCAGCAGCAGTTGTCAATAAAACTTTGTTTTTGTATGTACAGTAAATGCATTTTTTTCTCCAATTAGGGGTAAAAAACGCATGCACTTCTATGCGCTTGTACGCGCTTCTATGCGCTAAAAAACCGCACCCATTCACTTGCATTGATGTGCGCTTTCCAGCTCAGCGCACAGAAATGCATGCAACCCTACGTTTCTGTAACGCTGCTCAGCGCAGCGCATAGATGTGAACCAGCTACATTTAGTTACAGGGGAAAATCAATACCTTGCTGATCGCACAGGGCAGTGCGCTGTAAAAAGCGCACAGAAACAGCCCTGATGTGAACGAGGCCTAACTCCCCTGGTGGTGCCTAACCCTAACCACCCCCCTGGTGTTGCCTAAAACTAACCGCTGCCCGGGTGTTGCCTAAAACTAACCGCTGCCCAGGTGGTTCCTAACCCTAACCACTCCCCCTGCTGTTGCCTAACCCTAACCACTCCCTCTGCAGAAAAACCCTTTTACACATAGAAATGATGATATCTTTGATAACGTAAAATCTGTACATATAAATGAAATAATATGACAAAAATTATAACGTTGCAAGCTTCTAAAACGATAACTACTTCAAAAAGTATAATGTTCTAATGCTGTCAACGATATTTTTTGCAGCGCCTTTTTCTGCTTTTTTCGCCGTATTAACGATAATTACATTAAAGTCTATGGCGGCGCCTTTTCGTCCACCTTCGTCCTGCGCCCTTTTTTCTTGCTACCGTTGGGTTGCATGCCCTGTAAAAACAGAATCACAACAAAGGGGAAAAGTCTCATAGAGCATTATGCTGTACATGCACTGCAACGCATATAATAAAACAGTACATGAAAAGTTTGCTTCACAGCAACTGTTATAACGTGCATTTTATGTGGTAATGCACAGTATGCATTGCATTATGCACATGGATTCCAACACACCGCACTGCTAACACGTTGATGTGAACGCATCATTACAATACTGTATAACTGCATTGCATTATCAATGTGATTATATTTTCATAACAAAAACAATAGTATCAGGGTGCGCTCCTTAGTATATGTAAACCCTAAAATTATCCAATATACATACTGATTGATATAGGTTTTCGAAGTTCAGAAGGAATTTGCACTTTTGTTTAAAACCAGCAGTTTAGTCCAAAACGTTTTCTCCTACTGTCCACAGATGGTTCTTCCTCACAGATGATGAACCCCAGAAATAAACAAGTATAAAATCCATAGTGTAATACTGATGTATACATAGACAGGTCACTCAAAAAGTGTTTCCAAGAGCATGCACTAATTGTGCCTGTATCACAGACAGCCACCAGCGGTAGCCCTACTTTTTACAGACTCTCACACTTTGCATTAGCCACTTAATGAGTATAGAAGTATGAAACGCATTGGGGGGAGCTACGGGACATGTTTTTTTTGTTTTGTTAAAATGCTGTTTTACGAGAGGGTACTGTCTAAATTGTGTATCAGAACTGCAAATACATGGTAGTTCTTTAGCCTGAGATGACTTCATATTCCCATTATCTAACAACTCTTTTCTGTCCAGTCTCCACCTTGCATATTTCTTGTTCACCGTAACCCTTCTCTATAAATAATAATAATGGTGAGATCAAGAAACTGATCCTAGAATAACTTACCCTTCCATAATATCAGAAGTATTGTAACGATTGTGGAACTATCTCCGTGATCAGCGCACAAGGCGTGCGCTGACACGGCGAAAATCCTCTACAAGCATATGAAGGGGGGAACCCAGCTTTGGTGCAAGCACCAGTACAGGGCAATTCCCACCGGCAGATGGCGCTGTGGAGTGCAGACGAGTACAACCGCTGCATGGCCACAGATGCCAGATGGGGATTGTACAGATCAAGACAATGCGGGGCTGAACAGCCCTTAAAGAGAAAGAGCACAGGTACAGGATGAATGTGTGTTCACCAATCTAGTCGCGACCCTGCGACGGTGAATTACATCAGCAGAAACAAAAGTAGGAACGCGATCGCGAGAAAGGCGATCGCCAGAAATGACACAAGACAGATTAGAACAGAACACTAGAGGAGCAAAGGCACAGCAAATAATACAATTAGAATGATAAAGAAAATAACAAACGCTAACTAAACGCGAATACCGCACTCAGTCGCAACAGCGAACGCGTTTTCTGCGTGGTCTCCACACGTTAAGCGCAACAGAGACAAGCACGCCTAACTAACCACCGACAGACAAACATGAAACAAAGAACGCGATCGCTTGCTTAACGGTTACCTCACCGAGCCTACAGCAAGCGTTCGTATCAGACAAGACAGACAAATGGAAAACAGGAATACGAGAGGAAAGATGCTCTGCTCTTTCCATCAGAGCGAGTGCGATCTGAGCACAGGAACAAGAAAGCAGATCGGAAGGATCCACAGCCGCTACCGTTAGGGGCTAGTGCGATCCAAGCACGACAGACAGATGAGATAGCAGGGAGCAACCACTGCTCCAGCTATACGCCTAGAACAAAGATCAGAAGGATCCACAGCCGCTACCGCTAGAGGCTAGTGCGATCCAAACGAGACAGACAGATTAACAGAAGGGGCTACCAGTAGCGACCACCAGTGGTGCTCAGCAGAGCTCGAATATTCGAGTAGCTCGAATATTCGAGCTCTTTTCCAGCTATTCGAGCTTGGTATTCGAGCTCCGAATAGCTGTAGCTATTCGAATGGGCTATTCGCGTACACTCGAATAGCCCATTCACTATTCGAGCTATTCGAGCAAACGGCGCTATTCGAGCTCGGTACCGAGCTCGAATAGCGTCATAGCCCAGATTGATGTCCTTAGAGCCAATCAGAGGGCTCCCAGGCCCTCTGACGGCAGCCAATCACAGAGGGGGACCCTGGCCAGCCCCTACCCTATAAATAGCGGCCGCCATGTTACGTTTCTCCGTCCTTGCCTGAGACTTGCATAGAGAGAGAGTTGCTCCTTTGTGCTTTGGCTTAGCAAGAGCTTTATTGTGGTCATTTACCTAGCATTTTTGCTCACATACACCTCCTATACACACCTATATTGTTGTTAGTTAGTTAGACATTGTATTTTAGTTAGTAGCTTTTGTGTTACATAGAGACAGGCCAGCTGCTGCAGGCTTACAGCTTTAGGCCTCAGGGCCTTGCCTGTGTGGGCAGCTGTCCTCCTGTCCTCTGTTTATTTCTCTCTATTCTATACCAGTATTTCTGCTGTCCTTTACTACTGATTGTATTAGTATTGTAGTTATATACTGTAACTGTACTAGGACACTCACTGTCACTGTTCATAGGCTACTAGCTGCTCCTGCGTGTGTGCACTCACTGTCTGTGTACACACTACACACACTCTATTTCCTTCTGATAACTGATTGATTATTGTAATTGAATATTGTAATTAGTTAGTTGTACTCACTGTTACTACTTACTGTACTAGGAGTCTAGGACACTCAGTCACTGTTCATAGGCTACTAGCTCCTGCGTGTGTGCACTCACTGTCTGTGTACACACTACACACACTCTATTTCCTTCTGATAACTGATTGATTATTGTAATTAGTTAGTTGTACTTACTGTTACTACTTACTGTACTAGGAGTCTAGGACACTCAGTCACTGTTCATAGGCTACTAGCTCCTGCGTGTGTGCACTCACTGTCTGTGTACACACACTACACACACTCTATTTCCTTCTGATAACTGATTGCTTATTGTAATTAGTTAGTTGTACTTACTGTTACTACTTACTGTACTAGGAGTCTAGGACACTCAGTCACTGTTCATAGGCTACTAGCTCCTGCGTGTGTGCACTCACTGTCTGTGTACACACACTACACACACTCTATTTCCTTCTGATAACTGATTGCTTATTGTAATTAGTTAGTTGTACTTACTGTTACTACTTACTCTTACTGTACTAGGAGTCTAGGACACTCAGTCACTGTTCATAGGCTACTAGCTCCTGCGTGTGTGCACTCACTGTCTGTGTACACACTACACACACTCTATTTCCTTCTGATAACTGATTGATTATTGTAATTAGTTAGTTGTACTTACTGTTACTACTTACTGTACTAGGAGTCTAGGACACTCAGTCACTGTTCATAGGCTACTAGCTCCTGCGTGTGTGCACTCACTGTCTGTGTACACACACTACACACACTCTATTTCCTTCTGATAACTGATTGCTTATTGTAATTAGTTAGTTGTACTTACTGTTACTACTTACTCTTACTGTACTAGGAGTCTAGGACACTCAGTCACTGTTCATAGGCTACTAGCTCCTGCGTGTGTGCACTCACTGTCTGTGTACACACTACACACACTCTATTTCCTTCTGATAACTGATTGCTTATTGTAATTAGTTAGTTGTACTTACTGTTACTACTTACTCTTACTGTACTAGGAGTCTAGGACACTCAGTCACTGTTCATAGGCTACTAGCTCCTGCGTGTGTGCACTCACTGTCTGTGTACACACACTACACACACTCTATTTCCTTCTGATAACTGATTGCTTATTGTAATTAGTTAGTTGTACTTACTGTTACTACTTACTCTTACTGTACTAGGAGTCTAGGTCACTCAGTCACTGTTCATAGGCTACTAGCTCCTGCGTGTGTGCACTCACTGTCTGTGTACACACACTACACACACTCTATTTCCTTCTGATAACTGATTGCTTATTGTAATTAGTTAGTTGTACTTACTGTTACTACTTACTCTTACTGTACTAGGAGTCTAGGACACTCAGTCACTGTTCATAGGCTACTAGCTCCTGCGTGTGTGCACTCACTGTCTGTGTACACACTACACACACTCTATTTCCTTCTGATAACTGATTGATTATTGTAATTAGTTAGTTGTACTTACTGTTACTACTTACTCTTACTGTACTAGGAGTCTAGGACACTCAGTCACTGTTCATAGGCTACTAGCTCCTGCGTGTGTGCACTCACTGTCTGTGTACACACACTACACACACTCTATTTCCTTCTGATAACTGATTGATTATTGTAATTAGTTAGTTGTACTTACTGTTACTACTTACTGTACTAGGAGTCTAGGACACTCAGTCACTGTTCATAGGCTACTAGCTCCTGCGTGTGTGCACTCACTGTCTGTGTACACACACTACACACACTATATTTCCTTCTGATAACTGATTGCTTATTGTAATTAGTTAGTTGTACTTACTGTTACTACTTACTCTTACTGTACTAGGAGTCTAGGACACTCAGTCACTGTTCATAGGCTACTAGCTCCTGCGTGTGTGCACTCACTGTCTGTGTACACACTACACACACTCTATTTCCTTCTGATAACTGATTGCTTATTGTAATTAGTTAGTTGTACTTACTGTTACTACTTACTCTTACTGTACTAGGAGTCTAGGACACTCAGTCACTGTTCATAGGCTACTAGCTCCTGCGTGTGTGCACTCACTGTCTGTGTACACACACTACACACACTCTATTTCCTTCTGATAACTGATTGCTTATTGTAATTAGTTAGTTGTACTTACTGTTACTACTTACTCTTACTGTACTAGGAGTCTAGGACACTCAGTCACTGTTCATAGGCTACTAGCTCCTGCGTGTGTGCACTCACTGTCTGTGTACACACACTACACACACTCTATTTCCTTCTGATAACTGATTGCTTATTGTAATTAGTTAGTTGTACTTCCTGACTGTTACTACTTACTTACTGTACTAGGGACACTCACTCAGTCACCTCACCCACCAACCCACTCCATTAAAGTACCCCACTTTTCACCCGCCCTTTTAAAAAACTTTTGTCTATACGCCCAAAACATCGAAGATGTCTGGAAGTGGCAGCCAGCGCGGTTTGGGCAAGGGGAAGGGCAGCAAGGGAATCAGGAGGAGAGGGAGCAGCATTGTGGCAAGCCGCGGGCGCGGGCGTGCCACCATGCACAGTTCCGCAGCAGCAGCAGCGTCAGTGGCTAACATTCCTCCCATAGCCACTGGCCGTGGACGCCTTGGGCGCCGCCCAGCAGGAGCATCTGCAACTCACGCTGCAGAGACACAGCAGCAGCAGCGTGTAGCACCTGCTCCGATTTTCCTCCAGCCGGGTCGGAAACGTCCCATTGAGGAAAAGCATGCAGACACTGTGGTGCAACTGATGACGGAGGATGAGCAGCCCGCCATCAGCTCTGCATCCGAGGCCTCCACCCTCACCACCACCCCTGTTCGCAGCAGCCGCCCAGCAGGGCCTGGGGAGGAGGCCAGTTCACCGTCAGTTGGCGACCTGTCATTCAGCAGTCTTTTGACCCCAGGCATCATGAGTCAATTGTCTGCTGTTGTTGGCGATTTTGAGGAGGAGATGCTGATGGGCACTTTGGGGGATGAGGGATTGGACAGCAAGACTGTGGCGACAGTCAAGCAGCCCATCCATGCATCAGGAGAGGAGTTTGGGGGGTCCTCATCCCAGCAGGACATGTTTCAGGAGGGGGAGGATGATGACCCGGTGACAGACAGAGACTGGGTGCCACCACCTCCAGGGGATGTCGTCCTCAGCAGCTCTGAGGAGGAGGAGGAGGATGCTCTTGTGGGCCTTGCAAGGAGGCGCATCATTGCAAGCATTGGCAGCAGCAGTAGGCAGGTCCCACAGCCTGCTGGTGTCTCAGGCTCAGCAGCAGCAGCAGCAGCATCTGCCAGTACCACCACCAGCCGCACCCAAGCCCCCCAAGCCCCCCCCCCAACCACCACAGGGAGACAGGCAGCAGCGCTTCCATGCCGTAGGGGGATGTTTCTGTCACCAATCTGGCGCTTTTTCACCATGCCCACAGTGTACAGCAAGTACGCCACTTGCAACCACTGTCAGCGGAAGTTGAGCAGAGGTGCAGACCCCTTAAAGTTCTGCACCAGCTCGCTCATCAACCACCTTGCTGCGAAACATTTCCACCAGCATCAGGAGTTCCAGAGGCTGAAGGCATCTGGTGCTGGCAGTGGCACCACACCCATCACTGCACAGCCTTCAGCAGCAGCAGCAACAGCAGCCACCCGCCCTCCTGCTCCTCCAGCAGCACCAGCAGGAGTGCGGAAACGCACTGCTCCTCCCCCCTCTGCAACTCCTGCCGCCGACACTGAGGCCTGTTCTGGCAGCCAGTCCTCAGTGGCCTCCTCCGCTGTGTCTGCTGATTCCCGTGCCAGCAAAATGCCACGCCAGAGCCTTTTGAGCGAGTCCTTCCAGGGGGTGGTTAGGGCTCTGCCTCCCAGCAGCCGACGCTTGCGGCAGCTGAACGGCTTGCTGGCACGGGCCATGTGCTCCCAACTCCTGCCGTACACGCTCGTGCAGGAGGGGAGCGACATTCGTGCGCTGCTTGCTTGCGCAGCCCCAGACTGGCAGCTCCCCAGCAGACACTTTTTCTCCCGCAAGGCCATTCCTGCACTGCACCGCTTTGTGATGGCCAATGTGGAGCGAGGGCTGGAGCACGCGGTTGGTGAAAGGGTCCACGTCACCATGGACTCCTGGAGCAGCCGCTTCGGGACAGGCCGCTACCTGTCCTTCACTGTCCACTGGGTCAGCTTGGTGGAAGGGGGTGAGGATGGGAGAGCAGCAGCGGGCACAGCAGCAGCAGCAACACAGTGGGTGGTGCCACCCCGCAGGGTCAGGGGAACTGCAGCAGGTTCCTCCGATCCTCTGCCATCCTCCGGCACACCTGGCCAAACCCCCCGCCTCAGCAGCAGCGTGAAGGCCCGCCACTGCCAAGCGCTGCTGCACTTGGTCAGCCTTGGGAAGACCAAGCTGACGGCAACCCATGTGTTGGCCAAACTCCAGGAGCAGGAGAGGATTTGGCTGACCCCCAGAGGCCTCAGAGTCAGAGAGGTGGTGGCCGACAATGGGGCCAATCTGGTTGCCGCAACAGACAGGGGAAACCTGACCCACATCCCCTGTCTTGCCCACGTGCTGAACCTGGTGGTGCAGAAGTTCTTGCGCACCTACCAGGGGATGGGCGAACTGCTGGAAACGGCAAGGAACGTTGTGCGTCACTTCCGGCGCTCGGCTGCAGCCTGTGCGAGCCTGGAAGACATGCAAAAGGAGCTGGATCTGCCACGCCATCGGCTGATCCTTGACGTTCCGACTCGCTGGAACTCCACCCTGGCGATGTTGGAGCGTCTGGTTGAACAGAAGCGCGCTGTCAAACAGTACCTTGCCCTGGCCACTGTTTCCGCCGCTCAGAGAAGGGACAAGACCAGCAACATCCTGTCCATCGTCCCCGATGATGACTGGAGGCACATGCAGCAGGTGTGCTTAGTGCTGGCTCCCTTTCTGCAGGCCACTAACATGGTGAGCAGGGACCATGCTATGGTCTGCGAGTGGGTGCCCCTGGTTTGTCTGCTGAACAGGGCCCTCGATGCTTTGCTGGAACAGGGAGCGGCAGCCTTGGACCAGCAGGAGCGGCAAGCAGCTGCACAGTCCACCTCTGAGGGGGAGGAGGAGGAGGACTTGGTGGAGGTCCCTGACCTTGCTGCTGATGAGGGGGATCAGCACAGTGCAGCTGAGTTGGTGCGGGGGTGGAGAGAGGATGAGGCTGACGAGGCAGAGGAGGAGGATGAGGACAGCAGCACTGCCGTCGATGTGCCAGCAGACGTGGCCCGCCTCTTCCCAATGGCAGCGCACATGCTGACGTGCCTGCGCAGAGACCCCAGGGTGATCCAGATGAAGCAGAGGGAGGACATCTGGATCAGCATGATGTTGGACCCACGCCTCAAGGGGAAGTTGAGCCAGTTCCTGCCGCCTGCAGGAGGAGACCCAGCGCAACAAATAAGGAGCTTGCAGCAGGCCCTTGTTGAGCGCTTGGAGGAAGCCTTCCCCCAGCCTTCCACCCCCACTGTCCAGCAGCCAGCACAGAGGCAGCAGCAGGTGCCTGCATCCAGCAGCAAGCGCCCCACAGACCTGCTGTCTCTCAGCCACGAGCTCTACAGGACTGTAGAGGCTCCGGCAGCAGTGACTAGAGAGGAGGTGCATGCAGCAGCATCCTCCACCGGTCACAGCCAGCGCCTGACCCGCATGGTGGCTGACTACATGGGGTCCTACAGCGGGCTTGACAGCGATGCCCCTGTTGATCCCATGGAGTATTGGGTCAAGCGCCTGGAGATCTGGAGCGAGCTGGCGCAGTACGCCCTGGAAGTGCTGTCCTGCCCCCCTTCCAGTGTGCTGTCCGAGCGCTGCTTCAGTGCAGCTGGTGGTGTGGTCACCGAGAAACGCTCACGTCTGTCTCACAAGTCTGTGGACAGACTGACGTTTCTCAAGATGAACCAGGCGTGGGTGGAAGGCGAGTTCCTGGCCCCTGTTGTCGGCGAGAGGGGGACATGAACTGGCTAAGAACCATCGTTAATGTGCCTTACCACCCTTTACCACCTCCTGGCTCCTGCTCACTAAGCCAGCCTGGTTCACTTTGACTATTACGTCGCCTGCAGCCACACATTTTACACCTACAGTGGGCTGCTGTGTACTGCCCTTCTGCTGTCTGTCTGTGTTTCCCACTGCCAGGGTACACAGATTTACCTTCTGCTGCCACTCTGCCACCAGCTATTACGTCAAACAATAGCTATATATCTGTGTAATTTGTTTTACAAACAAAACCAAAAAACCATAAAAAAAAAAAAAAAGGTTTAATTTTTCTGAGGTGCCCGGGTTGAAAACTGTGTTGTCCCAGTTGTGTATTGGACACGATGTGGGCTGCACGACCGCTGTCTGGGACCTCCTGTTGTGTTCATTTACGGCCTGGTATCACCGCTAGGTACCAGGGCTATTATGTCACGCTGCCTGCCTGCTGCCACACTCACACTACTCCTCCATTCCTCCTGCTGATGCTGCTGTCTGTCTGTGTTTCCCAACGCCAGGGTACACAGATTTACCTTCTGCTGCCACTCTGCCACCAGCTATTACGTCAAAAAATAGCTATATCTGTGTAATTGGTTGTAAAACCAAAACTACAAAACCATAAAAAAAAAAAGGTTTAATTTTTCTGAGGTGCCCGGGTTGAAAACTGTGTTGTCCCAGTTGTGTATTGGACACAATGTGGGCTACACGACCGCTGTCTGGGACCTCCTGCCTGCTGTGTTTATTTACAGCCCTGGTATCACCGCTAGGTACCAGGGCTATTATGTCACGCTGCCTGCCTGCTGCCACACTCACACTACTCCTCCATTCCTCCTGCTGATGCTGCTGTCTGTGTGTTTCCCAACGCCAGGGTACACAGATTTACCTTCTGCTGCCACTCTGCCACCAGCTATTACGTCAAAAAATAGCTATATCTGTGTAATTGGTTGTAAAACCAAAACTACAAAACCATAAAAAAAAAAAAAAGGTTTAATTTTTCTGAGGTGCCCGGGTTGAAAACTGTGTTGTCCCAGTTGTGTATTGGACACAATGTGGGCTACACGACCGCTGTCTGGGACCTCCTGCCTGCTGTGTTTATTTACAGCCCTGGTATCACCGCTAGGTACCAGGGCTATTATGTCACGCTGCCTGCCTGCTGCCACACTCACACTACTCCTCCATTCCTCCTGCTGATGCTGCTGTCTGTCTGTGTTTCCCAACGCCAGGGTACACAGATTTACCTTCTGCTGCCACTCTGCCACCAGCTATTACGTCAAAAAATAGCTATATCTGTGTAATTGGTTGTAAAATCAAAACTACAAAACCATAAAAAAAAAAAAAAAAGGTTTAATTTTTCTGAGGTGCCCGGGTTGAAAACTGTGTTGTCCCAGTTGTGTATTGGACACAATGTGGGCTACACGACCGCTGTCTGGGACCTCCTGCCTGCTGTGTTTATTTACAGCCCTGGTATCACCGCTAGGTACCAGGGCTATTATGTCACGCTGCCTGCCTGCTGCCACACTCGCACTACTCCTCCATTCCTCCTGCTGATGCTGCTGTCTGTCTGTGTCTCCCAACGCCAGGGTACACAGATTTACCTTCTGCTGCCACTCTGCCACCAGCTATTACGTCAAACAATAGCTGCTCACATTACTCCTCCATTCCTCCTGCTGCTGCTGCTGCTGTCTGTCTGTCTGTGTTTCCCAATGCCAGGGTACACAGATTTACCTTCTGCTGCCACTCTGCCACCAGCTATTACGTCAAAAAATAGCTATATCTGTCTGTGTAATTTGTTGTAAAACCAAAACTACAAAACCATAAAAAAAAAAAAAAAAAGGTTTAATTTTTCTGAGGTGCCCGGGTTGAAAACTGTGTTGTCCCAATTGTGTATTGGACACAATGTGGGCTACACGACCGCTGTCTGGGACCTCCTGCCTGCTGTGTTTATTTACAGCCCTGGTATCACCGCTAGGTACCAGGGCTATTATGTCACGCTGCCTGCCTGCTGCCACACTCACACTACTCCTCCATTCCTCCTGCTGATGCTGCTGTCTGTCTGTGTTTCCCAACGCCAGGGTACACAGATTTACCTTCTGCTGCCACTCTGCCACCAGCTATTACGTCAAACAATAGCTGCTCACATTACTCCTCCATTCCTCCTGCTGCTGCTGCTGCTGTCTGTCTGTCTGTCTGTGTTTCCCAACGCCAGGGTACACAGATTTACCTTCTGCTGCCACTCTGCCACCAGCTATTACGTCAAACAATAGCTGCTCACATTACTCCTCCATTCCTCCTGCTGCTGCTGCTGCTGTCTGTCTGTCTGTCTGTGTTTCCCAACGCCAGGGTACACAGATTTACCTTCTGCTGCCACTCTGCCACCAGCTATTACGTCAAACAATAGCTGCTCACATTACTCCTCCATTCCTCCTGCTGCTGCTGCTGCTGTCTGTCTGTCTGTGTTTCCCAACGCCAGGGTACACAGATTTACCTTCTGCTGCCACTCTGCCACCAGCTATTACGTCAAAAAATAGCTATATCTGTCTGTGTAATTTGTTGTAAAAACAAAACTACAAAACCATAAAAAAAAAAAGGTTTAATTTTTCTGAGGTGCCCGGGTTGAAAACTGTGTTGTCCCAGTTGTGTATTGGACACAATGTGGGCTGCACGACCGCTGTCTGGGACCTCCTGCCTGCTGTGTTTATTTACAGCCCTGGTATCACCGCTAGGTACCAGGGCTATTATGTCACGCTGCCTGCCTCATTGACTGCCTGCTGCCACACACTCATCCTCCTCCTCCTGCTGCTGAATTTACCTCCTGCTGTCTGTGTGTTTCCACTGCCAGGGAGCACATACAATGGCGCTTCCAACATGCGTGCGCCACCAGCTATTTGTTACGCTCAAAAATAGCTGCATTTCTGTAAAAAAAAAAATTTGAAAAGAGAAATAAGTGAAGAAGAAGACGATATAGAAGAAGATGAAGAAGATGAAGAAGAAGAAGATGAAGAAGAAGAAGAAGAAGATGAAGAAGAAGAAGAAGAAGAAGAAGAAGAAGAAGAAGAAGAAGAAGAAGAAGAAGAAGATGAAGAAGAAGAAGAAGATGAAGATGAAGAAGATGAAGAAGAAGAAGATGAAGAAGAAGAAGATGAAGAAGATGAAGATGATGAAGAAGAAGAAGATGAAGAAGAAGATGAAGATGATGAAGAAGAAGAAGATGAAGAAGATGAAGAAGAAGAAGAAGAAGATGAAGAAGATGAAGAAGATGAAGAAGAAGAAGATGATGAAGAAGAAGAAGAAGATGAAGAAGATGAAGATGAAGAAGATGAAGAAGATGAAGAAGAAGAAGATGAAGATGATGAAGAAGAAGATGAAGAAGATGAAGATGAAGAAGATGAAGAAGATGAAGAAGAAGAAGATGAAGATGATGAAGAAGAAGATGAAGAAGATAAAGAAGATGAAGATGAAGAAGATGAAGATGATGAAGAAGAAGAAGATGAAGAAGAAGAAGAAGAAGATGAAGAAGAAGAAGATGAAGAAGATGAAGAAGATGAAGAAGAAGATGAAGAAGAAGATGAAGAAGATGAAGAAAAAGAAGATGAAGAAGAAGAAGATGATGATGAAGAAGATGAAGAAGAAGAAGAAGAAGACAATATAAAAGAAGAAGAAGATATAGAAGAAGATATAGAAGAAGAAGATATAGAAGAAGAAGAAGAAGAAGAAGATATAGAAGATAAAGAAGAAGAAGAAGTATATACAGTACTGAACAAATTTCTGGACACAACTTCTCTTTTCAACTTTTTTTTTTTAAAGGAACATCCCCACATAATCACTTGCTGTTGTTACTTGGAAAAAAAGAGGTTTCTTGCATCATTCACCCTCAAAACAAGTGTTGGAAGCTATTTAAGGCCATTTCGAATAGTCAGCTCGAATAATGAGCTCGAATACCGACTCGAATAGTGAGCTCGAATTCCGAGGTCGAATCGAATAGTAAAAATTATTCGACTCGAATATTCGACTGATCTCGAATAATTTACTATTCGAATTCGACCTAACTCGAATTTTGAAAAGGGGTATTTGAGCACCACTAGCGACCACTGCTCTGGTTAGCACCCCCAGACAGACAGAACGATTTCCTGATGCCCACCGTTGGCGACAGGACAATCGCAGCAGAGAGGCAATACAGACAAAACAGATAAGCCTAACTGCACTAGGGAAGCTGCCTAGTGCAGTCCCAGGAATTACTCTAAGATAACTTTGACAAGAAATAGCATGGCTGACACTCTAGGAGTTTCAACAAACCCTGAAGGAATGACCAGCCAAGGACTCTGGGAAAAACATAGCTTCTTATACTGCCAGCCCACCAAGGAGGCAGCTAGGTGATTTGCATAACCAATGTATGCAAATCCCTCAGCAGCAGAGCAGATCAGAAACTTGCAAAGAAAAGACAGGTCTCTCTTCCAGAGACCTGCAGCCCACAGACTAGAGGAATGGTAAAACAGCTGTCTGCCTGTGCAGCCAGCTGAGCGGATCATTACAAGTATCATCTATGTATCCTTTCCATTTCAATATGTGATCTGACTTTAATTGTACAGCTAGCTCCTCCCATTTTGCAATATATATATTTTTTTCAAGGGATGGGGCAAAAGATGCCCCAGCACACAACCTTTAATTTGTTAAAACCTTAATACAAAAACAAAGTATTGGTTAGTGCAAACTGCTGCAATTCAATGATAAAACAAATTTGTCTAGGCGGCAAGTCTTTTAACAATGCTTTCTTTGCCACATGTGCTGTGACAAGCAAAGTGCCATTCAAAACTTGTATACTATCCAAAACTTGCAGGGTATGTTTGGTGTCCTTCAATTATTTGGGTAAAGTGACCACCAGTGGTTGTAAAGATTTGTCTATGTATTGACCCAACCTGTGTAAAATAAAATTAATACCATTAATAATGGGTCTTCCAGTGTTGGTGTTTTTGGACTTGAGGGAATGAGATGATGAAATTCTGCATTACTCTCTTAATCCTCCTCCAAACGTGCTCTTAATATAAACATTAGCTCTTTTTTATATTTGCCCACCAGATAACCATTATTATTATTATTTAGTATTTATATAGCGCCGACATCTTGCGCAGCGCTGTACAAAGTTTATTGTCTTGTCACTTAATTGTCCCTCAGAGGGGCTCACAATCTACTCCTACCACAGTCATATGTCTATATTGTGTATTGTGTGTATCGTAGTCTAGGGCCAATTTAAGGGGAAGCCAACAGGGGTGCTCGGATACCAATTTTTAAAGTCCGAATAGATTCGGATCCGGATACCTAGATATCCAGATCCGAATCAGATATACAAATCTGAACTTTTGGGTATACGAGTAGAATCGGATATCCGAACCCAATATCCGGTCGGATTCGGATATCCGGATTGAAAACCGGAAATGGCCTTAACCACTTGCCGACCGCACGCTTATACCGTGCGTCGGCAAAGTGGCAGCTGCAGGACCAGCGACGCAGTATTGCGTTGCCAGCTGCAGCCTAATTAATCAGGAAGCAGCCGCTCGTACGAGCGGCTGCTTCCTGTCAATTCACGGCGGGGGGCTCCGTGAATAGCCTGCGGGCCGCCGATGGCGGCTCGCAGGCTAAATGTAAACACAAGCGGAAATAATCCGCTTTGTTTACATTTGTACGGCGCTGCTGCGCAGCAGCGCCGTAAGGCAGATCGGCGATCCCCGGCCAATCAGCGGCCGGGGATCGCCGCCATGTGACAGGGGACGTCCTGTCACTGGCTGCACAGGACGGATAGCGTCCTGTGCAGCCCAGATCTCCCGGGGGTGGCAGGTAGGAGAGGGAGGGGGAGGATTTCGCCGCGGAGGGGGGCTTTGAGGTGCCCCCCCCGCAAAATGCCAGCCAGGAGGAGCGATCAGACCCCCCCTGCACATCATCCCCCTAGTGGGGAAAAAAGGGGGGCGATCTGATCGCTCTGAGTGCCCTTTGATCTGTGCTGGGGGCTGCAGAGCCCACCCAGCACAGATCACCTAAAACAGTGCTGGTCCTTAAGGGGGGGTTAAGGGTGGGTCCTCAAGTGGTTAAAATGCTTCCAAACCGTTTTGGAAGCTAAAAAACAAAATCAATCAATCTCTCTCCTCCTCCTCCTCCTCTTGTCTTGTTTTCCAGGATGTCAAAAGCAAGCTCACATATATTGGCCAGGAATTGAACCCAGGTCAACCACTATACCACCAACACTACATGCTGAATTTGAAGTCTGGAAGATTCCAGGGCAAGGGTGGGAAGGATGAAAAGCTAGGTGGCCATGCAACCATTCCTGCTAACCTAAAGCTTACTTGTGTCTTACAATACATTGGCTTAAGACTTTACCAAATCAAATGCTCCAATATGGGGAAGCTTCGCTATTTGCTTTTTTTTTATTTTTTTTATTTTTTAAGTGTGGTGTCACAGTTCACTCATCTCTTCAACTACAAGAAAGTCCCAGGAGTAGTCTTAGCTACCATAATATCTATGTTAAGGCAGGGCCCGCATTACACTTTCTCTTACAGGGCTATGGAAACTGTTTTGCCCATGCGATAAAGTGAGGTGCAAAAATGAAATCATGCCTAGCAGAGGATGGTTTCAATCCATCAACCTCTGGGTTATGGGCCCAGCACACTTCCACTGCGCCACTCTGCTTACATTTGTATACAATCTTCAAGTTTAAGAAGGGTACATTAGTTGAAATAGTTACACTACAATATATGTTACAGCAAGGCTCTAATGACACTTTCTCTTAAGGGGCTATGGCCGCCGATTGGCCCATGTGGTAAAGCAGGGTGTAAAAAACAAAGTACACCTAGCAGAGGATGGTTTCGATCCATCAACCTCTGGGTTATGAGCCCAGCATGAGAGAGAGTGAGAGAGAGAGAGAGAGAGAGGGGGGGGGGGGGGGGGGAACGAGGAGGAGGAGGAGGAGGAGGAGGATGAGGAGGAGGAGAAGGCTGGATGGTGTACTGGTTAAGGGCTCTGCCTCTGACACAGGAGACCAGGGTTCGAATCTTGGCTCTGCCTGTTCAATAAGCCAGCACTTATTCAGTAGGAGACCTTAGGCAAGTCTCCCTAACACTGCTACTGCCTATAGAGCGCGCCCTAGTGGCTGCAGCTCTGGCGCTTTGAGTCCACCAGGAGAAAAGCGCAATATAAGTGTTCTGTGTTTGTTTGTTTGAGGAGGAGGAGAGAGAGATTTTGTTTTTTAATCGGATCCGGATATCTGCAACATTCGCGGATATCCGTGTTATGTGTCCAAATATCCGCAGATAGCTATCTGGATTTTTTAAAAAATTCGGAATCTGATAGCATAAAAAAGTTCGGATATCTGGATGAGCATCCCTGGAAGCCAATTAACTTATCTGCATGTTTTTGGGATATGGGAGGAAACCAGAGTGCCCGGAGGAAACCCACACAGAAACAGGGAGAACATACAAACATCTTGCAGATGTTGACCTGGCTGGGATTCGAACCTGGGACCCAGCATTGCAAGGTGAGAGCGCTAGCCATTACGCCACCGCACTAACCATCCAATGTTCTGCATATTCCTATATTCAAAACCAAACTAATTCTTTAAAGAGAGCTGAGGTGAGCTCATAAAAAAAAAAAAAATTAGGCTACCTGATCCAGGGGGCTGAGCGGACACTCCTGTGGGCCACACTTGCCACTTGCCCTCTTTCACTATTGTGACCTCTGGGTCACGACGCTGGAATGAGAGACTGTCTCTCATTCCAGCATGCAGGGTGGCGGGGAAGCAGAAGGGCACGGGGTCAGGGAGAGAGAGCTGCCCAATTGCACCTCTGGAAACTCTGCAGGAATACCCCTGGTGGGCGTTTTAAATAGGGAATCCCTCTCCCCTATGTTTACCTCTGAGATAGCGACAGATATTGTCACTAATCTCAGGGGGCCATAGCGCAGCGGGGGGGAGGGGGGGCAGGGATCGGTGGTGTGGGGACACAGAGGCATCTCATGACGCAGAGAACATACCTCTGTGTCCCATCTGCCCCCCATGGAAGTGCCTTGGGTTTTCTTTTAAAGTATTGTTAATGTATTGAGTTTTATTAAGAATACCCCCCCCCCCCCCCCCCATCTGCTGGTCTTATCACACTCTTTGCACTGTTTTGAAGGTAGAATTATTGTGGTGCGTGTGTAAACTGACCAAATTGATTAATTCTGTTGTGTCTAGAAAGTACCTTTTAACCTTTTTAAATGTACCTTACATACAAAGTTATGAATATCTACAAGGTTTCAAAGTTATTTAAGAAATTCTTAGAGGCAATTTTTAATTTGTAAAACTGTTTAGGTGAAAATCTGCGGAACCACCTAAAGTTTGAGGAAATTCTGTCGAGACTGCAAGAGGTGTTCTCACTTATCCCTACCTCATAGCAAAGAATAATCTAATTTCTTAGCATTACCATGTGTTTACTAAGGACAGGTCTTGTTTGACTAATATGCTTTTATTTTTTGACCTGGTGAATGCTAATGTGGATATTGGGAATTCGATACTGTTGATCATATTTCCCTTTTATGGTTGACAGAACAGCTTTTTATACAGTCTCTGTATATTTGACAGGGCCGGATTTACCATAAGACACTGTAGGCACGTGCCTACAGGTGCCTAATGAAGGAAAGGCGACTCACTCCCCTCCCTGGGCTCCTACCTTCCTCCTTCCCTGATGAGAGTATATATGAGAGGTTACTCACCCTGCTCTCAGCATTCCACTGACAAGATTTCCCTTCAGACAGGGGCACCTCTAGCTACTTTATACTGAGATTCTTCTAGCTACCTTATACTTGGGGCACCTCTATCTTCTTAATATTGAGGGAACATCTGGCTACATAACACTGAGGGGCACCTGTAGCTACCTATGGCGGACAAGGGAAGTAAGGGAGAAGTGACAGCTGGGACAGCCAGCACACTTATGGTGCGGTACGTTGAGGTTTGTAGGTTCATGAAGGGCGACGTCTAAGGTGCCAGGACATCTGTACCTATAGGTTCCTGTGAGGTAAATCTGGGCCTGACATTTGAGATTCTTTAAACAAAACCTAAAGACAAAAGAAATACAGAGAGCCCAATATAGTGTAGTATGCAAAACAAGGGGTTGGAAATGAAAAGTATATAATGTATATACTCACAAATGTGGGTTACCGCCTAGGTAACCACTGTATAGGCAGGTGAGGAGATTAGACCTGTCCTCACTCAGGATTAAAAGTCGCTCTCTGTAGATAAGGAAAAATGGGGATCAACCCCTCCACCAGGGGTGGATATTGATAATGTAAGAGTGAACAGAGGCACCAGCAGAATAAAAGGTTCTAAAAGGCTTAAAATCCCTCAGGAGGTGGTGGTGGGCTCGCCTCCCCAAAGCAGACAAGATACCATCAGTTTTATGACAACAGGTTTATTAATATACTCCAAAACAAACAATGCAACGCGTTTCATGGGTATGTTCCCGCTTCCTCAGGCAATAAACAGATAGGAGTACACAGTATAGTCTCAAGGTCACGAATAGCGCCTCTGCCACAGAGGAGCTGTTCGTGACCTTGAGACTATACTGTGTACTCCTACCTGTTTATTGCCTGAGGAAGTGGGAACAACCCCGTGAAACGCGTTGCACTGTTTGTTTTGGAGTATATTAATAAACCTGTTGTCATAAATCTGACGGTATCTTGTCTGCTTCGGGGAGGCGAGTCCACAACCACCTCCTGAGGCATTTTAAGCCTTTTAGAACCTTTTATCCTGATGGCGCCTTTGTTCACTCTTACATTTAAACAAAACCTATACAATATAAAAAAAAAAAAAAAAGAAAAAAGAAAATTGGGCAAGACAATCTCTTTTCATTCAATAGAGTGGAAAAAAGGGAAAGCATGCACTGCAATGTTTACATTTAAATATTTTAATCAACCTAATGAAAAAAATATTTGATATGTGTTGTGTTATTACTATACAAACCTACACCATTAGCATTGTTTTCTGTATTTACAAACCTGTTCCTGCAAGGTTAAATATATGTCTCCACTTTGCGTGTTATTAATTTGCTGTATTTACCATTTCCATTAACGCGTGTTGATGTGGAAAGAGCATACTAATGCCATTGATTTTTATGTGTTGACCTTTGACCTGTGCATAGACCAGAAAATATAGATGCACATACATTTATCTATGTGTGCTGTTGAATATTCTTTCTTCTCTTATAAGTGTTTTGCATTTGTATTAACAGTATACGTGACAAGCTTGGTAACGCGCACATTTCTTGATAAACAGCTAATGTTCCCACTAAACTTTGTGTCATCATGTTGAACTTGGGTTGTTTTAGAGGATTTAATGCGCCTTTAGCTGTTTTGAGTAGTTATATTTTGTTATGCTCTTAAGCCTCCTAAGAGAATGATTTAGAAAAGCACATTAAAAAATCCACATGCATGCACGATGCGTGGCACAATATAGCGTTTGGGAATTTACTAACTGAATCCTGGCCATCAGCAAAGGCAGCAGCGCTTGCCTGCTAAATAGCAGGTGAAGTTCCTGTGTGCATATATATATATATATACAGTGCAGTACATTTTGTTTGTCAGGGAAATGTTTATCCTTAATAGTAATAAAAAATGAATTTAAAGTAATCTGAGATGGGAGAACAAGTTATATTTTACTTACCTGGGGCTTCTTCCCTCTCTTACAGGTCCCTTGGTTTCCTCCATGGTGCTACGCTTCACTGCTGTTTACTTCCATAAGATTTCCAGTTGCACGATCCTCGGTCACACTCTCATGGTTAGGGGCATGGCCTTGGCCACCCATGTGTAGTAGCCCGCAAGTGGTCCAGTCATGAAGCTTTCGGAGGTACACAGTGGCACAGCAGATGAACCTGTAAGGCTACAGGGCCTAGAAGAAGCCCCAAGTAAGTAAACTAAGGCCCCGTTCACACTGCACACATTTCCAGCCGCGTTTTGGAAATGTGTGCAGGAGGCTGACACACACGACATCAGACAGTGCATAAAGTGCACTGTCTGATGTTCACACTGCATGCGTTCCGGACCTGTGCGGTCCGGGAACGCATGCTGCATGCATTTTTTGCAAAATCGCGCGGCTGTCCCATTCACCTTTCAGTGATGGGATCAGCCACGCAACGCATACAAACGCGGATGGCGTGCATTCGCATGCGTTGCGTTCCGCACGCATGGACGTCCACGTTTGTAATGTGAACGGGGCCTAAAACTTTTTCCTCCATCTCAGGTACACTTTAAGTAAATAATGAACTTTTTCCCATCCACTCTCCAAGCCTCTTAATTCCTTTATTGCCTATGTAGGCTGGTATTACCCAGGGAATTTGGAGCCTATCAGTCTACCCATGAGTTGACCAATGGAACTGCATGGTGGCAACTTCAGATTTGTATTTTTAGACTAGGGCTTATTTAACACTTAACACCAAGTTCTTATTGGTCTAAATGTTTGATAAAACAAGCCACTGAAGGGGCTCCTGATAAGTATTGCGTTAGGATGCAGTGAGAAATTATGACTTGTGGCAGCTGAAATCAAAAAGACAAGGGTAGAACAATAGATTACCAGGACACCAGGGGCGTTTCTAGGGTCCTTGGAGATCAGGGGCACCTGTGGGCACCAGGTGGGGAGCGCGAGCCGCGGCAAAAATGGGCGTGGCCATGAGGTGAGTGGGCGTGGCCATGGGTGGAGCCAAATGTACATGAACTTAACAGCGGTGTAAGCTACAGATAACGGGCCTGCCCATCGAAATATTGGAACCCCTGTCCATAATTTAGATAATTTACAATCAGTATAGGCATAGATCAAAGATGTATACGCACATACAATTTTGATTGGTCAATTTTACGAATTTTACCACCCCCGTGCAGTAAGTGGGCCAACAGACAATGAATTTTATGAACAGAGCTAAAATTGGCTAATCAAAATTGTATGTGTGTACCAAGCTTTACAGCTAATACTGTACATACTGAAAGTAGCAGGGATCAGCATACAATATAGCTGGTTTACAATCAGTAAAGGCACAGAGTAACACATTACACTGTACACACTGGAGGTAAATCAGCACACAGTGCAGGCACTAGAGAACAGCGTATACTGTACATACTGTAGGCAGCAGAATTCAGCACACTGCAGCTAGCGTGCCAAAAATATGAGGATCACGTTGTGCGGCGTGCTTATCGCGCCGCACCGAAAAATGGGTGGGCCATGGACCAGAATATAGGTGTGGTAACGGGTGGAGACACATTTACATGAACCTAGCAATGGTGGGACATTAGATTATGACAGTGGTCGCGAACCTTTTGGAGGCCGAGCACCCAAACTGCAACCCAAAAGTTACTTATCTATCGCAAAGTGGCAACAGCAATTTAAACTAAATACTGTACAAACGTTTTAACTCATACATGAACATTATGGAAAATCCAAGTTGAAAATAAACTGTGAAGATAAACAATTTCATCCATCCTACTCCTGAAAAATGTATTCAATTTTTTTAGAACCTCCCAGTTTTATTTTCTGTTTTAAAAAGCTAAAAAAGTAGGTTTAATGCTATTGTCTCATATGATAAGGATTCAGTTTTTCCCATAGTCTCGCAGTTAGCAATCATGTGACCCCCAACAAGACAAATTCAGCAATCATGAGGCCCCCAACAAATCAAGAGGCCCCCAACAAGACAAATTCAGCAATCATGAGGCCTCCAACAAATCATGAGGCCCCCAACAAGACAAATTCAGCAATCATGAGGCCTCCAACAAATCATGAGGCCCCCAACAAGACAAATTCAGCAATCATGAGGCCCCCAACAAATCATGAGGCCCCCGACAAGACAAATTCAGCAATCTTGAGGCCCCCAACAAATCATAAGGCTCCCAACAAGACAAATTCAGCAGTCATGAGGCACATAAATAGACAGCATTTCACATAAATAGGCAGAATGCCCCCTTAATATGGTAGCCCCCCAAGATAGGTAGTGAGTGACAGGGACCCCCAGGTTAGCTAGTGAGTGACAGGCGCCTCCAGCTAGGTAGTGAGTGACAGGGACCCCGATAGTAAGTGTCAGGGAGCCCCTTTAGGTAGTGAGTAAGTGCCAGGGAGCCCCTTTAGGTAGTGAGTGAGTGCCAGGGAACCCCTTTAGGCAGTGAGTGAGTGCCAGGGAGCCCCTTCAGGCAGTGAGTGAGTGCCAGGGAGCCCCTTTAGGCAGCGAGTGAGTGACAGGGAGCCCCTTTAGGCAGTGAGTGAGTGACAGGGAGGCCCCTTTAGGTAGTGAGTGAGTGCCAGGGAGCCCCTTTAGGCAGTGAGTGAGTGACAGGGAGGCCCCTTTAGGTAGTGAGTGAGTGACAGGGAGGCCCCTTTAGGAAGTGAGTGAGTGACAGGGAGCCCCATTAGGCAGTGAGTGAGTGCCAGGGAGTCCCTTTAGGTAGTGAGTGAGTGACAGGGAGCCCCTTTAGGCAGTGAGTGAGTGACAGGGAGGCCCTTTAGGAAGTGAGTGAGTGACAGAGAGGCCCTTTAGGAAGTGAGGGAGTGACAGGGAGGCCCTTTAGGAAGTGAGTGAGTGCCAGGGAGCCCCTTTAGGCAGTGAGTGAGTGACAGGGAGGCCCCTTTAGGTAGTGAGTGAGTGACAGGGAGCCCCTTTAGGTAGTGAGTGAGTGACAGGGAGCCCCATTAGGAAGTGAGTGAGTGAGTGACAGGGAGTCCCTTTAGGTAGTGAGTGAGTGACAGGGAGCCCCTTTAGGAAGTGAGTGAATGACAGGGAGTCCCTTTAGGCAGTGAGTGAGTGACAGGGAGTCCCTTTAGGTAGTGAGTGAGTGACAGGGAGTCCCTTTAGGTAGTGAGTGAGTGACAGGGAGCCCCTTTAGGAAGTGAGTGAGTGACAGGGAGCCCCTTTAGGAAGTGAGTGAGTGACAGGGAGGCCCTTTCGGTAGTGAGTGAGTGACAGGGAGGCCCCCCCCTCTAGCCGCCGCCGCTCCCCCCTCACCTGGCAGTGTATTCAGACCTCAGGATCAGCGGCGACCCGACCAGTACTAGCGGGCGACGGACGCACCCGCTCGATATGCGGAAGTGATGTCACTTCCGCATATCAGTGCGGGCTCTGGGTCCTAGCGCCCGCACGATTGGTCGCCGGCTCGCGGCCTGATCCTGAGGTCTGAGTGACGCGGCGGCGGCTGGAGGGAACCGCTGACAGAGCGGGGCAGCAGCGGCCGGGAGATCCGTGGCACCCCAGGACAGATTGGGGGCACGTGCCCCCCCAAAATAGGGCTAGCGACGCCCCTGCAGGACACTGCATGAATAGAAGAACAAAGAAGACAGAAAACATTATAAAGAATGTGTAAAGGTTTAGAAAAATAAAAAAATAAATAGAAGATGACATCAGAACATAAAAGTAAATGAAAGAGAAAACAGGCATGCAGAGTAGATAAAGAAGTAAAAAAAAAAAGAAACAGCATTTTGAAAATCCAACCAATGAAAGTAAATGGGATTATTATTATTATTAATTTATTATTGATTTATAAATAATAACATATTCCATGGCACTGTACAAAGTAAGAAATGAACATGGGGTATATAAGAACACAGACAATGATATACACCAAATATAGACACTGGTACAAAATACAGAATTGGTAATTACAGTGACAAATGTAACAAGATGATTAAATGTGCGTGATAAAAAATGAATAACAAATTCCAAACACAAAAGCGTTAGAGATTCCTCAAGCGAGCTTACAATCTAAAGGAATGAGGGGACATGGGGTGAGGTAATATAGAATATTCATACCTAGAGGCAGTGTTTTTAGGTAAGAAGTACAACTTGGCCAGAGGTCAAAGAGGGAATACGCCTAAGAACGTATGCGTATCATAAAACATTATGGAAAATCCAAGTTGAAAATAAACTGTGAAGATAAACAATTTCATCCATCCTACTCCTGAAAAATGTATTCAATTTTTTTAGAACCTCCCAGTTTTATTTTCTGTTTTAAAAAGCTAAAAAGTAGGTTTAATGATATTGTCTCATATGATAAGGATTCAGTTTTTCCCATAGTCTCGCAGTTAGCATTCATGTGACCCCCAACAAGACAAATTCAGCAATCATGAGGCCCCCAACAAATCATGAGGCCCCCAACAAGAAAAAAGTTGATTTTGAATTGAGGGAGTGTTTAAATATTTCAAAGGTTGGAGAGTGATGGATGTGTTGTTAAAGGACATTCCAAAGGAGGGGTGAAGCACGTGAGAAGTCTTGTATACGTGAATGTGAGGAGGTAATTGTAAAGGAGGACAAAAGAAGGTTGTGTGCAGATCTGTGATTGCGGGCTGGTATCTGGAAACAAGAGAGGAAATGTATAGGGGAGAGAGATTGTGGAGAGCTTTGTAGGCTAGGGTTAAGAGTTTGAAATCTAGCTAACTAGCGAGCTTGACAGAGAGGGGCTGGCAGGGCATGTTATAGCTGTGTTTTTTTCAGTTGTATTTTCTGGTAGGCAGGGAACACAGTTGTGTAAATGTGATACTGTGGCAGTTATTTGGGCTTGCGTCGTTCTTGTGTACTATTATGTGTGCGTTTTCTGATCATGATTTTTTGTGTGGTTTTGTTTTTGCTAATTTTTTAGGTGCAGCAATACAATAGAATGGCTGGTATGCAGAATAAGGTCGAAGATTGGCCAATTTGTTTAATTATTATTATTTTTATTTTTTTTTACGGCGGACGACTTTAAAGTAAACTTGTGAGTGTAGTAAAAGAAACAAAAGTTAGATACTTGTATAATTAAAGGAAGGCTTCTCTGATCCTCCTGCAGCTCACCGATCCTCACTGGGACCCTTTTCTTCTTTCTCGCCACACTTCTTTATGTGAATGAGCATGGCCACATTGCGCAGGTGCATGGATGGCTGGCGCCTGTGCAGTAGCAAGGAGTTGCTTATGCATGGAGGTAAGAGCTGCTCTGGCTCCGGGCTCCTGCAAAGGGGCAGGTCGTCTTGCATCTGTGCTCGTACACAAACAGTAGCGTGACCACAGTGGTGTAGTGGTTAGCGCTCTAGCTTTGCAGCACTCGGTCTCTGTCAATTCCCAGCCAGGGCACTATCTGCACTAAGTTTATATGTTCTCCCCATGTCTGGTAGGTTTCTTCATCCCAAAAACCAGACAGATTAGTTAACCTCCTGAGTGTTACGCTGCTCAAGAGGTTTTGCAGCTTTTGAGTCCCCAGTAATAATGTAACAAATTGCATGGCTGAAAAAGCTTTAGCTAGCACTAGGCTAGCTATTATAGGTAGCTGGCACCCCCCCCGATCGCCCCCGATCCCCTGATCCAGCCCCTTAATACATTACCCAGCATGGCTCCAGCAATTGGCGAAGCCTCACCGCACAGCTACGCTATTCTCTATGGGAAGGATCGTACATGACGTCATGACATCACTGACATCATATCGGGGGCTGTGCGGGGAGGCTGCACCGATCGCTGGAGCCAGGCTGGGTAATGTATTAAGTGGCTGGATCAGGGGATCGGGGGCAATCGGGGGGTGCCGGCTACCTATACTAGCTAGCCTAGTGCTAGCTAAAGCTTTTTCAGCCATGCAATCTGTTACATTAATCCTGAGGGACTCCTGAGGTGAGTGAGTGAGTGAGTGAGTGAGTGAGTGTCGGGCATACCGCAAAGGAGGTTAATTGGCTTCCCCTTAAGGTAGCCATACATCTAGCAATGTATGGGCAGATTCGACAAAGAGACAAATTTATCTCTAACGACTCTGATTAGAGATACATTTATTTTTTGTTGATTCTGCCCATACACTACAGGCCGAATACCATCTGATTTCAGCATGAAATCTTCAGGGAATCGGGAGTCTGCACCGCCGCTGCCCAATGTGTAATGTGCCCGGTGTGTGTATTTATATGTTACCTGTCCTGTAGCAGCTTCCGTGCGGTGTCCGTAATCCTCCGGACGGCTCTCCGTACACGCCACTGGAGAATACCACCTGACACATCAGATGATATTTGCTGTAGTCAGCCACTAGCGCCAGTAGCATGTACGGAGAGCCACCGAGGTTACGGACACTGAACTGAGGCTGCTACAGGACAGGTAACGTATAAATGCACACACCGGGCACATTTATACATTGCAGTGGAAGCGGCGGGGGTTTAATCGTCTTTCCGCTCATTCCGAAAATCGCCGCCGTACCGTCGCACACCCGACCAACCAACTTCGTCCCGACACCTTGCGGGATGCGCGATCGACCATGCGACCAATTGCTGTCCCGAAATTGGTCACCGATTTTCATCCAGTTCGATTATAATTGAATTGGATGGACGATCGGCCGCCAAGTTGCCTGATGTATGGCCACCTTTAATTTGGCCCTAGACTACAATACATACACTACATGACATAGAGATATGACTATGGTAGGGATTAGATTGTGAGCCCCTCTGAGGGACAGATAAGTGATAAGACAATATACTCTGTGTCACAGGAGCCCTCGTGGCTGACCGCACTTAGCCTTCTAAACGGTGCCAGCGCACAGATCGTGCGAACTCTGGTCGCAGTCAATGCGCAGGAACCGTTAAGAATTAGCCGCAGACAACTCAGAAGGGAGCCTGTGAGACACGGGTGATTACAACGTCACCTACTGGTTCAGAGTAAACTGCCACCACCGCGGTTACTATGGGACCGTGGGGCCCACTAACTGACTGACTAATCCTGCGAATAAAACGGTTAAACACACGATATTCTGTCTAGCCAACAACAAACAAACAGTAGCGTATCTTCAGAGACCCGGGATCATTTCTGTGTGTGCTGATAAGCAGGGTAGCGGAAAGTGAATGACTTGGAGAAAGTCGTTTATTCACGCAATATAAATAATTAATATATACAGACAATTATGAAAATCAACAATTATGAAAACAGTAATAGCCAGTCTGAAAAATAAAAGAAGGGAGAAAATTACTTAGTTCCTGGAAAGATGTCCTTATTGTGGGAAGAATCATAAAGTCCTTGGTTTCAAAGTCCAGAGTTCAGACCAGGTGGATACCAGCATATCCTCAAGCTGGCATCTGATGAGTGCAAGATGGTTCAGTGTGGAGGACCCAGCCCGCCTGCTGGCTCTGTGCTTTTGATGAAGCTGGTTTGGGGGTGTGGCAATGCCAGCCCCCTCTGAGCTACCAGCAAATGACAGTTCATTCCCTCTGAGAGATTTTAGAGCTAAACTTATGAATTGCTGTAACTCCTGAACCATACACGTTACATTTAGGGGGGTAACAGCTTCATACTTGGAGGAAAATACAGATTAATATGATACCTGACATGGCTAGTGCATCAGATCAGGGTCCTGAGTAGATTCATACCTGGGTGGTAGGGGCCCCGGGCCCCTCTCGACTGGTATCAAGAGATCCAGCATGACCCTACGGATCCAAAGATACCGCTCTCATAACCACCCTATTTATTGTATTCTGTAAATGGGCAAAAGATTATATTGTACCTTCATTTCTTCCTGCTAAGGCCGGAGTCAGCCTGACTGGAGTCCAGCTGTGTCTGCTTCTTGTCTATGAAAAGGCCCTGTTGGCTCCTTCAATTAACATCTGAATGTGAAATCTGCTTAGACAACTTTGAGTTTACACCTCTGGCTTGATCAGCAGTCACAGGGCCAGTCTTCCTGCCAGCTGCTTGTCACCTTATACCTGATGGATGGGCCATCAGCACAGCTTGAAGCCAGGGACTCTCTGGGCCCAGGCTCATTAGCATATCAAAAGAGCCATCCTGCAGTTAAGGTGATGCTATTCCTCTGCTAAGAAAGGACTGCAGACCTCCTACACACTCAATCCAGATTCTATCGATTTGAAGCGCAATCGACGCAGAGAATCGAGTGCGATCGCTTTTCTTCACGGGCGGTTCCAGGACGCGCCTGCGTCCCCGCAATCGTCCGTGACAGCCCCCCCCCCTTGTCCGTGGCTTAGCCACTCATCCGCAAGATGTGTGGCGGCGCCGCTAACCTGGCGGACGGGCCTCGAGTTGCCGGTACGGCGGGAAAACCTATTGGAGCCTGTGGCTCGGTTCCCCTGGACCGGTCGCGGTCGGCTACCCTCAGGGTTGACCCAACATGGACCGTTCTGGACAGGGCGTTTGCGCCACTGCAGTCGGACGTGGTGTCTGCCGGGACTGCGGACAACGGGCAGTGGGTTGGTTAGGTCAACAGCCAGCCCACGCAGGGTTCCCCTGCTGAGTGGCTGTGGACCTAAGGGAACCCCG
Source organism: Hyperolius riggenbachi (assembly GCF_040937935.1). NCBI lineage: Eukaryota > Metazoa > Chordata > Amphibia > Anura > Hyperoliidae > Hyperolius > Hyperolius riggenbachi. The sequence continues at coordinate 140,605,146 of NC_090654.1, forward strand.
CGGGAATCCCTGGACCTTCCCAGCTCCTGACAGACGGCACATGCCCTGCAGTAGTTGGCTACATCCCTGTTCATCCGGGGCCAATAAAACTGTTTCCGAATACCGGCGAGTGTCTTGCGGACACCCGAGTGCCCGGTCAGAGGATTACCATGTGCGGATTTCAGCACATGTCCCCTAAACGCACTCGGGACCACAAGCCACTTGGTATCCGCGTGGGATCTACCTGTAGGGGGCTGTACAGACTCACTGTACAGTCTCCCACCTTCCCAGTACACCTTGAAAGCGGCCCCGTCTGCGAGGGGCTCAGCGGCTTGCTGCCTGAGCACCTCCAGGCTTGGGTCACTTTGTAGTGCGGCTGAGAATATGGCGCTGTCAGTTTCAGCCAACTGGCTCATGTCACACGAGGCCAGCGGCTGAAAGGTCTCATCCCTGTGGTCAGAGGAGGGGGAGGAGGCCGGAACCCCCTCCACCTGTCCTGAGCTCGGGTTCTGAGCAGTGCAGCTGCGCGGTACTGCTAGCACCGGTACACTGTCAGAATGGCACAGACGGACATTACTCAAATCATCATTGCATGCAGTAATGACATTGACAGGTATAGACATTTTTTCATTACAGACAGGTTGTACAGTAAACTCAGGTACAGTTACAGCATCATCACAACAGACAGTCTGTACATCAAACTCAGGTGCCTTTGAAGCAGGCACTATTGAACCTGGTACCCTTGAACTGGGCACATTCAACCCACCTCCCCCTGGTGCTCCCCCAAGTGTATAAAGTACCTGGTGGTGGGTGGAGAGTCCGTCTCCTTCCGTGAGCGACAAGGCGGTCGTGGCAGGTTCATAGTAGGACACAAGCTTGCCCAAATCAGTCCCTAGCAACACAGGGACTGGGAGATCCTTCATAACCCCAACAACCCTTTCTTGGACCCCTCCCACTCCCCAATCCAGCTTCACTCTTGCGTGGGCTATGTGGAAAAGGGTGCCCTCTACTCCAGTAAGGGCAAGGGATCGGCTGGAGCTGATGCTCTCCTTTGGCACAAGATGTGAGTGAACTAACGTGATGTCAGCTCCGGTGTCTCGAAATCCGGTGACAACTTTGCCGTTCACTCTAACAAGTTGCTGCTGGTCGGTTCGGTCGCGGATTTCCTGTCCGCGTGCAAACAGGACAAAATCCGATGATCCAGGCTGTGGTTCGCTGGCGGGTTGCCTCTGCTGTGGGTGAGGTGCAGGTGATGCAGATGATCCAGGTGCTGGTGGTGTCTGTCTCCGCTCCGGACAGTCGAATTTCATGTGTCCGGGCTGGCGGCAGTAGTGACAGGTGACCTCTCCAGGCGCTGCGGGCCTGGGTGCAGCAGCTGCGCTGGGTGGCCTCTGTGGCGGACGGCTCACAGGGGCAGGAGAGTCTGCCAGAGTATTGGGCTGACCTCCTCTCCAGCTGGATGGGACAGTTCTGCGGGTATCAGCCACCCGGGTAGTTGCAAAAGTCTCAGCAAGGTCTGCAGCGACACGGGCTGAAGCCGGCCTGCGTTCTAACACAAACTGTCGTACATCAGCAGGGCAAATGTTCAGAAATTGTTCCAGGACTATCAAGTCCTCCAGGACGCCATAAGACCCTTTGGTGAGGCCTAGCGTCCACTGGCGGAGTGTGGTGAGCAAGCTGCTGGCCACATCTCGGTACGAATCAGAAGGCTTTTTCTGCCAGGCCCTGAACTTTTTCCGATAGGCTTCTGGCGTCAGCTGGTACTTAGTAATGATAGCGTCTTTTATAGCAGCATAATCATTATCCTTCTCCGCAGGCAATTCTGCGAAGGCATCAAGCGCTTTGTAGCGCAGCAAAGGTGTCAGATGTCTGGCCCACTGGTCTTGGGACAGACGATACTGACGGCATGCTTTTTCAAAAGATCGCAAAAACAAGTCAATGTCTGTGTCTTTCTCGATATTAGCAAATTTAAATTTTGCACTTACGGGTGCTGCAGCTCCTTCGGCAGGGAGGCTGGGCGGTGAACTCCGGCTGGCCTGTTGAACCTTTGCCATGTTGAGCTCATGCTGTCGTCTCTCCCGCGCCTCGGCAGATTGGCGCTCCCGTTCCTCTCGTGCTTCCATGTACTGCATGTACTTGTCCAGGTCAGTCTCCATCAGCTTTTGTAATGCCTGCTGCATTACCGGTTCAGCACCCATGGACAGTCCAGTACTGGCCAGTTCCGGGCGAGTAATGTCAGAAACTCTGGGATTGGGGTCCATACTGACAGTCTCTGGCGTAACTGTTGCAACAGGGCCCGCAGGGTGCTCAACCTCTGTACGCCTAAGATCTTCAGCCTCTGGTTCCCCTTGATTGTCAGATGGGCTGGTATCCACCTCAGCGGACACTCCCGGCTCCCGCAGTTGCTGGGCATCCCATCTGGACAAGTCTGCTATCAGGTCCCGTTTTGTCTTGCGGAGGATGCCAATGCCCCTCTCTTCGCAAAGATTTTCCAGGTCTGCTAGGCACATGTTCTGGTAGTTCCCGGACATTTCCATGCCAAATAAAATAAAACTTTGGGGAGGGGTACTGGCTACACAGTCTCTCTGTATATATAAAAAATATATTGCCTTCCAGCTACACCAACGAATTAGTTCGTTTCTCGATAGCGCTAGCGCTATCGCAGATACTTTCAGCACAACACAGGTCCCAACCGCTGCCTAACACTGTCACAGGAGCCCTCGTGGCTGACCGCACTTAGCCTTCTAAACGGTGCCAGCGCACAGATCGTGCGAACTCTGGTCGCAGTCAATGCGCAGGAACCGTTAAGAATTAGCCGCAGACAACTCAGAAGGGAGCCTGTGAGACACGGGTGATTACAACGTCACCTACTGGTTCAGAGTAAACTGCCACCACCGCGGTTACTATGGGACCGTGGGGCCCACTAACTGACTGACTAATCCTGCGAATAAAACGGTTAAACACACGATATTCTGTCTAGCCAACAACAAACAAACAGTAGCGTATCTTCAGAGACCCGGGATCATTTCTGTGTGTGCTGATAAGCAGGGTAGCGGAAAGTGAATGACTTGGAGAAAGTCGTTTATTCACGCAATATAAATAATTAATATATACAGACAATTATGAAAATCAACAATTATGAAAACAGTAATAGCCAGTATGAAAAATAAAAGAAGGGAGAAAATTACTTAGTTCCTGGAAAGATGTCCTTATTGTGGGAAGAATCATAAAGTCCTTGGTTTCAAAGTCCAGAGTTCAGACCAGGTGGATACCAAGCTGGCATCTGATGAGTGCAAGATGGTTCAGTGTGGAGGACCCAGCCCGCCTGCTGGCTCTGTGCTTTTGATGAAGCTGGTTTGGGGGTGTGGCAATGCCAGCCCCCTCTGAGCTACCAGCAAATGACAGCAAATGACAGTTCATTCCCTCTGAGAGATTTTAGAGCTAAACTTATGAATTGCTGTAACTCCTGAACCATACACGTTACATTTAGGGGGGTAACAGCTTCATACTTGGAGGAAAATACAGATTAATATGATACCTGACATGGCTAGTGCATCAGATCAGGGTCCTGAGTAGATTCATACCTGGGTGGTAGGGGCCCCGGGCCCCTCTCGACTGGTATCAAGAGATCCAGCATGACCCTACGGATCCAAAGATACCGCTCTCATAACCACCCTATTTATTGTATTCTGTAAATGGGCAAAAGATTATATTGTACCTTCATTTCTTCCTGCTAAGGCCGGAGTCAGCCTGACTGGAGTCCAGCTGTGTCTGCTTCTTGTCTATGAAAAGGCCCTGTTGGCTCCTTCAATTAACATCTGAATGTGAAATCTGCTTAGACAACTTTGAGTTTACACCTCTGGCTTGATCAGCAGTCACAGGGCCAGTCTTCCTGCCAGCTGCTTGTCACCTTATACCTGATGGATGGGCCATCAGCACAGCTTGAAGCCAGGGACTCTCTGGGCCCAGGCTCATTAGCATATCAAAAGAGCCATCCTGCAGTTAAGGTGATGCTATTCCTCTGCTAAGAAAGGACTGCAGACCTCCTACACACTCAATCCAGATTCTATCGATTTGAAGCGCAATCGACGCAGAGAATCGAGTGCGATCGCTTTTCTTCACGGGCGGTTCCAGGACGCGCCTGCGTCCCCGCAATCGTCCGTGACACTCTGTAAAGTTCTGCGGAAGATGTCAGCGATATATAAATACTAAATATTAATAATAATAATAATATCTTCAACAAGCCCTTGTTGAACACATTTGGAAGGTCCCAGCGTTGGAACAGCGAGATCGAGGGGGATGGAGCCTCTGGATTATCCAAAGGGTTCTTCCCTCTACTAAGTTATTTAACTGCTTTACTTTTTAAACTCACAGGTACTTTTTAATTATGTGTGCAGTGGTGCAAATTTCCCATAATGCGGCAAAACGTCCTCAAATCAAACACGCCTTTACCCCGTGTTGCCAACTCATTCCTTTAATTACTGACACATATGAACTATACAGGTCTTGTGGCTAGGTAGAGGCAGTTTAGGAGCTGATTAAATGTAAGTAGCCAGGAACCTGCATAACATAGATGAGTCAGCATTTAAAGGGATGAGTTGGCAACCCTGCCTTTGCCTTAAAGTAAATCTGAAGCTAAAATAACAACAAAACAAAACAGATACTTACTTAGGAAAGGGAAGGCCCTGGGTCCTAATGAGCTTTTCCGTTCCTCTCAAGGTCCCTGCCTTCCAGCGCTGCATCTCCGGCTCAAATATCCTGCTGCGGGAGGCTTTGGAAGACATTGGGAGCTGAAATGCTCCCGAAGACAGACAGCTCAATACAGTGTTCATGCATTAGCGCGGGAGTCAGCGGGCCGTCTTCGGGAGCACTCGGGCTCTTGAAGACTTTGAAGCCTCAGGCAGCAGCAGAGGCCAGTCTCTGACTGATCGGTTGGAGACTGTTAACGGGGGAGCCAACGCAGGAATGATGGATCCAGGAGAGGAACAGGAAGGCTCTATAGGACCCAGAGTCTTCCCTCCCCTTAGGTGAGTATCTGTTTTTTTTTTAATATTCGGGAGGTCCATGCCGGGAGGTCCATGCAAAGCATTGCATGCAGCGGGCGATTTCACTCACCTCCTGGACAGTCTCACTATAGGGTTACAGCACCACCTGGAGGATGGAGGGAGAACTGCAGCACTGGATCCCAGGGAGGTATGTAAGTGCAGGGGCTGCACCAGGCTCTCTTGTGGTATGTTTCTTTCTTGCTTTTAGGGTCTAAAAGCACATGAAAATATTGTATCACTTTTAGACCCTAAAATCAGGAAGGAGTCATACTGCCATGGAGGTTAAAGTGATTCACAAAAGGGTGCTAACTCAGTTAGCGCGCCTAAAAGCTTTGGGTGTGATAACTAGGGTGCTAAGCAGTTAGCACGCCCAGAGCTTTTATTGATCGCGCGCAAAGTTTAGCACTGCGCGGTAAAGTTGTCCAGAACCTCCGATTTTGGTTCGCGAAAGAAAGTTCGCAAACATTCAAACTTTCAAACCGCCATAGACTTCAATGGGCAGGCGAACCTTCAAAACTACAAACATTCATTGTGGCCACTAAAGTGATGGAAAAGATGTTTCAAGAGGTCTAATACCTGTAGGGGGCATGGCAGAGTGGGATACACGCCAAAAGTCCCAGGCAAAAATCCGGATTTTACAAACAGCAGGGTTTATGGACAGAAATCACATTTATTTGCTAAATTGGAGGCCTAAAGTGCTTTAAAACATCTTGCATGTGTATACATCAATGAGGTAGTGTAATTAGTGTACTGCTTCATACTGACAGACTAAACTCACTGTGTAACGCACCGCAAACAGCTGTTTGTGTAGTGACGGCCATGCTGGACTGGTGCGCACCGTGGCGAGAGTGCAGGCGATGGCTGTTTTCAAGCCCATATGGTCGGGCTGAGGTAGCTGAATGACAGAACAACAGTGACTAAGTGTCCAGCTGATCGAATTTGGTCTGTCCACAATGAAGCAACGACCTTATTATCTATCTTCTTGGGTCAGGTGTGCCCCCCAACCCCAACACACTCATTAAGCCAGTCATTGCTTCATTGTGGTAACCAAGCCCCTTCACCGCAGCAAGGCAACTATCACGAAGGGGAATTGACACATGTACATGCCTTTTGTTTTGTTGTTGCAGCCGCAGTGCAGCCAGAAAAATTAGGCAGGCATGTACACGCACCAGAAAACTTATTATAGCGGCTGCTGCTAGCAGTGGCCTTAAAAATTCAGGAATCCACATGGAGTCCTGGACCCTGTTGGTGGTGGCGGAGAAGGCAGTCAAGCGGCCTGCAGGCAGCGATGCTGTGTGGGGACCGACTTAGTCTTGGGGCAGGCAGTCACACAGCGTGCAGGCAGAGATGCTGTGTGTGGGTAGACACAAGGGGGTAGGGGGAGACAGAGAGCGCTCCAATGGTGCATTAACCCAGATGCATACAATTCACGCATAAACAATTACACTTACAATTAAGTTGATGGTGCTGCGCTTTGCTTTTGTATCCACCAGTGGGGAACCTCAGCCTAATCCTGCCTGGCCATGGCGGGTGGTGCAGATGGTATTGCAGGAGGACGTCCATCTGGGGAGAAAGCTGTGCGCCGCTGATACTGTCTGACGTCACTACCGGTTTCGGCGTTAGTCCACGCCTTCCTCAGGTGACGTTTACTTCAGACAGTGCAGTATACATAGATTCGCCCCCATGGCAACAGTAGCCAGGGGGCGGTATTCAAATAAAATTCAAAACACTTTATTAAAACTTATAAAAGCAGACATCCACAGTTATGTGGATTATTAAATTGCCTGAATGGACTTCTATGTAAAAAGCAGCAAAGAGCTACATTAAACAGAGCGTCCCTCAACTGTTTAAAACATATACATTTACTATATAAAATAAAACCACTTAATATGGGCAGAGTGTGCTTCTTTATATGGTCATTGAGCGCAGCGCTATGGCAGCACTCAATCAGACCATACTGCAGGTAAAACCATACATGCCCGCAATAATAGGGGAAAGGGGATAGGGAGGGGAAAAAGGGGATAGGGGGAGTGGGCATCAAACCTTGTAGAATTATGCGCACAATCGTTAACCTGAAAATGGCGTTCACATGATGCAGACAATCAATGGGCAGATGATAAATGTGCTGTCATTTACATTACATAAGCTACCAAACTAATTCATATGTAGCTGCTACCATACATTTCCAGCCTTAAAGACTGTATCCATATGAACCAGTGCGTTCAGTGCATCAGGAGTGGGTGGATTCAGACCCCACTGCAGGCATGATTACGTATGACCATTTATCCTCTAGTGTCTAGAACCAGAACAGTGGGCACCAACTAACTGCTGACCTTGAACAGACCTGCATAAGCCATTGTCATGTCTTTCGGAGTGTGGCTGCTTGGACTATTAAAACCAATGTTAAAACCAATAAACCTAAACCAAGGACGGGCAACACAGTGTGCCATACCCCGGAAACATTAATACATGTGTGGGATATTTTACTCAAATATTTATGAGGATATGGTGTTCCTGTATCATACACCACCACGGCTGAAAATCGACCCATAACCATAGAGGGTCAAAGGGGACACACAAAGCAAAATATACACACCATCCTCTATATAAATTTGTGGCCTTTAGTAGCCAACCGTCCTGTAACTGGGGGAGATGCTCTGATACCCACACAGATCAACACCCAGCTGCTTGAGTGGCCCCCTGCCTATGGTGCAATCTTCTACCTGTATACGGGAAGTATAGCACCAACTATCATGCAGCGCAACCTTTAGCACAGGCAAGAAATAAAACCTCAAACGGGTGTCGATAAACTCGCATCTTGCATATATATACTTCTCATATTGACATATTGACACCACACTACCATACACCCGATCACAACTGACACCTCCCCGTCACACACATCCTCATACGTTCAATGCCATAGTCACACTTTTCTAGGGCAATGATAGATTAGTGGGGCCCCATTGATTATCACTCTGTTTGATTGCAAGGGGTGGTTATGAAACTTTGGACTTCCAGATCTTCATTAAGGCCTCTCGGGGATAGTGTGTCCAGTCTGAAGATCCAATAAACTTCCCTCTCGCATAATCTCTTATATCTCAGGCCCGTGGGGAGGGAATCAGCTATGTGTGGTAGTGTGGTGTCAATATGTCAATATGAGAAGTATATATATGCAAGATGCGAGTTTATCGACACCCGTTTGAGGTTTTATTTCTTGCCTGTGCTAAAGGTTGCGCTGCATGATAGTTGGTGCTATACTTCCCGTATACAGGTAGAAGATTGCACCATAGGCAGGGGGCCACTCAAGCAGCTGGGTGTTGATCTGTGTGGGTATCAGAGCATCTCCCCCAGTTACAGGACGGTTGGCTACTAAAGGCCACAAATTTATATAGAGGATGGTGTGTATATTTTGCTTTGTGTGTCCCCTTTGACCCTCTATGGTTATGGGTCGATTTTCAGCCGTGGTGGTGTATGATACAGGAACACCATATCCTCATAAATATTTGAGTAAAATATCCCACACATGTATTAATGTTTCCGGGGTATGGCACACTGTGTTGCCCGTCCTTGGTTTAGGTTTATTGGTTTTAACATTGGTTTTAATAGTCCAAGCAGCCACACTTCGAAAGACATGACAATGGCTTATGCAGGTCTGTTCAGGGTCAGCAGTTAGTTGGTGCCCACTGTTCTGGTTCTAGACACTAGAGGATAAATGGTCATACGTAATCATGCCTGCAGTGGGGTCTGAATCCACCCACTCCTAATGCACTGAACGCACTGGTTCATATGGATACAGTCTTTAAGGCTGGAAATGTATGGTAGCAGCTACATATGAATTAGTTTGGTAGCTTATGTAATGTAAATGACAGCACATTTATCATCTGCCCATTGATTGTCTGCATCATGTGAACGCCATTTTCAGGTTAACGATTGTGCGCATAATTCTACAAGGTTTGATGCCCACTCCCCCTATCCCCTTTTTCCCCTCCCTATCCCCTTTCCCCCATTATTGCGGGCATGTATGGTTTTACCTGCAGTATGGTCTGATTGAGTGCTGCCATAGCGCTGCGCTCAATGACCATATAAAGAAGCACACTCTGCCCATATTAAGTGCTTTTATTTTATATAGTAAATGTATATGTTTTAAACAGTTGAGGGACGCTCTGTTTAATGTAGCTCTTTGCTGCTTTTTACATAGAAGTCCATTCAGGCAATTTAATAATCCACATACCCGTATTTCGCGCCGTATAAGACGCTCCGGAATATAAGACGCACCCAGGTTTAGAGGGCAAGAAACAGAGAAAAAAAATAATAAACTAAACCTGGTGCATCCATATTTCAGGAGCATCTTGTACATGTCCTCCCCCAAATGGTGTCCTCCTGTGTACCTCATGTGTCCTTATCTCCCCCTGTCTACCCCGTGTCCTCTGGTCTCCTACCCTGTGTCCTGTGGACTCCCCCCTGTGCCCTCTGGTGTGACCCCCTGTGTCCTCTGGTCTCCCCCCTTTGTCCGGTGATGTTCCCCCTGTGTCCTCTAGTCTTCCCCTGTGCCCTCTGGTCCCCTTTGTGCCTTGTGGTCTGCCCCCGTGTCCTCTGGTCTGCCCCCTCTGTATCCTCTGGTCTCCCCCCTTTGTCCTGTGATGTTCCCCCTGTGTCCTCTAGTCTTCCCCTGTGCCCTCTGGTCCCCTTTGTGCCTTGTGGTCTGCCCCCGTGTCCTCTGGTCTGCCCCCTCTGTATCCTCTGGTCTCCCCCCTTTGTCCTGTGATGTTCCCCCTGTGTCCTCTAGTCTTCCCCTGTGCCCTCTGGTCCCCTTTGTGCCTTGTGGTCTGCCTCCGTGTCCTCTGGTCTGCCCCCTCTGTATCCTCTGGTCTCCCCCCTTTGTCCTGTGATGTTCCCCCTGTGTCCTCTAGTTTTCCCCTGTGCCCTCCGGTCCCCTTTGTGCCTTGTGGTCTGCCCCCGTGTCCTCTGGTCTGCCCCCTCTGGTCTCCCCCCTTTGTCCTGTGATGTTCCCCCTGTGTACTCTGGTCTGCCCCCCTGTGCCCTCTGGTCTGCCCCTCTGTGTCCTCTGGTCCCCTCTGTGTCCTCTGGTCTGCCCCCCTGTGCCCTCTGGTATGCCCCCCTGTGCCCTCTGGTCTGCCCCCCTGTGCCCTCTGGTCTGCCCCTCTGTGTCCTCTGGTCTACCCCCTCTGTGTCCTCTGGTCTACCCCCTCTGTGTCCTCTGGTCCCCCGTGCCCTCTGGTCTGCCCCCTCTGGTGTCCTCTGTGCCTTGTCGCCCCCCATGTTTCTCCCCTGTGCCTGGCTCCCCGCTGTGTTTATCCTACCCCCCCGCTTATGTCACCAGGTCCCCCGCCTATGTCGCCGGGTCCACCCTGTGTATGCAGCGGCAGCGGGCAGCAGCTTACCTCCTCCATCTTGCCCGCGCCGATTGAAGACATCCGGCTCCTGTGTGCGGCTTCGTCTAGTGCCGGCTTCTAATGACGCATAATTGATGACGCGTCATTAGAAGCCGTCACTAGAGGAAGCCGCACACAGGAGCCGGATGTCTTCAATCGGCGCGGGCAAGATGGAGGAGGTAAGCTGCTGCCACTGCATACACGGGGGACCCGGCAACATAGGCGGGGGACCTGGTGACATAAGCTGGGGGTAGGATAAACACAGCGGGGAGCCAGGCACAGGGGGAAACAGGCAGGGAATCCCCGACATAGCGGCGGTTCGTAGCGGCGGGCGTTCGGAAGTCGGGGATTCCCTGCCTTTGCCGTATAAGACGCAGGGACTTTTTCACCCCATTTTTTGGGGAGAAAAAGTGCGTCTTATACGGCGAAAAGTACGGTAACTGTGGATGTCTGCTTTTATAAGTTTTAATAACGTTTTTTGAATTTTATTTGAATACCGCCCCCTGGCTACTGTTGCCATGGGGGCGAATCTATGTATACTGCACTGTCTGAAGTAAACGTCACCTGAGGAAGGCGTGGACTAACGCCGAAACCGGTAGTGACGTCAGACAGTATCAGCGGCGCACAGCTTTCTCCCCAGACAGACGTCCTCCTGCAATACCATCTGCACCACCCGCCCTGGCCAGGCAGGATTAGGCTGAGGTTCCCCACTGGTGGATACAAAAGCAAAGCGCAGCACCATCAACTTAATTGTAAGTGTAATTGTTTATGCGTGAATTGTATACATCTGGGTTAATGTACCATTGGAGCGCTCTCTGTCTCCCCCTACCCTCTTGTGTCTATCAGCAACTGGCTCCATCCAGTCTAGGAGAGCAGCACCTGGGGCAAATTTAAAGGGCCATCACTATTTTGTTGAGCGCAAGTGTGTCAATTACTTTATGCTGTGTGTGGGGACTGACTTAGTCTTCGGGCAGGCAGTAGGGATGATTGGAAATTCCATCAGAACGAAATTCCGTAGCCGTTACATTCCGGCGGTATTCAGTAATCTCATTTGAAACCTCGTTTTAGAAACATCGTAGGCCATAGGACCTAGTGGCTGTTCCACCAGTCATTTTTTTTTTTTGGAGCAGCAGGAGTTGTTGTAGGCCATGGGACCTAGAGGTGGTTCCACGGCAGTCATCACAATATTTGTTTGGGAGCAGCAGGAGTTGTCGTAGGCCATGGGACCTAGAGGTGGTCTCACGGCAGTCATTAATACTGAATATCACATCAAAAATAACATTACCTGTGAATCAAAATTAATTATTTATGTAATTTCTTGCCCATGTCCGCTACAGTGTGTGGGCAAAACCACCCAACTAGCCAGGTGCAGAATAGGGCAACATAAAAGAAATATACTGAATAAATACCCCCTACACAGTGTATCAAGCCACTTCACCACTCACCACAACAACAATCCTGAACTTTTCCGTATCACACTTATTGAATCTATTCCACATAACCGTTCAGACTCTTGTGACTCTCTAAAGAAACGTGAAATGTATTGGATACAAATTCTTAAAACCCTAACTCCAGATGGTCTAAATGAAGAACTGGAGAAAATTCACTAATTCACCCCATCAGCAGCTCACAGTTCCACTTTTTAATAGTGTCCTCTCTTTTTATTATTGTTCTTTTCTAGTATTATTTTTATCTGTTTTATTTTATTATATTGTTCCATTTTTTATATATTATTTTTTATTATGTATCTATTTTTATACATAGGTATTTATCGATATTGTTTAGTTTTATCTTTTTCCTATTTTCTCATTATAGATTTATCCATATGTATCTACGCGTGGTATTAACATGCATAACCCATCATGCCACAAATAACCTGGGGCAGTGCCCTATGTATAGCATGCATAGCACTGTGCACTTGCTACTTTTATAAGACACATTTATCACATATTCTATTTTTATACCTCTAGGTGGCAGCATCACACTACACACACTGGATCTGTATCTTGTATACTTTCATTAACCAAAATAATTTCTTTCTCACAATTTTATAGTGGACATTAATGTTTGCTATATATTTCCATTGGATACAGTAATTTTATTTTGTATTCGGGGCGTTCTTTGTCCCCCCGTGACATGCCCTTTATGCACATACACCCCGGGATTTTCCCACATCAAAAATGTCCGCATGTCTACCAGAACACTGGCGAGCCTGCGCAACTACATCCACAGAAGTCCTCCCCGCTGTTCACGTAGTACGGGGTGGCTCGCTCTACGCGCATGCGCGATCGCCAGAAGTGGCGTGACGTCCTCTCTTCACCACCCCAGTCTTCCGGCCCCCTCAGCCCAGGGCGACATATGAGTGGCATCCTGCCACCTCACTCAGACCTTTCCCACCCTGCGAACTTTCCCATAGGTTAACAGCCACCCCAGTACCCACGCCCACTCCCATTCAGCCACGGCCTCACAGCTAATCCTAATTGAATTATTGACAATTGGTCTGACTATTTAAAGGTCCTACACCGACACACAAGTACAGAGGTACCAGGCTGTTATTGGACCTATAGCTGGTAAGTGTCTGCAATCGTTTACTACTTAATGACCACTTGAATCTACTCCTGCCTTCCCTGCTACCCCACACTCCATAACATTAGTACACCTTATCTAATCTTTGCTCTTATTTGCCCCCGCTGTGTTCTCCCTCTACCCTCCTCATCTCATTATTTCCCCAAGGGGGCCTATACCATTACACACCCCTCTCCCTTCTACCTCATTACACTACTGCACCAGGGACGTTGCTATTAATAATTGAATTTATTCATCCTTTCTACCTCGTTTTCTCCCAGTTTTATGTCAATTATATATCCGATCACCATGATACTTGCACCTATTGATGGCTCAACCCTGTTTCACTGTGTACACCCTCTTTTCTTCTATCTACAGAGAGCGACATCTCAGTCCCGAGTGGGGACAGGCCTATTCTCCCCACCTGCCTATACAGTGGTTGCCTAAGTGGTAACCCGTGTTTGTAAGTATAATACTTACGTATCATTTTTCCTACCTGTTCCAATACATACTACACCATATTGGGCTCTTGGTCCTTTGTTTTATCTCATCTTGCTCTTCCTCAATGATGTCAGGTAAGTTCTCCTCCTCGAACAATACCACGGGAAAGGTGAGCAGCACAAGCCCCCTGCGACGCCTGCTGCAGTTGTTCTTCTGCCTCCTCCTCAAAAAAAACACCTTTCTCTTCTGACTCCTCTTCCCGAGACGACTCTTCCTCCTCCTCCCCCCTCCTCTGTGATGCCGCAGGTGTTGATGATGCCAAAAACTTTTCCTCCTCCTCCTGTTCCTGGTCACGCTCCTCTACAGCTTGATCCACCACTCTACGCACGGCACGCTCCAGGAAGAAGGCATATGGGATCAAGTCGCTGATGGAACCTTCACTGCGACTCACCAGGTTTGTCACCTCCTCAAACGACCGCATAAACCTGCAGGCATTTCTCATCAGTGTCCAGTACTTCGGCCAGAACATCCCCATCTCCCAGACTGTGTCCTTTGACTGTAGTTGTAGAGCTACTGTTCGAAGGCTTTCTCCTGTTGTAGCAGGCGGTCACACATCACGAAGGTCGAATTCCAGCGAGTCGGGCTATCGCAAATCAAGTGTCTCACCGACAAGTTGTTTCTCCGCTGAATATCGGCAAAGCGTGCCATGGCCGTGTAAGACCGCCTGAAATGCCCACACACCTTCCTGGACTGCTTTAGGACGTCCTGTAAGCCTTGGTACTTAGACACAAATCTCTGAATTATGAGATTGAGCACATGTGCCATGCAGGGTACATGTGTCAACTTTCCCAAATTCAAAGCCGAAATGAGATTGCTGCCATTGTCATACACCACGTTCCCGATCTCCAGTTGGTGCGGGGTCAGCCACTGATCCACCTGTTTGTTCAGAGCAGCCAGGAGAGCTGCTCCAGTGTGACTCTCCACTTTGAGGCAAGACATGTCTAAGATGGCATGACACCATCATACCTGGCATGCAGCATAGACCCTGGAGAGCTGGGGCTGTGTAGCTGGAGATGAGATCGCAGCACCAGTAGAGTTGAACTGCCACTCAGCCAAGGAGGAGGAGGAGGACAACAGCAAAGAGGATGTAGCAGGAGGAGAGGAGGTGGCAGCAGGCCTGCCTGCAAGCCGTGGAGGTGTCACTAGGTCCGCTGCACAGCCACGTACTCCCTGCTTGCCAGCAGTCACCAGGTTGACCCAATGGGCTGTGTAAGTAATGTACCTGCCCTGAACGTGCTTGGAAGACCTGGCATCCGTGGTCAGATGGACCCTTGACCCAATGCTGTGTGCCAGAGATGACACCACTTGCCTCTCAACTTCATGGTACAGTTTGGGTATCGCCTTTTTGGATAAATAATTGCGGTATCTTCCACTGGGGTGTCCCAATGGCCACCAATTTTCTGAAGGCCTCAGAGTCCACCATCTGGTATGGTAACAGCTGGCGGGATAACAGTTCCGCCAAGCCAGCTGTGAGACGCCGGGTAAGGGGGTTACTGGCAGATATTGGCTTCTTCCGCTCAAGGATTGCCTTCACGGACACCTGGCTGCTGCTGTGGGCAGAGGAGCAGGAACCGCTCAAGGTGAGAGGCGGAGTGGAGGAGGGAGGCTGTGATTGTGAAGGTGCAAGGGAGAAAGCAGCTGAAGAAGATGATGCACCTGAAGGAGGAAGAGGAGAAGGAGATTAGCTTTGCTTTTGTGTGCTGCTTTTCCTCAGGTGGTCTTCCCATTGCAGTTTGTGCCTTTTCTGCATGTGCCTTCATAAGGCAGTTGTCCCTACATGGGTATCGGCCTTTCCATGGCTCAATTTTTTGTGGCAGAGAGTACAGATGGCATTGCTCTGATCTTTGGCATGCACACTAAAAAATGTCCACACCGCTGAGCCACCCTGGGGTGTGGGCACTATGGTGGCGTCAGCAGCTGACGTTGAAGGGCATATTGGCTGGCTGTCCATAGGTGGCGGTACATGGTGCCGGACACTGCCACCAGCTGTTTCTGATGACGAGCTCCCCCTGCTTCTTTCAGCAACTCGTCTCCTCCTACTCCTCTCTGACTCCCCCTCTGAACTGTCCCCTTGGTCATCGTGGCATCCATGGCAGTATCATCATCATAATCATCCTCCAAAACTTCGCTTGTATCAGACACCTCATAAACTGCACCAACAGCAGGTACTTTATCATCCTCCTCCTCACACCTTACGTCCATAGTGTCGCCTAACTCAGACATATGAGGTGGTGTAACTTGCTTAGCGCCTTCATCTTGTTGTAACAATAATGGCTGTGAATCAGTTATTTACCCACCAAATAACTCCTGTGAAGTGTCAAATGTAGTGGATGTGGTACTTGGAGTAGCACTGTTGGATGCGGAAGATGAGGTGTTCTGTGTTAAATAGTCAACCACGTCCTGACAATCTTGGGAGTTGATGGGACGTGCTTTCTTCTGAGCATTGTACTTTGGGCCAGGGCCGCACGAAATCACATCAACACGACCTCGAACAGACCTGCTGGATAGCCTGCCCCTGGGTCAGCCTCTGCCTGTTGTTTTATCCATATTGGGGGGTGGGGGGGTGAAGTGAAAGGTATGCACTGACTTGACTAATGCAATGTGCAGTCACACAGGTGCAGTGAAAGGTAGCAGTGACTGGTATTACAATACAATGTGCAGCTGTCTCACAGGTGCAGTTAACAGGTATGCACGGACTGGTATACTAAACAGCGTGCGGTCACACAGGTGCAGTGAACAGGTATGCAAGGATTGGTATTACAATACAATGTGCAGCTGTCACAGAGGTGCAGTTAACAGGTATGCACGGACTGGTATACTAAAAAGCGTGCGGTCACACAGGTGCAGTGAACTGGTAGCAATGACTGGTATTACAATACAATGTGCAGCTGTCACACAGGTGCAGTTAACAGGTATGTATGGACTGGTATACTAAACAGCGTGCAGTCACACAGGTGCAGTAAACAGGTATGCAGGGATTGGTATTACAAATGTGCAGCTGTCACACACAGGTACCGTGATCTGGTGCAGTGACTGGTGGTATATTACACTGCTTGCGCTCATGTAAGTGCACTAAACAGGTTACAGATACGCACTGCAGTGATTGGTATTACAAATGTGCAGCCGCCTGTCACACACACAGGTACCGTGAACAGGTGCAATGACTGGTGGTATTAACAATGCGTGTGCTCACATAGGTATAGGTAGGTAGGTGCACTGAACAGTGAACAGGTGCAGTGATTGGGATTACAAATGTGCATCTGCCTGTCACACACACAGTTAGTCACTGAATGTGCTGGGCCTGGCAGTGGCACAGTAGGAATTACCAAGGCTGTCCATGCAACACAAGTGTCTGCGGGACACACACACACACACACACACACACACACACACACACACACACACACACACACACACACACACACACAGACACAAATAGATCACAAGAACAAGATTAGCTCTCAAAAGAGCTGTTGAGGGGTGCTTTTTTAGCAATAAGAATCAGCAAAGAGCAAGCTAAGAAGCCTACAAAAGCCTAACTAAGCTTTCCCTATAGCTCTCTCTGCTACAGCAGCAGCTCTCCCTTCTCTAATTACTGCAGGCACACGAGTGAGTCCAATGCCTGACGCTGCCTGCCTTTTATAAGGGGGTGGGGGGTGGGGCTCCAGGAGGGAGTGTAGCCTGATTGGCTACAATGTGCCTGCTGACTGTGATGTAGAGGGTCAAAGTTGACCCTACTGATGCACTATGGGGGCGAATCGAACTTCCGGAAAACTTTGCGGTTTTCTGCGTTCGCGAACCCCGGAAGTTCGCCGGTTCCCGGTCGCCAGCGAACCGTTCGAGCCATCTCTAGTCCCAGGTGGTGGCAAGCCTGGGGCCCCTATCTGTCATGTGCACTGATATTTGTGTTTTTAAATTTCTCTTTTGCAGCTTCCAGTATGCAGATGCAAGTTAGCAGTTAGGGAGGGGGGCATTGTAAGGCCACGGGTATATATTAT
Source organism: Hyperolius riggenbachi (assembly GCF_040937935.1). Taxonomy (NCBI): domain Eukaryota; kingdom Metazoa; phylum Chordata; class Amphibia; order Anura; family Hyperoliidae; genus Hyperolius; species Hyperolius riggenbachi. Next base: position 140,622,630 of record NC_090654.1, read on the forward strand.
CTGCTAGTTACTGGTAATAATTAATATTTATTTTATTTATATAGCACCAACATATTTAGCAGCACTGGACAATAAATTAGGAGACATACAATGTAAACAACGGGTAGCAGACAGAGAGGTATCACACGGTTAAACAACATAGCACACGATTACACATGCAAACAGGGTATAAGATGCATGATCATGTGATTTAACAAAGACCCAGCAATTCAAGTCTGAGTAAGTCCATGGAACAGGTGTCATAGCTGGGGTTGCAAGATCAAGAAGAACACACTAAATCGAGCGGTGGTGGTGGGGGGTTGTGGAAGATCCTGCCAAAGGCTTACAATCTAAAGGGCGGAAGAGGGACACATAAAGTAGGGCTGGGGAAAAGGTGCTCAGCTGAGAGAGTTAAAGTGTGGTAGATGGGGGTAGGCCATTCCAAAGAAATGTGTTTTGAGGGCTTGCTTGAAGGTGTTGAAGGAAGGGGCAAGTCGGAGTGGGAGAAGGTAGTTTATATAAATTGTTTAAATATTGTTGTATAAACTTAAAAGGAATGAAGGTAGAGAATATAGGACTTTTACAAGATCAGAGGGGAAACTTGATAGTGGAGGACAGAGCTAAAGTGGAAATTTTAAATACATGCTTTGCTTCTGTCTTTACCAAGGTGATGCCTTTAGCTCATGGTATGGAACTGGATTGTTACTACTGTACCTCATTAAGCACAAATTGCCTAAAAGAAGCACATTTCAATAAGACCAAGACAGACAAGGCACCTGGCACAGATGGCATCCACCCTTGGGTATTAGCTCAGCTCGGGGTAACCTGCGCAGGAGGATTTCTCAGGCCCCGCTGGGCCAATTTGCATAATTTTTTTTTTGTTTGTTCCATGCAGCTAGCATTTTGCTAGCTGCTTGTAACATTCGATCGCCGCTGCTCGTCGCCGAGCCGCCCCCCCCCCTCTCGACCCGGACCCCTGCGCAGCCTGGCCAATGAGTGCCAGGCAGCGCTGAGGGGTGGATCGGGATTCCCTGTTACGTCTCGACGTCCATGACGTCGGTGACGTCCTCCCGCCCTGTCGCCATGGCGACCGGGGAAGCCCTGCAGGAAATCCCGTTCAGAACTCGGAGTGGGTGGGGGGATGCCGCCACTCAGCGGCTATCATGATTTAAAAAAAAATAAATAAAAAAAAGTTCAGCACTGCCTCCTTGCCGGCGGGAATTAGACCGGCAAGGAGGTTAAAGAAGTTGAATTCAGTTATTGATAAGCCACTTTATCTTATTTTCTGTGATTTTATTTCAAGTGGTTTGGATCCCTATAACTGGTGTACAGCTGAGGTTTTCCCTTCATGAAGAAGGTGAAAAAAAACAAAACAGGAAACTATAGACCTGTAAGCTTAAAGTGAACCTAAAATGAGAAGGATATGGATTCTTCCCTTTCAAAATAATACCAGTTGCTTGACTCTCCAGCTGAACCTGTGTCTCTAATACTTTTAGCCACAGCTCCTTAACAAGCATGCAGATCAGGTGCTCTGAAGTCTGGCTGGATTAGCTGCATGCTTGTTTCAGGTGTGTGATTCAGCCACTACTGCAGCCAAAGTGATCAGCAGGACTGACAAGCAACTGGTACTGTTTAAAAGGAAGCATCTATATCCCTCTTGTAATGATTGGTGTCAGCAACACAGATTTTTCTGATTATTGGTGATCTGCAGTATCACCAATAATACAGATGATATACTTGATTATGTGGTGATCTGCAGAATCACCAATAATACTAGTATAGCTAGACACAAGACACCCAATGTGGTATAGTGTTTGGTGCAACAGTAATCGGAGAGGTTATCTCCCGAGAAGCGGGAGATACAGACACTACTGCAGCCGCAGATTCCCTGTGGAGCAGGGAATCAGACTGCACTGCAGCCAGTGGACCTCTGAGGGGCAGAGTCCCACTGACTGTGCTGCCAGGTAATGATATGTAATGGAATGAGTGATTCAGATAGACCTGCAGCCGAGGATTTCCTGAGGAGCAGGAAATCAGACTGTACTGCAGCCAGTGGATACCTGAGGAGCAGGGATCACTGACTGGAGTAATGTGATGAGGATTGGACTGCAGCTAGGGATTCCCTGAGGAGCAGGGAATCAGACTGTACTGCAGCCAGTGGACCTTAGAGAGGTAGAGACCCACTGACTGTGCTGCAAGATGGTCTCTAGAGGAGCCGGTGACCATAGGCCTGATCTTGCAGCTAGTAACCACCTGAAGAGCAAGTGTCACCGATGTACAGTAAGGCTGATCACCCAAGGGCTAGGTGACAGCCAGAAAGGTCAGACAAGCCAGGTCGGCAACACACGGACAGATAAAGTACAGAGGCGGAAGACTGATTCGGTATCCAGGTACAGGCAATGTTGGCAACAGATAATCAGATGGGCGGAAGTACCGAATCAGAGAACAGGAGAGTAGTCAGGAAAGCCAAAGGTCATAACAGGTAACAGTAACGTATCTCAGTCCTAGTCTTAGGTGTGAGGTCCTTGGTCTCAACACCTGGGAACTAGTCTAACACATAAACAGTAGCAATGTAGCAATCTCCTAGTCTTAGGTGTTAGGTCCTTGGTCTCAACATCTGGGAACTAGTCTAACACATAAACAGTAGCAATGTAGCAATCTCCTAGTCTTAGGTGTGAGGTCCTTGGTCTCAACACCTGGGAACTAGTCTAATGCATAAACAGTAGCAAGCAATAGTACTTTAAAGCTATCAACGGAATCTGACTCAGTGTGAATTCCCAGCTCCAGCTGGTTCTAACACACTGCGGGATCTGACTCGGGTCTGAGTGCTCACACGTAAATGTTCGCAACAGCAGACAACTAGCAACTGACAGGCAAGTCCTATATATACCAAAAGCGCTCCACAGCGCCGCCCCAGTCACTCAGCCAATCCGGAGCATAGCTGGAGTCAGCTGATTGGCATGATCAGCTGACTCCCCTTCTGCTAGCATAAAGGTCCTGTCGCCTGGCGCGCGCGTAGCTCTCACCCTGTGTGCACTAGAAGGACCAGGCGAACCAGCAGCATGAAGCCGCCGGCTGGAACACGGAGATGGCCACCCTGCCGCTTGCCCATGCGGCGGCATCTCCGCTATTCATTACACCTCTCAGTTAAGGTTCCCTTTAACATCAATTGTGTGTAAATCATTTGCAAGTATCCTAAGGGACGCTATACAAACTTATGTAGCACAGAATGATCATATTTCAGTTCAATTGCTTGGAAACATTTTTAAAGACAGGGTTCTGTCTCACACACATGTTCAGCTTTTAGGAAGCGTTGAATGAAAATTTAGATTTTGGAAAAACAATAGATGTTGTATACTTGGACTTGGCAAAGGCTTTTGAAACTGTTTCCCATAATAGCCTGGTGCAGAAACTGAGGATACAGGGACTAGGAGAAAATGTGTGTAAGTGGATAGATAACTGGTTGAGGGACAGGAAGGCAAGGAGTGGTGGTAATTGGAACATGCTCAAAACGTGAAACCCTTAGCAGTGAAGTCCCATAAGGGTCAGTACTGGGTTCAATTATTTTGAATGTATTTATTAATGAATTAGTAGGCGAAATACAGAGTAATGTTGCCATCTTCACAGATGATACAAAATTATGCAGAATTATAAACCCTAAGCAAGATAGTGACATTTTACAACAGGATCTCAACAGCATGGCTATATGGGCAGACAGATGGCAGATGGAATATAATACAGATAAATGTATGGTCATGCACCTTGGACATGCCAACCGTATAAGATAAATGGCACACAGCTTGGAACATCAGGACTTGGGGAAGGTCTTATGAATTCTGCTTGATAATGTGACAACAACTGTAAACCTGTCCTAAAGGTTAATTGGTCATTTTGTATGGGTTTTTTGTCTTCTTCTCGATCAACTGGGATATGTGAGAGCGCAGGACTGAAATGTTCCTAATTTTCCTTATTTTTTCTCTCCTGGTTGAACTTGTTGTATGGATGTCTTTTTTTCAACTAATCTATGCAACTATATGTTTTTTTTCTTTTTTTTAGAGAACAGGGAAAAATTGGCAGCGCTCCTAATCTGGCCAAATCTGAAGTGACTACCACCAGAGGCAAGCAGAGCCCCCCAGAAGCAAATACACACCTTGTATTCAAAACAGATGCAAACTATGCACTAAACTCTAAACTCATATTAAAACGGAATTCAAACTGAACTAACAATTATGTGCAGCTGTAATATGTAAACTTACATTTCTATACAGCAGAGGGAGGTGGCAACACTCCCAAGACAGGCTGCATTTGACTGACTAGCAGCATAGTTGTGCAGACTGAGCCTATTTATAAGCAGGTTACACAACTTGCATTCAAAACAGATGCAACGAAATGGAGGATGTTGACTTCCAAAACAGTTTGCACGCAGAGTGTCCAGTACTAGACTTTTCCACCGCATTAAGGTTCCCTCATGGAAGAGACCATAAACTCTAAACAGCAAACACACATAGCATGAACCTGGGGGCAGCTGGACATAAAATGGTTTGCACATTTTTTTTTTTGGGGGGGGGGGGGATTTTACATGCCTCTGTTGGTTGTCATTTTAGATGCAGCCTGATTTGGAGTGCTGTCAGTTTTTCCCCAGTCTCTAGCCAAAAAAATTAAAATGTGTAAACCATTTTATGGCCAGCTGTCCCCAGGTTCACATTATGTTTGTTTGTTATTTAGAGATTAGGGTCTCTTCCATGAGGGCACCTCAATGGGGTGGAAAAGCCTAGTATGGAACACTCTGCATGCAAACTGTTTTGGAAGCCAATATCCTCCATTTTGTTGCATCTGTTTTGAATTCAGTTGTGTAACCTGCCTATGAATAGGATCTGCACATCTATGCTGCTGGTCAGTCAGATGCAGCCTGTCTTGGGAGAGCTGCTACCTCCCTCTGCTGTATAGAAAAGTAAGTTTACATATGGCTAGCTGCACCCAATTGTTATTTGTTTGCATTCCATTTTAACAATCTGTGTTTAGGGTTTAGTGCATAGTTTGCAACTGTTTTGGATACAAGGTGTGTATTTGCCTCTGAGGGGCTCTGCATGTCTCTGTTGGTAGTCATTTCAGATGCGGCCTGATTAGGAGTGCTGCCAATATTTTCCTGTTCTCTAAAAAAAAAAAAAAAAGAAAAAGAAAAAATAATGTGTAAACCATTTTATGGCCAGCTGCCCTCAGGTTCACACTAATGTTTGTTTGTTATTTAGAGGTTAGGGTCTCTTCCATGAGGGTACCTCAACATGGTGGAAGAGTCTAGTATAGAACACTCAGCGTGCAAACTGTTTTGGAAGCCAACATCTTCCGTTTTGTTGCATCTGTTTTGAATGCAAGATGTGTAACCTACCTATAAATAAGCTCTGCACATCTATGTTGCTGCTTAGTCAAATGCAGCCTGTCTTGGGCACGCTGCCATATCCCTCTGCTGTATAGAGATGTAACTATGTAGCTAGCCACATTGTATACTGAAATTTTAAGGGGTGTTGTCCTTTAGATGAAGGCCTTGGGCTTGATTCACAAAAGAGTGCTAACTGATAGCATGGCTGTTTTCGCGCGAATTTTCGCATTGCACGTGAAACGATAACGTTTTCGTGCAGCAAAACCGATATGGTTTGCGCGTGAAAATTCGTGTTTGCACGTGAAAACGTTATCATTTCGTGTGAAAATTCGCGATCACGCACAATGCGAAAATTCGCGTGAAAACGGCCGTGATATCAGTTAGCACTCTTTTGTGAATCAAGCCCCTTGTGTCTGATCCATCCAAAATTCTAAGGATCAGTGCAGAGGTCACAGTTTAATTCCCATCTGTAATTCTGATAAAAGTTGTCTAAGCAATGGTGAGATTTGTATGCTTTCATCCTCAAGACATGACTGGCCACCTTACAGCAATCTGGAATACAGATCTTGTGCTGCTGCATTTAATCTAAACCTGCCTCAAACCTCCTCTATGTTAAAATATGCCGCAGCGTTGATAAACACCATAAATTATGGTGATGGATCCCAGATTGGCGATCACCTAATGCTGACACTTTTCCAGCGCTTGACAATTTGCCTGGTTTGCCGTCCATCATTCTTGTAGAAGGTTGCAAGATGGAGAGCAGTACGGAGCTGTTCAGAAAGCATCATTTAGTAATGCACAGCATTATTCCATTATTTAAATCGCTTGATATTAATCCTCAGGTGAGGGAAATGAAACAAGATATTTGGCAAGTGGAAAAGTGCTGGGGGCGCCTACATGCCGTGATCTCATCACAGATAAGCCAGGCAGAGACTAGCAGGGAGCTTGTCATTGCAGAGTCGCTGTTTAATTTATTTTTTGTTTGCTGACAAATCCTGCAAATCCTGTGACTGATGTAAGTTATTCCCATATATAATACATAATCGCTGTAAACCTCTCAGAACTGCAATGCAGATCTGACAGTCAGGCTTTGATAAAACCAGTTCTGACCAATATAAAACATTAGCTTGATCATAGACTAATGTTTTATTTTAAAGCTCACCTCCAGTCCAGACATAAATGTCTGGTGCAGCAACTTAGAGGGCAGTTCTTGTTTTTATCTGTATAGAAGGTCCTTGATTAGTTGTGATGTAGATGTGAAAACACCACTTTTAATATCCCTGATAAGGTGGCCTTGTCACCATCTATTTCCCCGCAGGCAAATCGCACGGCAAAACTCTGCCATATGGAATAATGCTGCCACCATCTGGATCGCTTGCCATAGCGATTCGGCCGAAATTGATGTCAATTTTCATACAAGTGGCAGCGAATCCCATAGCCGAAGCACGGCTTCCAGGATTCGGCTGCGTACTCGGAGAAGAGGAAGTGCCGCTGCGCATCTCGTAGGACACGTGGTGGCTAGTGGAAACAGGCCTCAAGGAATGATTCAGGAAACAGAGCCTGGGTGCCTCAGTAACTGGTCGGCTCATCCCACTGCTGTACATGGAGGAAGCAGATTTAAGTAGTCTGTCCTGTTCTATGGAGAAGGGAGGGCACGGCCAGTCTGAGGCAGAGGTGAGAGAGGCTCCAGGGGTGCACTGTAGGAGGGGCGCACAACTCACTCATCATCATTCCCAGGGGCGTTTCTAGGGTCCTTGGAGATCGGGGGCACCTGTGGGCACCAGGCGGGGAGGTGGCAAAAAATGGGCGTGGCCATGAGGTTAGTGGGCGTGGCCATGGGTGGGGCCAAATGTACATGAACTTAGCAGCGGTGTAAGCTACGGAGGACGGGCCTTGGACGGAGCCCCTGTCCTTTATTTAGATAATTTACAATCAGTATGGGCATAGATCAAAGATGTATACGCACATACAATTTTGATTGGTCAATCACTGACCCCCAATTTTCCCACTTCCGTGCAGTAAGTGGGCCAACAGACAATGAATTTTATGAACAGAGCTAAAATTGGCTAATCAAAATTGTATGTGTGTACCAGGCTTTACAGCTAATACTGTACATACTGAAAGTAGCAGGGATCAGCATACAATACAGCTGGTTTACAATCAATAAAGACACAGAGTAACACCTTACACTGTACACACTGTAGGTAAATCAGCACACAGTGCAGGCACTAGAGAACAGCGTATACTGTAGGCAGCAGAATTCAGCACACTGCAGCTAGCGTGCCAAAAATATGAGGATCACGTTGTGCGGCATGCTTATCGCGCCGCACCAAAAAATGGGTGGGCCATGGACCAGAATATAGGTGTGGTAACGGGTGGAGACAAATTTACATGAACCTAGCAATGGTGGGACATTAGATTAGGACAGTGGTGGCGAACCTTTTGGAGGCCGAGTGCCCAAACTGCAACCCAAAAGTCACTTATCGCAAAGTGGCAACAGCAATTTAAACTAAATACTGTACAAACGTTTTAACTCATACATGAACATTATGGAAAATCCAAGTTGAAAATAAACTGTGAAGATAAACAATTTCATCCATCCTACTCCTGAAAAATGTATTCAATTTTTTAGAACCCCCCAGTTTTATTTTCTGTTTTAAAACGCTAAAAAAGTAGGTTTAATGCTATTGTCTCATATGATAAGGATTCAGTTTTTCCCATAGTCTCGCAATTAGCAATCATGTGACCCCCAACAAGACATATTCAGCAATCATGAGGCCCCCAACAAATCATGAGGCCCCCAACAAGACAAATTCAGCAATCATGAGGCCTCCAACAAATCATGAGGCCCCCAACAAGACAAATTCAGCAATCATGAGGCCCCCAACAAATCATGAGGCCCCCAACAAGACAAATTCAGCAATCTTGAGGCCCCCAACAAATCATGAGGCCCCCAACAAGACAAATTCAGCAGTCATGAGGCACATAAATAGACAGCATTTCACATAAATAGGCAGAATGCCCCCTTAATATGGTAGCCCCCCAAGTTAGGTAGTGAGTGACAGGGACCCCCAGGTTAGCTAGTGAGTGACAGGTACCCCGATAGTGAGTGCCAGGGAGCCCCTTTAGGCAGTGAGTGAGTGCCAGGGAGCCCCTTTAGGCAGTGAGTGAGTGCCAGGGAGCCCCTTTAGGCAGTGAGTGAGTGCCAGGGAGCCCCTTTAGGCAGTGAGTGAGTGCCAGGGAGCCCCTTTAGGCAGTGAGTGAGTGCCAGGGAGCCCCTTTAGGAAGTGAGTGAGTGCCAGGGAGCCCCTTTAGGAAGTGAGCCCCTTTAGGCAGTAAGTGAGTGCCAGGGAGCCCCTTTAGGAAGTGAGCCCCTTTAGGCAGTAAGTGAGTGCTAGGGAGCCCCTTTAGGCAGTGAGCCCCTTTAGGCAGTGAGTGAGTGCCAGGGAGCCCCTTTAGGCAGTGAGTGAGTGCCAGGGAGCCCCTTTAGGGAGTGAGTGCCAGGGAGCCCCTTTAGGGAGTGAGTGCCAGGGAGCCCCTTTAGGGAGTAAGTGCCAGGGAGCCCCTTTAGGGAGTGAGTGCCAGGGAGCCCCTTTAGGGAGTTAGTGCCAGGGAGCCCCTTTAGGGAGTGAGTGAGTGCCAGGGAGCCCCTTTAGGGAGTGAGTGAGTGCCAGGGAGCCCCTTTAGGGAGTGAGTGCGTGCCAGGGAGCCCCTTTAGGGAGTGAGTGAGTGCCAGGGAGCCCCTTTAGGGAGTGAGTGAGTGCCAGGGAGCCCATTTAGGGAGTGAGTGAGTGCCAGGGAGCCCCTTTAGGGAGTGAGTGAGTGCCAGGGATGCCCTTTAGGGAGTGAGTGAGTGCCAGGGAGCCCCTTTAGGGAGTAAGTGAGTGCCAGGGAGCCCCTTTAGGGAGTGAGTGAGTGACAGGGAGCCCCTTTAGGGAGTGAGTTAGTGACAGGGAGCCCCTTTAGGGAGTGAGTGCGTGCCAGGGAGCCCCTTTAGGGAGTGAATGAGTGACGGGGAGGCCCTTTAGGGAGTGAGTGAGTGACGGGGAGGCCCTTTAGGGAGTGAGTGAGTGCCAGGGAGCCCCTTTAGGGAGTGAGTGAGTGCCAGGGGGCCCCTTTAGGGAGTGAGTGCGTGCCAGGGAGCCCCTTTAGGGAGTGAGTGAGTGCCAGGGAGCCCCTTAAGGGAGTGAGTGAGTGCCAGGGAGCCCATTTAGGGAGTGAGTGAGTGCCAGGGAGCCCATTTAGGGAGTGAGTGAGTGCCAGGGAGCCCCTTTAGGGAGTGAGTGAGTGCCAGGGAGCCCCTTTAGGGAGTGAGTGAGTGCCAGGGAGCCCCTTTAGGGAGTGAGTGAGTGCCAGGGAGCCCCTTTAGGGAGTGAGTGAGTGCCAGGGAGCCCCTTTAGGGAGTGAGTGAGTGACAGGGAGCCCCTTTAGGGAGTGAGTGAGTGACAGGGAGCCCCTTTAGGGAGTGAGTGCATGCCAGGGAGCCCCTTTAGGGAGTGAGTGAGTGACGGGGAGGCCCTTTAGGGAGTGAGTGAGTGAGTGACGGGGAGGCCCTTTAGGGAGTGAGTAAGTGACGGGGAGGCCCTTTAGGGAGTGAGTGAGTGACAGGGAGCCCCTTTAGGGAGTGAGTGCGTGCCAGGGAGCCCCTTTAGGGAGTGAGTGCGTTCCAGGGAGCCCCTTTAGGGAGTGAGTGAGTGCCAGGGAGCCCCTTTAGGGAGTGAGTGAGTGCCAGGGAGCCCCTTTAGGGAGTGAGTGAGTGCCAGGTTTAGGGAGTGAGTGAGTGCCAGGTTTAGGGATTGAGTGAGTGCCAGGGAGCCCCTTTAGGGAGTGAGTGAGTGCCAGGGAGCCCCTTTAGGGAGTGAGTGAGTGACAGGGAGCCCCTTTAGGGAGTGAGTGAGTGACAGGGAGCCCCTTTAGGCAGTGAGTGAGTGCCAGGGAGCCCCTTTAGGCAGTGAGTGAGTGCCAGGGAGCCCCTTTAGGCAGTGAGTGAGTGCCAGGGAGCCCCTTTAGGAAGTGAGTGAGTGCCAGGGAGCCCCTTTAGGAAGTGAGCCCCTTTAGGCAGTAAGTGAGTGCCAGGGAGCCCCTTTAGGAAGTGAGCCCCTTTAGGCAGTAAGTGAGTGCTAGGGAGCCCCTTTAGGCAGTGAGCCTCTTTAGGCAGTAAGTGAGTGCTAGGGAGCCCCTTTAGGCAGTGAGCCCCTTTAGGCAGTGAGTGAGTGCCAGGGAGCCCCTTTAGGCAGTGAGTGAGTGCCAGGGAGCCCCTTTAGGCAGTGAGTGAGTGCCAGGGAGCCCCTTTAGGGAGTGAGTGCCAGGGAGCCCCTTTAGGGAGTGAGTGCCAGGGAGCCCCTTTAGGGAGTGAGTGCCAGGGAGCCCCTTTAGGGAGTGAGTGAGTGCCAGGGAGCCCCTTTAGGGAGTGAGTGAGTGCCAGGGAGCCCCTTTAGGGAGTGAGTGAGTGAGTGCCAGGGAGCCCCTTTAGGGAGTGAGTGAGTGCCAGGGAGCCCCTTTAGGGAGTGAGTGCGTGCCAGGGAGCCCCTTTAGGGAGTGAGTGAGTGCCAGGGAGCCCCTTTAGGGAGTGAGTGAGTGCCAGGGAGCCCCTTTAGGGAGTGAGTGAGTGAGTGCCAGGGAGCCCCTTTATGGAGTGAGTGAGTGCCAGGGAGCCCCTTTAGGGAGTGAGTGAGTGACAGGGAGCCCCTTTAGGGAGTGAGTGAGTGACAGGGAGCCCCTTTAGGGAGTGAGTGCGTGCCAGGGAGCCCCTTTAGGGAGTGAGTGAGTGACGGGGAGGCCCTTTAGGGAGTGAGTGAGTGACGGGGAGGCCCTTTAGGGAGTGAGTGAGTGACGGGGAGGCCCTTTAGGGAGTGAGTGAGTGACAGGGAGCCCCTTTAGGGAGTGAGTGCGTGCCAGGGAGCCCCTTTAGGGAGTGAGTGCGTGCCAGGGAGCCCCTTTAGGGAGTGAGTGAGTGCCAGGGAGCCCCTTTAGGGAGTGAGTGAGTGCCAGGGAGCCCCTTTAGGGAGTGAGTGAGTGCCAGGGAGCCCCTTTAGTGAGTGAATGAGTGCCAGGTTTAGGGAGTGAGTGAGTGCCAGGGAGCCCCTTTAGGGGGTGAGTGAGTGCCAGGGAGCCCCTTTAGGGAGTGAGTGAGTGCCAGGGAGCCCCTTTAGGGAGTGAGTGAGTGACAGGGAGCCCCTTTAGGGAGTGAGTGAGTAACAGGGAGGCCCTTTAGGGAGTGAGTGAGTGACAGGGAGCCCCTTTAGGGAGTGAGTGCCAGGGAGCCCCTTTAGGGAGTGAGTGAGTGACAGGGAGCCCCTTTAGGGAGTGAGTGCGTGCCAGGGAGCCCCTTTAGGGAGTGAGTGCGTGCCAGGGAGCCCCTTTAGGGAGTGAGTGAGTGACAGGGAGGCCCTTTAGGGAGTGAGTGAGTGAGTGAGTGACAGGGAGCCCCTTTAGGGAGTGAGTGCGTGCCAGGGAGCCCCTTTAGGGAGTGAGTGAGTGACAGGGAGGCCCCCCTCTAGCCGCCGCGGCTCCCCCCTACCTCTCAGCAGACCTCAGGATCAGCGGCGACTCGACCAGTTGTACGAGCGGGCGCTGGACGCACACGCACCCGCTCTATATGCGGAAGTGATGTCACTTCCGCATATCAGTGCGGGCGCTGGGTCCTAGCGCACGCACGATTGGTCGCCGGCTCGCCGCCTGATCCTGAGGTCTGAGACTGTCAGTGACGCGACGGCTGGAGGGAGCCGCTGAGTCTGACAGAGGGGGCGGCCGGGCGGAGATCCGTGGCACCCCTGGACAGATTGGGGGCATGTGCCCCCCCCAAACAGGGCTAGCCCCTGATCATTCCCTTTGTGTTTGAAGCAGAGAAAAATATGAAAAGGGGGTACATGGCAGTGACTACAAGCCAGATAGGTAGAGATTAGGGTGTTGGGAGCCCCGGCCCGCCTCTTAATCCAATAGCAATCAGTATGTGACTGTAAGGTTGGGGGGGCTGGAGGGGCGCATTTTGGTGTCTCAGCCTTGGGTGCTGGAGGATGTTGTCACAGCTCTGAGGGAAGGGGAGGACATGAGCACACAACAGGGACTATAATAAGTTTCACTATCAATTTTTTCAGCTAGGCTGATCACTAAAGACACTAATACTGTGGGGCACCTGCACACATTCTAGATTTTCATCAGAAATAATCAGTAATGATTCTTTTGGGTGATGAAACTCTAGGGTGTTTATATTGCCTAATGCCTAATGAAAGAAGCCTTCAGATCAGGAGAGTCAGAACACAATAAGGTTGTAAGATGGAGCTTCATATTAGCAAAGTATAGAGGAACCTAGAATGAGTATGGATGAATTTGGTAGCAGAGGAACCAGAACACAGAGATGGTACTTGGAGAATACACAGGATATTCAAGTGGGCTGTAGTCAAAGAGAGATGCCTACAGGATGGATCCCTGGAGAGGTAGCTATCACAACTCTTTTCTGCATGCTCTGTTGCAATGCAGAGTACATTTTAGTAAACTTTGCATTGTATAATTACAGGAGTAACTAGTGGGTGGTGGTGGGAAAATGGTCAGCTCAGTACTCTGTGTTGACCCTAATGTAAACTGAGATTAGATATGAAGAGTCTGTTTATTCTGCAGGGGCTAAAGTTAATGAAAGGACTGGCTGGGTGGGATTTAGGAGAGATCAACAAGGGCAAGTGTAAATAAGGGTATCATTATAGCTTGTTTCATCATGAATTGCACTCATTTAATTAATGTGTGCTTTCAGGCACCAAAAACAGGTTAGCACTTTGGGCAGAATTGGACACTACCCTAATGCTGGGCATACACGGCACGTTTTATATTATCAATCGAGCCGCTGATGGTTCGATTGATAATATTCAACCTGTCCAATACCCCGCCGGATCGATACTGCGCTCGATACCGGCAGGAAGAACAATGGGAAGAAACGAGCGGCTGATTAGCGGCGCCCGCGGGGACGAGCGGGAACCGATCCGTGCGCACACGAGCTAGACGCGCCGGCAGCAAGCCGCTGGCTCGATATCGGCGCACTATCTGTTAGATAGTATGCCGTGTATGCCCAGCATAAGACCATTATTAAAGAGGAGCTGTCAGCCATACTATCCCAGGAAAAAAAACAAATATATAAGTAGATAAATACTTGCTCTACTTACATAACATATGTTATGATTCCTGTGAATTTTATAAAGGAAAAGTAGAGAATCCTATTCTAGACAGTTTCCATAGTTACTGTGGCTATTTTGAAGCCAGTCGTGATGTAACATCCGCCCTTAGTCTCTTCTGCCTGATTTGCAAAAACTATAGAAAGTGCATTGTTTCAGCCTGAGAAATTTTGGCCAATCAGAGAGGAACAGAGATGTGGGAGGGGAAAACAGGAGGGAAAGAGGCTTCAGCCTGCATTAGTTAAGTCTGAGGGGAAGTAGAGAAGCAAAAAAAGACAACCCAGCATGCCCTGCAACTTCTCTTTTGTGTACCAAATTTTCTGTGTACCAAATAGGAGTCATGTAAACTGGGGAATGAACAAGAAAAGTAATAGTGATTTTATCTTTTGGATTGCCTGATTAGCGTCCTTATTACTTGTTTACCAGATAAAAATAAAGAATTGATTTTTGATTTTATGCCCGACAGTTACTCTTTAAGCACGTGGGTTTCCTCCAGGCACACCGGTTTCCTCCCACATTCCAAAAACATACAGATAAGTTAATTGGCTTCCCCCAAAATAGGCCCTAGACTATGATACATGCACTACATGATACATACATAGACATATGACTATGGTAGGGACTAGTTTGTGTGCTCTGAGGGACAGTTAGTGGCAATACAATATACTCTGTACAGCGCTGTGTAATATGTCGGCGCTATATAAATACTTAAAATAAATAAATAAAAATAAATAATCTGCTGATGACATCAAGACCACTAGGCCACACAAAGGAAGCTTTGGGTACTAAGCTTGGTACAGACACAGTTAAAATCAATACAAGGAATTTTGCAGCCGCAGCCTCCACAGAGCAGCAATCCAGGAAAGGATACAGCCACTTAATTTAACACGGCCATAAATGTTCATGTAAATAGCTTGCGTTAGGCAGAGATGCCTCCAGGACACTGTCAATGGCTCCCAATAGGACAGCGTAGCAGCCACACTCGCCTGCTGCATTGTGTGTGCTCAGCTTACGTTACGCTATGCTGGGGGAGTAGTGATAAATGGACTCAAATGAGTGCTGCCAGTGTCCTTTACACACTGCGAGCTAATGGAGAAGCAATGGGCCTGAAAAACGAATAGGAATAGTGCAGGCATTTTGGATAAATGTACTATTATATGGAATTTGCTGTAGTTCTGAAACATACCTGCTATTGTCACCTTCCACTTCTCTTGCTACAGAAACACTCTCTGTTTCCATATCTGGAGACAATGTAAAATAAACCTCACTTATAGACCTCTTTGTTCCAATAAGCACTGTGCAGTGTTAGTCCAGTACAATGTTCGTTAGAACAATGCAAACCCTCTTCAGTAAAATGCTCAATCAATAAATAAGTTTATTGTAGCACCAGTGAAATTTGGAGGAGGCTTACAGGGGCGTAACTAGACTTTATAGGACCGCCCTGCAAAAATCATAGCATGAATCACAGGATCGGGAGCCGACGAATGGCAACAGAGAGTGTTCTGCTGTGAAGCAGGTCTGCAAGCAGGAAAAAATTAGACCTGCTCCCACTACTCACTACTCTGCATGGTGGGAGGAGGTGGCGGGGACAGTTTTTGTGAGCAAACTGAGTTTTTTTTGCAAACTGGCTGCACCTGCGGTTGGGGAGACGGAGGAGGAGGGGCCCCCAAAGCCTCCAGGCCCTTCTGCAATGGGGTCACAGGGGTGATTGCAACGCCCATGCTTACAGCTATTCTATACGAAAAGTACCATACCACATTACTGATACAAGCTTTCGGCTACTGTATAGCCAGAGCCACCATGCCAGGTTATCAGTGGTAGAAGCCAGGGGTGTAATTACAAATCATATGAAACCCAGTAAAAGTCTCATGGGGCCCCCTACCCCTATGGCAGCCCCCACAACATATTACATATTACAACTACTCCTAGCAATTCTTCAATAGCCAAGTATTGGTGGTTGACTATAGCTGAGCATTGGCACCCACGTAAAGCACCTGGCCACGAAGCAGGTAATTTCAGCTCAAGGCGCTCAGTGCTGGGTGTCAAAACAAGGCGCCCCATGGCAGCAATGTTATGCTGTGCAGGGTGGGAACAAGTAATTTGGGGCTCTGGCGATCACTGGACCTGGAATTACACCTCCCTCTGATTTGCAACGACTCAGAGGGGGAATAGTATTTTACACCGTTGGGGAGTTTAGCAGCAGCAGTGAGAGCTGTCATTTGGTTCTCCCGGCGCCCAACTCACCCGCGGCGCACTAGTACACACGCCCTGGCCCACCATGGCCAGTATAGCACATCAGACTTTACCCTGTTGCCCTTGCAAGTGTGGCCAGTATGCAACCACCCCTCACACCCAGGTACCCCTTCCTCCTATTACAGAATAGTAACTCTTTACTTTTTTCCAGTGCTGGACCCTGCAGCCATGTGAGGTGTGGCACCATACTTCAGCTCAGTGCGGCTACTGGTGCAAGACATCTGTCATACATTGGTAATTGTAGGAGCAGGTTCATGGTGCTACACAACTTGTGGCTGTGAAGAGGATAGAAGACTGCCTGGTGCTAATAGGTAAATAATAGGTAAAGCTCCACTTTACCTATTATTTGCCTATTAGCACTTTGCTACTCTGTTAACAGTGAGATAGGGGAAAGAGGAGGTCCCATGCCCCTTCGGGGTTGCAGGAACTATTTGTATACTCCTTTAGCTGTAGTTTATCAGAATCAGAATTAATTTATTTTGCCAAGTAAGTTTGCACTTACAAGGAGTTTGTCTTGGCAGTTGCTTAACAAACGCAAACACAAACAAAAACAATACAAGGAGTCAAGGACAGACAGTATGTATATTACAATTTAAGTATGTGAGTATAGTGGCAGTAAGCAAGGTGAAAATTGTTCATTTTCAGTTCTGTGCTGATTACTTTCAAGTCCTAGCAGCTCTAGCGTGGTTCAGCATTAAGTATGGCTACTGCCTGAGGAAAAAAGCTGTTCCTGTGTCTAGAGGTGTTAGTTGCAATTGACCGGAATCTGACTCCTGAAAGCATGCGCTGGAAGATGGAGTGAGCTGGGTGAGAGGGGTCATAGGCACATTTGGTTGCTCTCTTTCTGCACCTGATAGCATAAAGATCCTGCAAGGAAGGTAAGCTACAGCCAATTAGCCTTTCCGCTGTTCGGATGATATGCTGCAGTCTCCCCTTTTCTAATGCTGAGCAGGAGCCGAACCATACAATCATAGATGATGTCATGGTGGATTTGATGATTGCAGTGTAGAACTGCACAATTAGATTTTTAGGTAGGCCAAACTTTCTCAGCTGCCGTATATGGTACATCCTCTGCTGCGCTTTCTTGACGTTAGTAGCCGTGTTGTTATCCCATTTTAGGTTGTTTGAGATTGTGGACCCAAGAAACTTGAATGACTCTACCTGGGTTATTGTGGATCCATTTATGATTAAGGGGAGGTGCTGGGAGGAGACCTCCTAAAGTCTATTATCATCTCCATGGTTTTAAGAGCATTTAGTTCCAAGTTGTTGCTGCTGCACCAGGAGGAAAGCTGTCCCACTACATGCTTGTATGCAGACTCGTCCCCGTTTTGAATGAGACCAACTACTGTTGTGTCATCTGCAAACGTCAGAACCTTAACAGATGGATCTGTGGAGATGCAGTCATTGGTGTAAAGTGAGTAGAGCAGTGGGAAAGTGCACAGCCCTGGGCTGCACCAGTACTGACTGTCAGAGAGCTTGATGTGTGTTTCCCAAGTCTGACCTGCTGTCTCCTGTCGGTTAAGAAGTTGGTTATCCATTTGCAGATGGATTCAGGTATGTGTATCTGGGAGAGTAGCGGTGATGGAATTATGGTATTAAATGCAGAGCTGTAATCTATGAATAAAATCCTGGTGTAGTTTCCTGGGGTGTCTAGATGCTGTAGTACATAATGCATACACATGTTAACGGCGTCATCTGCGGATCTATTAGGCCTGTAGGCAAATTTTCGAATGCTTTCATAACCAATGATGTCAGAGCAACAGGCCTGTAATCATTTAAGCATGTAGGTTTAGATTTTTTTGGAATTGGTTCAATGGTTGAGCTTTTAAAACAGGCGGGACAATTGAGAGTTCAAGAGATGATTTGAATATGTCTGTGAATACAGGCACTAATTGATCGGCACAGAGTTTCACACATTTCGCAGTCACAGAGTCTGGTCCAGGCGCCTTATTTCCTTTCTGTCTTTTGAAGAGTCTGTTTAGATCTGATTGGCATATTGGTAGAGCATGCACATCTGGGGACAGGTTAGCAGATTGTGTCTGGCCTCCTGTGCTGTGTAGATGCTGAGGCACCGCAGGGGGTGGAGACATTGGCTCGGTTTGCCTGTTGCAGAGATGCAAATTATGCAAATTGACTTGGTGTGTTTTGCTTTTGTTGGTAGTGTCAAACCTGCAATAAAATGTATTCAACTCATTTGCAAGCTGCAGGTTGTGTAGTGAGTGTGGAGATCTCTTTCTGTAGTTGGTAATTTCATGTAGAGATTTCCATATTGTGGAGGAGTCGCCCGTGGAACATTTTTCCTCAAGTTTTTTAGAATAATCTTTTTTGCATCGGTAATGGCTCTCTGCAGTTTGTATTTTGCAGCTTTGTAGAGGACTTTATCGCCAGTATGATATGCCCTTTCTTTATCGAGGTGCAGCTTCCTAAGATGTGATGTAAACCAGGGTTTATCGTTCTTGTACCTGATGCACTTTTTAGTGGGGATATCATGACACAGGACTCTTCGCAAAAGGTAATATATGATGTCACAGCATCAGTGTATTCATTTAGGTCACTGGAGGATTCTTTAAATATATTCCAGTCAGTCAAATCAAAGCAGCTCTGTAGTTTTTCTACAGCTTCGCTAGTCCATTTCTTAACTGTGGTCATGACAGGTTTGGCAGTTTTTAATCTTTGGATTTATGTTGGGATAAACTGTACAACAGCATGATCCGAGTTCCCCGAAGCTGCCCTGCTGACAGAGTGATACGAGTCCTTAGTCGTAGTGTAACAGTGTAACAGTGATCAAGTGTGTTAACCGCTGTAATGCTGGATGCAAATCTTTACCAATCAAAACTCCAACAACCCATTGCTAACCCTAATTGATACTCACCTTCATCCTTTTTGGTGGTCAGTGTAACATTGTTTGCGAGGAGAATGCAGTTCTGGTCAGGAACCAGGATAGTCCTAGCGTGTTGCTATCTCCAAGGAACTACAACTCTAAGTCTTCCTAGCTGAGGTTTTATAGCCGGATTTGTGGCCTGGTTGTGTCTCAAATGTCCAGATCCAGGAATAATCCAATTTCCCCAGGTGTTACTGGCTTGCTGGCTATGCAACTTCAAAGCTTTCCTGTCCCACCTTGATCTTTTGCAGAGATTTCCCATCTTCCCCATAGATCTAATTTCCACAGGTAAAATTGGATTTACACACATCAAAAAACTTTTTGAGTAAGGCTTCCAACTTCTTCAACATTCCAGCCGGCTGTCATACGTAAATTCCGCACTTGCTTCTGTGCATCAAGGCACACTGCAGCCACTCCAGGTGACAATAGTACACATCTGAGACAGTATTTCATAGCAGATCAAAGGTAAAGACCTGACTGCTATTGGCATAATAAGCCATTTACTGGCCAGAGGCTAGCAAGCCAAGTTAGCAGTTCCTGCTCTCCTATCCAGACCAAAGGGTAGCCGATCACCTGTATAGGCTTCAAAGTGGTCGGGCTACTGTCTGATTAAGTGTTTCCTAATTAGAAGCAGACAATGGTAGCTTGTCCTGCTGGATACTGAATGCAGATTTAATTCACATCTACATATAGACTTACATTAGTAGCAAGGTGACCAGCTGGCTTTTAGCAGACATACACATGACACAGGCAGAAAAATGAAAAATATGGCTTCCACGAGATAAAATATGGCTGCTATGTTCTGCATATTACCGTATTATCATCATCACCACATAGATCCTCACACCTCCCCTTTTCAAAATGGTGCTGGCAGGTGACTGCCATGAATCACCTTGCCAGCGCCTAAACTGCTGGCCTGGCCTGGTGGGGTAACTCCTTAGCATCTTCATGAGGATTCCCCACCCGGCAGTTAGCTCCAAGCTACACAGCTGAAAAACTAGGCCAGGTTGCTGCAATGCGCCAATGCCCCATGGCAACCTGATGTAACCAACCAGGGGGATAATGGTCCATGACAACCCTGAATTCACGACCATAGAGACAGTGCTGAAGCTGGGGAAGGGTTCCGACCATCACTACACACACTTTCTCTATAGTGGCAGGAGCTATCTCTATGTCCATTTGGGGAACGATTATCTACCGGTCTGCCTCCTCCACTTCGGACAGCTCCAAGGGAATAACTTCCCAGAACCCTCTCAGCCTGCCCCTTCCAGCTGGTGACCTGCTGGCCAGACCCCTGAGCTCTTCCAGGCGGCTGTCAAATCGAACAGCCCCAGAGAGCTCAGTGCTGCCCATCACACACGCCATGGAGGCTGCAAACTGAGAGGCTCCTAGGCCCTCAGTGACAGGTTCTGAAGCAGACACTGCTGACCTGGCAACGTCTGCCACTTCAACGGACAGTCCCTCTGCTGTAGACCCGCTAGTGCTGCTGGTTACTACTGCAGTGGAGGGAGTGTCTGCATCACACATATTATTACTCATCATATTACATTGTATCTCAAAATCATCTGAAGGGGAAGGATCTGGCCTAGTGCCATATGCCCCTTCAGTGGGCAGTTCATCTGCTGCAGCCCAGCGAACACTGCTGGTTACTCCTGCAGCCGACGGAGTATCCACATGACCAGAATCATTATGTAGCATGACACATATTATATCAACATTATCAGCCCTACACATATTGTCCTTTAGAACATCACACACAACATCAACATTATCTGCAGCATTACACACATTGCTACTCAGCACTTCACAAGTAGCATCAATAGTTCCTGCATCGATTACCTCGATAGTCCGTGCGTCATAAATGACATCATCAGTTTCTGCATTTGCTGTATCAACATGTCCCACTCCAGGTGTGGGCACTGGAGACTCACTAGGGCTGGCTCTTAGTATACAGTTCTTAGCCCCTGGAGGCTCACCAGCACCCCCCCCCCACTTGCACAGAGTTGCATGAGTCCTGGACTTTGGGTGGGGAGGCAGGCTCCACGAGGGTTAGATTAGGCTCATACCGGGCTACTAACTGTCCCAGGTCAGTACCCAGCAAAACGTTGGTGGGGATTTTGTCAGTTACCCCAACTTCTTTCATTCCGCTGCTGGCCCCCCAATCCAGGTGGACCAAGGCGGTGGGTATGGCTGGAGTGACACCCCCAACTCCTTTGACAGCAATTGTTTTCCCAGGTATGTACTGCTCGGGGTTCACGAGCTGGGGATGTATGAGAGTCACTTCTGCTCCAGTGTCTCTCAGGCCAGTGGCAACTGTACCCCCAACCGTGACAAGTTGCAGATTCTCTGCATAGCTAGTGGCATTCCTGGTAGCACACAAAACAGCTTGGACTTCACTGGTGTTTGAGGCCTCACTGGATTTTGGGGCCTCCCTCTTCCTCTCGGGGCAAGCCATGCTGATATGACCCGCCTTGTCACATACAAAGCATTTCCGGGTGTCAGTGGTTGGTGGTTTGAATCCAGGAGACAGTGGTGCTTGCCTCCTCTGAGTGACGGGTGAAGCAGGTTTAGCGATCTGTTCTCCCTTCCAGCTGGGCGTAGTAGTCCTCCAGGACTCGGGTGCTCGATTGGCTGTGTAGGAATCGGCAATTTCAGCAGCCTCAGACATCCACTGTCTTTGGCTCTCGATCCAGCACAAACAGCCGGACCTCAACAGGACAAGTGTGGAGGAACTGGTCTTTGATCATCAGTTCCTGCAGGGCATCAAAGATTTTAATAGACAGTCCTTTTAACCACTGCTGGAAGGCAGTGCACAGGTTGCAAGCATGATCCAGATAACTGTCATTAAGACCTCGCTGCACTGTCCTGAACCGTTTACGATACACCTTTGGAGTGAGGTGATATCTTTTAGCAATAGCCTTTTTAATGGCCTCATAGTCCTCTTCTTCCTCCTGTGGAAGGCTCACAAACGCCTCCAGGGCCTCGCCTCTCAGCCCTGGTGTGAGATATCTTGCCCACTGCTCTTGGGGCACCCCATACTGACGACAAGTCCTTTCAAACCCCTGTAGGAAAGTGTCTATGTCAGAGTCCTTGTCCATAGTGGGGAACTTATCCAGGGGGATTAGGTGGACTCGCTCACCTTCGCATTCTGCGGGTGCAGCAGACCTATTCTGCTGCTGCTGCTGAAGTCTAACCAGCTCCAGCTGGTGTCGCCATTCAGCTTTTCCCTCCTCTGATGTGTTGGGAGCTGCATCATACTCCTCGAGGGCACGAACGAACTGCTCCTTAGTCTGGCCTCTCACCGTCTCGATGCCTCTGTGCTCACACAGGTTGAGTAAATCGTTTTGATTCTGTTTCTTATAGCTGGTTGTTTTCTGCGCCATCGTATTGCCAAACAAAAAAGAAAAAACGGGGGAGGGGAAGCAAAATGCCAAGTGTGTACCTTTGTGAAAAAAAAAGTATATAGATTCTGCACTGAGTAGACTTCTGTAGGCTAGTTGCTTCTAACAGCTTCCAGCCTTTAGTACTCAGAATAGAGAGCTAAACTGCGTACTAATGTACTAAACGATCCCACTGCTGCCAGCCAATTATGTCAGGAACCGGCCCCGTGGCAAGCCTGCAGATACGGTTCCCGACTGCGGGTTTGACCCGATCGAGAGGGGAGCAGCCTTATTCAAGCTACAGCAAGGCTGTCGCCCCTCAAAGCACTTCTCACTGTCACCACTAGCTGCTGCTAGACACATCAACGAATCCCACTCTGCTGGCGAGTGATCTGCATACAGTCCGTGTTTTCGTATTTGGGTCAGCTTTGCTTTTAGGCCAAACACGGAAACGCCACACACACAGTACAATCGTACAGTAGCAAGGCACAATCAGGCACTGAACTTTGTAACGCAAGTTACACTGCAGACTCTCTCTAGGCTATGAGCGTTGGCTTAGTACAGCAGAAGTCAAACTTATTAAATAAAGGTTTAATATTCCAGAAAAAAAGTGGAACAATGCAGAAAATAATATATACAAACGATTTACAAAAACAAAGTAAAAATTACAAAGGATAAAAGTTACAAAGATACACAACAAGACAGGTTGCAGAAATAAAATGGGGATAAACGTTACCAGCATATAGATCTGAGTGTTGTTTGCGAGGAGAACGCAGTTCTGGTCAGGAACCAGGATAGTCCTAGCGTGTTGCTATCTCCAAGGAACTACAACTCTAAGTCTTCCTAGCTGAGGTTTTATAGCTGGATTTGTGGCCCGGGGCCCCTCAAATGTCCTGATCCAGGAATAATCCAATTTCCTCAGGTGTGACTGGCTTGCTGGCTATGCAACTTCAAAGCTTTCCTGTCCCACCTTGATCTTTTGCAGAGATTTCCCATCTCCCCCATAGATCTAATTTCCACAGGTAAAATTGGATTTACACACATCAAAAGACTTTTTGAGTAAGGCTTCCAACTTCTTCAACATTCCAGCCGGCTGTCATATGTAAATTCCGCGCTCGCTTCTGTGCATCAAGGCACACTGCAGCCACTCCAGGTGACAATAGTACACATCTGAGACAGTATTTCATAGCAGATCAAAGGTAAAGACCTGACTGCTATTGGCATAATAAGCCATTTCCTGGCCAGAGGCTGGCAAGCCAAGTTATCAGTTCCTGCTCTCCTATCCAGACTAAAGGGTAGCCGATCACCTGTATAGGCTTCAAAGTGGTCGGGCTACTGTCTGATTAAGTGTTTCCTAATTAGAAGCAGACACTGGTAGCTTTTCCTGCTAAATACTGAATGCAGATTTAATTTACATCTACATACAGACTCACATTAGCAGCCAGGAGGCTTTTAGCAGACATACACATGACACAGGCAGAAAAATGAAAAATATGGCTTCCACGAGATACAATATGGCTGCTGTGCTCTGCATATTACCGTACATATCATCATCACCACATAGATCCTCACACTTGCTGTCTCCAAAGAATAACAAGAGTCGACTGTAGTATGACAAAAGTCATGTGGACAAACCACGAAAGTTTTGAGATAGTGTTCTGTGGACTGATGAAACAAAAGTAGAACTGATTGGGCCCATGGATCAACGCTATGTTTGTAGGAGGAAGAACAAGGCCTATGAACAAAAGAATACATTGCCTACTGTGAAGCATGGCGGGGGGGGGGGGGGGGGGTGTTCAATCATTCCTTTGGGCTGTTTTGCTTCAGCATGTGCAAGGTACCATGAATTATCTTCAGTACTAGGAGATATTGGATGAAAATGTGATGGAGTCCGTCACAAACCTGAGGCTTGGGAGACGTTGGACCTTTCAACAGGACAATGATCCCAAGCATACCTCTAAGTCCACTAGAGCATGGTTGCAGATTAAAGGCTGGAACATTTTGAAGTGGCCATCGCAGTCACCAGACTTAAAGAGGAACTCTAGTGAAAATAATGTAATAAAAAAAGTGCTTCATTTTTACAATAATTATGTATAAATGATTTAGACAGTGTTTGCTCATTGTAAAATCTTTCCTCTCCCCGATTTACATTCTGACATGTATCACATGGTGACATTTTTACTGTGGGCAGGTTATGTAGCTGCTGCTAGCTGTTTTGGCCGTTAGAGACAGCTGTAAGCAGCTATTTCCTGTCTGTGAACATTGTTACATCGTGGCAGTTTGCCAGGAGCACCGCGGTCCTCAGAGCTTCTTGTGGGAGGGGTTTCACCACAATATCAGTCATACAGCACCCCCTGATGGTCTGTTTGTGAAAAGCAATATATTTCTCATGTAAAAGGGGGTATCAGCTGCTGATTGGGATAAAGTTAAATTCTTGGTTGGAGTTCCTCTTTAAATCCGATTGAGAACCTCTGGTGGGACATAAAGAAAGCAGTTGCAGCGTGCAAGCCTAAGAATGTGACTGAACTGGAGGCTTTTACCCATGATGAATGGGCTAAGATACTCGTAGATCGCTGCAAGACACTTGTGTTAAGCTATGCTTCACGTTTAAAAGCTGTTATAACTGGAAAAGGATGTTGTACTAAGTACTAGGAATGAATGTCACTTGGGGGTTGAATAAAAGTGATAATGATGTGACCACAGAAAAGACATTTGTGGTTATTTCATTATAAATGTTATATTTGTCTGCCTTACAAGTGCCTCTTTGATTTAATTGTAAACAAGATGACTGAAATGATCAAAATCAATGTCAAACTGGATAAAACACTCAATTTCAGTGGGGGTTGAATAATTTTGAACACAACTGTAGATGCAGCCCCATTCACAGATCCCTAATTGAACATTCTAAACCCCATTGCTTGTTTTAAAGTGACACTGAAGTGAAAAAAAAGTATGATATTATGAATTATATGTATAGTACGGATAATTAATAGAACATTAGTAGCAAAGAAAAGAGTCTCTCATATTTTTATTTTCAGTTATATAGCTTTTTGTTTGTAACATTGCATCATTCTCTAATGTTTGCAGTTTACAAACTACACTCTGCATTTTAACCACTTTATGTCCCAAAGGCAGCATATTTACTCCCGCGGGAGGACTGCTCCCATTCCAGGGGCGTATATATACGCCTCCCTCCGCGAGCGCTGCTCCTCCTTTCTCTAGTGCGTGCTCCTGCTCGCGTTCTTGTCTGCCCAATAGTGGACAGTTCCATTCACCAATCTAAATGCCTGTGATCAATGAACACCAACATCAATGAGATGCCGTGGTTATCGATCAAATGAATGTAACACACACACACACGTTACGTCCAGTTCGCTTACTAACTCAGGAAGATAAAAAGTGTGGGGGCATCTTGTGGCCAAATAGTAAAATTACACCTACAGTGCTGCCCATAATTATTCATACCCCAGCACATTTTGACTTAAAGTTACCTTTATTAAACCAGCAAGTCATTTTTTGACGGGAGATGACATAGGTGTCTCCCCAAAAGATAATAAGACGAGACAAGAGATATTATTGTAGAAAAAAAATTCTCAGCTTTTATTTACATTTGAGCAAAAACTGTCCAGTCCAAAATTATTCATACCCTTCACAAACTGTCACAGTCTGTGGGAAAATTAAAAAGTTCTATAACATTCCAAAACAACCAAGCTGTTCTAAAGCATCCTAATTACCATGATTAAATGGGAACATCTGTTTTAATCAACTCAACAGGTGAAAAACATCAGCTCTCTACAGTTGGTTTGTGGACAATCATGGCTAAGACAAAGTAGCTCAGTAAGGACCTGCAGATTCGCATTGTGGCTGCTCACAAGTCAGGAAAGGGCTACAAGGCCATTTCTAAATGTTTTCAAGTTCCAGTGGCTACAGTACAGTGCAAAGTATTAATAAAACATACTGCACTGTGGAAAATCTCAGAGGACGTGTTTGGAAGCCAAAGGTGGCACCTGTGCTGGCCCGGAGGATAGTGAGAGAGGTGAAATAGAATCCAAGGATCAGCACCATCATCTTGGTGAATCTGGGCTCTGCTGGTGCCAATGTCTCAAGGCAGACAATCCAACAGACACTGCACACTGCTGGGTTCCATGGAAACTTTTTGCTCAAATTTAATAAAAGCTGAGAAATGTTTTTTTTTCCCCACAATAATGCCTCTTTAACATTTCCAAATAAAATATTGTCGCCATACATTGGACTAGGGGTATAATTTCAATACTGTAATAACTGGGACAAATGGTCAAACAAAATGCGTGGCTTTTATCCATGGTAGCACGTTTTAGTTTAAAACTATAATGGCCCAAAACTGAGAAATAATGATTTTTGTTCCATTTTTTTCTTCTTATTCCCGTTAAAATGCATTTAGAAAAATTATTCTTAGCACAACGTACCACCCAAAGAAAGCCTAATTGGTGGTGAAAAAAACCAAGATATAGATCATTCATTTTGATAAGTAGTGATAAAGTTATTGGGGAAAGAAAGGGAGGAGCGCTGAAATATGAAAATTGCTCTGGTCTATTAGAGGAAAAGTCCCTTAGTGGTGAAATGATTAAATTAAGAAATAGAGCAGAGCTCTGAACTTCCCTGCAGTAAAATCTTATATGAAATTGTCTTTCAGTGTTTCTTTGATCTATAAGTACTTCAGAAATAGCACTGTAGCTGACTAAATGAGACGAAGAGCTCAGAGAAGCTCTTTTGCATAGATAACAAGTGAAGTTTCTTAACACTTCATGTACTGAAAACAATATGAGACTCATATCTTAGCTACTAATGTTCTATTTCTTAATTGTACTACACATACAATTAATTATCTCATAAGTTTATTTTCACTTCAAATTCCCTTTAAAGTAAACCTTAAGTAATGAAACTCAATTCAGGTTTAAAACTTACATCATTAGAGGAAAAGCTCTGGATAAAATAGAGACTTATCATTCCTCCCTCTGGCCTGTTGTTCTAGCACAGTCTTTCGTGTAGCTATTTGACCTGCTTGAGTTCCGAGGACAAGTGCATACATATTGCATCCATATTGCTCCTCCTTAAGACTACTCTGAGACATGAGCAGTTCTGAAATCAACCGAGTACTTATGAAGAGCTATTGGTTGGAATAGCTACACCCAGGAATGGTGCTGGAATGATGAGCTGGGCAGAGGAACGGCATGGCTCAAGGGTACCCAAAGCCTTCCCTCTACTTAGGTAAGTTTTAAACCTGAAGTGAGTTTCCTGACTTCAGAAATGTTTTAATGTTATCAAAATGCTGTTTTTTGAGCTGCAAAACCCATCTCATAACACATCTGTGGCTGAGACGTTGGTGCAGTGGCAGAGAAGTTGGTGCAGGAAGGAAGGGTTCGAGTTCTTGTAGAACTGGGCAAACTTCTCAGTCAGACATTTTTTTGCCTTCCCCTGGATCACTTTGGATATGTGAGGATGCAGGAGAAAAAAGGTACCCAATGTTTACTTAATACTTAATTATATGCTTTAATATTTTTTTTCGGGCTGGACTTGATGGATGAATATCTTTTTCAACCAAACTATGTAACTATATAACTATCTGACCACTTTATTATTAGCCCATATTTTTAGATTAGCCAGTTAAAGAACTTGTCCACAGGCAAACACAAACTCTTCAACTCAATAGCTAACTAAGTATTTGGCTTCTATAAATTGGCAGTTGTGTTCTTTTAGCCTTTTTTCCCTTCATTAAACAAGGCTATTTATTGAATAAGGAAAATTGTTCCAGCACCAAGTTATACTGTAACATGACCATAGTTAGACAGCATATTTATACAAGTTATGCATTAACTATCAAATAAATACAGGTAAAAAGACATTACATATTATCCAGACATTACATATAAGCAAGGATATGTAGAGATGATAGGAAGGTAAGGCATAAAACTTAAATCAGACAAAGAACAGGTTGGTTAAATGAGCGGGTTATTCAATAATTTACTCCGGACATGGGAAAACTTATGGGGCAACCTCTATGTTTATAGATTAAATATTTGAAGGGCAACATATTTCACATGAAAAACCAAACAGAGAACAAAAACCAGTATATGCTGCTCAAAAACTGCACTTTATTATAGATATTTAAAAAGGCACACACATATAGAATCAAGACATGTCAGGAATTAACCTGTCATATATATTATGTATTGTTAAATACAATACTATGTGCTGCAACTGTCAAGGACAGTAGGAGAAAGTCCCTATTGAATATTCTCAAATTGTAGATCAGGTCACATCTAACTATCAAAAACTAATCACACTCAACTGATCAGAGAGAACCACAACTAGGTACTGGATTGCATAAAGCCCAATCTGAGGTAGATCAATAGAGCATACGGTTAAACGTGCCTATAAAGACTAAGGCAACCGGTGTTTTAAACCTTGGCAACGCCAATATCATGCTCCCGTGAGGAGACCCAATAGTATGTCAGATTATGGTCATAACCACTCACAGAGGGCAAAAAGATGGCGCAACCAATATGGTCAATATATGGGGCTACCAGTATCACAACCATAAAGATTAGAGTACCCCTGTGTTCAGTCCAATGGGTGGTAAAGTTGTTGGGAACACCCTTAACCAGTCACTGTGAGGAAACCAGGAAATTACTTTTAGATATGGTTATAACCACTCACAGAGTATGGAAAGGTGTGACCAATATGATCAAATATGCTATTCATAGAATATAGGGAAACCGGGGACCGATAACAACAGCCCTAAACCACTTGTTGTACATAAGGCCAGAACCGCATGTATAATTGTACAGGAAGTATTCCAATTGGAGCCATAAGAAGTTCATAGATCTGCAACAGCAAAAGGCAATTTTCCAAAAATGGCATTAAACTTATGTCCACAGAGCCAAGCCCTGTCACAATAGGATTAATAGGACAAGACTGCCTCTATTGTAATGCCAGCAGGCCGTAATGTCATTGCGTACAGAGCAAAGTTCTTAATCCAATATGATTTCCATAAGCAATTTGCAGATGCTTAGAATTGTAGCAGAATAAAGCTGTCCGGAACAGAACATATTCCGTGTAATGATCCCATTCGATACAATATGTAGGGAAGTCTGTATTAAACATCCATCACATTCCACATTGATACACACGTATGTGGGACTGCCAACCAGATATATGTTAATCTGCAGCCATTAATGTCGACCATTGGTGGCTATGTAGCACATTCATAGTGACTAGGCCAAACTGTTTTCCAGAGAACTGCTGATGAAATCACAGTCACATCAAACCACCTAAAGTGTGGCGCAGTATAGTCAATGCCACGTGTGGGCAAATGGAGGCACTCATATGGCAATCATTGGCAGGTACACTTATCTGATCCGGTGATGATGCTTGATACCGCAAACTGCGTAAGGTAGGAACGGCTCGTGATGGCTCCAAGCTGACGCCCAACCAGGGCTCTTACATGCGGTAATGGCTGCGGCCTGTATCGGTCAAAACCACGGCTCCCACTAACGTATTGCGTAGCATGACGTCTACGCGTTTCGCCCCGCCCACCGGAGCTTCATCAGGACATGCTACGTCATCACGTACGCTGTCCCGGCCTCCCTGAATTTATATCGGGCTGTCTAATTGGCTCTATTCCAAAAAGACTCCATCTAGTGGTGGAGGCCAGGTAACAGCTACAAATGTATAATGGGGACATCTTGTGGTCAAAATCAAATGCAGCAACCTCTGTAACCTCACATAACTTCACATCAAAAGCATAAACCCAATTAATCATCCCAGAAATAGCACCACAATCATTGGATAATGATCCCATTGTATATAAGGTCTTATTTCAGGAACACTTTCAGATTTAGGTCAACATTTAGCCCTAAAGGCACCAGGGTTTTTAACTGATATATCCAGAAACTTTCTTTTTTAATTAGTTGGGCCCTCATGTTGCAGTATCTCATACCCGGATCCAAACGATAAATAGCCTTAAATTTTAAACCAGTTGGATCTGAGTTGTGGAATTCAGCAAAGTGTGAGGCTATTGGGGTTTTGTCTCTCTTTTCCTCCTTCGCTGAATCCACTATAGTCCTTACATGTTCCTGTATTCTAGTACGCAGTTCCCTTTCTGTTTTACCCACATAGTGCTTGTTGCAAGGGCAAGTCAACTGATATACTACATATGTACTCAAGCAATCAACGGGATTCCTAATGTTATATGTGCGATTTCCTATAGAGTTAGTAAAAGTGTCAGTTTTGTCCACATATTGGCATACTGAACATTTTTTGCAGGGTGTCATCCCATTACGTTTTTTTAGAAAGGACGTTTTTTTACTATTATATTCTGATTGGATAAGGATATCTGCAAGATTTTTGTTTCGTCTTGCAGTAAGTAAGGGTCGCGGTCCAATTATTCCAGCTATTTTCACATCATTTAGTAAAATTGGCCAGAAACGCTGCAAGGTGTCCCTGAATTTATTCCAATGGGGACCATATGTGGCAACAAGCCTGGGATGGAATTGTACATTTGCACGTGGTTTCTTGGTTAGAAGGTCATTGCGATTAGTTTTAAGGGCCCTGCAGGGATGACACCCTGCAAAAAATGTTCAGTATGCCAATATGTGGACAAAACTGACACTTTTACTAACTCTATAGGAAATCGCACATATAACATTAGGAATCCCGTTGATTGCTTGAGTACATATGTAGTATATCAGTTGACTTGCCCTTGCAACAAGCACTATGTGGGTAAAACAGAAAGGGAACTGCGTACTAGAATACAGGAACATGTAAGGTCTATAGTGGATTCAGCGAAGGAGGAAAAGAGAGACAAAACCCCAATAGCCTCACACTTTGCTGAATTCCACAACTCAGATCCAACTGGTTTAAAATTTAAGGCTATTTATCGTTTGGATCCGGGTATGAGATACTGCAACATGAGGGCCCAACTAATTAAAAAAGAAAGTTTCTGGATATATCAGTTAAAAACCCTGGTGCCTTTAGGGCTAAATGTTGACCTACATCTGAAAGTGTTCCTGAAATAAGATCTTATATACAATGGGATCATTATCCAATGATTGTGGTGCTATTTCTGGGATGGTTAATTGGGTTTATGCTTTTGATGTGAAGTTATGTGAGGTTACAGAGGTTGCTGCATTTGATTTTGACCACAAGATGTCCCCATTATACATTTGTAGCTGTTACCTGGCCTCCACCACTAGATGGAGTCTTTTTGGAATAGAGCCAATTAGACAGCCCGATATAAATTCAGGGAGGCCGGGACAGCGTACGTGATGACGTAGCACGTCCTGATGAAGCTCCGGTGGGCAGGGCGAAACGCATAGACGTCATGCTACGCAATACGTTAGTGGGAGCCGTGGTTTTGACCGATACAGGCCGCAGCCATTACCGCATGTAAGAGCCCTGGTTGGGCGTCAGCTTGGAGCCATCACGAGCCGTTTCTACCTTACGCAGTTTGCGGTATCAAGCATCATCACCGGATCAGATAAAGGTACCTGCCAATGATTGCCATATGAGTGCCTCCATTTGCCCACACGTGGCATTGACTATACTGCGCCACACTTCAGGTGGTTTGATGTGACTGTGATTTCATCAGCAGTTCTCTGGAAAACAGTTTGGCCTAGTCACTATGAATGTGCTACATAGCCACCAATGGTCGACATTAATGGCTGCAGATTAACATATATCTGGTTGGCAGTCCCACATACGTGTGTATCCATGTGGAATGTGATGGATGTTTAATACAGACTTCCCTACATATTGTATCGAATGGGATCATTACACGGAATATGTTCTGTTCCGGACAGCTTTATTCTGCTACAATTCTAAGCATCTGCAAATTGCTTACGGAAATCATATTGGATTAAGAACTTTGCTTTGTACGCAATGACATTACGGCCTGCTGGCATTACAATAGAGGCAGTCTTGTCCTATTAATCCTATTGTGACAGGGCTTGGCTCTGTGGACATAAGTTTAATGCCATTTTTGGAAAATTGCC
This sequence comes from Hyperolius riggenbachi, assembly GCF_040937935.1. Taxonomy (NCBI): domain Eukaryota; kingdom Metazoa; phylum Chordata; class Amphibia; order Anura; family Hyperoliidae; genus Hyperolius; species Hyperolius riggenbachi. The sequence goes on from NC_090654.1 coordinate 140,654,693, forward strand.
TTTTGCTGTTGCAGATCTATGAACTTCTTATGGCTCCAATTTGAATACTTCCTGTACAATTATCCATGCGGTTCTGGCCTTATGTACAACAAGTGGTTTAGGGCTGTTGTTATCGGTCCCCGGTTTCCCTATATTCTATGAATAGCATATTTGATCATATTGGTCACACCTTTCCATACTCTATGAGTGGTTATAACCATATCTAAAAGTAATTTCCTGGTTTCCTCACAGTGACTGGTTAAGGGTGTTCCCAACAACTTTACCACCCATTGGACTGAACACAGGGGTACTCTAATCTTTATGGTTGTGATACTGGTAGCCCCATATATTGACCATATTGGTTGCGCCATCTTTTTGCCCTCTGTGAGTGGTTATGACCATAATCTGACATACTATTGGGTCTCCTCAAGGGAGCATGATATTGGCGTTGCCAAGGTTTAAAACACCGGTTGCCTTAGTCTTTATAGGCACGTTTAACAATATGGTCTATTGATCTACCTCAGATTGGGCTTTATGCAATCCAGTACCTAGTTGTGGTTCTCTCTGATCAGTTGAGTGTGATTAGTTTTTGATAGTTAGATGTGACCTGATCTACAATTTGAGAATATTGCTATTCAATAGGGACTTTCTCCTACTGTCCTTGACAGTTGCAGCACATAGTATTGTATTTAACAATACATAATATATATGACAGGTTAATTCCTGACATGTCTTGATTCTATATGTGTGTGCCTTTTTAAATATCTATAATAAAGTGCAGTTTTTGAGCAGCATATACTGGTTTTTGTTCTCTGTTTGGTTTTTCATATTTTTGTTACCAGTGCTGCTACCTGCACATAAGGCTACACTTTACATTATTCAATTTCTGTTTTTTTCAACATATTTCACACCCTGGTCTTCCATTCATTAATGGAAGGGTAGAGTGGGGACAACCAATGATAGGCAAAGCAGTGCTTTGCAGCGAAAAGGGTCTCAATCAAATATGTTTTATTTAGAGAGCCTTTTCTCAAAGATATTTAGAATACACAATTTGGGGTCAAGTGGGATTGTGGAGCCCATTGTGTTGTGTTAGAACCTTACTACTTGTCTCTAGAAGTATTTAAGAGTAGAACAGTTCCAAAGTAGATGTAGGAAAGGGGGACTGGTTAAAGAGCACTTAGAACATATATTAGAGGAGTCTAGGGAGTAATTGACAGTATGGGCCGGGTTGTGTTCTTTTTAGTTTTAGTAGGGACACACCTGGGATAAAATATAACACCTGATCTGAAAAACTTTGTGTAGGTCAGGGGTTAAGAAATTATTAGGAACAAAAGAGCATCACAGGCAAGTAGCATTTTTAAAGACCTCTCCTCAAAAAACCTTTCCTGGACCCAGATGCACTGACCAGCTACAAACCTTTCTCTAAACTTCGCTTCCTGGGGAAGGTAATTGAAAAAGCTGTATACCTCCAGCTAGAAGCCAAAATCTTACAAAACAACATTTATGACCCATTCCAGTCTGGCTTCAGGAAAAATCACAGCTCTGAAACTACCCTCATCCAAATCTGCAACCAACTGCTCATGGCAAGAGACAGAGGAGACTGCTGCATCCTTATACTGCTAGACCTTTCTGCAGCCTTTGATACAGTTGTTCATGACATCTTAATTAGCAGGCTACAGGAATACTGTGGCATTGGTGGCATAGTTCTCCAGTGGTTCCAATCCTTCTTGAGTGGCAGAACCTAAAAAGTGTTTGTGGGGCCCTTCTTGTCCTCCACTGCACCACTTAAGTATGGGGTGCCCCAGGGCTCAATCCTTTCTCCTCTGCTCTTCACAATCTACATGTTACTGCTTGGAAAACTAATCCAAAAACACGGCCTGACTTACCACTGCTATTGCTGATGACACCCAGCTATATCTTTCCTTCAAGCCTGGTGTGACAGACCCAACTCCAACAATAAACGCCTACTTAGCCAAACTACAGCAATGGATGAGTGACAACTGGATGAGACTAAACACAGATAAAACTGAAGTCCTTATGATCGGAGGGCAGCGCATGACAACAAAACAACTTATCTTGCAGTCTTCACCACTGGGAATAGAAGGCACAGATCTACACAGCTCTAAGCATGTGTGTAGCCTGGGAGCTCTAATTGATGGGGATCTAAACTTCAGAACTCATATCTCTGTTGTGGTGAAATCATCCTATTTTCACCTGAAGAACATTGCAAAAAATCAAGCACCTTATCCCCCCAGAAGATCACCCAGCCTTAGTTCATGCCTTCATTACATCCCGACTGGACTATTGTAATGCTCTCTACTAGGAATGGTCGGAAATGCCAATTTCCGATTCCGCTGTAAATCCGCATTCCGTCATTGCCAATTACTGATTCCGTTTTCCGCTACCAATTTCCGCATTCCGATGTGGAATTTCCGCCGGAAATCGCGGGAAATTCCGCCCAACTTTAACATTGATTTTCTCAAAAACTGTAAGGTCTTTTTGAAAACTTTTTTTGCATCTTTGTTCATAAGATTCTGTTTAATAAACCCTGAAAATTTGGTGTTTCTAGGACTTATGGGGGCTTTTCTATTAACCGCTAAAATCGTCGGATTTTTACTGTAATGTCAAATGCAGAAATTAGGCAGATGCAGATTTTCTGCATTGTACATTACAGTAAAAATTCGCCGACTTTAGCGGAAATCCGCCTACCGCACTTGCATTACCGATTTCCGCATTCCGATGTGGAAATGCAGTTTCCGATCGGAATTTCGGAAATTAAATTTCCGCGGAATCCGAATGAGCATCCCTACTCTCTACATCGGCCCTCCAAAAAAGGACTTGTACCACCTACAGCTGATACAGAATACTGCTGCGAGACTGTTAACCAACCAACCAACCCTGTCACTGCCACATAACACCAGTCCTGCACTGCCTTCCCTGGCTACCTATAAAATGGAGGATCCTATTCAAGATCGGCCTACTGATATTTAAGTCACTTCATAATATGGGCCCTGGATACTCGAAAGAAATGCTGTAGCTGCGTAGCACACCTGTCAATTTCAAATCCACAGGTTCTAATAATCTAGTCGTGCCCAGAGTCCACCTGGAAACTTTTGGTCCCAGAGCCTTCTGTCATGCCGCTCCTAGATTATATAACTCCTTACCTCAGCAGATCAGGACAGCTCTATCTCTGGACATGTTAAAATCCAGACTGAAAACCCACCTGTTCATTTTGGCGTTTGCAGAAATATCATTTTTTTTTTGTGTTAACACTTCCAATCACTGAATCTGAGAGAGCCTAAGCACTTTGAGTCATATTGGAGAAAAGCGCTATAGAAATGTTATTGTTATTGTTAAAGGAAAAAAAGATGGCAAACTACCTTTCACTAAACACCATTAAAATTAGATTTTGTAGTATATTGTTGCATTTTTTTTCCTCTTTGCAAGCAGAAAGTTAGAGACACTCCAGGGGAATACTGCTTCTTCTTACAGGTCTGGAACATAATTTTTAAACTATTTAAGGACCTTAAAAGTACGTTGGGCAAGTTGCCCTCAAATTTAATTGAACTTGCCAATTCAAGGTGATTTATTACTGTCAGCTTTCCAGATGTGTTGAGAATCCCACTTTGTACACTAATCACCACAAAGCTTACATGTATTTTGTATGGCTTGAAGGACAACATTTTTGTATACTAAAGGCTCAAGTGTTAATCCATTGTGAGATGACCTTACTGTATCCTTCACGGGCCACTGCCTCCCTCCCTTGTTCTCTATTGATAATTTCTGCTACTGCCTCTCCACAGCTCTCTGGCGTACGTAGCATGATTATTGTCCAGCTGAGAGCTGCGTAAAAATGAAGGTCATTAACCTTAGAGAAAGTTGGAAGAGATTACAGGAGGATACCGCTGGTGTGCTTATGTGACTGTTTAGAAGAAACCTGATGATAACTCTGTTATATCTTTGTTTTAACTACTTCAGGATCCTTGCTACGTATATCTGCACCCCCGTATACTGTACTTCACTTGCGGACCAGGTGCGTAGATATGCATATTGTTTAGTTATCGCAGTGTTAGCGATTCCTGCACTGTTTCTGTTCGTCTCACTGTCGCTATCCCCTCCTTCTGTAATCAGGAAATACATATATCCAGGCACATCGCCTCTAGTTAGGACATTAAATAAATTATTAGGGAAAGGGAGGTGCTGAAGGGGGTGTGGCTAGAAAACAGCAAAAATCCATTAACCCTTTGCACACTCACATGCAAATGTTCAAACAAATGCATTCACAGATTCACTCATCCAGGCACAACTGTTATCCCTACAGCTAAATTAAAAGCCAGGGTTTTAGTTCACAGAAGAATGCATTCTTATGCTTAGTCACCTATACTGCGCAGAAGTACCCAGGTAAACATAGGTGTCCTAACTCTGGCCCTGTAACATGCATAGTGCAGACATGCAAACACATTCATTGCATCAAACCTATCAATGGATTAGGAGCACACATCCTAACTTCCTCTCCTGGGAAAGACGGTGCATCTTACCAATCGCACAAGGGAGCTAACGTTATGTGTCCACGTGCACCATGCGCATACACCAGCATAAGCTGTGTGCATGCTAACAAATACATACAGGGGAAGGAGGGAGTGCACTGAATTGGACCCTAGCCACAGGGGTCAGTAGTAAAATGGAAATACATATATCCAGGCACATCGCCTCTAGTTAGGACATTAAATAAATTATTAGGGAAAGGGAGGTGCTGAAGGGGGTGTGGCTAGAAAACAGCAAAAATCCATTAACCCTTTGCACACTCACATGCAAATGTTCAAACAAATGCATTCACAGATTCACTCATCCAGGCACAACTGTTATCCCTACAGCTAAATTAAAAGCCAGGGTTTTAGTTCACAGAAGAATGCATTCTTATGCTTAGTCACCTATACTGCGCAGAAGTACCCAGGTAAACATAGGTGTCCTAACTCTGGCCCTGTAACATGCATAGTGCAGACATGCAAACACATTCATTGCATCAAACCTATCAATGGATTAGGAGCACACATCCTAACTTCCTCTCCTGGGAAAGACGGTGCATCTTACCAATCGCACAAGGGAGCTAACGTTATGTGTCCACGTGCACCATGCGCATACACCAGCATAAGCTGTGTGCATGCTAACAAATACATACAGGGGAAGGAGGGAGTGCACTGAATTGGACCCTAGCCACAGGGGTCAGTAGTAAAATGGAAATACATATATCCAGGCACATCGCCTCTAGTTAGGACATTAAATAAATTATTAGGGAAAGGGAGGTGCTGAAGGGGGTGTGGCTAGAAAACAGCAAAAATCCATTAACCCTTTGCACACTCACATGCAAATGTTCAAACAAATGCATTCACAGATTCACTCATCCAGGCACAACTGTTATCCCTACAGCTAAATTAAAAGCCAGGGTTTTAGTTCACAGAAGAATGCATTCTTATGCTTAGTCACCTATACTGCGCAGAAGTACCCAGGTAAACATAGGTGTCCTAACTCTGGCCCTGTAACATGCATAGTGCAGACATGCAAACACATTCATTGCATCAAACCTATCAATGGATTAGGAGCACACATCCTAACTTCCTCTCCTGGGAAAGACGGTGCATCTTACCAATCGCACAAGGGAGCTAACGTTATGTGTCCACGTGCACCATGCGCATACACCAGCATAAGCTGTGTGCATGCTAACAAATACATACAGGGGAAGGAGGGAGTGCACTGAATTGGACCCTAGCCACAGGGGTCAGTAGTAAAATGGAAATACATATATCCAGGCACATCGCCTCTAGTTAGGACATTAAATAAATTATTAGGGAAAGGGAGGTGCTGAAGGGGGTGTGGCTAGAAAACAGCAAAAATCCATTAACCCTTTGCACACTCACATGCAAATGTTCAAACAAATGCATTCACAGATTCACTCATCCAGGCACAACTGTTATCCCTACAGCTAAATTAAAAGCCAGGGTTTTAGTTCACAGAAGAATGCATCTGCTTCCCCTGTATGTATTTGTTAGCATGCACACAGCTTATGCTGGTGTATGCGCATGGTGCACGTGGACACATAACGTTAGCTCCCTTGTGCGATTGGTAAGATGCACCGTCTTTCCCAGGAGAGGAAGTTAGGATGTGTGCTCCTAATCCATTGATAGGTTTGATGCAATGAATGTGTTTGCATGTCTGCACTATGCATGTTACAGGGCCAGAGTTAGGACACCTATGTTTACCTGGGTACTTCTGCGCAGTATAGGTGACTAAGCATAAGAATGCATTCTTCTGTGAACTAAAACCCTGGCTTTTAATTTAGCTGTAGGGATAACAGTTGTGCCTGGATGAGTGAATCTGTGAATGCATTTGTTTGAACATTTGCATGTGAGTGTGCAAAGGGTTAATGGATTTTTGCTGTTTTCTAGCCACACCCCCTTCAGCACCTCCCTTTCCCTAATAATTTATTTACTGTCCTAACTAGAGGCGATGTGCCTGGATATATGTATTTCCATTTTACTACTGACCCCTGTGGCTAGGGTCCAATTCAGTGCACTCCCTCCTTCCCCTGTATGTATTTGTTAGCATGCACACAGCTTATGCTGGTGTATGCGCATGGTGCACGTGGACACATAACGTTAGCTCCCTTGTGCGATTGGTAAGATGCACCGTCTTTCCCAGGAGAGGAAGTTAGGATGTGTGCTCCTAATCCATTGATAGGTTTGATGCAATGAATGTGTTTGCATGTCTGCACTATGCATGTTACAGGGCCAGAGTTAGGACACCTATGTTTACCTGGGTACTTCTGCGCAGTATAGGTGACTAAGCATAAGAATGCATTCTTCTGTGAACTAAAACCCTGGCTTTTAATTTAGCTGTAGGGATAACAGTTGTGCCTGGATGAGTGAATCTGTGAATGCATTTGTTTGAACATTTGCATGTGAGTGTGCAAAGGGTTAATGGATTTTTGCTGTTTTCTAGCCACACCCCCTTCAGCACCTCCCTTTCCCTAATAATTTATTTAATGTCCTAACTAGAGGCGATGTGCCTGGATATATGTATTTCCATTTTACTACTGACCCCTGTGGCTAGGGTCCAATTCAGTGCACTCCCTCCTTCCCCTGTATGTATTTGTTAGCATGCACACAGCTTATGCTGGTGTATGCGCATGGTGCACGTGGACACATAACGTTAGCTCCCTTGTGCGATTGGTAAGATGCACCGTCTTTCCCAGGAGAGGAAGTTAGGATGTGTGCTCCTAATCCATTGATAGGTTTGATGCAATGAATGTGTTTGCATGTCTGCACTATGCATGTTACAGGGCCAGAGTTAGGACACCTATGTTTACCTGGGTACTTCTGCGCAGTATAGGTGACTAAGCATAAGAATGCATTCTTCTGTGAACTAAAACCCTGGCTTTTAATTTAGCTGTAGGGATAACAGTTGTGCCTGGATGAGTGAATCTGTGAATGCATTTGTTTGAACATTTGCATGTGAGTGTGCAAAGGGTTAATGGATTTTTGCTCCTTCTGTGATCAGGGTATGGGTAACAGCTGTTCCCAACCCTGATCATCGTGCCAGTGATGACTCAGAACATGCAGCAACCAGACACAAGTACTCAGTAAAAAACAAACCCTGATGCTTCCGTGTTTCTATTTATAGAACACGACTAAAGTAGCATTATCTTGTGGCCAAAAATTAAAATACACCCAAATACACCATTATACCCTTTTATCATAGAAAAATGAATATTTTTTTTTATTTATTATTTTTCCACCCCTGCCCTATAGTTACCAAAATAAAACACTTGTTAACAAAAAAAAAAAAAAATTACATCATTTGAAAAATAAAAATACATTGTACTAGGGGCACAATTTAAATGTTGTAATAACCAGTACAAATGGGTGAATAAAACGTGTGGGTTTTATGTATCAAAGCACATTTATTTTAAAACTATAATGGCTGAAAACTGAGAAATAATGATTTTTCCCTTTTTTTCTTATTATGCATATAAAATAAAATATTTCTTAGCAAAAAGTACAAGTGTAACGATCGGTGAAGCACAGAGAGGACCTGATTACCAGTGATCTGCAGAATCACTGGGAATACAGATGTATACCAGATTATACGTGATCTGCAGTATCACTGATAATCCGATATACTAGCTAACCTCTGTTCACCTGAGTAGAGTGTAGTGTTTGGTGTAACAGTAACACTTTGAGGACTAGGCCTCAGTGCAGCAAGGAGTACTGCACAGATTCCTTCCGCAGACCTGAGCTCTCCAAGATGGGAGGAGTCAGACTGACAGTAGGAAGGACAGACTGAAAGTAACCTTCAGGAGGAAGGATCACTAACAGAGCGAGGAACCGCCTCTAACAGTAAGGTCGGTTCTCGAGGTCAGACAAGCCAGGTCCTACACACACGGACAGATAAAGTACAAGATCAGAAGGCAAAGGCGGAGTCAAAGTACAGGCAGGGTTCAGCAACGGGGTATCAGAAATATCGGGGTACAAAATCAGGAGGCAGAAGCAGAGTCAAGGAATGAGCCGGGGTTCGGCAACAGAGTATCAGAAATATCGAGGTGCAAGATCAGAGTTCAGGAGGGTAGTCAAGGCAGGCAAAAGTCATAACAAATAATCACAATCAAACTAGTACTTTAGCTATCAACAGAATCTAGCTAAGTGTAGGATTACAGCTCCAGCTGGTCCCGGCACACTTGCGGATCTGACTACGGATCTGGGTGCTCCCACATATGTGATCGCACGCCAGACAAAGAGCAAGTGAACAACCAGCAGTATATATACTCTAGGACCTTTCCAGGACCTCCCTAATTGCTGGTCCAATGGGAGCAGTGGAATTTGTCAGCTGACCCAGCTGGTCAGCCGACACCCTTCTAACTGCTATTTAAACTCTGCCTCTGTGCTCGCGCGCGTGTAAGTCTGAATCTTGGTGGACTATCAGTCCCAGCCACACCAGTATTGTTTTGCAATGTATCCAGTGAACTGAGTGCGGGAGCCGCCTCCAATGCGGATTCCGCCGTTCCCAATGCGGATTCCGCCGCTCTGCCTAAGCGGCATGCAGCGTTTTTTCCGCGTTGTGACGCCATGCTGGACGCGGAAACAGCCGCCTCGCCTTGAGAGACAGCGGCTTTTCCGCGTTTCATCACAGTACCCCCCCCCCCCCCCCGAGGAGTGGACTCCGGACAACTCCTACCAGGCTTCTCAGGGTGTAAGGCATGAAACTCCCTCCTTAACTCATCCGCATGCATACGCCTCCCTGGTACCCATTGCCTCTCTTCAATGCTGTACCCTTTCCAATGAACGAGATACTGTACCGAGTTTTGTACAGTACGTGAATCAATAATCTTCTCCACCTCATATTCGGGTTGGGCATCTACCAATACAGGAGGAGGAGGAGTGGGACCCACCTGGACTGCTGGTTTAAGAAGGGATACATGGAAAGACCCTACTCCCCGCATGCTGGTGGGAAGGTCAACGGTATATGTAACATCATTAATTTTCCTGACAACCGGGAATGGACCCACAAACCTGGGACCAAGTTTATTAGAAGGTTGTCTCAGGGTCAAGTGACGTGTGGATACCCAGACCAAGTCTGAACCTCCACTCCACTGAGCGTCTTTTATCAGCTTGACCCTTCTGACTCAGAAATGCTTTTTCCAGGTTACTTCTTACCGTCCCCCAAAGGTTCCTAAATGACCTTTGCCAGAGCTCCAGGGCTGGGAACGGAGTGGAGACCACAGGGAATGGGGAAAATTTGGGTGATCTCCCTGTCACCACCTGAAAGGGGGAAAATCCGGAGGACGAATTTTTTAAATTATTCTGAGCAAACTCCGCGAAGGGCAAGAATCTGACCCAATCGTCTTGCGCCTCTGCAACATAACACCTCAAAAACTGCTCTAAGGACTGGTTTATCCTCTCAGTCTGGCCATTTGTCTGAGGATGATAACCAGACAAGAATGATAGCTTTATGCCCATGAGTTGGCAAAAAGCCTTCCAAAATCGGGAAACAAATTGCACTCCCCTATCTGAAACTATGTCTTCAGGAATGCCGTGCAATCGGAATACATGTGTAATAAATAACTCGGCCAACTCCTGAGCCGAGGGGAGTCCCTTCAATGGCACAAAGTGGGCCATCTTGCTAAAGCGGTCAATTATGACCCAAATGACTGTCATGCCTTCAGATCTGGGAAGCTCACCCACAAAATCCATGGACAGGTGGGTCCACGGCTCACTCGGGGTGGGCAAAGGCTGTAAGGTACCGACAGGTGCCAGCCGGGAGGGTTTGCTCCTGGCACATATCGTACACTCCTTCACATATTCCTTGCAATCTGCTGCCAGTGACGGCCACCAGGCACATCTGGCCACCAGATCCTGTGTTCTAGATGCCCCTGGATGGCCAGCATTCTTATGCGCATGGAACATCTCCAGTACCTGGAGACGAAATGGCAGAGGAATAAACAAAACCCCTGCGGGCTTCCCTTCCGGGATGTCCTGCTGAAAGGGAGTCAAAGTCTCCTTCCAGTCCTCCCAAGTTCCAGTTGCTGCCAGTATCAACCTCTGGGGAACAATGGTCTCTGGAACGGAGGGCTGTGCTGTCTCTGACTCGAAACACCTGGATAACGCATCCGCCTTAACATTTTTGCTACCTGGAGTGTACGTAATAATGAAACTAAACCTGGAGAAGAACAGCGACCACCGAGCCTGGCGCGGGCTCAACCTCTTAGCCCCCTCGATATACTCTAGGTTTTTGTGATCGGTGTAAACCGTGATGGTATGCTCAGCTCCTTCTAACCAATGTCGCCATTCCTCGAAAGCCAACTTGATGGCCAAAAGCTCCCTGTTGCCAATATCGTAATTCCTCTCTGCAGGGGAGAACCTGCGAGAGAAATACGCACACGGGTGCAATCTACCCTGCAAGCCTGACCGCTGAGACAGCACAGCCCCCACCCCAACCTCCGAGGCATCCACCTCTACAATGAATGGGAAAGAGGCATCCACATGTCTGAGGATGGGTGCTGAACAGAATAGGCCCTTCAGGGTGGAAAAAGCCTGTAAAGCCTCAGGAGACCAGTGGGTGGTATCTGCCCCCTTCTTAGTGAGACAGGTAAGGGGAGCAATGACCGTGGAGTACCCCTTTATAAACCGTCTATAGTAGTTGGCAAAGCCAAGAAAGCGCTGAAGGGATTTCAACCCAACCGGTTGTGGCCACTCCAGAACAGCGGAGACCTTGGCAGGATCCATGGATAGGCCCGTGGTGGAGATTATGTACCCCAAGAAAGCGACAGATGTTACTTCAAAGATGCACTTCTCAAGTTTTGCATATAACGAGTTCTGCCTTAACTGATTCAACACAAACCTCACATGGTTTCTATGTTCAGCGAGGTTGTTGGAGAAGATAAGAATATCATCAAGATAAACCAGAACAAATTTCCCCAACACCTCCCGGAATACCTCGTTAATGAGTTCCTGAAAAACGGCCGGAGCATTACATAGCCCGAAGGGCATCACCAGGTACTCATAATGCCCGTCTGGTGTAGTGATGCTCAAATACCCCTTTTTAAAATTCGAGTTTGGTCGAATTCGAATAGTAAATTATTCGAGGTCAGTCGAATATTCGAGTCGAATAATTTTTACTATTCGATTCGACCTCGGACTTCGAGCTCACTATTCGAGTCGGTATTCGAGCTCACTATTCGAGCTGACTATTCGAATTGGCCTTAAATAGCTTCCAACACTTGTTTTGAGGGTGAATGATGCAAGAAACATCTTTTTTTCCAAGTAACAACAGCAAGTGATTATGTGGGGATGTTCCTTTAAAAAAAAATGTGGAAAGAGAAGTTGTGTCCTTAATTTTGTTCAGTAGTGTTACTGTATATACTTGTTCTTCTTCTTCTTTATCTTTCTTCTTCTTCTTCTAGATCTTCTTCTTCTATATCTTCTTCTTCTTCTTCTATATTGTCTTCTTCATCATCTTCTTCTTCTTCATCTTCTTCATCTTCTTCTTCTTCTTCATCTTCATCTTCTTCTTCTTCTTCATCTTCATCTTCTTCATCTTCTTCTTCTTCATCTTCTTCTTCTTCATCTTCATCTTCTTCTTCATCTTCTTCTTCTTCTTCATCTTCTTCTTCTTCTTCTTCTTCTTCTTCTTCTTCTTCTTCATCTTCTTCATCATCTTCTTCATCTTCTTCTTCTTCTTCTTCTTCTTCATCTTCTTCTTCTTCTTCATCTTCTTCTTCTTCATCTTCTTCATCTTCTTCATCTTCTTCTTCTTTTTCATCTTCTTCTTCATCATCTTCTTCATCTTCTTCTTCATCTTCTTCTTCATCTTCTTCTTCATCTTCATCTTCTCCTTCTCCTTCTTTTTCAATATCGTCTTCTTCTTCTTCACGTATTTCTCTTTTCAATTTTTTTTTTAAAGAAATGCAGCTATTTTTGAGCGTAACAAATAGCTGGTGGGCGCACGCATGTTGGAAGCGCCATTGTATGTGCTCCCTGGCAGTGGAAACACAAAGACAGCAGGAGGTAAATTCAGCAGCAGGAGGAGGAGGATGAGTGTGTGGCAGCAGGCAGTCAATGAGGCAGGCAGCTCGCCGTGACATAATAGCCCTGGTACCTAGCGGTGATAGCAGGGCTGTAAATAAACACAACAGGAGGTCCCAGACAGCGGTCGTGCAGCCCACATTGTGTCCAATACACAACTGGGACAACACAGTTTTCAACCCGGGCACCTCAGAAAAATTAAACCTTTTTTTTTTTTTTTTAATGGTTTGTTTGGTTTTGGTTTTGCAACCAATATAGCTATTGTTTGACGTAATAGCTGGTGGCAGAGTGGCAGCAGAAGGTAATTCTGTGTACCCTGGCAGTGGGAAACACAGACAGACAGCAACAGCAGCAGGAGGAATGGAGGAGTAATGTGAGCAGCTATTGTTTGACGTAATAGCTGGTGGCAGAGTGGCAGCAGAAGGTAAATCATCTGTGTAGTGTACCCTGGCAGTGGGAAACACAGACAGACAGCAGCAGCAGCAGCAGGAGGAGGTGTGGAGGAGCAGTGTGAGTGTGGCAGCAGGTAGGCAGCGTGACATAATAGCCCTGGTACCTAGCGGTGATACCAGGTCTGTAAATAAACACAACAGGAGGTCCCAGACAGCGGTCGTGCAGCCCACATTGTGTCCAATACACAACTGGGACAACACAGTTTTCAACCCGGGCACCTCAGAAAAATTAAACCTTTTTTTTTTTTTAATGGTTTGTTTGGTTTTGGTTTTGCAACCAATATAGCTATTGTTTGACGTAATAGCTGGTGGCAGAGTGGCAGCAGAAGGTAATTCTGTGTACCCTGGCAGTGGGAAACACAGACAGACAGCAACAGCAGCAGGAGGAATGGAGGAGTAATGTGAGCAGCTATTGTTTGACGTAATAGCTGGTGGCAGAGTGGCAGCAGAAGGTAAATCATCTGTGTAGTGTACCCTGGCAGTGGGAAACACAGACAGACAGCAGCAGCAGCAGCAGGAGGAGGTATGGAGGAGTAGTGTGAGTGTGGCAGCAGGTAGGCAGCGTGACATAATAGCCCTGGTACCTAGCGGTGATACCAGGGCTGTAAATAAACACAACAGGAGGTCCCAGACAGCGGTCGTGCAGCCCACATTGTGTCCAATACACAACTGGGACAACACAGTTTTCAACCCGGGCACCTCAGAAAAATTAAACCTTTTTTTTTTTTTAATGGTTTGTTTGGTTTTGGTTTTGCAACCAATATAGCTATTGTTTGACGTAATAGCTGGTGGCAGAGTGGCAGCAGAAGAAGGTAATTCTGTGTACCCTGGCAGTGGGAAACACAGACAGACAGCAGCAGCAGGAGGAGGAATGGAGGAGTAGGTGAGCAGCTATTGTTTGACGTAATAGCTGGTGGCAGAGTGGCAGCAGAAGGTAAATCATCTGTGTACCCTGGCAGTGGGAAACACAGACAGACAGCAGCAGCAGCAGCAGGAGGAGGTATGGAGGAGCAGTGTGAGTGTGGCAGCAGATAGGCAGCGTGACATAATAGCCCTGGTACCTAGCGGTGATACCAGGGCTGTAAATAAACACAACAGGAGGTCCCAGACAGCGGTCGTGCAGCCCACATTGTGTCCAATACACAACTGGGACAACACAGTTTTCAACCCGGGCACCTCAGAAAAATTAAACCTTTTTTTTTTTTTAATGGTTTGTTTGGTTTTGGTTTTGCAACCAATATAGCTATTGTTTGACGTAATAGCTGGTGGCAGAGTGGCAGCAGAAGAAGGTAATTCTGTGTACCCTGGCAGTGGGAAACACAGACAGACAGCAGCAGCAGGAGGAGGAATGGAGGAGTAGGCGAGCAGCTATTGTTTGACGTAATAGCTGGTGGCAGAGTGGCAGCAGAAGGTAAATCATCTGTGTACCCTGGCAGTGGGAAACACAGACAGACAGCAGCAGCAGCAGCAGGAGGAGGTATGGAGGAGTAGTGTGAGTGTGGCAGCAGGTAGGCAGCGTGACATAATAGCCCTGGTACCTAGCGGTGATACCAGGGCTGTAAATAAACACAACAGGAGGTCCCAGACAGCGGTCGTGCAGCCCACATTGTGTCCAATACACAACTGGGACAACACAGTTTTCAACCCGGGCACCTCAGAAAAATTAAACCTTTTTTTTTTTTTAATGGTTTGTTTGGTTTTGGTTTTGCAACCAATATAGCTATTGTTTGACGTAATAGCTGGTGGCAGAGTGGCAGCAGAAGGTAATTCTGTGTACCCTGGCAGTGGGAAACACAGACAGACAGCAACAGCAGCAGGAGGAATGGAGGAGTAATGTGAGCAGCTATTGTTTGACGTAATAGCTGGTGGCAGAGTGGCAGCAGAAGGTAAATCATCTGTGTAGTGTACCCTGGCAGTGGGAAACACAGACAGACAGCAGCAGCAGCAGCAGGAGGAGGTATGGAGGAGTAGTGTGAGTGTGGCAGCAGGTAGGCAGCGTGACATAATAGCCCTGGTACCTAGCGGTGATACCAGGGCTGTAAACAAACACAACAGGAGGTCCCAGACAGCGGTCGTGCAGCCCACATTGTGTCCAATACACAACTGGGACAACACAGTTTTCAACCCGGGCACCTCAGAAAAATTAAACCTTTTTTTTTTTTTATGGTTTTTTGGTTTTTGGTTTTGCAACCAATATAGCTATTGTTTGACGTAATAGCTGGTGGCAGAGTGGCAGCAGAAGAAGGTAATTCTGTGTACCCTGGCAGTGGGAAACACAGACAGACAGCAGAAGGGCAGTACACAGCAGCCCACTGTAGGTGTAAAATGTGTGGCTGCAGGCGACGTAATAGTCAAAGTGAACCAGGCTGGCTTAGTGAGCAGGAGCCAGGAGGTGGTAAAGGGTGGTAAGGCACATTAACGATGGTTCCGGCAGCCAGTTCATGTCCCCCTCTCGCCGACAACAGGGGCCAGGAACTCGCCTTCCACCCACGCCTGGTTCATCTTGAGAAACGTCAGTCTGTCCACAGACTTGTGAGACAGACGTGAGCGTTTCTCGGTGACCACGCCACCAGCTGCACTGAAGCAGCGCTCGGACAGCACGCTGGAAGGGGGGCAGGACAGCACTTCCAGGGCGTACTGCGCCAGCTCGCTCCAGATCTCCATGCGCTTGACCCAATACTCCATGGGATCAACAGGGGCATCGCTGTCAAGCCCGCTGTACGACCCCATGTAGTCAGCCACCATGCGGGTCAGGCGCTGGCTGTGACCGGAGGAGGATGCTGCTTCATGCATCTCCTCTCTAGTCACTGCTGCCGGAGCCTCTACAGTCCTGTAGAGCTCGTGGCTGAGAGACAGCAGGTCTGTGGGACGCTTGCTGCTGCTGGATGCAGGCACCTGCTGCTGCCTCTGTGCTGGCTGCTGGACAGTGGGGGTGGAAGGCTGGGGGAAGGCTTCCTCCAAGCGCTCAACAAGGGCCTGCTGCAAGCTCCTTATTTGTTGCGCTGGGTCTCCCCAGGAACTGGCTCAACTTCCCCTTGAGGCGTGGGTCCAACATCATGCTGATCCAGATGTCCTCCCTCTGCTTCATCTGGATCACCCTGGGGTCCCTGCGCAGGCACGTCAGCATGTGCGCTGCCATTGGGAAGAGGCGGGCCACGTCTGCTGGCACATCGACGTCAGTGCTGTCCTCATCCTCCTCCTCTGCCGCCTCATCCTCTCTCCACCCCCGCACCAACTCAGCTGCGCTGTGCTGATCCCCCTCATCAGCAGCCAGGTCAGGGACCTCCACCAAGTCCTCCTCCTCCTCCCCCTCAGAGGTGGACTGCGCAGCTGGTTGCCGCTCCTGCTGGTCCAAGGCTGCCGCTCCCTGTTCCAGCAAAGCATCGAGGGCCCTGTTCAGCAGAGAAACCAGGGGCACCCACTCGCAGACCATAGCATGGTCCCTGCTCACCATGTTTGTGGCCTGCAGGAAGGGAGCCAGCACAAAGCACACCTGCTGCATGTGCCTCCAGTCATCATCGGGGACGATGGACGGGATGTTGCTGGTCTTGTCCCTTCTCTGAGCTGCGGAAACAGTGGCCAGGGCAAGGTACTGTTTGACAGCGTGCCTCTGTTCAACCAGACGCTCCAACATCGCCAGGGTGGAGTTCCAGCGAGTCGGAACATCAAGGATCAGCCGATGGCGTGGCAGATCCAGCTCCTTTTGCACGTCTTCCAGGCTCGCACAGGCTGCAGCCGAGCGCCGGAAGTGACGCACAACATTCCTTGCCGTTTCCAGCAGTTCGCCCATCCCCTGGTAGGTGCGCAGGAACTTCTGCACCACCAGGTTCAGCACGTGGGCAAGACAGGGGATGTGGGTCAGGTTTCCCCTGTCTATTGCGGCAACCAGATTGGCCCCATTGTCGGCCACCACCTCTCCGACTCTGAGGCCTCTGGGGGTCAGCCAAATCCTCTCCTGCTCCTGGAGTTTGGCCAACACATGGGTTGCCGTCAGCTTGGTCTTCCCAAGGCTGACCAAGTGCAGCAGCGCTTGGCAGTGGCGGGCCTTCACGCTGCTGCTGAGGCGGGGGGTTTGGCCAGGTGTGCCGGAGGATGGCAGAGGATCGGAGGAACCTGCTGCAGTTCCCCTGACCCTGCGGGGTGGCACCACCCACTGTGTTGCTGCTGCTGCTGTGCCCGCTGCTGCTCTCCCATCCTCACCCCCTTCCACCAAGCTGACCCAGTGGACAGTGAAGGACAGGTAGCGGCCTGTCCCGAAGCGGCTGCTCCAGGAGTCCATGGTGACGTGGACCCTTTCACCAACCGCGTGCTCCAGCCCTCGCTCCACATTGGCCATCACAAAGCGGTGCAGTGCAGGAATGGCCTTGCGGGCAAAGAAGTGTCTGCTGGGGAGCTGCCAGTCTGGGGCTGCGCAAGCAAGCAGCGCACGAATGTCGCTCCCCTCCTGCACGAGCGTGTACGGCAGGAGTTGGGAGCACATGGCCCGTGCCAGCAAGCCGTTCAGCTGCCGCACGCGACGGATGCTGGGAGGCAGAGCCCTAACCACCCCCTGGAAGGACTCGCTCAAAAGGCTCTGGCGTGGCCTTTTGCTGACACGGGAATCAGCAGACACAGCAGAGGAGGCCACTGAGGACTGGCTGCCAGAACAGGCCTCAGTGTCGGCGGCAGGAGTTGCAGAGGGGGGAGGAGCAGTGCGTTTCCGCACTCCTGCTGGTGCTGCTGGAGGAGCAGGAGGGCGGGTGGCTGCTGTTGCTGCTGCTGCTGCTGAAGGCTGTGCAGTGATGGGTGTGGTGCCACTGCCAGCACCAGATGCCTTCAGCCTCTGGAACTCCTCATGCTGGTGGAAATGTTTAGCCGCAAGGTGGTTGATGAGCGAGCTGGTGCAGAACTTTAAGGGGTCTGCACCTCTGCTCAACTTCCACTGACAGTGGTTGCAAGTGGCGTACTTGCTGTACACAGTGGGCATGGTGAAATATCGCCAGATTGGTGACTGAAACATCCCCCTACGGCATGGAAGCGCTGCTGCCTGTCTCCCTGTGGTGGTTGGGGGGGGGGGCTTGGGGGGCTTGGGTGCGGCTGGTGGTGGTACTGGCAGATGCTGCTGCTGCTGCTGCTGAGCCTGAGACACCAGCAGGCTGTGGGACCTGCCTACTGCTGCTGCCAATACTTGCAATGATGCGCCTCCTTGCAAGGCCCACAAGAGCATCCTCCTCCTCCTCCTCAGAGCTGCTGAGGACGACATCCCCTGGAGGTGGTGGCACCCAGTCTCTGTCTGTCACCGGGTCATCATCATCCTCCCCCTCCTGAAACATGTCCTGCTGGGATGAGGACCCCCCAAACTCCTCTCCTGATGCATGGATGGGCTGCTTGACTGTCGCCACAGTCTTGCTGTCCAATCCCTCATCCCCCAAAGTGCCCATCAGCATCTCCTCCTCAAAATCGCCAACAACAGCAGACAATTGACTCATGATGCCTGGGGTCAAAAGACTGCTGAATGACAGGTCGCCAACTGACGGTGAACTGGCCTCCTCCCCAGGCCCTGCTGGGCGGCTGCTGCGAACAGGGGTGGTGGTGGTGGTGGTGGTGAGGGTGGAGGCCTCGGATGCAGAGCTGATGGCGGGCTGCTCATCCTCCGTCATGAGTTGCACCACAGTGTCTGCATCCTTTTCCTCAATGGGACGTTTCCGACCCGGCTGGAGGAAAATGGGAGCAGGTGCTACACGCTGCTGCTGCTGTGTCTCTGCAGCGTGAGTTGCAGATGCTCCTGCTGGGCGGCGCCCAAGGCGTCCACGGCCAGTGGCTATGGGAGGAATGTTAGCCACTGACGCTGCTGCTGCTGCTGCGGAACTGTGCATGGTGGCGCGCCCGCGGCCGCGGCTTGCCACAATGCTGCTCCCTCTCCTCCTGATTCCCTTGCTGCCCTTCCCCTTGCCCAAACCGCGCTGGCTGCCACTTCCAGACATCTTAAATGTTTTGGGCGTAAAGACAAAAGTTTTGTAAAAGGGCGGGTGAAAAGTGGGGTACTTTAATGGAGTGGGTTGGTTGGTGAGGTGACTGAGTGAGTGTCCCCTAGTACAGTAAGTAAGTAGTAACAGTCAGGAAGTACAACTAGCAGTTACAATAATCAGTAGTAATCACAAGTAAATTTAGTGTGTGTACACACAGACAGTGAGTGCACGCACGCAGGAGCTAGTAGCCTATGGACAGTGACTGAGTGTCCTAGACTCCTAGTACAGTAAGAGTAAGTAGTAACAGTAAGTACAACTAACTAATTACGATAATCAATCAGCGATCAGAAGGAAATAGAGTGTGTGTTGTGTGTGTACACTCAGACAGTGAGTGCACGCACGCAGGAGCTAGTAGCCTATGAACACAGTGACTGAGTGTCCTAGACTCCTAGTACAGTAAGAGTAAGTAGTAACAGTAAGTAGAACTAACTAATTACAATAATCAATCAGCGATCAGAAGGAAATGGAGTGTGGGTGTGTGTACACTCAGACAGTGAGTGCACGCACGCAGGAGCTAGTAGCCTATGAACACAGTGACTGAGTGTCCTAGACTCCTAGTACAGTAAGAGTAAGTAGTAACAGTAAGTAGAACTAACTAATTACAATAATCAATCAGCGATCAGAAGGAAATGGAGTGTGGGTGTGTGTACACTCAGACAGTGAGTGCACGCACGCAGGAGCTAGTAGCCTATGAACACAGTGACTGAGTGTCCTAGACTCCTAGTACAGTAAGAGTAAGTAGTAACAGTAAGTAGAACTAACTAATTACAATAATCAATCAGCGATCAGAAGGAAATGGAGTGTGGGTGTGTGTACACTCAGACAGTGAGTGCACGCACGCAGGAGCTAGTAGCCTATGAACACAGTGACTGAGTGTCCTAGACTCCTAGTACAGTAAGAGTAAGTAGTAACAGTAAGTAGAACTAACTAATTACAATAATCAATCAGCGATCAGAAGGAAATAGAGTGTGGGTGGTGTGTGTACACTCAGACAGTGAGTGACCGCACGCAGGAGCTAGTAGCCTATGGACAGTGACTGAGTGTCCTAGACTCCTAGTACAGTAAGAGTAAGTAGTAACAGTAAGTACAACTAACTAATTACGATAATCAATCAGCGATCAGAAGGAAATGGAGTGTGGGTGTGTGTACACTCAGACAGTGAGTGCACGCACGCAGGAGCTAGTAGCCTATGAACACAGTGACTGAGTGTCCTAGACTCCTAGTACAGTAAGAGTAAGTAGTAACAGTAAGTAGAACTAACTAATTACAATAATCAATCAGCGATCAGAAGGAAATGGAGTGTGGGTGTGTGTACACTCAGACAGTGAGTGACCGCACGCAGGAGCTAGTAGCCTATGGACAGTGACTGAGTGTCCTAGACTCCTAGTACAGTAAGAGTAAGTAGTAACAGTAAGTACAACTAACTAATTACGATAATCAATCAGCGATCAGAAGGAAATGGAGTGTGGGTGTGTGTACACTCAGACAGTGAGTGCACGCACGCAGGAGCTAGTAGCCTATGGACAGTGACTGAGTGTCCTAGACTCCTAGTACAGTAAGAGTAAGTAGTAACAGTAAGTACAACTAACTAATTACGATAATCAATCAGCGATCAGAAGGAAATAGAGTGTGTGTTGTGTGTGTACACTCAGACAGTGAGTGCAGTGCGCACACGCAGGAGCTAGTAGCCTATATGAACAGTGACAGTGAGTGTCCCTACGGGTACAGTAAGAGTAAGTAGTAAGTAAGTACAACTAACTAACAATAATCTATCAGTAATCAGAAGGAAATAGAGTGTGTGTACACACAGACAGTGAGTGAGTGCACACACGCAGGAGCTAGCTAGTAGCCTATAAACAGTGACAGTCAGTGAGTGTCCTACTCCTAGTACAGTATAACTACAATACTATTAGTAAAGGACAGCAGAAACACTGGTATAGATGAGAGAAATAAACAGAGGACAGCTGCCCACAGAGGCAAGGCCCCCCTGAGGCCTAAACCTGTAAGCTTGCAGCAGCTGCCTGTCTCTAATGTAACACACAAGCTACTAACTAAAATACAATGTCTATCTAACTAACAACAATATAGGTGTATATGGCAGGTGTAGGTGAGCAAAAACGCTAGGTAAATGATCACAATAGAGCACTTGCTAAGCCAAAGCACAAAGGAGCAACTCTCTCTCTGTACAAGTCTCAGGCAAGCATGGAGAAACGGAACATGGCGGCCGCTATTTATAGGGTAGGGGCTGGCCAGGGTCCCCCTCTGTGATTGGCTGCCGTCAGAGGGCCTGGGAGCACTCTGATTGGCTCTAAGGACATCAATCTGGGCTATGACGCTATTCGAGCTCGGTACCGAGCTCGAATAGCGCCGGGTTGCTCGAATAGCTCGAATAGTGAATGGGCTATTCGAGTGTACTCGGATAGCCCATTCGAATAGCTCCAGCTATTCGGAGCTCGAATACCGAGCTCGAATAGCTGAAAAAGAGCTCGAATATTCGAGCTACTCGAATATTCGAGCTCTGCTGAGCACCACTGGTCTGGTGTATCAAAGGCCGTTTTCCACTCATCGCCCCTTCTTATGCGCACCAGATTGTACGCGCCCCGCAAGTCTAGCTTAGAAAAGATTTTAGCATCCGTAATCTGAGTGAACAAATCATCTATCAGTGGCAACGGATAGCGATTTTTTACAGTAATCTTGTTGAGACCGCGATAATTGATGCAGGGTCGCAGGCCTCCATCTTTCTTTTTGACAAAAAAGAACCCTGCTCCAGCAGGGGACCGGGACGGGCGAATGAAACCCTTGGCCAAATTTTCACGGATGTACTCCTACATGGCCAATTTTTCGGGCCCTGACAGATTGTACAAATGACCCCGGGGAGGTACACAACCGGAACGGAGATCAATGGGACAGTCGAAAGGGCGATGTGGGGGTAATTTATCCGCTGCCTTGGGACAAAATACGTCAGCATATTCCATGTACTGTTCAGGAACCCCCTCCACCTGAACCCTGGTTTGGCCCAAAGTCACCCTCCCTAAACAGTGCTGGTGACAATGATCGGACCATCTGGTTATCTGACCCGTAGCCCAGTCTATTTATGGAGAATGGACTTGTAACCACGGCATGCCTAGGATGATAGTGGAGGTTGACATATGCAATACAAAAAACTGTAGATGTTCCCCATGCAGTACCCCTAAGGTGACCTTCACCTGCGGTGTCTGTGACAGGGAACGATTCCGTTGCAGAGAGGAATCGTCTACTGCCGTGACCTGAATGGGGGGACTCACTGGAGTGAGAGGAATACCCAACTCCTGAGCAAATTCAGTGTTCATAAAATTAGCCGCTGAGCCCGAATCAATAAAAGCCTCAGTGGCTACAGACTTATTATCCCATGTAATCGTACAGGGGAGAAGCAATCTTTTTTCTTTTTGGGGTGAGAATGGCGTGCCTAGGGTGTCACCCCCCACTACTCCCAGGCAGACTCATTTCCCGGCTTGTTCGGGCAGTTTCGCTCGACCAATCTGCATTGGTTCGGGCGGAGGCAAGGTCGGAGAGGTTGAGACAGGCGGATAAGGTGTTACTAGGGGAGTAGCGGATGGTGCCGCGTACGAAGTCACCCTGACATGGTGACTGCCCCTAGCCTGCCTCTGATGACGTAGCCTGCGATCAACTCGAATGGCCGATGATATGGCCTGATCAACTGTCTTGGGCTCAGGTACAGTTAACATTAGGTCGGAGACCTCCTCCAATAACCCAGACAGGAAGTAATCTATCAGGGCAAAGTTGTCAAATCTAGCGGTGACGGACCACCTACGGAATTCTGCCGCGTAATCCTCGACCGACCCTCTGCCTTGGCGCAAAAGTTTGAGCTTCCGCTCAGAGGTTGCCGCAAGGTCAGGGTCGTCGTATATCACGGCCATAGCCTTAAAAAATTCCTCAACTGAGGTCAGAGCTGTATCTGTGGGAGGCAGATTGTATGCCCAGGTCTGGGAGTCACCGGTTAACAATGTTTTAATAAAAATGACCCGTTGGGTCTCAGTCCCCGATGATCGGGGTCTCAATTCGAAATATGACAACACTCTACTCCTAAAATTCCGGAAGTCAGACTTGTGGCCGGAAAACTTATCAGGTACGGGCATACGTATGTCATCACTAGGAGGGGATCGCACCGAATCAACTGACGTCTAAAGGGTTTGCACAGAGCCTTTAAGAGCATCAATTAAGGCTTTGTGCTGGCCCAGTGCTTAATGGATGTTATCCACCGAAGTGGCAAGCACAGACAGAGGGTCAGCTCGTGCGTACATCAGTATTTTTGGTCTGGCGTTCTGTAACGATCGGTGAAGCACAGAGAGGACCTGATTACCAGTGATCTGCAGAATCACTGGGAATACAGATGTATACCAGATTATACGTGATCTGCAGTATCACTGATAATCCGATATACTAGCTAACCTCTGTTCACCTGAGTAGAGTGTAGTGTTTGGTGTAACAGTAACACTTTGAGGACTAGGCCTCAGTGCAGCAAGGAGTACTGCACAGATTCCTTCCGCAGACCTGAGCTCTCCAAGACGGGAGGAGTCAGACTGACAGTAGGAAGGACAGACTGAAAGTAACCTTCAGGAGGAAGGATCACTAACAGAGCGAGGAACCGCCTCTAACAGTAAGGTCGGTTCTCGAGGTCAGACAAGCCAGGTCCTACACACACGGACAGATAAAGTACAAGATCAGAAGGCAAAGGCGGAGTCAAAGTACAGGCAGGGTTCAGCAACGGGGTATCAGAAATATCGGGGTACAAAATCAGGAGGCAGAAGCAGAGTCAAGGAATGAGCCGGGGTTCGGCAACAGAGTATCAGAAATATCGAGGTGCAAGATCAGAGTTCAGGAGGGTAGTCAAGGCAGGCAAAAGTCATAACAAATAATCACAATCAAACTAGTACTTTAGCTATCAACAGAATCTAGCTAAGTGTAGGATTACAGCTCCAGCTGGTCCCGGCACACTTGCGGATCTGACTACGGATCTGGGTGCTCCCACATATGTGATCGCACGCCAGACAAAGAGCAAGTGAACAACCAGCAGTATATATACTCTAGGACCTTTCCAGGACCTCCCTAATTGCTGGTCCAATGGGAGCAGTGGAATTTGTCAGCTGACCCAGCTGGTCAGCCGACACCCTTCTAACTGCTATTTAAACTCTGCCTCTGTGCTCGCGCGCGTGTAAGTCTGAATCTTGGTGGACTATCAGTCCCAGCCACACCAGTATTGTTTTGCAATGTATCCAGTGAACTGAGTGCGGGAGCCGCCTCCAATGCGGATTCCGCCGTTCCCAATGCGGATTCCGCCGCTCTGCCTAAGCGGCATGCGGCGTTTTTTCCGCGTTGTGACGCCATGCTGGACGCGGAAACAGCCGCCTCGCCTTGAGAGACAGCGGCTTTTCCGCGTTTCATCACAACAAGCCAGTGAAAAACCCTAATTTGTGGGGAAAAAACCCAATATATAGATCATTTCAGTTTGATAAGTAACAATAAAGTTATCAGCAAATGAATGGGAGGAGTGCTAAAATGTGAAAATTGTTTTGGTTTTTAAGGGAAAAAAACCTGTGAACCTGAAGTGGTTAAAAATGCTTTAAAAAAAACAATAACAAACAAACAAAAAAACAAACAGATTTCTTAGATGAAAACGGAGATATTTTATGAAGTTTCTTTGCAGTAGGAAGGAGTGAGAATGCCTCTGGCAGTCTTGCAAGAATAACTTTGAACTTCCAATGGCACCACATATGTTTGCTGACACACTTTCACAAATTGTATAAAAGTCAATAGTGCAGATTTTCGTGGTTATTTGCAAAGCCCACATACATACTATAATTATCAAGTTTGCTTAGTATGTCAAGGAGAATAGTGGGAACAAGGTTAATTGGATCTATTTAAGGGATCCCATTGAAAAAAACATACGTCCATCGAGTTCAACCAGAAAATAAAGTACGATACCAGCCTGCTTCCTCACATATCCATGTTGTTGCAGAGGAAGGCGAAAAACTCTTACAAGGCATGGTTCAATTAGCCCCAAAAGGTAAAAAAATCCTTCCCTTGGTTAGTGTAAGTATAGCCTCAGCAAAGCATCTTGGAAATGTGCTTACGGGACTCCACAATTGTCCTTTAACTGATCAATGGAAAGCCTCCTCAGAGATATCGTGAGTGCCGATGGCGTAAAGTGATGTGTTCAGTGTTGTTTGTCAATAAAGACAATAAAGATATTGAGAGAATATTGGGTGGGACCTTTCAGGTCATTGGCATCGGGTGATTAATTAAAAATAAATATTTACTGTATGTTTAATGAGGGATATTAAAATATGTTTTACATTTATTTCATATTTAGCTCTTTGTGGAGGACACCCAGATTACACCATGAACCCCCAAGGCAGTGGCGTAACTAAGGAGCTGTGGGCCCTGATGCAAGTTTTACAATGGAGCCCCCCAAGCACTTTATACATAACAATTGATATGGCACACCAAAACCTGCCAATGGCAACTACAGTGTCAGAGGTGCAAGAAGGGGATGGGGAACAGTTTGTTAATGATGATTACTATTCAAAGCATCAATAAAAGTGACTAGCCAACCCGCGTCGTAGCATACGCCGCATCTATCTATCTAATAGAGTACGTGCCTCAACCTTGAAGCAAGAAGAAGTAGGCTTTCCATGAGAAAATGTATGCGTGCTCAAACACCAAGTTTAACCCTAGCAAGTCTGGCTTTGCAAATCCGGCCTAATTGGCTATTCATGAGGCAATGCTCATGCAAATATGCATTTGCTTTCGCATGCCAAACTATGCAGGGTCCAAAAACCAATACCGCAAAGCGATCGCCCTGCGGGTATTAGTTCATGCTACATTAGCACTATCCAGGAGCGCCACGGGGAGGATTCCGAATGCCCCCATACAACCGGGGGACTGCGGGGTCCCAGGCTCTCTTACTGCCTGGGAACCACAGCGGCACCCCGGAGGGGGAGGCTGGGTGGCGCAGCTGCACCCCACCCCCAAGTGTGGTCAGCGCCGGGGAGAGCCATCCGCACCCACCTCCCAATATTAAAAACAGGCACTTACCTTAACGTCCATTGCGTTCTGCAACATGCACATTAACTTGGGGGCACCACATGAGAAAGGAGTGAAGCATGGGTCACCCCGAGCTTTAGAGCTCAGGGCTGGCTCACATACAACACTCCGGGGTGGGGGGAGGACAGGCGCAGACAACTCACTCCAGGGCTCACACCACCAGAGCAAGCCATCCACCACCTGCCTCCAAAGGATACAACTGCAAAAAATGCTTTCCATGAGAAAAATTTTGCGTGCTCAAACACCAAGTTTAACCCTAGCAAGTCTGGCTTTCCAAATCTGGCCTAATTGGCTATTCATGAGGCAATGCTCATGCAAATATGCATTTGCTTTCGCATGCCAAACTATGCAGGGTCAAAAAACCAATACTGCAAAGTGCTCTCTCGCTGCCTGGGAACCACAGCGGCACCCCGGAGTGTGAGGCTGGATGGCGCAGCCGCCCCCCCCCCCAAGCGTGGCCAGCGCTGGGGAAAGCCGTCCGCACCCACCTCCTAATATTAAAAACAGCCACTTACCTTAACGTCCATTGGGTTCTGCTACATGCGCATTAATTTTCTCATGGAAAGCATTTTGTGCAGTTTGTATCCTTTGGAGGCAGGTGGTGGATGGCTTGCTCCGGTGGTGTGAACCCTGGAGTGAGTGCGCCTGTCCTCCCCCCCCCCCCCTCTGGAGTGCTGTATGTGAGCCAGCCCTGAGCTCTAAAGCTCGGGGTGACCCATGCTTCTCTCCTTTCTCATGTGGTGCCCCCAAATTAATGCGCATGTAGCAGAACGCAATGGACGTTAAGGTAAGTGCCTGTTTTTAATATTGGGAGGTGGGTGCAGACGGCTCTCCCCGGCGCTGGCCACACTTGGGGGGGGTCGTCCACGCCACCCAGCCTCCCCCTCCGGGGTGCCGCTGTGGTTTCCAGGCAGTGAGAGAGCCTGGGACCCTGCGGTCCCCCCAGTTGTATAAAAAGGGGGCATTGGGAATCCTCCCCGTGGCGCTCCTGGAGGCCTGGAGCACACCAAAAACTGCTAGCAGATCCGCAAAATGCTAGCAGATTTTGAAACGCTTTTTCTTATTTTTCTGTAGCATTTCACCTAGCATTTTGCGGTTTTGTAAAGCGTTTTTGGTGTAGTAGATTTCATATATTGTTACAGTAAAGCTGTTACTGAACAGCTTCTGTAACAAAAACGCCTGCAAAACCGCTCTGAACTGCCGTTTTTCAGAGCGGTTTGCATTTTTCCTATACTTTACATTGGAGGCAGAAACTCCTCCGCAATCCAAAAAATGCCTCACCTCGGGAGTATGCGTTTTAGCAAAACGCCTCCCACTCTGGTGTGCACCAGCCCATTGAAATACATTACCCAAGCGTATCCGCAGCTGCAAGTGGATCGCAAAACGCTGCCAAACCGCTCTGGTGTGCACTAAGCCGGATAGTGCTAATGTAGCATGTAGCAGGGTGACTGCTTTGTGGTATTGGTTTGTGCATGCATTTGCATGAGCATTGCCTCATGAATAGCCAATTAGGCCAGATTTGCAATGTCAGACTTGCTAGGGTTAGGCCTCTTTTCCATGGACTGTGAATAGGCAGTGAAATGGCTCTCAAACTCTCACAACTGCTCACTGCTGCCTGGTAACTGCTCACTGCTGCCTGGTAACTGCTTGCTGCTGCCTGGTAACTGCTTGCTGCTGCCTGGTAACTGCTTGCTGCTGCCTGGTATCTGCTCACTGCTGCCTGGTAACTGCTTGTTGCTGCCTGGTAACTGCTTGTTGCTGCCTG
The DNA here is from genome assembly GCF_040937935.1 of Hyperolius riggenbachi. Lineage (NCBI taxonomy): Eukaryota > Metazoa > Chordata > Amphibia > Anura > Hyperoliidae > Hyperolius > Hyperolius riggenbachi. The sequence continues at coordinate 140,682,576 of NC_090654.1, forward strand.
GTATCTGCTCACTGCTGCCTGGTAACTGCTTGCTGCTGCCTGGTAACTGCTTGTTGCTGCCTGGTATCTGCTCACTGCTGCCTGATAACTGCTTGCTGCTGCCTGGTAACTGCTTGTTGCTGCCTGGTATCTGCTCACTGCTGCCTGGTAACTGCTTGCTGCTGCCTGGTAACTGCTTGTTGCTGCCTGGTATCTGCTCACTGCTGCCTGATAACTGCTTGCTGCTGCCTGGTAACTGCTTGTTGCTGCCTGGTATCTGCTCACTGCTGCCTGGTAACTGCTTGCTGAGCACACAGCTCAACCGTCCATGGAAAAGAGGCCTTAAACTTGGTGTTTGAGCACGCATACAAATATATTTTCTCATGCAAAGTACTTCTTCTTCTTGTTTGAAGGTTGAGGCACTTAGTCTATTATATATATAGATTATTATGAGCACAGGGCCAATAAAGGGCTAATACTTCAGGTGAGGGAGGGCCCTTCGGGGCTTCTCTGGTCCAAGGGCCCTGATGCGGTCACAACCTCTGCAACCCCTATTTCTATGCCCCTGCCCCAAGGGCTTCTTGGCACTGGAGATGGGAAAAAGCCCCTTGTCTATGGATTGGACAAGGGCTTTGTGGGAGAAGAAGAGGTTGTTTTGTCCCCCCTTTCATGGACCATGTGGAATGGTATAGCTCAGGGTGTGAATCCCCACAGGGTCCAGGCTCTGAATTCTGGCTATACTATCCTGCATTGGCAAAAAGGGGTTAAAGAGAATTGCGACAGGGAACCCCTAGTCATTTTTTTTAAATGTATTATTTAAATGCAAATAATAGGTATATTTGCACGGTATCCTTATACAGCAGTATTGCGGCTGTGCAGCAAGCCCCAGCAAGTGTTGAAATTTGCCCCAGTGTTTCCTATTAAAAAGCCCCACAGGAAAGTCATTGCTATTTCTGGGGATATATATACATTTTCAATACCAATGGGAGGTTCATCTACCAGGCAACCTAGGCAGGTGCTTGGGGTCCAGTGAGCATCAAGGGGCTCAACTGCCACCTTCTTTGACCTCTCTCCATTTCAGCTTACCAGAAGGACCACAAGGGGGCCCCACATCTACTACCTTGCTTGGGGCCCCATTACATGTTAATCCATTTCTGAATGGGTAAATACATTATCTGTCATTTAACTGCATTTAAGAAACTTTTTTCTATCCAAACCTTAAAATCGATTTTCTCAAAATGGTTTCCCCCTTGTTCCCACTAGTCTCCTCAACATATCATTTGGCATTGTGATTGTTATAAACTGTTCTTATCACCTTGCTTCGACACCATCGTCTCACAGACTGTGAGATCACTTGACTCTCCACACAGCAAACAGGATATAGACTTGCTCAGGCTTCTTTCAATGTTTCCATTATTTATTCAAGTCACAGGAATACAGATAGATACATTCATCATATCCTAGCCATGCCAATCTTCATGTTGCGTTATAAGCTCATGATTAGACTCCCTCTTGAAGTCTATCAGGTACCTTCTTCCTAACTACGTTATACTAAACTACATATGTACAGCATACATTATATCAGATTACAGAAAGGACGAACATGCTTAGGTCCCAGTCGGCCTTGCGAGCTAGTGCAGAAGGAAGAAGCAGAAGTGAGTTCTCCATTGCTCGCTCCAGATTTAATACCGGCTAGGAAAGAGTTAAATATGACATCATCTTCGCCACCCCCTAAATAAGTCTATTGGTGGACTCACTTGTGGTGTCATCATACACACCTACTCGATTAATAATCGATGAGGCACTTGACCCAGATGCGGGAATGTGAATGTTTAGTAAATATGGCCAATGTTTACTGTTCCTGTCCTGTAAGTGGAGGTCAGAGTAAACCGATGGCCTTCTCTTAGGAACATGTTCTCAGTATCTGCGTGTATCTTCTGCTACACGCAGACCCTGAGATGCCTCTGTCTATTTTAAAGGCATACACTGCGGACAAGCCTTTTACATAAAACTCAGGCCAAGTAACTGAGGCCTACTTAAATTATAACAATCCCCCCTAAAACGGCTTGACCCGCAGATCCCAGCGTCTGAACCTCCTAGTACCTGGTTTCTTTCTTGTATGTTTCACTTTTCGATGTTCGTGCTCACACAACTTCTCTGCTCTAGGCGGTTACCCCTGGAAGAGAGAGAGCAAGACCTCTTGGTCTTCCTGTAACCAGGCTCTCTGGGGAGGCCCTACTTCTAAGTCCCTCAATACCACATGCTCAGCATTTGCGTCACTTGCGTATCACTCACAAACTTGCATGACCACAGAAAAGTGAAACTCGTTTGGTTGTTACAAAACGGAGCAGTGCCCGGTGCCTTCTAAAAGAGCGCCTTTATACAATCAGCTCCTAGGTACTACTAAACCTATACCCGTAACCCTGTAGATCCCTTAATTTAAACTATTGGTTCCGGAGATTGTTTATGAGGCACCAATCTCTGGACCGGTTAATTTATTTTACGTAATTTTAACCCGCAACCTCACCTGGATAACGATGCCTAAAGTTGTCATCCCCATCCAGACGACCAGTGGGTGTAGAAAAAACTTTGGAACTGCAGATGCCCCGTCCGAGTGTCCCTGGAACATCACCGGAACTTTGTCCACCAGGGCAGACTGGAACTCACCTGCTCATTTTTGTGTTCTACCTCGTTAAGATCACCTGTATCATGGTGAAATCTTACCTCTAACTTAGTGTACTGTTTGTTTAACCTTTGTAACAAAATGTGGCCGTCTTGGATCAAACCCTGTTCCCCTTTGTCCCATGTCGTGTTCTCTTTCAGGACGGGAACTACCCGTGAAACTTTGACCTTTAGAGTTCTCTTAACAATTTGAGAAACAACGTCATCAAACCTAGATGACAGGATCCATATGGGATCTCCACTCACACAATATGTTCCCCTTGGAAACTCCCCCTTATCGGAACAATTATGAGAATATACCTTGAATGTATCATTAGACCTTATGTTAAAAAACCAAATCTTTCCTTCCGCCACCGGAACTATCGGTTGGGCTTCAGGGTGGATCTTTTGAATGGTAGCCTCGCACTCTGCGTTATTGAGCCTGCAGGCATCTTCACTAAATTTGACTTGCCCCGGCCAACGCAGGTACTTCTGCAAGAATTGCCCACATGAGGACAACTCTACTTGTTTCACCTCCCTGTCTAGCACCAAAAGAGGTTGACCTCTCAGGTCCTGGTGTAAGACATGGGTTGAGGTGGGAACTAAGGAAGTGGCGGTGCCTAAAGGAATGTTGCACCGTTTCCATTTGTTCACCCAAACATCTCGAAGCTGCCATGCAAAAGATCCTTCTCCAGAAAAATTAATATACCTCCCCTTGTCCAATCTTTCGCTGACACAATATGTCCCCAGCTGTCCTGATTGGACCTCTTCCCCCCTTATGTCCTGAGGCACACTATGTACCTGAGGTCGGGAAGACTGTACTCTCTGCAATCTTTCGATTAAGAGTACCTCATCACTTACCCAACTATCATGAGGATAAGCTGCTGCATATGGACTGTGTAATATCGTCCCCTGTTGTGACCCGTGTGGTGTGAATGGGGTTCCCTGTGTGGGCTTTCCCTCCCCCGGGACCGCTCTCCCCACCCTCTTTGTCACCTGGAAATGTGGCTTGATCTCGATTTTTACTTCTTGTTTCGAGAACCTCCCACCCTTGGCTTTCCAGCCTTTACGTGTGTATAGTTGTTTCAGAGGCACTCTCTGTTGGTAGCTCCAGAGTGTGATGTGGTCCCCTGCGTCTCTCTGGTAAGAGAATTGACGCCTCCTGCTCGTTCCTCTCCAATCTGGACCCATCTCACTCTGCATAACCAAGACAAGGTACCCCTGAATCACACACTCCACCTTTTGCATGTACCCATTGTACTGCAATGTACCTTTTAACAAACCTTTGGATCGGTGCATTGATTCTGGGAGTGTGGCATTCAATAGCAGATTTACACTGCCATTAAATTCCCACTGCCCGCACACTTGACCCTTCAGACCTTTCACCCACATTGTGCCATGAAATTTGCTTTCTCCTGGCACAAGTGCTCCTTTCCTCCGTCCCTGCATGGTCCATCTGTGCCAAGCGGAGGGAGGTGTGAAAGGATCAGTACCTTTGTCACCCAACATTAACATGCTTGGGCCTTGCATTCTTATTAACCCCTTATTATACATGAGAATGTCCTCTCTTCGTTCTCCTAGGACGGAATGGCAACCTAGGATCACCATCAGCATGGTACACTTCATTATAAAAGCACCACCCTGGGAAAGAAAAACATTAGCACTTTGCATTATGCTTTGCTCCGACAGTTTTGTTAGTCTCTTTCCGATTTCAGGAATCTCGTGGTTTAGTCTCTTTCCAATTTCAGGAATCTCGTGTTTTAGTCTCTTTCCGATTTCAGGAATCTCGTGTTTTAGTCTCTTTCCGATTTCAGGAATCTCGTGTTCCTCCAAGCTTAGATTGGCATCTGGAACCTTTCGCTTATCCGACTGACATCTCCATCTTTGCTGCCAGCACTGCAGCTGTCTCAATTCCATATTGCCAAACACCTGAAATCGAAATACAAACAAATCAATTCTTATTAATGATTTGGGATTCGCCCTGCGGCTTGTACTCTTTACACTTTAAATTGATCAATATATATCGTAATTGATCTCGTTGCTTTATGGTTCTCCTGAACTCTGTTTACTCTTATTGGTAGATTGGAGTTAAACTTCACCCCCCTACCTCAGTACTATCCTCAATACTTACCTGTTTAAAATATGCTCCCGCGGACTTCACCTATGGAAGCTCGCTTCACTTTTGGAAGCTCTCACCCCATTGCAGCTCACTCCACATCCCCCCTTATCTGTCCATGCGCGGCCGTCGCATGCACAGATTACGGATGCCACACCTGATGCTGCTTTGCAGGTGAGCCTGCAATGCTCTTACTCATTATCGCATTTACTTATCTAGAACTTCATCGCGATACCAGCTCTGCTAGAAGTTCTGTGTGTTGTACCCTCTGACCAATGTTTGCCGTGCCACCACCTAAACTCAAAAAAAACTGGCTGCCTCCCTGTAGGAAGGAGCACTTTGCACTTAAACTACACAGGGTGCAGGGCTAAGCATACCAGCGTCACATGCCTGTATGCAGATCCCTGAATGCCCACATGGAAGGTAGTCACATGGCAAACAGCGTACTGATACACTGTCACTCTGTAAACGGCAATGCTATCATCTGTATAATTGCCCCATGAACTGTTGTCAGTCCTTGTTCTTTGTGCTACAATTGATAAGAGCTGGAAAAACATATTTGACCAATCAGTGGACGAAAAAAAAACGCACACAAAACAGCTCCAGCCCAGCATAGACCTCTCAGTCCAGCTCTGGTCCTATTCACGTCAAAACCGGAAAAAACGTTACCGCTCTGCAGAAGCGGCGACGGAAACCCGAATTGGTCAACTCCCTTTTTTCCAACTCCGGCACCCCCTTTGATGCGCTGTCCCCCTTTCCTTCTATTGGGAACTCATGCTGCACCACCCATTAAGGTGCCTCACTTACAGGAATAATCCCATAAGCAACACAGTACAGACCCATTTCCGATCTGTACTGCTCCGTGTGTCCCTGCACCGAGCTGGGAAACACTTCCTATTCTGGCATTCCTGTCCATGGACTCTGGGAAAAACTCTGGGGAAATACGTTGAAACCCGAGACACACAGTAGCATGTCTCTGTATCTCTCCCCCCCTCCCTTTCAGCTGCTCTGCCCGGAGCCGCGAGCACAGCCTGCCGTGACGTGGATCCCCCAGCCCCTCCTCCCCCCTGCCATGACGTGTGGGGGCCATGACTCACGGGGGCGGGCTCTCTCCACTGCCGCCATTTTGAGTCCTGGACTGCCAGCCAAGATGGCTGCTCCCATAGCAGCCTCTCGTTCCTATAGACCTAGGAGAGAGAGCAAACACAAATAGAACATACTTTTTTTATGCATCGTTACACAGCTTCTATCCACAGTGCACAAAAATCAGCCTCAGCATTCCTTCACGTCTCAGCTGTAATCCGAACTGCAATCAGACATACGGATCCCCAGAGACGTAGGAATCTCTCTCCCTCTATCCCCTCTCTCCACAACTCATCTGCAGCTTATCTCAGCCATAACTCAGAACTATTACAGCGCTATTACTGAGACGAACAACAGACGAGCTGGCTAAACAACATAACAGATACCGACATTTAAAGCCTTTGAAGCAGCTCTGACTGGGACGAGATAAGCCTACTTATCTCTCTACGCTTTCCATTATGGACAGAGAGGGAAAAAAAACACCCTGATCGGGCTCGGGAAAAAACGCCAGCTCACCGAAGAAAAACGTACTTCTAAGTTTCACAACTGTTCTCTCCTGTCTACTCTGCTACCTCTGCCGCGGGGGACCCCCCCCCCCCCTTATCTATCATCCTGCCCAGTCTCTGGACAGGGAGAGAAAAACAAAACATCTGCCACACAGAAAACTTGAATCCGAAGAAGAGAAAAAAAAAACAAAGCACATAAACTCTGAAAACACATTCTGTATTTACATCGGAGCTGCCCCTCTCCTCACCCCTCTCTCCACGCACAGGAGAGATGGGAAGCCCGCAGCCTCCCCACTGCAATTAACACAGAATATACACATTAACACATTACCCTCCTCTCATACAATAAAGATAATGCAACACAACAACGTAAAACATACTTGCCTGAGCAGAAGACTTTGTAAGCCTGCGAATTCGACCAGCTTTTGGCAACTTTCCACGACACTGAGTGGATCTCTGGAACTACTGAGCGTCAGCTCTGTGTACCCACACTGGCTCAGCGGATCATCTCCAGCGGCAGCTGCCAGCCGGCCTCGGAGCTTCCAGACACCTGTGACCCGGTTTAGGCAAGGACTGATGTGCACTGTCAGTCTAAGTTTAACATCCACGAGTGTCGCCGCTGGTTCTCTCGAATTGCAGCCCGTGCCCGTGTGTGCTCGGCTCCCACACACTACTCACACCAGCTTATCAGTCTCAGCGTGATAAGCTTTACAGTCCGTGTCCGTCTATTCCGCTTGTTTTGCTGTGGAATATCTTGAAACCATTTTCCGTCGGCCCCGGCCCCGTCTGCCTGTATAGTTAGGCAGGGAAGGATTTCAGGCACCACTGTTATAAACTGTTCTTATCACCTTGCTTCGACACCATCGTCTCACAGACTGTGAGATCACTTGACTCTCCCCACAGCAAACAGGATATAGACTTGCTCAGGCTTCTTTCAATGTTTCCGTTATTTATTCAAGTCACAGGAATACAGATAGATACATTCATCATATCCTAGCCATGCCAATCTTCATGTTGCGTTATAAGCTCATGATTAGACTCCCTCTTGAAGTCTATCAGGTACCTTCTTCCTAACTACGTTATACTAAACTACATATGTACAGCATACATTATATCAGATTACAGAAAGGACGAACATGCTTAGGTCCCAGTCGGCCTTGCGAGCTAGTGCAGAAGGAAGAAGGGCCTTGCGAGCTAGTGCAGAAGGAAGAAGCAGAAGTGAGTTCTCCATTGCTCGCTCCAGATTTAATACCGGCTAGGAAAGAGTTAAATATGACATCATCTTCGCCACCCCCTAAATAAGTCTATTGGTGGACTCACTTGTGGTGTCATCATACACACCTACTCGATTAATAATCGATGAGGCACTTGACCCAGATGCGGGAATGTGAATGTTTAGTAAATATGGCCAATGTTTACTGTTCCTGTCCTGTAAGTGGAGGTCAGAGTAAACCGATGGCCTTCTCTTAGGAACATGTTCTCAGTATCTGCGTGTATCTTCTGCTACACGCAGACCCTGAGATGCCTCTGTCTATTTTAAAGGCATACACTGCGGACAAGCCTTTTACATAAAACTCAGGCCAAGTAACTGAGGCCTACTTAAATTATAACAGTGATATTCAGGGGGACTAGGACTCGCAGCCAGCACGCAGGAGATAGTCAGTGGAAAGCATAGTTAATTTACTGAATGCTCGAAACAAACACGCTTCATTAGTCAGCATCAAATGTCAAAGGAAAATAGGCTTACTTCAGCCACACGAGAGCATCCAAATGCAAGATTATAGTCCACAGGAAAAGATAGTCCACAAGTCCTGTACAGTCCAGCCTTGTTTCCTCACAGAAGGCTGGGGATATTACTCCAGAAATTTGTATCACAAGTCCACCAGCAACTCACTGCTGAACAGTGAACACAACACACACAGGTTTACAGGCTTGCAGCTCACTGCTGCACACACTCAGTCAGAGTGCACAAGTCTGCACCATGACTAGAGATGGCCCGAACCTCCGATTTTCGGTTCGCGAACCAGGTTCGCGAACTTCCGCAAAGGGTTCGGTTTGCGCAAACTTTTGCGAACCGCACTAGACTTCAATGGGGATGGGAACTTTGAAAACTAGAAACATTTATGCTGGCCACAGAAGTGATGGAAAAGATGTATCAAGGGGTCTAACACCTGGAGGGCGGCATGGATGAGTGGGATAGACGCCAAAAGTCCCGGGGGAAAATCTGGATTTGACGCAAAGCAACGTTTTAAGGGCAGAAATCACATTGAATGCTAAATTGCAGGCCTAAAGTGCTTTCAAACATCTTGCATGTGCATACATGGTTCAGGGAATGTAATTAGAGTACTGCTTCACACTGACACACCAAACTCACTGTGTAACGCACCGCAAACAGCTGTTTGCGTAGTGACGGGCGTGCTAGACTGGTGTGCACCATGGCGAGAGTGCAGGCCGTGGCGGTTGTCAAGCCCATATGGTTGCCGGGATGTGGTAGCTCAATGATAGAACAACAGTGACTGTCCAGCTGATCAAATTTGGTCTGTCCACAATGAAACAACGACCTTATTATCTTCTTGTATGTAGGTAGACATAGGTAGGTGCCCCAGTATAGGTAGGTAGGCATAGGTAGGTGCCCCAGTAGTTAGCTAGGCATAGGTAGGTGTCCCAGTATAGGTAGATAGGCATAGGTAGGTGTCCCAGTATAGGTAAATAGGCATAGGTAGGTGCCCCAGTAGTTAGCTAGGCATAGGTAGGTGTCCCAGTATAGGTAGATAGGCATAGGTAGGTGCCCCAGTAGTTAGCTAGGCATAGGTAGGAGTCCAAGTATAGGTAGGTAGGCATAGGTAGGTGTCCCAGTATAGGTAGGTAGGCATAGGTAGGTGCCCCAGTAGTTAGCTAAGCATAGGTAGGAGCAGGGCCGGATTATCAACCAGGCAAAACAAGCATCTAATTAGGGCCCTATACAGGTCTAAAGGGCCCCATCAGCATGTATTCCTGTATCTTTTTCATGCCTGCTGCGGCTAAGAAGCCCCATCAGCATGTAATCCTTCCTGTATCTTTTTTAACTGCCTGCTGCTGTGCTGATATTGGTCCATCTCTTTCCAAAAACAAGCTGCGTGGCTTCCGTTGCCATGGTGAGGAGACGCTCTCCAGCCCGCACAGAGACAGCGTGCATCTCATCAGCGTGCTGCTCACTGTGGCTGGCTGAAGCTTGCTGCTGACCTCATCATGAGTGGCCCTCTCAAGAGTGGGAACAGGCAACGAGTGTTGTGACAGCAGCAGGAGGAAGCAGAGAGCATTTGGGGAAAACAGAGGAAGCTGCGAGATCAGCAGGAAAGGTAGCTGTGGCATTTTTGGCAGATATGTGTGCCCTCTTCTGCTGTGAGTTGTTGGAAGGGATCGAGTATTGCTTATTTACTGGCAGGTGACCCTTGTTCCTCCTTCAGGCAAACCTTTGGCAGTGTGAAGGGTCTGTGAGTGAGGGGTGTGGTGGGGGTGATCCAGGGTCTCCGTTGCTGGGCATGGTGGATTGTTGACAGTAAGTAACCTGATCCACCTTTCCTGTGTGCTCTCATCATATACATGTGCTGCCTGATCACAGCTGACTGTGCCTGGCTATGCTCTCCTCCTGCCCTGAGTCTCAGCGTGACATAGGGATGGAGCTGTGCTCCTGTACAAGCAGACTCTGACCTGGACCTCCAAGAATCAGTCTGCCTTACGTGTAACGTCCCTGTGCATTCCAGGCATTCTTCCTCCACGGCTATGGTGTGTGGTTGCTGGGGTAACCAGAGCCAGCTTCTTCCATAGCTTTAGGAAGACCGGAAGCACTGCTATCTCCCCAGCTGCTGAAACCTGCCTTCTGTTCTGGTGGTGCTTTGGGAGTATGTCTCCCCTCAGTGAGTACACACAATTCACCCCATGCTCTCTATACACCCTAACATACATTGCAGCTAGCTACAGCAACAGATAGTTGTATAATGTCCTGTCCTATGCAAGTCTCAGCTTCTTCTGGACTATAGTAGCATGTTGGCATTTTTGTCTTATATATATACAGTATGTGTGTGTGTGTGTGTGTGTGTGTGTGTGTGTGTGTGTGTGTGTGTGTGTGTGTTCTAGGTGTGTGTGTGTGTGTGTGTGTATGTATGTATGTATGTATTGTGCGTGTGTGTGTGTGTGTGTATGTATTATGTGTTTATGCATGTATTGTGTATGTATGCATGTATTAGGTGTGTGTGTTCTAGGTGTGTGTGTGTGTGTGTGTGTGTGTGTGTGTGTGTGTTCTAGGTGTGTGTTCTAGGTGTGTGTGTGTGTGTATGCATGTATTGTGTGTGTGTGTGTGTGTTCTAGGTGTGTGTGTGTGTGTGTGTGTGTGTGTGTGTGTGTGTGTGTGTGTGTGATATATGGGTGGGGGAGCAGAAGGGGTTGAGGGAGGGGGGCCCAAATCTGCAACTTTGCTTAGGGCCCCATTTGGCCTTAATCCGGCTCTGGGTAGGAGTCCCAGTATAGGTAGGTAGGCATAGGTAGGTGTCCCAGTATAGGTAGATAGGCATCGGTAGGTGCCCCAGCAGTTAGCTAGGCAAAGGTAGGAGTCCCAGTATAGGTAGGTGTCCCAGTAGTCAGCTAGGCAGGGCCGGTTTAAGCAACAATGGGACCCCAGGGCAAAATAAGCCTGAGGGCCCCCCAACAGATACCCCGGAACAAAAATCGGCATTAAGGGACCTTTTTTGCAGCTGGTATAGTTAGGGTGTGAAGTCCCAATCGGTCAGTAGAGTTGGGCCGAACCTCCGATTTTAGGTTCGCGAACCGGGTTCGCGAACTTCCGCGGAAGGTTCGGTTCGCGTTAAAGTTCGCGAACCGCAATAGACTTCAATGGGGATGCGAACTTTGAAAAAAAAAATAATTATGCTGGCCACAAAAGTGATGGAAAAGATGTTTCAAGGGGTCTAACACCTGGAGGGGGGCATGGCGGAGTGGGATACACGCCAAAAGTCCCCGGGAAAAATCTGGATTTGACGAAAAGCAGCGTTTTAAGGGCAGAAATCACATTGAATGCTAAATGACAGGCCTAAAGTGCTTTAAAACATCTTGCATGTGTATACATCAATCAGGTAGTGTAATTAAGGTACTGCTTCACACTGACACACCAAACTCCACTGAACAGAACAGGTATGCAGTGGCGGGTTCACTAAACAGGTATACAGTGGCGGGTCCACTGAACAGAACAGGTATGCAGTGGCGGGTTCACTGAACAGGTATGCAGTGGCAGGATCACTGAACAGGTATGCAGTGGTGGTGGGTGGGTTCACAGAACAAGTATGCAGTGGCAGGATCACTGAACAGGTATGCAGTGGTGGGTGGGTTCACAGAACAGGTATGCAGTGGTGGGTTCACAGAACAGGTATGCAGTGGCAGGATCACTGAACAGGTATGCAGTGGTGGTGGGTGGGTTCACAGAACAAGTATGCAGTGGCAGGATCACTGAACAGGTATGCAGTGGTGGGTGGGTTCACAGAACAGGTATGCAGTGGCAGCAGGATCACTGAACAGGTATGCAGTGGTGGGTGGGTTCACAGAACAGGTATGCAGTGGCAGGATCACTGAACAGGTATGCAGTGGTGGTGGGTGGGTTCACAGAACAGGTATGCAGTGGCAGGATAACTGAACAGGTATGCAGTGGCAGGATCACAGTACAGGTATGCAGTGGGCTGAGGGCTCACTGAACAGAACAGGTATGCAGCCAGGAAGAAGTTAAGCCTAACTAATCTTTCCCTATATGAGAGACTGCAGCAGCTCGCCCTACTCTCACTAATGCAGGCACACGAGTGGCCGTAATGGCCGCCGCTGCCTGCCTTATATAAGGGGGGTGGGGCTCCAGGGGCTAGTGTAGCCTAATTGGCTACACTGGGCCTGCTGACTGTGATGTAGAGGGTCAAAGTTGACCCTCAGGTGCATTATGGGGCGAACCGAACTTCTTCCGCAAAACGTTCGCGTGCGGTACCCGCACGCGAACCACCTAAGTTCGCGCGAACCACGTTCGCCGGCGAACCGTTCGGCCCAACTCTATCGGTCAGACCTCCACATTCTGGCTACCCCAGCCTGCATGGGGTACAAGGGGTTAAAAAGTTTCAGGAGGGGGGACCCCACATAATTTAAAAAAAAAAAAAATTCCCACACTAAACATAATTTTTTTTTTTGGGGAAAATAGGAAAACATGCCAGGGATCTTCATACAGCCATATTGCGGCTGTATAGCGATCCCTGGCCAAAGCTCTGCAGCTGCGTATGGACCCCCTGGAAACCCCGTCAGGAAATGTATTGCTCTTTCTTTTGATGCATGTAAAATTACACTACCATTAGGTTTGCTACCAAAAGGGACATTTACCGCATTTAAAAGTATACTTTTTTCCTTCAAAACTTTAAAATCGATTTTCTCAAAAACTGTAAGGTCTTTTTGGAAAATAGTTTTTTTCCTCATATTTTCAATGATCTCCTTAACATATCCTGCAAATTTAGGGTTTCTAGCATTTAAGGTGGATTTGCTATTAACTGTTAAAGTCGTCAGATTTTAAAATGTGTATTTTTTTTCCTTTGAAACTTTAAAATCGATTTTCTCAAAAACTATAAGGTCTTTTTGAAAACTTTTTTTTCCTCTTGTAGCCACTGGGGGCCCCTACAATCTCTGGGGCCCCGGGGCAATCATCCCCTTTGCCTCTATGGTAGCGCCGGCCCTGCAGCTAGGCATAGGTAGGAGTCCCAGTATAGATAGGTAGGCATAGGTAGGAGTCCCAGTATAGGTAGGTAGCCATAGGTAGGTGTCCCAGTATAGGTAGGTAGGCATAGGTAGGTGCCCCAGTAGTTAGCTAGGCATACGTAGGAATCCCAGTACAGGTAGGTAGGCATAGGTAGGTGCCCTAGTATAGGTAGGTAGGTAGGCATAGGTAGGTGTCCCCGTATAGGTAAGTAGGTGCCACACAAAAAAAAAAAACATCAGGAGAACATTAGCCCTCAAAAGAGCTGTTGAGGGGTGCTATTTTAGCAATAACAATCAGCCAGGAGCCAGCTAACAAGCCTACAAGAGCCTAACTAATCTTTCCCTATGAAAGTCTGCCAGCAGCTGTCCCTTCACTAATTACTGCAGGTACACAAGTGGGTGTAAAAGCCAGCGCTGCCTGCCTTTTATAAGGGGGGGAGTGGCTCCAGGAGACGGTGTAGCCTAATTGGCTACAATGTGCCTGCTGACTGTGATGTAGAGGGTCAAAGTTGACCCTAATGGTGCACTATGGGGGTGAACCGAACTTCTGCAAAAGTTCGCCTATGCTGGTGAACGCGAACCACCGAAAGTACGCCTGGAACCGTTCGCCGGCTAACCGTTCGGGCCATCTCTACACCTGACTTATCACCTGTCTTCCTGCTGGGCAGATAGGAAAACCCGGTCTGTATCCAGGTGGAGTGAGAGGCCCACCCATTCCATCCTTCTCACTCCTGAGTCCAGCCCTACATTACTACAAAAGTAGCAAACGACGGTTGCTAACCAAAATCCTGGACTAATTTCCGGATACAGTCAGAATTTAATGAGACCATACAATATATGCAGGGGGAATATACCTTCCATCCAGGACCTGTCCATGCGATCCTGTACATATCCCCCCCCCCCTCTGCCTCAACCCCATGGGGGTGGAGGCACCATAAGACCCCAGACAATGCACCCTGGAAAGGGCATCAGCATTCTGATGTAACTTGCATGGCCTGTGTTCCACCACAAAATTAAACTCTAGAGAGAGGGAAACCATCGTGTGACCCGGGCATTGGTGGTCTTATTTCTCCTCATCCATGACAGGGGAGCATGATCTGAGACTAATCTAAACTTCCTCCCTAACAGGTAATAGCGCAGAGAGTCTAGCGCCCACTTTATTGCCAGACATTTGCTCTCCACCACCGCATAGTTTTTCTCAGCGGTGGTCAATTTTGGCTGAGAAAAACCACCGGGTGTGCGTACGTACGAAAAGGGCGTCGGGAAAAAAGGGCGCGTGGTATAAACGATAAATGGAAATATCGTTTATAGAAATTATTGTGTAGAATTTCGTTTATAAATAGTGTTTTAAGAATTTATAAATCACTAAATAATGTGTATGAGATCGGCAATTCTTAAAACGTTAATCTTCCCTGTTTGTAAAGTGAAACTTATATTTTCGTTTATTAAAAACCCTCCCTGTACCTATCCCTAACCCCTAGACCCCCTGTTGGTGCCTAAACCTAAGACCCCCCTGTTGGTGCCTAAACCTAAGACCCTCCTGTTGGTGCCTAAACCTAAGTCCCCCCTGTTGGTGCCTAAACCTAAGACCCCCCTGTTGGTGCCTAAACCTAAGACCCCCCTGTTGGTGCCTAAACCTAAGACCCCCCTGTTGGTGCCTAAACCTAAGACCCCCCTGTTGGTGCCTAAACCTAAGACCCCCCTGTTGGTGCCTAAACCTAAGACCCCCCTGTTGGTGCCTAAACCTAAGACCCCCCTGTTGGTGCCTAAACCTAAGACCCCCCAGTTGGTGCCTAAACCTAAGACCCCCCTGTTGGTGCCTAAACCTAAAACCCCCTATGGATAATAATGTTTTACAGACATTAATAAATAAAAAATGTAAAGAAAAAAAATGTAAATTATTTTTTTGGGTGGATAATAATGTGTTAGAAATGTTTTAGAAATAGTGATTTATTATCTTCATAAACGTTATTCGTCACGGGCTAATTTTGTAAACTTAAATCATCACAAACATAGTTATAAATCCTTAAAAATCTCCGGGCGCCGTTATAAATCCTTAAAAATCTCCGGCGCCTTATTTTCCCCGTTCAGCGCCCATTAAACGATATTTATAATGGAAGTGAATGGGGCGCCCTTTTTGTCCACTTGTCTCATGCGCCCAAATCTACTGCTTCCACCGGGTGTTCCTCTCCCTCAATCACCTATGACAAAACTGCTCCAACCACAACATCAGAAGCGTCCGTCTGAATGACAAACTTACGAAAAAATCAGGGGCTACCAACACAGGGTGGTGACATAATGCAGCCTTTAATTCCAAAAATTATTTTTCTGCATCTGCATTCCAGTCAATCATGATCGGTTTTCGCCCTTTCATTAGGTCAGACGGGAGCAGCGATAGTGGAAAAATTGGGAACAAACCGTCGGTAATAACCCACAATTTCCAGCAATGCCCGAACTTGTTTTTTTGTGAGGGGGCGGGACAGTTCTGAATTGCCTCTATCTTGTTAACCTGGGGTTTTACCAACCCTCGACCGATGATGTATCCAAGATACTTCGCTTCCTCCATCCCGATCGCACACTTTTCTGAATTCAACATAAAGCCTCCTTTTTTTAAAGAATCCAGCACTGCCTGTAACCTTGGGAGGTGAAACTCCCAATCCATGCTGAAAATAAAGATATCATCTAAATAAACCGATGCATAGTTTTGGTGTGGGCGCAACAGTTTGTCCATGATCCTCTGAAAGGTGGCTGGAGCAGTCTGTAATCCAAATGGCATTCGTTTATACTGGAACTGACCCTGTGGAGTGGAAAAGGCAGTCTTCTCCCGAGCCGCTTTGGCCAGGGGAATCTGCCAGTACCCTTTTGTCAAATCCTGCCTATCTGCCATCTCCTCCTGGATGTCCGCTAGGTTCCTAAAACTAAATCTAGACAAAACGGAATTTATGATCTTCCCACCCCGGTCATCCCTGGACCTCCCAGATGTGCAGGTCACTGTTAACCACACTACTATTCACCCTACCTCTCAAGCCCGCTGTCTGGGTGTCACCCTGGACTCCGCACTCTCCTTCACTCCCCACATCCAAAACCTCACAAAGTCCTGCAACTTCCACCTTCGTAACATCTGTAAGATTCGCCTTTTCCTGACCCCTGCCACCACCAAACTCCTCATCCATGCCCTCATAATTTCCCGCCTCGACTACTGCAATGCCCTTCTGTCTGGACTCCCTAAGACCCGAATAGCCCCACTGCAGTCCATCATGAATGCGGCTGCCAGAATTATCCACTCCTCCCATCGCTCCACCAGGGCGACTCCCCTCCGTGAATCCCTCCACTGGCTTCCTATCCAGTCCAGAATCAGATTCAAGATATTGTGTCTGACCTACAAATCCATCCACAAAACCTGTCCAACCTACATTTCTGATCTTACTCAGAAATACACACCAAGCCGCTCACTCCGCTCCTCCAATGAACTTCGCCTGACCGTCCCCCGCATCACCCAGTCCCATGCACGCCTCCAAGACTTCTCAAGAGCCGCTCCGACACTATGGAACTCCCTACCTCCACCCATTAGGGCAGCCCCCTCCTTCAACACCTTCAAGAAGGCCCTCAAAACTCACCTTTTCACTCTTGCCTACCACCCCTCACAATTGCTCTAAACCCAGCCGAACTCTGGTCCCCTACCTCTCGTGTCCCTACCTCTCCCTCTAGATTGTAAGCCTTTGGGCAGGGTCCTCACTCCTTTTGTGTCCTACCTGATCATGCACCTCTATTACTGTGCACCCATGCTATGCATTTGAGTGAACCTAACTTGCCTAACTCCATGCTCCCATCCAGTGACTGACTAAGCATTACCTTGTACTCATACTGTGCTGTGTGATCTGGTTTTCTTGTATTCCTGTATTGTCATATTGCTGTTTGTCACCCCTAAATATTGTCTGTAACCTAAATTAATGTCCAGCGCTGCGTAATATGTTGGCGCTTTATAAATACAACAAATAAATAAATAAATAATAAATAATAAATCCAGTGTGGTTATATAGCGCGCAGGGCCTAACCTTTCTATCAGCTCATCAACTCTTGTCATGGGATACCCATCAAACTTCGAGACTTCATTTAATTTCCGGAAGTCATTGCAGAATCGCAGACTCCCATTAGGCTTTGATACCAATACAAATGGACTCGACCATTCGCTCTGCGATTCCTCAATGACATCCAACTCCAACATCCTTTTTATCTCTTCTGAAACTGTTTTTATACGGGCTTCTGGGATACAGTAGGGTTTTACAAACACCTTTACCCGGGGCTCAGTGATAATGTCATGCTCTATCAGATCAGTGAGCCCAGGCAACTGATTCACGATTTTTCTGGAGGAACTGTTTGGTTTTCGCCTGCCCAATTCTAAGATGCGGATGGAAATTAATCTATATGTCTAGGCATAGTCATCAACAGCATGTATAAACAAACAAATGTTCCAGGTTGCGGAGACAATGCTCCCAAATTGCACACAGTTCCAATCCAGGAGTCAAGGATCTATACACATAGCATCACTCGCTCCACGATGTTTTCAAGCATGTATGCTATCAGCAGCACAGTGAGTTCAAGTCCCTTAAGTAGCTATAGGTCTCCTCTCAGGAACAGATGAAAAGCCGTCACCACACCCCTGTGAGATACACTCACCAGATATTAGGACCTACTCATAGGTCATAGGAAGCCTTGGGACAGTCACCGGGTCGTCCCTCACCACATCGGAAAACCTTAGTCCAAGTCCAAACGGCCTTAATATACTTTAATCTTCCTCAGCCTTAAAACCTCAATAAGAAAAACTCCACATAGCGTAATACTGTTACTTTAATAAAACCTTTAAAAATCAGTTGCACTTACAATTTCCATGAAGTAAAAACAGCGTAGAGTTTTTTTCCACGCGGGCTCTCCCCCGCTATGTTGGCAGGCTGGCACAGGTATCCCCCTGCTCTGGTGGACTTCCGACCGCCTCGCGCTCAGTCAGTTCCGTCCTCCCAGCTGCGAGACCCCGCCGAGCCGCGTGTATGATCGTGCTGTCTCTTCCGCGTTAGGCCCCGCCTTACATGTTTCGTCACTACGTGACTCATCAGAAGCTGGGGCCCAACGCTTCAGACAGCCATTTATACATCCGCCCCTCACACCGCCGCTCCGCCGCTCTGCCACCGTAATGGCTCTAATATGCTGGTCACCATATTTCTCCTAAATTGCAAGCCCTTCAGACTAATATCCTATTCACCACCCCACATTATACGATCCAATGCTTGCATTTACAAAGATCAGCATATTAGCACCCGGCCAGTCAACCTTACATGCACATTCTCTTGATATAATTCCTTCTATTGTACATACATATACCATTCTCCACCCCCTACTAACCGCTCCAAGTTGCATTTTGATACTTAAGATAATATAAGAAACCATGGAAAATAATAAAAACTGAGGAAATCTAAAAATGACATTTTGCGGCTGTGGTTGCGGCCTTGACCACTGATGCCCTGCCCCCAATCATTGTAAACCCAAAAAAATATAACCCCCCCCCCTCCCATAGGCCATAAATATAATATCCCCTCGAGGTAATAATGGGTCTGGGCACTCAGTGGGCAAGCCCCACCCCCTTACATAGCACTAAAAGGACATAGTATAAGTCCAAATATTATATTCACAGTACATGTCATACTGCAGGAGTGATCACACTAGAATTCTTATTTTTGGGCCATATATCTTTCCTCCCTGAGCATCCTACTATATCAGATATTATTGGACCTGTTCCAAGGGATCCACAGGATGGGCACCCCACGCCTAGTCCCCCAGAAAACAAACCAAGTCAATATCAATATTTAAAGGGATACTGTAGGGGGGTCGGGGAAAAATGAGCTGAACTTACCCGGGGCTTCTAATGGTCCCCCGCAGACATCCTGTGTTGGCGCAGCCACTCCCCAATGCTCCGGCCCCGCCTCCGCTTCCCTTCTGGAATTTCTGACTTTAAAGTCAGAAAACCACTGCGCCTGCGTTGCCGTGTCCTCGCTCCCGCTGATGTCACCAGGAGTGTACTGCGCAGACACAGACCATACTGGGCCTGCGCTGTGCGCTCTTGATGACATCAGCGGGATCGAGGACACGGCAACGCAGGCACAGAGGTTTTCTGACTTTAAAGTCTGAAATTCCAGAAGTGAACCGGAGGCGGGGCCGGAGCATCGGTGAGCGGCTGCGCGGGCACAGGATGTCTGCGGGGGACCATTAGAATCCCCGGGTAAGTTCAGCTCATTTTCCCCCGACCCCCCTACAGTATCCCTTTAACCCCTCAGGTCTCAGAGTGCCCATGCTGTAGATCCATCTCGTCTCAGCCTGTGAAACCTGCCTCACCCTGTTGCAGCCCCTCCAATCCGGGGTCATTTTATCTATAGCACAGAAAGACAAATCTCTTGGGTTACATCCATGTTCATGAGCAAAATGTGCAGACAAACTGTGATTCAGATAACCCTTTTTTATATTCCGCACATGTTCTCCCATGCGTTCCTTGAGGGTTCTGGTGGTCCTCCCTATATATTGCCACCCACACTTACACCATGCAAGATATACAACGTATCTGTCATTGCATGTAATGAATTTCCTAATGGGGAATTCCTTGCCATTACTGTGAGCGCCTACCTCTGGCATTGCTATAGTTTATCATTGATCTCCAGAGGGGCGATCCAGTGCACAACATTTGTGGTCAGCGCGAAGTGTGTTTTCTTTCTTTAACTGTTTGGTTTGTTGGGTCTGTGACCTGGAAAGGGTGGGTGCTATTTTTACACAATTCACATCAACCTGGGATTTTACACTCATGCTCACCATAGCAGACACTGACTCTTTCGCTCTCCAGGGTTTCAACAAACAGGTAGATCTGGTATGGTTTTCGCCTACCAGGTTGGTGAATTTTATAGTTTACATCTCCAACCTTTTTCAACTATCTCATATGGACCCTGCCATCTGGCCAAGAATTAGCTCTTTACGGTGGGTATCAGTACCACCACTCTGTCTCCAGGCTGGAACTCTCTTACCCGGGCTGACCGATTATATACCCTGCTTTGTGCTTCTTGGGCACACAGGAGGTGTTCTTTAACCAGAGGCATCACCTTAGAAATCCGTTCCTGTAACTGGGTCAGATGCTCCACCAGAGGCGGACATAGGCCTGTGCAGACCGTGCAGCTGCACAGGGGCCTCATGTCCTCTATGGCCCATGCCATTGGACCAGTTAGGGCCTGAATATCCTCTAAGCTGTTCTCCATGTATTTATCTCTGAAACTTAAGAGAAACCGTGATCATAACTTGTACACCAGTCATATACAAGTTTAAAATGTGTGCTACATTAATACAGTGCCTAGAGAATGTGGCCTAGGTTCATGTACTTTTATCTTATCTGCATTGTTTGGATCCAACCATGATCTGTTATGACCACACCCACTCACATGGGCGATTTATTTATTTTTGCACAGGGGCCCATTGTTGGCTTTGTCCGCCACTGTGCTCCACAACACTTTTGTGAGGGCTGGTCTCACTCTCCCACATCTCCTTCACCAGATCAAGCAATCCCTGAGGTCTCCGTCCATACACCAACTCAAATGGCGAGAACCCTGTGGAGGCCTGTGGGACTTCTCGAATGGCAAACAACACAGCGGGAAGCAGACAATCCCAGTCCTTCCCATCCTGTTGTACCACCTTCCTCAACATCATTTTTAAAGTCCTCAACTGCTTGATCTGGAAGAGCCTGCATAAGTCAGTCATCACTTTTGACATAAATGGCGTACCTTGATCCGTAAGGATCTCCTTGGGAAAACCTGTCCTGGTAAACATATTAAACAACTCACGGGCAATTCCCTTGGACGAGGTTTTCCTCAAGGGAATCGCTTCCGGGTAGTGAGTAGCGTAGTCCAGTATTACCAGGATATATTGATACCCCCTGGCAGACTTTACCAGTGGACCCCCTATATCCATGGCAATACGCTCAAACGGCACCTCAATGATGGGCAGGGGCACCAAAGGGCTGCAAAAATGTGACACGGGGCAGTTAACTGGCATGTGGGACAGGAAGCACAATACCTCTTGACCTCTGCTTTTAACCCTGGGCAGTAAAATCGATCAGTTATGCGTGCCTCCATTTTTTCAGCCCCCAAATGGCCCCCAATGCCTCATTGTGTGCCAAGTCCACTGGCGTACCAATAGGGCCTGCAGCCTCTGCCCCCCCCCCTGCTGTCCACTCGGGGCCATTTTGTGGGGGTTGGAGGGGACACAGCATGAGGGGAAAGCCATGGCCATTTTAAAAGAGTCTGGGCAGCAGCGGGCAGCGGACAGATACATACCTTCCGTGCGCTGCATTGTGCGTTCCTCTCGCTAGTCTCTGATGCGACTTCCTGTATAACAGGAAGTGCTCAGAAATTCTGCAGGTGGGCCCAGTGGGGCCTAGTTACGCCCCTGGCCAAGTCTAACACCATGCGCCGGAATGGTTGAGGTACTAACAGTTGTTCAACAACCTCCTCACAACCTTGACAACCCGATACAATAAGTCTCCATTAATTGCAAAATGTGGAAACTGGTCCTAAGCGCCGGGTTCCTGGGGTACGCCATCAATTACAGAAACCTGAGATATAACATTCAAAAAAGTTGGATCCCGCATCTGAGCTGTGCTAAATTCTCCCTTTGTTACATCCAGGTCAGATTCAGCCGTATCAGTGAATGTTTCCCCATCATCTTCCCCAAGCATCACCTGCAATGGGGAACATTCCATCATCTCTAGACCATCTGAATTATCAGGAACATTTTCATCTCCAGATACAACACTCGTTTTTACATTTTCATGGATACTCTGACCAGATGGCTGCTTGTCAGCCTCAACTTGTAAGGGCTCGGGGGCATTGTAATTTTTCACATCACAAGATAATCCCTCCTGTACCCTTTTCCACAGTTCCCAAAACACTGGAAAGTCACGCCCCAAAATGACCTGGCAGACCAGATTTTTTACCACTCCGACGCTATGGGTGATTGTACCACAGCAGGTGGTGATGGAGACTGGCACCACAGGGTAGTCTCTAGTGTCTCCGTGGATGCAAACCACTCTGAGAGGTTTCCTAGCAGTTTCCACCTCTGCGATTATCCCAGCTTGTACCAGGGTTAACATACTGCCAGAGTCCAACAAAGCCCTGGCAGGGGCCTCATTCACATAAACCTGGCACTCAAAACATTCCTGGACGTTTCCAGGAGAAGCAATGCAGACCTCCTGGACAAAGAAGGATACTCTCCGTGTTACTCCACACGGCATTGGTTCCTCTTGTAGTGGGCATTGAGCCCTAGTATGGCCCCATGCGGAACATCGCCAGCACTGAATGGCATCTCTCCTCTGCAGTTTCGCAGCTGCTGGTTGTATCTCCTGAGGGGTCTTGATTTTCCAATGCTGGTTCCAGGGTTCCATGAAGTGAACCCTACAGCCAGGGAAGATCTTGCTCTCCGACTTGCCTTTGGAGCCCGATTGCCAGCTAAAGACAGTAGATCCTCCACTGCTGTGTATCTCTCAACCCGCTCAATTAACTCATCAGCAGTCTCAGGGTCTCCATGACTAACCCAACGCTGCAGTTCAGGAATCAGGAATCAGGAATTCTTTATTTCGCCAAGCACGACTGGGTCATGCCCGGAATTGGGTTTGGCACAGTACATAATAGCTCAGAGAACAACGATAGGTAGTATAGAACAGCAAGAACAGAAAGTTGACACTTACACACTATACACTATACACAGAGGACAAGCAGTTACATCTACATTTGTAATACATTTGCGTTACATACTAGGCCAGCGGTTTCGCATTGCTCGTAACGGTTCCAAAAAGTCGTAGGCTGGCCAATCAGCAATTAGTTTTGTTTGCGGATGGGAGTATGTGAAGGGAATTAAGGAGGCTGACTGGAAGGGACCGCAACTACCGGTTGACGACAAACTGTTCCACCATCTGGGGTCCAGTAAGAGTCTCAGGCTGCAGCCACTTGGTAGCCAATTGTATTAAGTCGTGCATCTGTGACCAAGGGGTAAGGTTCGGACGATATCTCCATCCATACACCCTTTGCGCTCTGACCGCTGTGGTTACTCCCAGTCGGGCGAGGATCTCTGCTTTCAGCCGATCATAGTTCAGCGCATCTGTAGGGGAGAGGTCATAGTAGTTTTTTTGTGGATCCCCAGACAGAAAAGGTGCAAGCAGGCCAGCCCACCGGTCTTTTGGCCACCCTTCCCGCTCTGCAGTCCTTTCAAAGGTCATCAGAAAAGCTTCCACATCATCTGTCGACGTCAGCCTTTGAAGAAAATGACTTGCCCTCATTATCGCCTGGTTGCTAGGGGCAACAGCAGCAGGTTCTCGGCTTTGTGCAAGCTGTTGCATATCTTCAGCAAGTGCTTTAGACTGTGCCTCTGTGGACTCCTGCAAGGTCACGGCATGGGCAGTTGTGGCCTCTCTGAGGGCAGTTAACTGCTCCTCCTGGCCGCAATAGCAGCATAGGGGGTGATATACAGGCTGGGAACGCGAACAATCACTCACGTTCCCATGCCTGTCGGCCGGTGACGGCGAAACCGGAAGTGCTCGCCGGCGGGTCCTAGGACATCGGAGTGGAGCTGCGAGGGCACCGATCGGCTGCAGGGGGCTGAGGGAGGCCCCAGGTGAGTTAATCTCATTTTTTTTACCGGCTTTAGGTTCACTTTAAGTAACTGTTGAATTGGGGCAGTGTGTTGAGCAAAATGGGGGATGAATAAGTAATACCCGGCCAGCCCGAAGAAAGCTCTAACCTCTGTCACAGTTCGTGGTGGTGGCCAGTCTTGTATAGCAGCCACTTTATTTGGATTGGGATGTACCCCTTTCTGAGATACAACATGCCCTAGGAACTCTATTGATTGCTTCAGTAAGTGACATTTTTTTGGCTTTAGCTTGAGTCCATAACTAAATAATCTAGAGAACACAGTGTCCAGTCGCTGGAGATGCTCCTTAAATGTTGATGAGAAGATTATAATATCATCAAGATACATCAGGAGGTGATCAAGATTCATATCTCCTAGGCAATGTTCCATTGTCCGCTGGAAGGTAGCAGGGGCATTTGTGAGCCCAAATGGCATTCTCTTAAACTGGAAAAGTCCCATGGGGGTAACAAAAGCTGTCTTCGCCTTGTCCTGTTCAGCAACAGGGATCTGCCAGTAACCACTAGTCAAATCTAATGTAGAAAAATAGCTAGCTCGCCCCATGGCTGTTAGAGACTCTTCAATGCGGGGCAGAGGGTATGCATTCCGTACCATAACCGCATTCAGCTTACGGTAGTCCACGCAGAAGCGCAATGACCCATCCTTCTTTTTCACACGAACTATTGGCGCGGCCCATGGGCTTTTACTCTCTTCAATCACCCCTTGCTCCAGCATTTGAGTGATCATTTGTTTAACATCTTGATAGAGATGTGGTGGAATACTTCTGAACCGCTCCCTAATAGGAGCAGAATTACTGGTAACGATCTCATGCTCCACTCCAGAGGCACAGCCAAGGTCATGGTCCCCCTGGGAAAAGGCTTTAACATGCTTGTCTAGCAGCTTGGTAAGAGCTTCTTTTTCTCCTGGTGAAAGATCTCCTGCAGATAATGGTATTTGTTGGAGGATGGCTTCCCCATTCCAGGATCTCGTGGGCCCAGAGAAATTGGAAACAGAAAACACCTTGGCTTCAAACTGTTGTCCCCTTCTATGCTTTAGCTGAATCTGTGGAGGCTCCACTGCTGAGACCTGGGATACTGAATACAGCTCAGCCAGTGTGGTACCCGATGGGATACATAGAGGGCTTGGTTGAAAGTTACATATCCTCACCGGAACCTTGCCTTGTTGCACCACAGCCAAAGTCCGAGCCAAACATGGTCTTTCAGTGATTGGCAGTAGCTCAACCATCACTGTGAGCCCTTGCAGCAACCTTTGTGAACCGAAAGGTAAATAGATCACCGTTTCCTGCTGTGGAGCTACTTCCAAAACTTTTCTGCTAAACACCTTGACAACTCCCACTTTCTCAGAAAGTGCATCAGTCTCTCTTTGGGCCTCCTGTTTTTTCCGAAGGGCTTTCAACTCCATATGAATTGTTCTTGGGGGCCCTCAGATCCCATTTTGTTTGGAACAGTCCACATCTACAAGATCCTGAATAATATTCATACCTAGGATAACAGGTGGCTTATGGGTGGCATCTCCTTTCACAATTACAACCTCTCTCGGCCCAAGCTTCAGGCCCCATAATTCTACAGTCATCCAGGTGATACCCACTACAGGTATTGGCAGATCATTAGCAGCTGTTAGGGTCACCCATGGGGCATCAGAGTCAGTCCGTTGAACTGGAAATAGTTTTCGGTAATGTCCCTCATTTATGATGGTCACCTGTGACCCAGTATCAAACAGACATTGTATTTCTTTTCCTCCAAACACGCCTTTGACTATTGGGGAATTTCCCACCAATTTTGACATTTCTGTGTGTGGAGTCTCTTCTTGATTTCGCCCAGCCATGTGACTCCTCACAGCAGGGCGTGCTAGTTTAACGGCTCCGTACGTTTAGGTTTCCTTTTCTGAGGGCATGCACGGGATAAATGTCCCCTTTTATGACAGTTTCAGCATTCTGGGCCCACATCAGAAGTTTGTTCCCTGGACTGTGAAGATGAGCTATGATGAATGTACTGGCTTGCCCTTCTCATTTGGGCCATCTCCGCCTGTAACCCACTAACTGTCTCCGCCAGATCGCGGTCTACCATCTCCAAGGTCTCTGCAGGGACTGTTGTAGTTGGCACAGTTGTTGTGCTAACTAAAGTCTCATTCACAGGGAAATTCTGATGAGCAACAATATGCCTACTGCTTTCTTCTTCTGCTGAGAGGGAAATAGAATGGGCTAGCAGTGCTGAGAATGTAAGGTCAGGAGATGTATTCATACGTTCACGTATTTTTTGCTTTACTCTCCTGTTACAGAGTCCCTGCATAAATTGCTCCTTTAGCCACAGGTCTGGGGCTGCCCATACTGGTTTTCCTGGCTGCTCTTTTTTTATGGATTGCAGCTACAAGATCTTGCAAAGCATTTGCATATTGGGGGATAGTTTCATCCGCACCCTGTACCCGGGTCATAAACTGCTTCTGTAGGCCATGCAGGGATCCCTGGTCCCCAAAGATTTTCTCAAGGTAGGCTACAATCTTATTAACTGTATCTCTTTCTGATTCAGGCAAATGGAATACTGTGCGACGAGCCTCCCCTTCAAGGGCACTTAAAGCAACTTCTGGCTGCTGGGCTTCTGGCACAGAATGAGAACGGATAAGCCCACGTAGCCGCTCTGCCCAATCACTGAGATCTTTGACCAATCCTGTGTATAATGAGCTAATGCTCCAACTGGAAGAATAGCGAATGGAGCCCCGCCCACCGAAGGGAGGTTGGATGCAGACCCGCCTGATAATGTGGAGAAAGATTGATTTTGATCCATGGTCACTACCCTGCTCGCAGCAGCAAAAATGTAACAGCAGGTGTGTGTAGTGGAACCAAAGGATCACAAGCAGTTGAAAGTTAAACAAATCTTATTTTAGTAAGAATTCTTAGCAGTGGAATTCACAAACTTATAACTGCAACACATCAAATATAAGCAAACTGAAATGAAGCACTATGCAAAGGGTTGTGTGATCACAGAACACAGTCCAGTAGGACAACAAGTCCCAGCATGTCTGGCAGTACTAGTAAGCAAAGGTAAATGTACGTATAACTTCAATAGACAGTTCTGTAAACTGGTGTAACAAAATTCAGTGGATTCAGTTTCTGGTACTTGTGCTTTCCAAGATTTCTGCATCAAAGTCCTCCTGAGCAGTTCAGCTTCTGCAGGCTGGTCTCATCTCACTCAGCAGACTGTATCAGGCCTCAGAGGTTTGTAGAAGACCAGGCCTCACACCACCCCACTGTGTCCACAGTGCTCTGGACTTCCCTCTGGATGGTTTGCCTGGTAGAGCAGAGGTCTTACACTCCAATGCTTGCTGTTTCGCTCTGAAGCCGCCAGCATGCTTCCAAACTGGGTACTGCTCCAAGATGGGTAGTGAGTAACTTGCCTCTGCTCCTCTCACTCCATCCACCCAAGCTGTACTGAGCAAAGAGTATAGGGCAGAAGAGCCCTTTGTAGATTCCTGGGAGGGGCTTCCTTTGGCTGGGCATGTTAAAGGGGTGATGCCTTTTGCTCTTAAAGCAGCATTATTCTGGCCTGTTTGAGTGGACCCATGGTAGTCTAAATACTCTGGCAGAGTCAACCTGTTACAAAAGCATAATTCATTTATTGAATGCTCAAAACAAACACGCTTCATTAGTTAGCTTCAAATGTCAAAGAAAAATAGGCTTACTTCAGCCAAATGAGAGCATCCAAATGTCCACAGCAAGAGTATAGTCCACAGGAAAAGAAAGTCCACAAGTCCTGTATAGTCCAGCATTATTTCCTCACAGAAGGCTGGGGATCAGGGTTGCTCGCCAGTGATCTCGAATTCGAATTTACTCGTGATCACGGGTAGTTTTTCATAAATCCAGACTCTAATTCGAAGATCGATACTGATCCCGAATTCGAATGTATCCGGATAGTCATGCTCGAATTCGGCCATGATCACGGGTGTTAACCCGTGATCATGAATCCGGATTGCGGTATCCAGGGGATAACGTCATCGGGCCAATCAGAAGGCCCCCAGCCGAGCCCCTAGCAACCAATCAGAGGAGGGCAGCCTGGCACCACTCTATATAAGGCGGCGGCCATCTTAAGGAGCCCGTCCTTGCTTGTGACTCTGTGGTACTGAGAGTATTTCCAGTGCTGCTGTTCATCTGAGCAAGTGCTCTCTTACTGTTAAACACAGCGTTTTTGCTAATTTACACCTCATGAACACATGGATTGTATTGATTTATAGATAGATAGTGATTTGATTGTTATAGTTCAGGCAGCTAGTGTAGTGTACTGTATACTGTGCTAGGCTAGTGTTAGGTCTGTGTGTAGGCTAGGGCCTGCTAGCCTAGGTTAGCCTTAGCCTACTAGCTGTAGGTAGGTTAGGGATTATAGTTAGTAGTAGTTGTGTTACCTACGTACTAGTTTACTTAATTTGTACTACCAGATTTGTTCTGACAGGGTGGAAAGGGACACCTGCATTACCCTACAAACCTTTTTCTTTAAACAAGGTTACAGTCCTCTTATGACTGAGGCCCAAATCAGGAAAGCTAATATCATCCCCAGGACTCAGCTCCTGAAATATAAGCAAAACCAGGAAGAAGGCCGTGTCCCAATGATTGTCACCTACAACCCTCCCCTTGAAATCTTAAGGAGGATTGCAAAGTAACTAGAGATGGCCCGAACCTCCGATTTTCGGTTTGCGAACTTCCGCAAAAGTTCGATTCGCGCGAAGTTTCGTGAACTGCAATATACTTCAATGGGGAGGCTTACTTGGAAAACTAGAAAAAATTATGCTGGCCATAAAAGTGATGGAAAAGATGTTTCAAGGGGTCTAACACCTGGAGGGGGCATGGCGGAGTGGAATACATGCCAAAAGTACTGGGGAAAAAATCTAGATTTGATGCAAAGCAGCGTTTTATGGGCAGAAATCACATTGAATGCTAATTTGCAGGCCTAAAGTGCTTTAACACATCTTGTATGTGTATACATGAATCAGGGAGTGTAATCCCTTCCTCTTCCCTCCTCCTCTTGCCTTGTCTTGTCTTTCAGGGATTTGTAGGATGTCCAAAGCCAGCTTACATACATTGGCCGGGAATCAAACCCAGGTCAACTGCTTTAAAGGCAGCTATGCTCACCACTATACCACCAACACTACATGCTGAAGCCAGCCTAGCATGTACCATTGTGATATACCCAAGAGAAAAATGAGCTTGCTTAGGGATTTGTAGGATATCAAACGCAACCTCACATACATTGGCCAGGAATGGGACCCAGGTCAACTGCTTTGAAGGCAGCTAGGCTCACCACTATACTACCAACACTACATGCTGAAATAAGCCTAGCATGTAGCATTGTGATATACCCAAGAGAAAATGAGCTTGCTTAGGGATTTGTAGGTTGTCAAAAGCAACCTCACATGCATTGGCCAGGTATCAAACCCAGGTCAACTGCTTTGAAGGCAGCTATGCTCACCACTATACCACCAACACTACATGCTGAAGCCAGCCTAGCATGTACCATTGTGATATACCCAAGAGAAAATGGGTATATCACAATGGTACATGCTAGGCTGGCTTCAGCATGTAGCGTTGGTGGTATAGTGGTGAGCATAGCTGCCTTCAAAGCAATTGACCTGGACTTGATTCCTGGCCAATGTATGTGAGGTTGCTTTTGACATCCTACAAATCCCTAAGCAAGCTCATTTTTCTCTTGGGTATATCACAATGGTACATGCTAGGCTGGAGGAGGAGGGAGGAAGGAGGAAGGTGCAGGGGAAAAAAAGCACAAGAACAAGATTAGCTCTCAAAGCTCTCAAAAGAGCTGTTGTGGGGTGCTATTTTAGGAATAACAATCAGCTAGGAGCAAGCTAAGAAGCTTACAAGAGCCTAACTAATCTTTCCCTATGAGAGTCTGCCAGCAGCTTTCCCTTAACTAATTACTACAGGGACACGAACAACTATAATGGCCGTCGCTGCCTGCCTTATATAAGGGGTGGGGTGGCTCCAGGAGATAGTGTAGCCTGATTGGGAGGGTCAAAGTTGACCCTAATGGTGCACTATGGGGGCGAACCGAACTTCTGGGAAACCACGTTCGCATGCGATCGCGAACCACCCAAAGTTCACAGACGAACCATTCGGGCGATCTCTAAAAGTAACTTCATCCCACTTTACACAAGGATTACATACTCATAAAGATATTCCCTCGACCTCCCCTCCTGGCATACCAACAGCCACCCAATCTAAAACAGATGATTGTCAGGAGTTCTTTGAATAGGCCACAACAAAAAGGAACATAGCCCTGCCGACAAAAAAAGGAGTGAGACCTGTAGACACATCTACTCCACTGACAGGTTAACAATACCAGATTCACAACAGGGGTACAGAGTTCAAGGAACATTTTCCTATGATTCCGCTAATCAGGTACATCTGATCATGTGTGCTAAAAGTCCCAAAGGTATGTACGTGGGAGAAACTGGACAAACTCTGCACAAATGTTTGAAAGGACATAGACACACTATTAACAATACCAAATCAGATCTCCCAGTTGCTATACACTTATGTTTCAAAGGAAACAACTTAAAGGCGCACCGAACAGCATACATTTCACCATAGACATTGTGTTAAAAAATATCTCCTAACATTAATTCTGCATTCCTACAGAGCTGAGCTGCGTCAATACCATGCTCTTAGCAATGGACTGCACTGCTAGCAGACACTCTAAACAGCTGGTTTGTAACATGGCAGGCTGACATAATATAGAGCCTCTGTTGTTTTCACATTTAACTAGCTAAGTAAATAAATAAACAGGCTGCTAATTAGTTACTTTCTTAGCAGCCTGGTTATTTATTTACTTAGCTAGTTAAATGTGAACACAACAGCGGCTCTGTAGTTTGTCAGCAAGCCATGTTATAAATCAGCTGTTTATTAGAGTGTCTGCTAGCAGTGCAGTACATTGCTAAGAGCATGGTAATGATGCAGTCTAGCTCTTTCTCGGCCTAGACAAATATTACATCTACTCTGCTTGAAGCTAAAACTTGTGAACTCGGAATTTAGGATGCCTTTGTGACAGTCTGAGTCCCAATTAAGTGAGGGTTGAGTAAACAAAGAGTCTTATCTGTTAGACATAAATCAGCTCTCACCCCATTTAGATGTTCTGTTTCATTTACGCCATCTTAATAACGTGTATTTATGCTTGCAAAAAATAAATAAATATATGTATCCCTTTTGAAGTTGCATGTGCATAGCTGCCTTTTCCAATATCTTGTAAGCAAACATGATTGAAGTCTGACAAATGCTGCAAAGACAAAAGCTTACTTTTGTTCTTTAAAGTTAGCCAATAAATGGTATCATCCTGATTCAAAACGTCTTGGTTTTACTGAAGGTTGACATAGTTCAATACTCTACTGCTATATATACCTATATGTATCCAATACGTATGATGGTAATCTATATATATAATAGACTAAGGCCTCGATTCATAAAAGTGCTGTCGGTAAGGTAACGTCGAGGGGGGAAACACCGCTGTCGGTATTTCCGCCTTCAGGGTGGTAATTCATAAAAATTTTGCTAGTTGTGACAGGCGTGCGGAGATATTCCGCTGTAGGCAGGCGTAAGGCTGTCGGGAGACATGCGGAAACAGGAGAAGCAGGCGGAGTCCCTCCATGCGGTGTTCTCTCTGCAGCTGCTTGGGAGGTCTGTCCCATTCACTGCACTGTATTCCGCACGCTTCTCGCCACATCAGAGGTAGCGGTAATACCCATCCGCATACCGCTACCTCTAATCTTTATGAATTGACTACTTGTTACTTTTGCTATGATAATCACCGCGCAAGGCGGTGATTCATCACTCTGCTCGCGAATGTCGACTTTTCATGCGGAAAAAGCCTTTATGAATACAGATTTTGCTGTGTGGTTGGTAAAGTGAGCCGTTTTCAGCATTTCCGAATGCGGGAATGCTTTATGAATCGAGGCCTAAGTGCCTCAACCTTCAAACAAGAAGAAGAAGTACTTTGCATGAGAAAATTTATGCGTGCTCAAACACCAAGTTTAAGGCCTCTTTTCCACGGACTGTTGAGCTGTGTGCTCAGCAAGCAGTCACCAGGCAGCAGTGAGCAGATACCAGGCAGCAACAAGCAGTTACCAGGCAGCAGCAAGCAGTTATCAGGCAGCAGTGAGCAGATACCAGGCAGCAACAAGCAGTTACCAGGCAGCAGCAAGCAGTTACCAGGCAGCAGTGGGCAGATACCAGGCAGCAACAAGCAGTTACCAGGCAGCAGCAAGCAGTTACCAGGCAGCAGTGAGCAGATACCAGGCAGCAACAAGCAGTTACCAGGCAGCAGCAAGCAGTTACCAGGCAGCAGTGAGCAGATACCAGGCAGCAACAAGCAGTTACCAGGCAGCAACAAGCAGTTACCAGGCAGCAGCAAGCAGTTACCAGGCAGCAGCAAGCAGTTACCAGGCAGCAGCAAGCAGTTACCAGGCAGCAGTGAGCAGTTACCAGGCAGCAGTGAGCAGTTGTGAGAGTTTGAGAGCCATTTCACTGCCTATTCACAGTCCATGGAAAAGAGGCCTTACCCTAGCAAGTCTGACATTGCAAATCTGGCCTAATTGGCTATTCATGAGGCAATGCTCATGCAAATGCATGCACAAACCAATACCACAAAGCAGTCACCCTGCTACATGCTACATTAGCACTATCCGGCTTAGTGCACACCAGAGCGGTTTGGCAGCGTTTTGTGATCCACTTGCGGCTGCGGATACGCTTGGGTAATGTATTTCAATGGGCTGGTGCACACCAGAGTGGGAGGCATTTTACTAAAATGCATACTCCCGAGGTGAGGCATTTTTTGGATTGCGGAGGCATTTCTGCCTCCAATGTAAAGTATAGGAAAAATGCAAACCGCTCTGAAAAACGGCAGTTCAGAGCGGTTTTGCAGGCGTTTTTGTTACAGAAGCTGTTCAGTAACAGCTTTACTGTAACAATATATGAAATCTACTACACCAAAAACGCTTTACAAAACCGCAAAATGCTAGGTGAAATGCTACAGAAAAATAAGAAAAAGCTTTTCAAAATCTGCTAGCATTTTGCGGATCTGCTAGCAGTTTTTGGTGTGCTCCAGGCCTCCAGGAGCGCCACGGGGAGGATTCCCAATGCCCCCTTTTTATACAACTGGGGGGACTGCAGGGTCCCAGGCTCTCTCACTGCCTGGAAACCACAGCGGCACCCCGGAGGGGGAGGCTGGGTGGCGTGGACGACCCCCCCCCAAGTGTGGCCAGCGCCGGGGAGAGCCGTCTGCACCCACCTCCCAATATTAAAAACAGGCACTTACCTTAACGTCCATTGCGTTCTGCTACATGCGCATTAATTTGGGGGCACCACATGAGAAAGGAGAGAAGCATGGGTCACCCCGAGCTTTAGAGCTCAGGGCTGGCTCACATACAGCACTCCAGAGGGGGGGGGGGGGAGGACAGGCGCACTCACTCCAGGGTTCACACCACCGGAGCAAGCCATCCACCACCTGCCTCCAAAGGATACAAACTGCACAAAATGCTTTCCATGAGAAAATTTAATGCGCATGTAGCAGAACCCAATGGACGTTAAGGTAAGTGGCTGTTTTTAATATTAGGAGGTGGGTGTGGACGGCTCTCCCCAGCGCTGGCCACGCTTGGGGGGCGGCTGCGCCACCCAGCCTCCCACTCCGGGGTGCCGCTGTGGTTCCCAGGCAGCGAGGGAGCACTTTGCAGTATTGGTTTTTTGACCCTGCATAGTTTGGCATGCGAAAGCAAATGCATATTTGCATGAGCATTGCCTCATGAATAGCCGATTAGGCCAAATTTGGAAAGCCAGACTTGCTAGGGTTAAACTTGGTGTTTGAGCACGCAAAATTTTTCTCATGGAAAGCATTTTTTGCAGTTGTATCCTTTGGAGGCAGGTGGTGGATGGCTTGCTCTGGTAGTGTGAGCCCTGGAGTGAGTTGTCTGCGCCTGTCCTCCCCCCACCCCGGAGTTTTGTATGTGAGTCAGCCCTGAGCTCTAAAGCTCGGGGTGACCCATGCTTCACTCCTTTCTCATGTGGTGCCCCCAAGTTAATGTGCATGTTGCAGAATGCAATGGACGTTAAGGTAAGTGCATGTTTTTAATATTGGGAGGTGGGTGCGGATGGCTCTCCCCGGCGCTGACCACACTTGGGGGGGGTTGCAGCTGAGCCACCCAGCCTCCCCCTCCGGGGTGCCGCTGTGGTTCCCAGGCAGTAAGAGAGCCTGGGACCCCGCAGTCCCCCGGTTGTATGGGGGCATTCGGAATCCTCCCCGTGGCGCTCCTGGATAGTGCTAATGTAGCATGAACTAATACCCGCAGGGCGATCGCTTTGCGGTATTGGTTTTTGGACCCTGCATAGTTTGGCATGCGAAAGCAAATGCATATTTGCATGAGCATTGCCTCATGAATAGCCAATTAGGCCGGATTTGCAAAGCCAGACTTGCTAGGGTTAAACTTGGTGTTTGAGCACGCATACATTTTCTCATGGAAAGCCTACTTCTTCTTGCTTCAAGGTTGAGGCACGTACTCTATTAGATAGATAGATGCGGCGTATGCTACGACGCGGGTTGGCTAGTATACATATATTTTGATATGCAATTGGATTGTGTTAAAAAGAGTACACAGAACTATATGTATAAATAGTAGGTTCCCAAGGTGCAACAGCAATCACAGAGTCAGGAGACAATGAATCCTGGCCGCCTCTCGGAGCTCAGCTGTCATGGTAGTGACGAGAAGGATTATCAAAAGGATTCCCGCTACCCAGGTAAGTAGCTCACTTTTTAATTAATCATCTCAGGTACACAGACATTTCAGAAAGTTTGCTGAATCAGGCCAAATAAGGGGGAACACTAACCAGGAGGAAATGTTTAGATTAGGCTGCTAACTTCAGCTATGTATGAGCTTGTAACATTGGCTACTCTTCTTATTAAATTATCACGTAGCATAGTTAGATTTCTGCTTGGAACTTGAGTCTCAAACACATATAAAGGAGAACTCTAAGAAATGTTATTAAATTAGAAATTTAAATGTAATAATGTTTGTAAAATTATACTGTAAACGATGGATAAATGCTGTCTAAAACAAGCTTCTGATTGTTAACACAGCAAGAGGTCTAATACACTTTTCTGTTCCTAATGTTCATTTACAGCTCAGGTTAAGAGATGACTTGAACCTCCGATTTTCGGTTAGCGAATTGGGTTCGCGAACCTCCCGCAAAAGTTTGGTTCGTGCGAACTTTCGCCAACCGCAATAGACTTCAATGGGGAGGTGAACTTGTAAAACTAGAAAAATGTATGCTGGCCACAAAAGTGATGGAAAATATGTTTCAAGGGGTCTAACATCTGAGTTTTTGCATGGATGAGTGGGATAGACGCCAAAAGTCCCGGGGGAAAATCTGGATTTGACGCACAGCAGCGTTTTAAGGGCAGAAATCACATTGAATGCTAAATTGCAGGCCTAAAGTGCTTTAAAACATCTTGCATGTGTATACATCAATCAGGGAGTGTAATTAGAGTACTGTTTCACACTGAGACACCAAACTCACTGTGTAACGCACCGCAAACAACTGTTTGCGTAGTCACAGTCGTGCTGGACTGGTGCGCACCATGGCGAGAGTGCAGGCCGTTTTCAAGCCCATATGGTCGCCGGGCTGTGGTAGCTCAATGATAGAACAACAGTGACTGTCCAGCTGATCAAATTTGGTCTGTCCACAATGAAGCAACGACCTTATTATCTTTGGTGTGCCACCCCCCGAGACACTCATAGGCTCGGTTCACATTGAGTTAATTTAGCTTACGTTCCGCTCCGATGAGCAGAACGCAGCAGCGGCAGCAATGCTTTCCTGATGGGAAAGTTCACATTGCTCCGTTCTGCACTGTTCCGTTCCCTGCGTTTCGCAAATCTGAGCGGACGTTCCTGACATGTCGGGACCTTGCATTCCCGCTCCACTAACGGAACAGAATGACAGCGCAGGAGCGGATGTGCCCCAATGTGAACCGAGCCATATAGCCGGCGGTCATTGCTTCATTGTGATATGCAAGCCCTTTCACTGCGGCAAGGTAATGATCATGATGGGGAATGGGCACATGTACATGCCTTTTGTTTTGTTGTTGCAGCTGCAGTGCAGCCAGAAAAATTAGGCAGGCATGTACACGCACCAGAAAAATTAGTATAGCAGCCACTGCTAGCAGCGGTCATAAAAATTCAGGAATCCTCCTGGAGTCCTGGACCCTGTTGGTGGTGGCGGAGGAGGCAAGTGGCCTGCAGGCAGAGATGCTGGGGAGCGACTTAGTCTTGGGGCAGGCAGCCAGTCTCACGGCGTGCAGGCAGAGATGCTGTGTGTGGGGACTGACTTAGTCTTTGGGCGGGCAGTAGCCCTCCGGGATCCATGCCTCATTCATTTTGATAAAGGTCAGGTACTGAACACTTTTGTGACTTAGGCGACTTCTCTTCGCAGTGACAATGCCTCCAGCTGCGCTGAAGGTCCTTTCTGACAGGACGCTTGAGGCAGGGCAAGACAGAAGTTGGATGGCAAATTGGGACAGCTCTGGCCACAGGTCAAGCCTGTGCACCCAGTGGTCCAAGGGTTGATCGCTGCTCACAGTGTCTATATCCCCACTTAAGGCCAGGTAGCCGGCTACCTGCCGGTCCAGGCATTGGTGGAGGGTGGATCCGGAAGTGCTAAGATGAGGTGTTGGACTAAAGAATGTCAGGATGTCCGACATCACCATGAGATCACTGGAGCGTCCTGTCCTTGCCTGCGTGGACATGGGAGAAGGATTACTGGCAGTGGTACCTTTATTGCGTTGTGCTGTGACATCACCCTTAAACGCACCGTAAAGCATACTTGCCAGCTTGTTCTGCATGTGCTGCATCCTTTCTGCCTTTTGGTGAGTTGGTAACATGTCCGCCACTTTGTGCCTATACCGAGGGTCTAGTAGCGTGGCCACCCAGTACAGCTCATTTCCCTTGAGTTTTGTTATACGGGGGTCCCTCAACAGGCTGGACAGCATGAAAGACACCATCTGCACAAAGTTGGATCCAAATGTACTCTCCATCTCCTCTTGCTCTTCCTGAGTGACGTCAGGTAAGTTCTCATGCTCCCCCAGCCACGAACAAGACCACGGGAAAGTTGAGCAGCACAAGCCCCCTGCAACGCCTTCTGTGGTTTTTCTTCTGCCGCCACTTCCTCCTCCTCCAAAGAAACACCTTCCTCATCATCTGAGTCTAACTCCTCTTCCCCACACGACTCTTCCTCCTCCTCCCCCCTCTGCGCTGCCACAGGTGTTGAGGAAACATCTGATTCTGATTAAAATTGCTCCCACAACTATTCCTGCCATAACTGTTCCTCTTCACACTTCTCCACAGCTTGATCCACCACTCTACGCACGGCACGCTCCAGGAAGTAAGCGTAGGGGATCAAGTCGCTGGTGGTGCCTTCACTGCGACTCACCAGGTTGGTCACCTCCTCAAACGGCTGCATGAGCCTGCATGCATTTTGAATCAGTGTCCAGTTGTTGGGCCACAGCATCCCCATCTCCCCAGATTGTGTCCTTCTACTGTAATTGTACAGGTACTGGGTGACGGGTTTCTCCTGTTCTAGCAGGCGAGATAACATGACCAGGGTCGAATTCCAGCGGACTAGCCGAATTCGGGCTATCACATATCAAGCGTCTCACCAGCAAGTTGTTTCTCCGCTGAATGTCCGCAAAGCGTGCCATGGCCGTAGAAGACCGCCTGAAATGCCCACACAACTTCCTGGCCTGCTTCAGGACATCCTCTAAGCCTGGGTACTTTGACACAAATCTTTGAATGACTAGATTGAGCACATGTGCCATGCAAGGTACATGTGTCACCTTTCCCAAATTCAAAGCGGAAAGGAGATTGCTGCCGTTGTCACACACCACGTTGCCGATCTCCAGCTGGTGCGGGGCCAGCCACTGATCCACCTGTTTGTTAAGAGCAGCCAGGAGAGCTGTTCCAGTGTGACTCTCCGCTTTAAGGCAAGACATGTCTAAGATGGCGTGACACCGTCGTACCTGGCATGCAGCATAGGCCCTGGGGAGCTGGGGCTGTGTAGCTGGAGAGGAGATTGCAGCACCAGTCGAGTTGAACTGCCACTCAGCCAAGGAGGAGGAGGAGGACGACAGCGAAGAGGATGTAGCAGGAGGAGAGGAGGTGGCAGGAGGCCTGCCTGCAAGCCGTGGAGGTGTCACAAGTTGGTCCGCTGCACAGCCACGTACTCCCTGCTTACTATCGGTCACCAGGTTGACCCAATGGGCTGTGTAAGTAATGTAACGGCCCTGACCGTGCTTGGAAAAATTTCCAAACCGCTGAGCCCCCCTGGGGTTATGGCACTATGGTGGCAGCTGACGTTGAAGGGCATGTTGGCTGGCTGTCCATAGGTGGCGATACATGGCGCCGGACACTGCCACCAGCTGTTTCTGATGATGAGCTCCCCCTGCTTCTTTCAGCAACTCGTCTCTTCCTTCTCCTCTCTGACTCCCCCTCTGAACTGTCCCCCTGTTCATCTCCTCTATTGGGAACATACGTGGGATCCGTATCATGGTAATCATCATAATCATCCTGCCCAGCTTTGCTTGCCTCAGACACCTCATAAACTGCACCAACAGCAGGTACTTCATCAT
Organism: Hyperolius riggenbachi; assembly: GCF_040937935.1. Lineage (NCBI taxonomy): Eukaryota > Metazoa > Chordata > Amphibia > Anura > Hyperoliidae > Hyperolius > Hyperolius riggenbachi. Next base: position 140,721,059 of record NC_090654.1, read on the forward strand.
CTTCACACGTTACATCCATAGTGTCACCGCCTAACTCAGACATATGAGGTGGTGTAACTTGCTTAGCGCCTTCATCTGGTTGTAACAATAATGGCTGTGAATCAGTTGATTCCCCACCAATTAACTCCTGCGAAGTGTCAAACGGATGTGGTTCACTGCTTGTAGTAGTGGTGGTGGCTGCGGAAGACAAGGTGTCCTGTGTTAAATAGTCAACCACGTCCTGACAATCTTGGGAGTAGATGGGACGTGCCTTCTTATGAGAACTGTACTTTGGTTGAGGGCCGCACAAAATCAGATCAACACGACCTTGCACAGACCTGCCGGGTGGCCTTCCTCTGGGTCTGCCTCCACCTCTGCCTGTTTTTTCCGTTGTGTCCATATCGGAGGGGATGAAGTGAAATGTATGCACTGACTTGACTAATACAATGTGCAGTCACACAGGTGCAGTTAACAGGTATGCACGAAGTGGTATATCACAAAGCATGTACTCACATAGGTAGGTGGGTGCACTGAACACAACAGGTAGGTATATGCAGTGATAGGTATTACAATGTGCACCTCTCACACAGAGACAGGTAGCGGACAGGCACAGTGACGTAGGTATGTGGGTGCGCTGTGAACAACAGGTAGGTAGGTATATGCAGTAATGGGTATTACAATGTGCACCTGTCACACACAGACAGGTAGCGGACAGGCACAGTGACGCTGTGTGCGCTCAACTCATGTAGGTAGGTGGGTGCACTGTGAACAACAGGTAGGTAGGTATATGCAGTACTGGGTATTACAATGTGCACCTGTCACACACAGACAGGTAGTGGACAGGCACAGTGACACTGGGTGCGCTCATGTAGGTGGGTGGGTGCACTGTGAACAACAGGTAGGTAGGTACATGCAGTAATGGGTATTACAATGTGAACCTGTTCCACACACACAGACAGGTAGCGGACAGGTACAGTGACACTGAGTGCGCTCAACTCACGTAGGTAGGTGGGTGCACTGTGAACAACAGGTAGGTAGGTATATGCAGTGATGGGTATTACAATTTGCACCTGTCACACACAGACAGGTAGCAGACAGGCACAGTGACACTGCGTGCGCTCATGTAGGTGGGTGCACTGTGAACAACAGGTAGGTATATGCAGTACTGGGTATTACAATGTGCACCTGTCACACACAGACAGGTAGCGGACAGGCACAGTGACACTGTGTGCGCTCAACTCACGTAGGTAGGTGGGTGCACTGTGAACAACTGGTAGGTAGGTAGGTATATGCAGTAATGGTTATTACAATGTGCACCTGTCACACACAGACAGGTAGTGGACAGAGACAGTGACACTGCGTGCGCTCAGCTCACGTAGGTAGGTGGGTGCACTGTGAACAACAGGTAGGTAGGTATATGCAGTAATGGGTATTACAATGTGCACCTGTCACACACACAGGTAGTCACTGAATGTGCTGGGCCTGGCAGTGGCACACACACAGTATGAATTAGCAAGGCTGTCTATGCAACACAAGTGTCAGTGGGACACACAGAAAAAAAAACAGATCACAAGAACAAGATTAGCTCTCAAAAGAGCTGTTGTGGGGTGCTATTTTAGCAATAAGAATCAGCAAGGAGCAAGCTAACAAGCCTACAAGAGCATAACTAATCTTTCCCTATGAGAGAGTCTGCACTACAGCAGCTGTCCCTTCTCTATTTACTGCAGGCACACGAGTGAGTATAATGGCCGGAAGGGCCTGTTTTTTATACGGGGGAGTGGCTCCAGGAGGGAGTGTAGCCTGATTGGCTACAATGTGCCTGCTGACTGTGATGTAGAGGGTCAAAGTTGACCCTAATGGTGCACTATGGGGGTGAACCGAACTTCCGGAAAAGTTTGCGGTTCTCCGCGATTGCGAACCACTGGAAGTTCGCCGGGGAACCGTTCGGGCCATCTCTACTCAGGTTCATCTTTTTAAAATAAGTACTACAGGTATGCATTTTTCATTGCACATAAACCATGTTTGCATTTGTAATTTTTTTTATTACCTGGCTGGGTTTGCAATATTGTCTTTCTGTGCTGGAGAAAGAGTTTACTTGGCACTATGCGCAGCAGTCTATCAGATGTTTAAACACTTTATCTTTATGCTTTATCTCTCACTTGCCCACATGAAGCAGTCAGAAAGGAGCTGGGAGCTATTACAAGCTTGTCTTTTATGAGCAAAGAGCCAATCTCTTGACTCTGCCCAACTCCCCCCTCCCCCCCCCCCCTCTGCCGCTGAGAGATTAAAAAGGAACTTTACTAAATATACCCTAATAATAAAAATTGCTTATATTTTACAATATTTATTTATACATTATTTGGTGAATGTTTGCCCACTTTACTAAATATATGTTAATAATTAAAATTGTTTATATTTTACAACTGTTTTTTAACATTTTGAAGTTAATCTTGAGAATTATAATTTCATAAATTATCGTTTTAAAATGTAAATTATCATTTTAAAATTTCGAAATCTGTTTTGAGAATTATAATTTCATATATTATTGTTTTGAAATGTATCTTTATCGCTTTTAGGTAAAATGTATTATCTTACAAATGTATCACTTTTTGTATTTACATTATTTGCAGTTTAGAAATAGGGTTATAGGATTAGACATCAGGAAGGGGGGTTTTAGGGTTAGGTACCACCAAGGGGTCTTAGGGTTAGGCACCACAAGAGGGTGCTAAGGGTTAGGCACCACAGTGGGGTCTTAGGGTTAGGCACCACCAGGGGGGTCTTAGGAGGGTTAGACACCACCGGGGGGGGGGGGGGTGTCTTAGGGTTAGGCACCAACAGGGGGGTCAAAGGCTTAGGCCCCACCAGGGGCTTTTGGTGGCTATTTGTTTTCAGTAATTACTTTATTTGCTATGCATTTTATAGGCAAAAACAAGAAAAAAGAAAAGAAAAAATACACTATTTCTCCAGTTCCATCCCCTATAGTTTTAAAATAAGCAATGCTACTATAAATAAAACCCACCCATTTAATTTGCTCATTAGTCCTGGCTATCATAACATTTAAATAATGCTCCTAGTACAATGTATGGCAGCAATATAATATTTGCAAGTAAAGGTATATTTTTTCTGTTTTGGGATTTTTTTGTGTCTGGTCAATGGCAAGCACTTATGTATTGCAATATAACAGTAATATGCCCTCATGACATACATAAAAAAGCTAAGTCCCTAAGGCAACTATTTATGTTTTTTTTTTTCACTTTTTTTCTTTTTTTCACATGTGATTGTTTAGTAATTGGGATGGGGAGGAGGGGGCTTTGGAAGGGATTAATTGTATTACTGTTTTTGTTAAAAATGTGTGGTGTGTAATTTAACGTTTACCAGAAAGTGTTTAATTTATTTTTTTTACTTTACTTCGTCACATAATTATGAATGGACATTGCCCCTGATCAGGGTCATGTCTATTCACTCCAGGCACTGCGATTGGTTCAGGGAACCCTCGGTTCCCTAACCCAATCGCTGCTATGGAAATGCCACCGGGTAAGAGCGGTGGTAGTGCGCACCTGCCGCTATAATACTGAACGCGTATATGCATCTAGTTAGACTTAAGCAGTGTCTATCTGCACGACTATAGTCATCCAGATAGACTGAAGTGGTTAATATATTTATTATTCTATTTTCAGATAAAGATAAATAAACAATAAAAATAAACTAAAATAATTGGCTTTGCAATACATAGAATCATTAAAAATGACCCTAGAAACAATTGCTAATTACATAGTTACATAGTTATTTGGGTCGAAAAAAGACATACGTCTATCGAGTTTAACCAGAGAACAAAGTAAAACACCAGCCTGCTCCCTCACATATCCCTGTTGATCCAAAGGAAGTCGAAAAACCCTTACAAGGCATGGTCCAATTAGCCCCAAAAGGGAAAAATTTCCTTCCCGACTCCAGATAGCAATCAGATAAAATCCCTGGATCCACATAATTGGGCATTACCTAGTAATTGTAGCCATGGATGTCTTTAAACACATAATATTGCCCTGTTTAACTCTCTAGTAAGGCCACATCTGGAATATGGAATTCAGTTCTGGGCACCACATTACAAAAAAGATATTGCAGTTTTAGAGCAGGTGCAGAGACGAGCAACAAAATTGATACGTGGGATGGAAGGTCTCGCTTACCAAGAAAGGTTAGATAAACTGGGTTTATTTAGTCTAGAGAAAAGACGCCTTAGAGGAGATCTAATTAACATGTATAAATACTTCAGAGGGCAATATAATAGCTTGGCAGATGAGCTTTTTGTCCCTAGGCCTTCTCAAAGGACTAGAGGACATGATCTGCACATGGAGGAAAAACGTTTTAGCCATTTATTTAGGAAAGGGTTCTTTACAGTAAGAGTGATTAAGATGTGGAATGCATTGCCACAGGAAGTCGTTATGGCAAACTCTATACCTGCATTTAAAGGGGGCTTAGATGCTTTCCTTGCGTTAAGACATCCATGGCTACAATTACTAGGTTATGCCTAATGATGTTGATCCAGGGATTTTATCTGATTGCCATCTGGAGTCAGGAAGGAATTTTTCCCTTTTGGGGCTAATTGGAACATGCCTTGTAAGGGTTTCTTCGCCTTCCTCTGGATCAACAGGGATATGTGAGGGAGCAGGCTGGAGTTGTACTTTGTACTGGTTGAACTCGATGGACGTATGTCTTTTTTCAACCAAAATAGCTATGTAACTATGTAACTATGTAAGCATCTAAGCCTCCTTTAAATGCCGGTATAGAATTTACCATAACTACTTCCTGTGGCAATGCATTCCACATCTTAATCACTCTTACTGTAAAGAACCATTTCCTAAATAAATGGCTAAAACGTTTTTCCTCCATGCGCAGGTCATGTCCCTAGTCCTTTGAGAAGGCCTAGGGACAAAAAGCTCATCCGCCAAGCTTTTGTATTGCCCTCTGATGTATTTATACATGTTAATAAGATCCCCTCTAAGGCATCTTTTCTCTAGACTACATAAACCCAGTTTATCTAACCTTTCTTGGTAAGCGAGACCTTCCATCCCACGTATCAATCTTGTTGCTCGTCTCTGCACCTGCTCTAAAACTGCAATATCTTTTTTGTAATGTGGTGCCCAGAACTGAATTCCATATTCCAGATGTGGCCTTACTAGAGAGTTAAACAGGGGCAATATTATGCTAGCATCTCAAGTTTTTATTTCCCTTTTAATGCATCCCAAAATTCTGTTTGCTTTAGATGCAGCGGCTTGGCATTGAGTACGATTATTTAACTTGTTGTCAATTAGTACTCCTAAGTCCTTCTCCAAGTCTGATGTCCTTAAAGTGGACCCAAATTAAAAATACAAGATTTCAGAAATAACATCTATTTTCTAAATTATAATAATAAATAGCAGCCTTTTTTCAGCTGCATGATGACAAATATAAAATATTTTACATTTATTGGAGGAACCCCTCCCTTCCTTTCAAATTGCCGGGATTTTTCCGGCAAACTGGTGGAGTAGGAGGTGTCTGGCAATGGAGGAATTGCTAATGGCCTCCACCTGTATAACCCTAGTAATGAAAAGAGAAGGGTGAAAAGCATGCACTGAAATGATCATAGCCTTGAAGGAGTGTTTATTTATCTTTGTATGTGTCAGAGTGGTGCAACTAAATATTTTTAATTAAAAAAATGTTTGGTTTGGGTCCGCTTTAACTGTATCCCATTTATTTTGTATGGTGCTAAACCATTGGTACGACCAAAATGCATGACTTGACATTTTTCAATATTGAATTTCATCTGCCATTTATGTGCCCATATAGCCCATAATTATGCGCCCATAATTTAAACCTATATTTACTTGTAAAACTATATTTTTGTAATCATTGCCAAAAAACAATGATTTCAGCTTTATCCTGCACCCTTCTCACCGCCCCTCTATTTCATGCATGCGATTTAGCATATTCAAGTTATACATTCACATTCTTTTAAAGAAATAGAAAGCATAAGGTTTTACATTTTTACATATTTTGTTGATTAAATAAAATAGAAAATATTCCATATAGATATTTGATAATAACAGTTAGCACCCAGCAGGTAACAATACATAAGAACAGCCAGCTGATTTGTACAGATTGTGATGCTTAGAGTTGTACCTCTTCCAAAAAACTGGGAGAGATGACATTGCTCTTCACCCTACGAAATGACATTTTCGTAGCTGCGTTGGCGTTTCAGCACTACTGCTCTCATTGATCTAAAAAGTGTAGCTCTACCATTACAGGCCATGAGCTGCTATTTTATGGAGCGTCATCTCTCTATGACCTTGTGTTGATCACTATACTCCAAACTCTAATTTCTACTTCTCACTCTTTGCCAGTACCACACAGAGAAAATAGCTAACAGCCTTCCTCATTTTATTTCTATAATCTCTTCGCCGCCTTGTCACGCTGAGGTGACCCCTGGCTGGAAGGCAAGAAAAGCTTAGATAGCTATTGGGACTTCAGGTTCTCTCCTCATTTGGAGATTTTCTTAATAAATTAGGTATTGGGATGAATTATGGATTATTGGGAGGGACTGGAGAAGACCTGGCAGCCATAGTACACATTGGTACCAATTACAGCGTTAAGGTGGCCACACACCATACAATTTTTTAAATATCTGTTCAATTTAAGAATTGCAATAAATTTTTCTGACTGATTGTAACATTTCAAAAATATGACCAATGTACCACACACATATGTTCAATTTTTTCCTCAATTATGATAAAAATAAACAAAAATAAACAACAAGTGTCAGCGCCAAGGCAGAAGGCGACCGCAGCCGAGAAGGACAATGTCCAAAAGTCCACACAAGCAATGAATATATAAAGTCAGCGCAGGTCTATAGTAATACAGCTTTCGTCATTTTCTGGTATACAGGATCTTCGAACAAAAAGGTAAAGAAGCAAGGCTTACCAGATTCCAAAAACCCACATTATAAGGTTGTAAACGAGTTTGATAGATGGTTCGCAGAACTTTCAAATGGTGTCGTTTCACCAGCGATGTTGCACACCACAGATTCCTCCGGAATATATTAGATATCCTGAGGTCGCAGAGACTCGCCAAAGAGGAGTCCAGTAGGATAGTGACATGAAAGAGATGTACGGCACATCTAAGTGTGAACCGTCTTTATTACATAACAAGTAAAACAATTTAAAAACAAGGATAAAAGAAACTCACATACGGGGCCCGTGCACTGGGAACCCCGAAAAAGTAGCGCGCATAAAATGGCCAGTAGAAGACCTCAAATAAAATGGTGCCGCCTGTCGCCTTCCCTATGTCTTCCCTGTGGGAAGGCGACAGGCGGCACCATTTTATTTGAGGTCTTCTATTGACCATTTTATGCGCGCTACTTTTTCGGGGTTCCCAGTGCACGGGCCCCGTATGTGAGTTTCTTTTATCCTTGTTTTTAAATTGTTTTACTTGTTATGTAATAAAGACGGTTTACACTTAGATGTGCCGTACATCTCTTTCATGTCACTATCCTACTGGACTCCTCTTTGGCGAGTCTCTGCGACCTCAGGATATCTAATATATTCCGGAGGAATCTGTGGTGTGCAACATCGCTGGTGAAACGACACCATTTGAAAGTTCTGCAGACCATCTATCAAACTCGTTTACAACCTTATAATGTGGGTTGTTGGAATCTGGTAAGCCTTGCTTCTTTACCTTTTTGTTCGAAGATCCTGTATACCAGAAAATGACGAAAGCTGTATTACTTTAGACCTGCGCTGACTTTATATATTAATTATGATAAAAATGATTGGAAACTCAGAGAAAATTGCTGGGGTTTGTATATTAATAAATTAACAATCCAACACACACCACACAATCTTTAGTAGAAATTGAAGAGAAATATCTGGCATTCCGGATCGATTTAAAAAAAAAAAAAAACAGGAAATCCGATCGGATTTTTCAGTCGAATGAAAAAAAAGCTTTTATTTTTTTCGAGAGATACAATCGTTTTTATCGAATTACTGTAAAATCGGATCATTTTATTGTATCGTGTGTGGCCACCTTTAGTGAGAGATAGAAGGACCTCAAAATTATTTTTTGGTATTAGGTGATAAACTTAAAGCAAGGACCTCCAAGGTGGTGTTTTCTGGAGTACTACCAGTGCCACGCACAGAGGGAGCTCAGGGAGTTAAATAAGTGGCTGAGAAATTGGTGCAGGGAGGAGGGGTGTGGGTTCCTAGAGAACTGGGCAGACTTTGAAGTCAGCTACAGATTCTACAGTAGGGATAGGCTGCGCCTAAATGGGGAGGGTGCAGCTGCCTTGGGAGATAATGATTAAATGGTTGGAGGAGATTTTAAACTAGGGTCTAGGGGGAAGCGGGAGGGTATAGTCTCAATATGTGGACAAGTTAAGATAAATAGACATTGGGAACCTAGCATTATAGGGGAGGAAGAGGGGGATGGGAGCAGTGTAAAGAGTAAGGAGGTAGTTAAACCTTTGTGTAGCCCATTATATATAACAAAAATCAGAAAGTTTTGTGGTAAAAATATAAAGTGCATAGTAACCAATGCTAGGAGCCTTGCAAAAAAGATGGATGAACTAGAGTTTGTTTTGACCAACAAAGGCTATTACTTTGTGGAAATAATGAAGACATGGATGGATGAGAGCCAGGATTAGATAGCAAATTTAGTGGGATACAATGTGTTTATGAAGGATAGAGCAGGGAGAAAAGGCGGAGGGGGTTGTCTCTTTGTTAAAAAATCAAAGATGTAGGTAGAAAAAAACAAAGTCTTGTAAAAGTAATACCTTTTAATGGCTAACTGATAAAGTTAAATAATGCAAGCTTTCTGGGATCTAGTCCCCTTCTTCAGGCATATTTCTAGATGTTAGCTGTAGTAAAACACTGATGCAGGTAAATAGTAAACACAAAGATGGCAGTTGTGCTGGTTACTGTTTAGCAGTTAGATGTCTGGTGATCAGCAGGCTGGAGCCAGTGAGCGCATGCAAGCTCATTAAAAAATCTATTAAATCTGCCATAAAAGATGAACTGGATGAAGATTGTGAAGATGTGGAGTCCAATTACCGTAGATAAATATTCATGGCAGAATTAACTGTGGCCTATTTCTTATTGAGGTATGCTATAGGTCTCCACATACCCATGATGCTGAAGAACTAACTGCAACTACTAGCAAATTGAAGCAGCTGCAAGTAAAAGTGAGGTCATAGCTATTGGTGAATTCAACTATCCAGACATTGATTGGGATATTGAAGCTACTTATCCTGGTAAAAGTGGCAGATTTTTGGGAGCATTACAAAACAGTTACTTGGCTGAAATGGTAACTGAACCAACTAGTGGGAATGTGCTACTGGATTTAATCATTTCAAATAGCCCAGATAATGTATCAAATATGCATTTTCAAGAACATTAGGGGAATAGTGATGACAACATGATAACATTTGATCTGGTGATTAATAGGTTGTGAGCAGCTGAACAACTAAAACAATGAATTTTAGAAAAGCAAAGTTCAATCAACTCAGGCATGCACCAAGTTTGGTGGACTGGTATCCCACAATACTACAAAGGAAGGACACTGTAGGGAAATGGCAAACTTTTAAAATTATTCACAAATGAATACTGTAGTAAACATATCCCATATGGAAACAAAACTTCTAGGAATAAAAAAGACCTCTGTGGATGAATAGTAAGGGTAGAGATTAAATTAAGTGGAAAAAGACTACCTAAAAGGCTTTATATCAGGAAGGGACGAATGTTGCAGTATGAGAGGAGCAACTTTGGGAAGCGCTTCCACCTCTCTCTGCTGTCTAAAAAAACGTAATGTAATGTAAATGTTTACCTTATGGCTAGCAGCTCCCATTTAATATTTATGTTTTCACTCCACTTCTGTCAGAGGTTTTGGCTTTTAGTGCATAACTGTAGCATCTGCTTTGAATACAAGTGTGTATGTTACCTCTAGAGGGCTATGCATGCCTCTGTTAGTAGTCATTAAGATGCTGCCTGGTCTAAGGATGCACTGCCATTTCTCCCGTTATAATACTGAAATCAATGTGATCTGGATAATGGATATGTGCTTCCACAAAGTAAGCAATCAATGAGCAGATGTCAGAAATCAAGCAGTCAAAAAAATTGTGGACAACACAGAAAGTGCAAAAACTAAATTGCAAAAAGGTGCACCAACTCTGCCTAAATAAGAATCTGCCGTGGCTGCATTGGTAACATAATTTACAAATATATTAATTGTGAAAGCACATAAAACACTGACCAAAGGGATTACTGTAAACGGTTTCAAACCGCCAACTGAAGGAGAATTCCACAAACACCAATGCAGGTTGTAAAATTCAAAAAGTTTATTAAAAAAAATAAAAATACAGATTCTACTCCATATAACCAATGAGAATTACACACAACACAATCTAGTATCACAGTCTTCTTAATATCTTCTGGTCTTCTTCCTATAGGACACTTCCGGAAGCTAGAATGAAAACAACTGGTTAACAATAACACAAAACCTTTCCACCCGGCAAGTATTTGCTGAGCATATCCACCCTCCCTAATGTGAAATAGACCCTATTTGGGTTCCCAAAAACCCTGAGTACCAAAATAATTTCAGTTTAATTCTTCACTGAGAAGGCAGATATAGAGCAATTTACACTCTACGTTTGCTGATCAGCAAAATCTTTCATAACTCAATAGTAAATATTGTACTCTTGCTTTTTGCTCTTAGTCTGATCAATTATTCTGGCTATTTTACTTATTCAATAGATCAGACCGTTTCCTAGGAAAAACCAGAATAATACATGTATCAATTAGATGGTTAAAGGTTAATAAAGTAGTTGGTTAATAAGTTAATGATAAATAATAATAAAAAAAAAAATTGGTTAGTGAATTACTAAAATTCTTAGTAAATTAATAAGGTTACTAGAATTAAATAAAGAAAAAAAAATGACTCCGTCACATTCTTATGAACAAAACTACTCAATATGCTTGCAAAAAGAAACAGAAAAATAAAAATAAAAACAGTTTCTTTGTAAATCTCAAATTCTGTCGCTCCTGTATGTAATCTCTTCTGTTCTTTTGCAGGATCAGTCTATTGCTAGAAAAACAGTCTATTAACAGGTACTTCTTTGAAATCTTTCAATATTACTGGTAAATTGACATATTAATCATTTCTCCTTTCTTTTACAGGAACCCAGCTGGACGACTCTTCCCAAAGGTAAGTATTTAATAAAAAATAACTTTGCACTGTACCACACTAAAAAAACAAAAAAAAAACCAAAATGCTCTTTGCACTTTATATTTTAAAAGTCAGTTGGCTATGAGGGTAAATAACAGGCCTTTAGCGGACAGGGCACTGGATTATTTCATTAAGCAGATACACTTTCTTCTCAAAATCACTATTTCATACTCCCAATCATAGTACATAGGTGATAGGCAGTTTTTGGACTTTCATAAAAAAAAACCTTTCTTCCCATTCCCGCAAAAGTTCAGGAAAACTTATGAAAATAACAATAAAAATGATAATCATAGAAATTAGGGATTGTCAGTCTCAATTCTCAGCCTCACCAGCACTATACTTCAGCAGTTAGGGACATCACCATAGCCAATTCACTGTAGTCAAAATGTTCAAGCATCTTTCTTGTCACACGCTGATTTATCACCATATTAATCATATTTCATACGTGTCAGATTTGTAAACATCTTCTCAGCACCTCTGTATCATCAGCTACCGGTTATACACCTGCCTGGCTCTTTTGCATCTGCCAAAATCTCTCTCCGCTTCCTCCCTTCCTGCCAGCTTTGATTGACTGATGGCTGGCTTATTTTATGGAGGATTGAAGAATCATCATGGCGCAGTAATTTTCTCCCAAAATGTCAGATGTCGCAGTGTCTGGCCTGCTTCTCCTCAGCTGTGCCTGCTAAATCCTTCCCATTCCCCTGTCCGCTCCAACTGCCAACTCAACCCCTCAGAGAGCCGTTATATCTTCCCTAACCGCTTCACTGCTTGCGTGTCTGGTTGTTTAGCAACCTTCCCTCAGCCATCAGCCCTGCCTACCCACACAGCAGCGCCCATTAAAACTAAGGGCAAAATGCTCTTACTTAACAAACCTGTGTCAGCAGCACCTCTATTTAAAGCTGCTGGCCAGGTAATAATATAAGAATAAAAATAAATAGATCCCCCCTCTTTCTACCTGCTACAATCCCCCCCTTCTTTGAACATTGTAGTCCTCTACAATACTAAAATCATACATCAATACCAAAGGAATTCTTCTTGCATATACCTGTCAGGTAATTGTCCTTGGTTAGTTTGAGTAGATTTTCTAAAGCATTCTAAATTTTCCACCACCACCTCATCGATGTCTATGGAATTCTCCCCAGTCAAAACAGCGTCCACCTCCTCTTGTTCAAAATTTGTGATTCTCTCTGGAGAATCATAATCGGCATTGGGCCAGGAGACAAAGCTACAGTCATCAGCAAAAATCCCTGGGGTAGAACACCATGCATTCCTTGGGGGAGCCCACAATACTTCCGCAATTTCCTCCAGCTGAGGCATACCAATTTCACATAGAGCTGTCTCCTTATCCTTTTGTGAATCAGTAGCATATTCTGCACGAGGCTTATGTAACGTCAGCAAGGAGCGATGGATATGCTCAATTTTTCTGGTTCCATCTTTTCGCTGAATTTCAAACACTGGAATGTCCTAAAAGAGTCGTTTAGTAACTATCCATGGCTCTGGTTGCCATACCGACAACATTTTTCCTCCTTGATGCACTACCTTGCGTCGCAGTAAAACTTCATCACCCACTTGAATAAGAGGGCACTTATCTAACTTTTCCTTTCTGTTAGAACACCAAACTGCAATTCTGCAAACTTGGTAAAACGATATATTATCGCTAAAAGACAACCATATCCATCTTGAAGGATGGATTGTCTGCTAAAGCATCAGACAATTGCATCTTCAAATAAGCTTCCTGTAACTGCTCATTCATCACCTGAAGCGTTTCCATCCAACACTGTCCTTTCCTTTTCCTCCTGTATCATTGAGGCTGTGGTTCTAAACTTTCAGATTCTTCTTTATTAAATGTCAGAGCTTTTTCACTCAATTCAGAACTACTATCCCCATTTTGAATTTGAACTGCAGTTTTCTGTGGTATTAACACCTCTTCTTCTTTACGGCTAATATCAGACTCAGGCCACTTTACTTCATAATGGATCTCACTTGGAGAAACAATGGTAGGCTCCAATTCAGGCCCTGTTTCTACTCTACTTATTTGGTCATCTAGAGAGGTCCTGACCAGGTAATCGAGATCTTCCTCCTTGATAGATTGTTCAGAGTACTCAGCATCTATGAGTTATTTGATAAGCCGAGGGGTTTTGGATAAACCATATCTTTTTCGACTACGTCTGTGTCGTTGAGGTTTAGGCATTAGATTCCAGTAATCTTCTCAGTTCATCCTTGAAATAGTATCTGTTTCTTTTCTCAGTTCACCTGTTTCAATTTTCTGTGTACTTGAGTCTTTTGCAGTTTCCCTTTGTGCATAAATAACTGGCTTATCCTGAATTTGCTTATCTTTTTTGTCTCCGGTATCTCTAGGTTCCCTCACCTTACCGGATTGAGTATCAGATGAAACTGGATCACACCTCCGTTTAAACTCTTTGTGCAGTGCGGGTGGTTCAGGATACCTTGCTTCTCCCAGTTTCTGATACAACAGAGACTTCTCCTGATAGTAATCAAGATCTATCGCACAATGCCTGCGGGGTCTCAAACGCTTCACATACCTACTGCCTTGAACTGGAGTACCACCAGGACCAGTTACATTAGCAGCCTCTGTACCTTTAGTTCCTTCTACAACATCAAATTCGACCGTCTCCCCATTCCTCAAACTACGAAACCGGTTCCTGGAGTTGTTCTCCCTTATGGCCGTCCAATGTACAAACACATCAGTCTTGCGTGCATCCCCCTCCAAAGCTAGGATGGCTATTTCTCGTTGAATTTCAACGGGAACTTTATAAGCCTTAACAGACTAGGGGCTTGATTCACAAAGCGGTGCTAACCTACTTAGCACGTCTAAAGTCTTTAGACGCGCTAACCAGGGTGCTAAGTAGGTTAGCACCGGATTTCTCAAACAGATCGCGCGCTAACTTTGCACGCGCAACGGTTTACGTGCGCAAAGTTTTACGCGCGCTAAGTCCCATAGGCTTTAATGGGCACTTCGCGCAGAGCGCCCTGCGCTCTGTGCAGGACGCGCGTAAAGTTTTACGCGCATAAAGTTTTGCGCACGTAAAGTTTTATGCGCGAAAAGCTTGTTTAGACGTGCTAAGGGGGTTTTCACAGGCGTGCTAACAGTTAGCACCGCTTTGTGAATCAAGCCCTATGAATCCGTTCAATCCAATCTCTTAGCAACATATTATGGCCATTAAATTTAGGTAAATAGGCGGCCAGAAGCCCAACAGGTGTCATCTGATAAACAGAGGGTGTTAAGTGGGATCTTTCCCCCGCAGCGACACTGGTTCCTGGAGTGGGGCCTTGGCCCTCTGACTGTAACTCCGCCTCCATCCTGCCGACTACGCCAAAATTATGTAAACGGTTTCAAACCGCCAACTGAAGGAGAATTCCACAAACACCAATGCAGGTTGTAAAATTCAAAAAGTTTATCAAAAAAAAATAAAAATACAGATTCTACTCCATATAACCAATGAGAATTACACACAACACAATCTAATATCACAGTCTTCTTAATATCTTCTGGTCTTCTTCCTATAGGACACTTCCGGAAGCTAGAAGGAAAACAACTGGTTAACAATAACACAAAACCTTTCCACCCGGTAAGTATTTGCTGAGAGTATCCACCCAACCCTATTGATAAATAGACCCTATTTGGGTTCCCAAAAACCCTGAGTACCAAAATAATTTCGGTTTAATGCTTCACCGAGAAGGCAGATGTAGAGCAATTTACACTCTACGTTTGCTGATCAGCAAAATCTTTCATAACTCAATAGTAAATATTGTACTCTTGCTTTTTGCTCTCAGTCTGATCAATTATTCTGGCTATTTTACTTATTCAATAGATCAGACCGTTTCCTAGGAAAAACCAGAATAATAAATGTATCAATTACATGGTTAAAGGTCAATAAAGTGGTTGGTTAATAAGTTGATAAATAATAAAAAAAAAAAAATTGGTTAGTGAATTACTAAAATTCTTAGTAAATTAATAGGGTTACTAGAATTAAATAAAGAAAAAAAAAATGACTCCGTCACATTCTTATGAGCAAAACTACTCAATATGCTTGCAAAAAGAAACAGAAAAATAAAAATAAAAACAGTTTCTTTGTAAATCTCAAATTCTGTCGCTCCTGTATGTAATCTCTTCTGTTTTTTTGCAGGATCAGTCTATTGCTAGAAAAACAGTCTATTAACAGGTACTTCTTTGAAATCTTTCAATATTACTGGTAAATTGACATATTAATCATTTCTCCTTTCTTTTACAGGAACCCAGCTGGACGACTCTTCCCAAAGGTAAGTATTTAATAAAAATAACTTTGCACTGTACCACACTAAAAAAACAAAAAAAAAAAAAAATGCTCTTTGCACTTTATATTTTAAAAGTCAGTTGGCTATGAGGGTAAATAACAGGCCTTTAGCGGACAGGGCACTGGATTATTTCATTAAGCAGATACACTTTCTTCTCAAAATCACTATTTCATAGTCCCATACATAGTACATAGGTGATAAGCAGTTTTTGGACTTTCATAAAAAAAAAAACTTTCTTCCCATTCCCGCAAAAGTTCAGGAAAACTTATGAAAATAACAATAAAAATGATAATCATAGAAATTAGGGATTGTCAGTCTCAATTCTCAGCCTCACCAGCACTATACTTCAGCAGTTAGGGACATCACCATAGCCAATTCACTGTAGTCAAAATGTTCAAGCATCTTTCTTGTCACACGCTGATTTATCACCATATTAATCATATTTCATACGTGTCAGATTTGTAAACATCTTCTCAGCACCTCTGTATCATCAGCTACTGGTTATACACCTGCCTGGCTCTTTTGCATCTGCCAAAATCTCTCTCCGCTTCCTCCCTTCCTGTCAGCTTTGATTGACTGATGGCTGGCTTATCTTATAGAGGATTGAAGAATCATCATGGCGCAGTAATTTTCTCCCAAAATGTCAGCTGTCGCAGTGTCTGGCCTGCTTCTCCTCAGCTGTGCCTGCTGCAGCCTTCCCATTCCCCTGTCCGCTCCAACTGCCAACTCAACCCCTCAGAGAGCCGTTATATCTTCCCTAACGGCTCCCCTGCTTGCGTGTCTGGTTGCTTAGCAACCTTCCCTCAGCCATCAGCCCTGCCTACCCACACAGCAGCGCCCATTACAACTAAGGGCAAAATGCTCTTACTTAACAAACCTGTGTCAGCAGGTAATAATATAAGAATAAAAATAAATAGATCCCCCCTCTTTCTACCTGCTACAATTACTAATGAAATGTCTTGTTAAGTTTGCTGTGACATGGTCAGTGGTAGGGCAGCCATCAGGAGGGGACAACTGAGACTGCAGTGAGGGGCCCTGGGCCCCTCCACAGCGATGGAAGGGCCGCATGTGATGGATGCGGGCTGGAGGCTCACTGTAATGTTCTGCTCAGCTGCCTGTGCAGGCAGGCAGCTTTTTGACCATTGTTTAGGTTTGCATGCTGCAGGACTCTGGAAAGGAGAGCTTCTGTCAGTTTTGCAGCTTGTGCTTGCTGAGGAATTTGCATGCGTTGTCATGCAAATTGCCTGGCCACATTCATTGGAGGTGTGTACTATAAGTACTATGTATTTCCCACAATTCTTGGCTGGTCATAAGGATTCCTTCCTGTGAAACACTCCTGGAGGAGTGTTAGCCTTACTCTTTGTTTCAAGTTCAGCTTAGAGTAATTTCTGAAACTGCGCTAGGCAGGTTCCCCTAGTGCAGTTAGGATTGCTTATCTGTTTTGTTTGTCCTGTTGCGATTGTCCTGTCCCAGCGGTGGTCGACAGGAAATCGTTCTGATCTCTGTTCTTGGAGTATAGCTGGTGCAGTGGTTGCTACCAGCTATCTCTTCTGATCTGTTTCACTTGGATCGCACTAGCATCTTGCGCTAGCGCTGTGGATCCTTCTGTTCTGTCTCCTTGGATCGCGCTAGCCACTTTCCGCTAGTGCTGTGGATCCTTCTGTTCTGTCTTCCTGGATCGCACTAGCATCCTGCACTAGTGCTGTGGATCCTTCTGTTCTGCTACTCTGTCTGCCTGGATCGCACTCGCCTAGCGCTCATGCTGTGGATCCTTCTGTTCTGCTACTTTGTACCTGGATCGCACTAGCATCCTGCGCTAGTACTGTGGATCCTTCTGTTCTGTCTTCCTGGATCGCGCTAGCCACTTTCGCTAGTGCTGTGGATCCTATCTCTCGCTTGTCCCTGTTTTCGTGTGTCTGTCTTGTCTGCTACGAACGCTTGCTGGAGGCTCGGTGAGGTAACCGTTAAGCAAGCGCTCGTGTCCTCTGTTACATGTTTGTCTGTCGATGGTTAGTTAGGCGTGCTTGTCTTTATTGTGCTTATCACATGGAGACCACGCATGCACGCGTGCACTGTTGCGAATGAGTGCGGTGTTCGCGTTCAGTTAGCGTTTGTTATTTTCCGTATCTCCTCATTGTATGATTTGCTGTGCCTTTGCTATCCTCGTATTCTGTTCTGATCTGCCTTGTGTCACTTTTGGCAATCGCCTTTATTGCGGTTGCGTTTCTGTTTCGTATCTGCTGTTGTGTGTGCGCTGTCGCGGGGTGGCGACTAGATTGGCGTAAAAACATACAACCTGTCCCTTTGCTCGTTCTCAATCGCAATCGCTTCCCTTGTGATTGCGTTCTGCGCCTCGTACAATTCCTGTCTGGCATTTGTGGAGGTACAGAGGATTGGTTCCTCTGCACTCCTCAGCGCCATCTGCCGACGGGAATTTCCCTCTACGGGTGCGTAGCACCTTTTGCTGGGTTCCTGCAAATTATACGCTTGTGGAGGATCTCCGCCGTGTCAGCGCACGCGTTGTGCGCTGATCACGGAGAAAGTTCCACAATCGTTACACTCACTAAGCAGCACACCGCATTTCAGCACTAAGAGAATAGTGACATCAGTGCTTGAACGTGGGGAGTAGATGAGTGAGCCTGCTACAGTGGACTTTTTATACTGTGCCACCACCTATAACTGGCTACCTATGCTGGGGCTGGAACCACCTCTACCTAGATACTTATACTGGGGCACCACCTATACCTGGCTACCTATACTGGGGCACCACCTATACTTGGCTACCTTTACTGAGGGCACCACCTGTACCTGGCTACCTATACTGGGGCACCACCTATACTTGGCTACTTACACAGGGGCGCCTATAGCTTGCTACCTATACTGGGGGCACTTGTACCTGGCCAACCTATACTGGTGCACCACCCATACCAGGCTACCTATACTGGGGGCAACTATACCAGGCTACCTATACTGGGGCACCACCTGTGTCGAAGTCATGCACATTTTTCGTCGCAGCGCACCTTGCGCATGGACACAGGGGTGGGGTGGCTAGTGGGCGGGCATAGCAACCAGTGGGTGGGCCCAGAGAGAGGGGGGCTAGGCCTGATGATGTGTGAGGGGCCCCAAAATTTCTGATGGCGGCCCTGGTCAGTGGAAATGTGTTACCTCAAGATGGGCAGTTGAGAACAACAAATCTGAATCATAAAACAATCTAAGCGATGGGACCCAGTAATAGAAAGTGTAATAGTGCAAGCTCTATCTTTAGGACTGTGATATAGCAAAGGTGCAAAGTGCAAGAGCTACCCCCCTAATGACAGATATGGAAAGTGCCAAGTGCTTATAGCGATAAGATGATCACTGGCAAGAAACCAATAGGTTGATTGTAAGGTGCCAATAATTTAATAGACGTGCTGCCAAGGAACAAACAACAAAAACATTGAATTGTCCAGAATACATCATGTTAGCAACAGTGAAGTGCTCTTAGAACCATAACACAGAAGGCGTGTGTTCAGTAGAGATGAGCCGAACGGTTCGCCGGCGAACGGTTCCAGGCGAACTTTGGGTGGTTCACCTCCGCAAGCAAAGGCAAACTTTCCCGGAGTTTGATTTGCCCCATAATGCTCTATTAGGGTCAACTTTGACCCTGTACATCCCAGTCAGCAGGCACATTGTAGCCAATCAGGCTACACTCAGTCCTGGAGCCACTCCCCCCTGTATATAAGGCAGGCTTCGCCGGCCATTACACTCACTCGTGTGCCTGCTATAGTGAGAGTAGGGCAAGGTGCTGCAGACTGTTTCTCCTGGGGAAAGATTAGTTAGGTTCTTGGCTTGTTAGCTTGCTCCTGGCTGATTCTTATTGCTATAATAGCATCTCACAACAGCTCTTTTGAGAGCTAATCCTGTTCTTGTGATTTTTTTTTTGTGCTGCATTATAGACAGCCTTGATAATTCATACTGTGTTTGTGCCAACCCAGGCCCAGCACAATCAGACAGTGAGAAGTGACTAGTGACACTGACTACCTGTGTCAGTCAGCTGCACATTGTGTAATACCCATTATTACTGCACTTGTGTTGCGGCGACAGCTTTTGTAATTCATACTGTGTGCAGTGTCACTGCCAGCCAGGCCCACCACATTCAGTGACTAACTGTATCAGCTGCACATTGTGTAATACCCATTATTACTGCACTTGTGTTGCGGCGACAGCTTTTGTAATTCATACTGTGTGCAGTGCCACTGCCAGCCAGGCCCACCACATACAGTGACTAACTGTATCAGCTGCACATTGTGTAATACCCATTATTACTGCACTAGTGTTGCAGTGACAGCCTTTGTAATTCATACTGTGTGCAGTATCACTGCCAGGAAGCCAGGCCCACCACATTCAGAGACTAACTGTATCAGCTGCACATTGTGTAATACCCATTATTACTGCACTTGTGTTTTGGCAACAGCTTTTGTAATTCATACTGTGTGCAGTGTCAGTGCCAGCCAGACAGGCCCACCACATTCAGTGACTAACTGTATCAGCTGCGCAGTGTGATATACCCATTATTACTGCACTTGTGTTGCGGCGACAGTTTTTGTAATTCATACTGTGTGCAGTGTCACTGCCAGCCAGCCAGGCCCACCACATTCAGTGACTAACTGTATCAGCTGCACACAGTGCAGTTTCTAGGCTAAAATGCACCCAGGGCGAGGGTGTAAAAATTGCGCCCCCCCCCCCGTAGCAAGGTATGGGTGCCCGCAGTATAGGTTAGCCAGGTCTAGTTTCACTTAGTATAGGTCCCCCCAGTATAGGTAGCCAAGAATAGGTACCCCAGTATAGGTAGCCAGGCATAGGTGAGCCAGTATAGTTGCCCCCGCTATAGGTTAGCCAGGTAGGTGCCTCCAGTATAGGTAGCCAGTATAGTTGCCCCCAGTATAGGTTAGATAGGCAGGCGCCCCCGGTATAAGTTAGATAGGTAGGTGCCCCAGTACAGGTTAGCTAGGTGGGTGCCTCTAATATAGGTAGCCAGAATAGTTGCCCCCAGCATAGGTTAGATAGGTAGGTGCCCCCAGTATAGGTCATTTAGGTAGGTGTCTCCAATATAGGTAGCCAGTATAGTTGTCACCTGTATAGGCTAGCTAGGTAGGTAGGTGCCCCCAATACAGGTTAGATAAATGCCCCAAGTATAGGTTAGATAAGTAGCTGCCCCCAGTATAGGTTAGATAGGTAGCTGCCCCCCAGTATAGGTTAGATAGGTAGGTTCCCCTCAGTATACGTTAGATAGGTAGGTGCCCCCCAGTATAGGTTAGATTAGGTAGCTGCCCCCCCCCTTCCAGTATAGGCTAGATTAGACAGGTGCCCCCCAGTATAGGTTAGATAGGTAGCTGCCCCCTAGCATAGGTTAGATTAGGTAGGTGCCCCCCAGTATAGGTTAGATAGGTAGCTGCCCCCCAGTGTAGGTTAGATAGGTAGCTGCCCCCCAGTGTAGGTTAGATTAGGTAGGTGCCCCCCAGTATAGGTTAGATAGGTAGTTGCCCCCCAGTGTAGGTTAGATTAGGTAAGTGCCCCCCAGTATAGGTTAGATTAGGTAGCTGCCCCCCAGCATAGGTTAGATGAGGTAGGTGCCCCCCAGGATAGGTAGCTGCCCCCCAGTGTTGGTTAGATAGGTAGCTGCCCCCCAGTGTAGGTTAGATTAGGTAGGTGCCCCCCCAGGATAGGTTAGATAGGTAGCTGCCCCCCCAGGATATGTTAGATAGGTAGCTGCCCCCCAGCGTAGGTTAGATTAGGTAGGTGCCCCACAGGATAGGTTAGATAGGTAGCTGCCCCCCAGCATAGGTTAGATTAGGTAGATGCCCCCCAGGATAGGTTAGATAGGTAGCTGCCCCCCAGCGTAGGTTAGATTAGGTAGGTGCCCCCCAGGATAGGTTAGATAGGTAGCTGCCCCCCAGTGTAGATTAGGTAGGTGCCCCCCAGGATAGGTTAGATAGGTAGCTGTCCCCCATAATGGAGGGGGGAAGCACCGTAGCCACAGGGAGGGCAGCTCGACCTCTCCCTCCCTCTCCCGGGCCGCCTTCCGTGCTCCCCCCTCAGATGTATAGTGAGCAGCAGCAGCCAGGGAGGAAGCGCTGTAAACAACATACCTCCCTGGCTCCAAGCGCTGCTCTCTCGTTGCCGGTCTTCTCCCATCTGCCTACACGCGTATACATACGCTGCTTCCGGCTAAACAGGAAGCAGCGTGTGTATAAGCGTGTATGCAGAGAGAAGAAGACCGGCGGCGAGAGAGCAGCGCTTGGAGCCAGGGAGGTATGTTGTTTACAGCACTTCCTCCCTGGCTGCTGCTGCTCACTATACATCTGAGGGGGGAGCACGGAGGGCGGCCCGGGAGAGGGAGGGAGAGGTCGGGCTGCCCTCCCTGCGGCTACAGTGCTTCCCCCCTCCATTACAGCGCCCCCTCCCAACAGCGCCCCGGGCGGTGGCACGCCCCGCACGGGGCTAGAAACGGGCATGGCTGCACATTGTGTAATCTATATATATAATAGACTAAGTGCCTCAACCTTCAAACAAGAAGAAGAAGTACTTTGCATGAGAAAATGTATGCGTGCTCAAACACCAAGTTTAAGGCCTCTTTTCCACAGACTGTTGAGCTGTGTGCTCAGCAAGCAGTTACCAGGCAGCAGTGAGCAGATACCAGGCAGCAACAAGCAGTTACCAGGCAGCAGCAAGCAGTTATCAGGCAGCAGTGAGCAGATACCAGGCAGCAACAAGCAGTTACCAGGCAGCAGCAAGCAGTTACCAGGCAGCAGTGAGCAGATACCAGGCAGCAACAAGCAGTTACAAGGCAGCAGCAAGCAGTTACCAGGCAGCAGTGAGCAGATACCAGGCAGCAACAAGCAGTTACCAGGCAGCAACAAGCAGTTACCAGGCAGCAGCAAGCAGTTACCAGGCAGCAGCAAGCAGTTACCAGGCAGCAGCAAGCAGTTACCAGGCAGCAGCAAGCAGTTACCAGGCAGCAGCAAGCAGTTACCAGGCAGCAGCGAGCAGTTACCAGGCAGCAGCGAGCAGTTACCAGGCAGCAGTGAGCAGTTGTGAGAGTTTGAGAGCCATTTCACTTCCTATTCACAGTCCATGGAAAAGAGGCCTTACCCTAGCAAGTCTGATATTGCAAATCTGGCCTAATTGGCTATTCATGAGGCAATGCTCATGCAAATGCATGCACAAACCAATACCACAAAGCAGTCACCATGCTACATGCTACATTAGCACTATCCGGCTTAGTGCACACCAGAGCGGTTTGGCAGCGTTTTGCGATCCACTTGCGGCTGCGGATACGCTTGGGTAATGTATTTCAATGGGCTGGTGCACACCAGAGTGGGAGGCGTTTTGCTAAAACGCATACTCCCGAGGTGAGGCATTTTTTGGATTGCGGAGGCGTTTCTGCCTCCAATGTAAAGTATAGGAAAAATGCAAACCGCTCTGAAAAACGGCAGTTCAGAGCGGTTTTGCAGGCGTTTTTGTTACAGAAGCTGTTCAGTAACAGCTTTACTGTAACAATATTTGAACTCTACTACACCAAAAACGCTTTACAAAACCGCAAAATGCTGGGTGAAATGCTACAGAAAAATAAGAAAAAGCGTTTCAAAATCTGCTAGCATTTTGCGGATCTGCTAGCAGTTTTTGGTGTGCTCCAGGCCTCCAGGAGCGCCACGGGGAGGATTCCCGATGCCCTCTTTTTATACAACTGGGGGGACCGCAGGGTCCCAGGCTCTCTCACTGCCTGGAAACCACAGCGGCACCCCGGAGGGGGAGGCTGGGTGGCGTGGACGACCCCCCCCCCCAAGTGTGGCCAGCGCCGGGGAGAGCCGTCTGCACCCACCTCCCAATATTAAAAACAGGCACTTACCTTAACGTCCATTGCGTTCTGCTACATGCGCATTAATTTGGGGGCACCACATGAGAAAGGAGAGAAGCATGGGTCACCCCGAGCTTTAGAGCTCAGGGCTGGCTCACATACACCACGCTTGGGGGGGGGGGGGGCGCTGTGGTTCCCAGGCAGCGAGAGAGCACTTTGCAGTATTGGTTTTTTGACCCTGCATAGTTTGGCATGCGAAAGCAAATGCATATTTGCATGAGCATTGCCTCATGAATAGCCAATTAGGCCAGATTTGGAAAGCCAGACTTGCTAGGGTGAAACTTGGTGTTTGAGCACGCAAAATTTTTCTCATGGAAAGCATTTTTTGCAGTTGTATCCTTTGGAGGCAGGTGGTGGATGGCTTGCTCTGTTGGTGTGAGCCCTGGAGTGAGTTGTCTGTGCCTGTCCTCCCCAGGGCCGGCCCGCCCATGAGGCGGGGTGAAACATTTGCCTCAGGCGGCGCTTCTGAGGGGGCGGCACCCGCCCGTCCGTGGGTGTGGAGTGCCGCCCGAGCTGGAGAGAATAGCGGGCAGGAAGGGGGTATTGGGCCTAGCGGCGGGGAGGGGGGTCGGACCCCCCCCTCCCTCGCCTGGGTCCCCCGTCCTCCGCTCCCCTCCAGCTTGTTATGCGCGCTGGCTGGCTGGCTGCGGCTGTAAGAGGCAACGGGCGGGGATCACTCACCTCTTCCTCGTTCCAACGTGCGCTCCACTGACGTCACTTCCTGCGGCGTAGCAGGAAGTGACGTCAGTGGAGCGCAGGCTGAACGAGGAAGAGGTGAGTGATCCCCGCCCGTTGCCTCTTACAGCTGCAGCCAGCCAGCCAGCGCGCATAACAAGCTGGAGGGGAGCGGAGGACGGGGGACCCAGGCGAGGGAGGGGGCGGTCCGACCGGCGGTCCGACCCCCCTCCCCGCCGCTAGCCCCAATACCCCCTTCCTGCCCGCTATCCCCTCCAGCTCGGGCGGCCGCCCCGCACCCACGGGGGGGGGGGGGGGGCGCAGCGGCGATTTCTTCAAAGTTTGCCTCAGGCGGCAAATAGTCTAGGGCCAGGCCTGGTCCTCCCCCCACCCCGGAGTGTTGTATGTGAGCCAGCCCTGAGCGCTAAAGCTCGGGGTGACCCATGCTTCACTCCTTTCTCATGTGGTGCCCCCAAGTTAATGTGCATGTTGCAGAACGCAATGGACGTTAAGGTAAGTGCCTGTTTTTAATATTGGGAGGTGGGTGCGGATGGCTCTCCCCGGTGCTGACCACACTTGGGGGGGTGCAGCTGCGCCACCCAGCCTCCCCCTCCGGGGTGCCGCTGTGGTTCCCAGGCAGTAAGAGAGCCTGGGACCCCGCAGTCCCCTGGTTGTATGGGGGCATTCGGAATCCTCCCCGTGGCGCTCCTGGATAGTGCTAATGTAGCATGAACTAATACTCGCAGGGCGATCGCTTTGCGGTATTGGTTTTTGGACCCTGCATAATTTGGCATGCGAAAGCAAATGCATATTTGCATGA
Organism: Hyperolius riggenbachi; assembly: GCF_040937935.1. Lineage (NCBI taxonomy): Eukaryota > Metazoa > Chordata > Amphibia > Anura > Hyperoliidae > Hyperolius > Hyperolius riggenbachi. The sequence continues at coordinate 140,745,970 of NC_090654.1, forward strand.
GCATTGCCTCATGAATAGCCAATTAGGCCGGATTTGCAAAGCCAGACTTGCTAGGGTTAAACTTGGTGTTTGAGCACGCATACATTTTCTCATGGAAAGCCTACTTCTTCTTGCTTCAAGGTTGAGGCACGTACTCTATTAGATAGATAGATGCGGCGTATGCTACGACGCGGGTTGGCTAGTACCCATTATTACTGCACTTGTGTTGCGGCGACAGCTATTGTAATTCATACTGTGGGCAGTGCCACTGCCAGCCAGGCCCACCACATACAGTGACTAACTGTATCAGCTGCACATTGTGTAATACCCATTATTACTGCACTTGTGTTGCGGCAACAGCTATTGTAATTCATACTGTGTGCAGTGCCACTGCCAGCCAGGCCCACCACATACAGTGACTAACTGTATCAGCTGCACATTGTGTAATACCCATTATTACTGCACTTGTGTTGCGGCGACAGCTTTTCTAATTCATACTGTGTACAGTGCCACTGCCAGCCAGGCCCACCACATACAGTGACTAACTGTATCAGCTGCACATTGTGTAATACCCATTATTACTGCACTTGTGTTGCGGCGACAGCTTTTGTAATTCATACTGTGTGCAGTGCCACTGCCAGCCAGTCCCACCACATACAGTGACTAACTGTATCAGCTGCACATTGTGTAATACCCATTATTACTGCACTTGTGTTGCGGCAACAGCTTTTCTAATTCATACTGTATGCAGTGCCACTGCCAGCCAGGCCTATCACATTCAGTGACTAACTGTATCAGCTGCACATTGTGTAATACCCATTATTACTGCACTTGTGTTGCGGCGACAGCTTTTGTAATTCATACTGAGTGCAGTGCCACTGCCAGCCAGGCCCACCACATTCAGTGACTAACTGTATCAGCTGCACATTGTGTAATACCCATTATTACAGCACTTGTGTTGCGGCGACAGCTATTGTAATTCATACTGTGTGCAGTGTCACTGCCAGGCAGCCAGGCCCACCACATTCAGTGACTAACTGTATCAGCTGCACATTGTGTAATACCCATTATTACTGCACTTCTGTTGCGGCGACAGCTTTTGTAATTCATACTTTGTGCAGTATCACTGCCAGGAAGCCAGGCCCACCACATTCAGTGACTAACTGTATTAGCTGCACATTGTGTAATACCCATTATTACTGCACTTGTGTTGTGGCAACAGCTTTTGTAATTCATACTGTGGGCAGTGCCACTGCCAGCCAGGCCCACCACATACAGTGACTAACTGTATCAGCTGCACATTGTGTAATACCCATTATTACTGCACTTGTGTTGCGGCAACAGCTATTGTAATTCATACTGTGTGCAGTGCCACTGCCAGCCAGGCCCACCACATACAGTGACTAACTGTATCAGCTGCACATTGTGTAATACCCATTATTACTGCACTTGTGTTGCGGCAACAGCTATTGTAATTCATACTGTGTGCAGTGCCACTGCCAGCCAGGCCCACCACATACAGTGACTAACTGTATCAGCTGCACATTGTGTAATACCCATTATTACTGCACTTGTGTTGCGGCGACAGCTTTTGTAATTCATACTGTGTGCAGTGTCACTGCCAGCCAGGCCCACCACATACAGTGACTAACTGTATCAGCTGCACATTGTGTAATACCCATTATTACTGCACTTGTGTTGCGGCGACAGCTTTTGTAATTCATACTGAGTGCAGTGCCACTGCCAGCTAGTGTTGGGCGAACAGTGTTCGCCACTGTTCGGGTTCTGCAGAACATCACCCTGTTCGGGTGATGTTCGCGTTCGGCCGAACACCTGATGGTGTTCGGCCTTTTAAGTTCGGGTTCGCCCCGAACTTCTAATGGCCGCCGAACAGGGCCGAACAGGGCCCCTGTTCGGCCGAACAGGGCCCTGTTCGGCCGAATACTGCCCCCCTATGGGGTCGCAGGCATAAGGGGGGAGCATGTCCCGATCGCGGGGGGGGTCGGAAATTCCCCCCACCCCCTCCGCTAGCGCTCCCCCCTCTGCCCGCTTCCCCATTCAAAAGTTTAAGCAAAGTACCTGTAGTGGATGGCCTGGCAGTGGGCGGCACTGTGGAGTGAGGAGGAGGAGTCCGGAGAGTGACGAGTTGAGGGAGGCCGGGCAGCGGGCGGTTCAGCGGAAGTACCCTTGTGGTACTTCCGCCCTTTCTCTGACCTCACGCCCGCTGCCCGGCCTCCCTCAACTCGTCACTCTCCGGACTCCTCCTCTTCACTCCACAGTGCCGCCCACTGCCAGGCCATCCACTACAGGTACTTTGCTTAAACTTTTGAATGGGGAAGCGGGCAGAGGGGGGAGCGCTAGCGGAGGGGGTGGGGGGAATTTCCGACCCCCCCCGCGATCGGGGCATGCTCCCCCCTTATGCCTGCGACCCCATATGGCCCCCAAAAGCTGGATGTTCGGAAAGTTCGGGGTTCGGCCCGAACATGCCGAACATCTCGGCCATGTTCGGCGAACTTTCCCGAACCCGAACATCCAGGTGTTCGCCCATCACTACTGCCAGCCAGGCCCACCACATACAGTGACTAACTGTATCAGCTGCACATTGTGTAATACCCATTATTACTGCACTTGTGTTGCGGCGACAGCTTTTGTAATTCATACTGTATGCAGTGCCACTGCCAGCCAGGCCCATCACATTCAGTGACTAACTGTATCAGCTGCACATTGTGTAATACCCATTATTACTGCACTTGTGTTGCGGCGACAGCTTTTGTAATTCATACTGTGTGCAGTATCACTGCCAGGAAGCCAGGCCCACCACATTCATTGACTAACTGTATCAGCTGCACATTGTGTAATACCCATTATTACTGCACTTGTGTTGCGGCAACAGCTTTTGTAATTCCTACTGTGTGCAGGGTCACTGCCAGCCAGCCAGGCCCACCACATTCAGTGACTAACTGTATCAGCTGCACATTGTGTAATACCCATTATTACTGCACTTGTGTTGCGGCGACAGCTTTTGTAATTCATACTGTGGGCAGTGCCACTGCCAGCCTGGCCCACCACATACAGTGACTAACTGTATCAGCTGCACATTGTGTAATACCCATTATTACTGCACTTGTGTTGCGGCAACAGCTATTGTAATTCATACTGTGTGCAGTTCTACTGCCAGCCAGGCCCACCACATACAGTGACTAACTGTATCAGCTGCACATTGTGTAATACCCATTATTACTGCACTTGTGTTGCGGCGACAGCTTTTGTAATTCATACGGTATGTAGTGCCACTGCCAGCCAGGCCCACCACATACAGTGACTATCTGTATCAGCTGCACATTGTGTAATACCCATTATTACTGCACTTGTGTTACGGCGACAGCTTTTGTAATTCATATTGAGTGCAGTGCCACTGCCAGCCAGGCCCACCACATACAGTGACTAACTGTATCAGCTGCACATTGTGTAATACCCATTATTACTGCACTTGTGTTGCGGCGACAGCTTTTGTAATTCATACTGTGTGCAGTATCACTGCCAGGAAGCCAGGCCCACCACATTCATTGACTAACTGTATCAGCTGCACATTGTGTAATACCCATTATTACTGCACTTGTGTTGCGGCAACAGCTTTTGTAATTCCTACTGTGTGCAGGGTCACTGCCAGCCAGCCAGGCCCACCACATTCAGTGACTAACTGTATCAGCTGCACATTGTGTAATACCCATTATTACTGCACTTGTGTTGCGGCGACAGCTTTTGTAATTCATACTGTGGGCAGTGCCACTGCCAGCCTGGCCCACCACATACAGTGACTAACTGTATCAGCTGCACATTGTGTAATACTCATTATTACTGCACTTGTGTTGCGGCAACAGCTATTGTAATTCATACTGTGTGCAGTTCCACTGCCAGCCAGGCCCACCACATACAGTGACTAACTGTATCAGCTGCACATTGTGTAATACCCATTATTACTGCACTTGTGTTGCGGCGACAGCTTTTGTAATTCATACGGTATGTAGTGCCACTGCCAGCCAGGCCCACCACATACAGTGACTAACTGTATCAGCTGCACATTGTGTAATACCCATTATTACTGCACTTGTGTTACGGCGACAGCTTTTGTAATTCATATTGAGTGCAGTGCCACTGCCAGCCAGGCCCACCACATACAGTGACTAACTGTATCAGCTGCACATTGTGTAATACCCATTATTACTGCACTTGTGTTGCGGCGACAGCTTTTGTAATTCATACTGTGTGCAGTGTCACTGCCAGGTAGTGTTGGGCGAACAGTGTTCGCCACTGTTCGGGTTCTGCAGAACATCACCCTGTTCGGGTGATGTTCGCGTTCGGCCGAACACCTGGTGGTGTTCGGCCAAACTGTTCGGGTTCGCCCGAACGGCTCATTGCCTGGCCGAACAGGGCCCCTGTTCGGCACGAACAGGGCCCTGTTCGCCCGAATACTGGCCCCCTATGGGGTCGCAGGCATAAGGGGGGAGCATGCCCCGATCGCGGGGGGGGTCGGAAATTCCCCCCACCCCCTCCGCTAGCGCTCCCCCCTCTGCCCGCTTCCCCATTCAAAAGTTAGGAAGTGAAACTGTACCTGTGCGGCCGGTAGTGGGTGACTGGCAGTGGGCGGCACTATGGAGAGACTGAGGAGGAGGAGGAGTCCGGAGAGTGACGCGTTGAGGGAGGCCGGGCAGTGGGCGGATCAGCAGTAGTACGGTACTACTGCTGATCCGCCCACTGCCCGGCCTCCCTCAACGCGTCACTCTCCGGACTCCTCCTCCTCCTCAGTCTCTCCATAGTGCCGCCCACTGCCAGTCACCCACTACCGGCCGCACAGGTACAGTTTCACTTCCTAACTTTTGAATGGGGAAGCGGGCAGAGGGGGGAGCGCTAGCGGAGGGGGTGGGGGGAATTTCCGACCCCCCCCGCGATCGGGGCATGCTCCCCCCTTATGCCTGCGACCCCATAGGGCCCCCAAAAGCGGGATGTTCGGGGAGTTCGGGGTTCGGCCCGAACATGCCGAACATTGCGGCCATGTTCGGCGAACTTTCCCGAACCCGAACATCCAGGTGTTCGCCCAACACTACTGCCAGGCAGCCAGGCCTACCACATTCAGTGACTAACTGTATCAGCTGCACATTGTGTAATACCCATTATTACTGCACTTGTGTTGCGGCGACAGCTTTTGTAATTCATACTGTGTGCAGTGCCACTGCCAGCCAGGCCCAGCACATTCAGACAGTCAGTGACTACCTGTGTCAGTCAGCTGCACATTGTGTAATATCCATTATTGCACTTGTATTGCGGCAACAGATTTTGTAATTCATACTGTGTGCAGTGCCACTGCCAGCCCAGACCCAGCACATTCAGTGACTACTGTACCTGTGTGTGTGATAGGCAGCTGCACATTGTACTACCCATTACTGTATATACCTACCTAGCTGTTGGGTTCAGTGAACCCACCTACCTACGTGAGTGCACGCAGTGTGATATACCACTCCATGCATACCTGTTAACTGCTGCACCTGTATGACTGCACATTGTATTAATCAAATCAGTGCATACCTTTCACTTCATCCCCCTCCCCCCCCCCGATATGGACAAAACGGACAAACCAGGTCGCGGAAGAGGTAGCGGCAGACCCAGAGGAAGGCCACCTGGCAGGTGTGTGGTCGTGTTGATGTGATTTCGTGCGGCCCTGGCCCAAAGTACAGTGCTCAGAAGAAGGCACGTGCCATCACCTCCCAAAATTGTCGGGACGTGGTTGACTATTTAACACAGATTACCTCATCTCCCACAGCCACCAGCGCTACTACAAGCACCACATCCGCTGCATTTGACACTTCGCAGGAGTTATTTGGTGGTGAAATCACTGATTCACACCCACTACTGCTACAACATTATGAAGGCGCTAAGCAAGACAGTTACACCACCTCATATGTGTGAGTTAGGTGAAAATATGGACATAATGGAGGAGGATGATGATGATGAAGTACCTGCTGTTGGTGCAGCAGTTTTGGAGGTGTCTGAGGAAAGCGAAGCTGGGCAGGATGATTATGATGACGATTATATGGATGCCATGTATGTTCCCAATAGAAGAGATGAACAGGGGGACAGTTTGGAGGGGGAGTCAGAGAGGAGTAGGAAGAGTTGCTGAAAGAAGCAGGGGGAGCTCGTCCTCAGAAACAGCTGGTGGCAGTGTCCGGCGCCATGTATCGCCAGTTATGGACAGCCAGCCAACATGCCCTTCAATGTCAGCTGCTGAATCTGAGGCCACCATAGTGCCATCACCCCAGGGTGGCTCAGCGGTGTGGAAATTTTTTGATGTGTCTGCCTTAGATCAGAGTAAAGCCATCTGTTCTCTCTGTCTCCAAAATTTGAGCTGTGAAAAGGCCAACACTCACGTAGAAGACAAGTGCCTTACGAAGGCACCTGGAGAAAAGGCACAAACAGCAATGGGAAGAACACCTGAGCAAAACCACACAAAAGAAAAGCCATCCTCCTTCTCCTCTTCCGTCTTCAGGTGCAGCATCTTCAGCCGCCTTCTCCCTTGCATCTTTACAGCCACCCTCCTCCACTCCACCTCTGCCCTTGAGCGGTTTCTGCGCACAGCAGCCAGGTGTCCGTGAAGGAAATGTTTGAGCGGAAGAAGCCAATTTCTGCCAGTCACCCCCTTGCCCGCCGTCTGACAGCTGGCGTGGCGGAACTATTAGCTCGCCAGCTATTACCATACAAGCTGGTGGACTCTGAGGCTTTCTGTAAATTTGTGGCCATTCGGACATCACAGTGGAAGATACCAGGCCGCACTTATTTTTCTAGAAAAGCGATACCCAAACTGTACCGTGAAGTTCAGAGGTGTCATCTCTGGCGAACAGCTTTGGGTCAAGGGTCCACCTGACCACGGATGCCTGGTCTGCCAAGCACGGTCAGGGCCGCTACATTACTTACACAGCCCACTGGGTCAACCTGGTGAACGATGGCAAGCAGGGAGTACGTGGCTGCGCAGCGGACCAACTAGTGACACCTCCACGACTTGCAGGCAGGCCTCTTGCCACCCCCTCTCCTACTCCTCCTGCTACATCCTCTTCGCTGTTGTCCTCCTCCTCCTTGGCTGAGTGGCAGTTCAACTCTAGTGGTGCTGCCATCTCCTCTCCCGCTACACAGCCCCATCTCCCCAGAGCCTATGCTGCATGCCAGGTACGATGGTGTCACGCCATCTTAGACATGTCTTGTCTTAAAACGGAGAGTCACACTGGACCAGCTCTCCTGGCTGCTCTTAACAAACAGGTGGAGCACTGGCTGACCCGCTCCAGCTGGAGATCGGCAACGTGGTGTGTGACAATGGCAGCAATCTCCTTTCTGCTTTGAATTTGGGAAAGCTGACACATGTACTCTGCATGGCACATGTGTTGAATCTGGTCATTTAAAGATTTGTGTCAAAGTACCCAGGCTTAGAGGGCATCCTGAAGCAGGCCAGGAAGTTGTGTGGGCATTTCAGGCGGTCTTACACGTCCATGGCACGCTTTGCGGACATTCAGCGGAGAAACAACTTGCCGGTGAGATGCTTGATATGCGATAGCACGACTCGCTGGAATTCAACCCTGCTCATGTTCTCTCGCCTGCTAGACCAGGAGAAAGCCGTCACCCAGTACCTGTACAATTACAGTAGAAGAACACAATCTGGGAAGATGGGGATGTTCTGGCCACCGAACTGGACACTGATGCGAAATGCATGCAGGCTCATGCGGCCGTTTGAGGAGGTGACCAACCTAGTGAGTCGCACTGAAGGCACCATCAGCGACTTGATCCCCTACGCTTCCTTCCTGGAGCGTGCCGTGCGTAGAGTGGTGGATCAAGCTGTGGAGGAGCATGAATAGGAACAGTTATGGCAGGAAAAGTCGAGGGAGCAATTTTCATCGGAACCAGATGTTTCCTCAACACCTGCGGCAGCACAGAGGGGGGAGGAGGAGGAAGAAGAGGAGTCGTGTGGGGAAGAAGAGGAGTCAGACTTGGATGATGAAGAAGGTGTTTCTGTTTAGTAGGAAGAGACGGCAGCACAAGAACAACCGCAACAGCCGTCACAGGGGGCTTCTGCTGCTCCACGTTCCCGTGGTATTGTTCATGGCTGGGGAGAGGAAGAGGACTTACGTAACGTCACTCAGGAAGAGCAAGAGGAGATGGATAGTACGTCTGGATCCGACTTTGTGCAGATGGCGTCTTTCATGCTGTCCAGCCTGTTGAGGGACCGCCGTATAAAAAAACTCAGGGGGAATGACCTGTACTGGGTGGCCACGCTACTAGACCCTCGGTACAGGCACAAAGTGGCTGACCTGTTACCAACTCACCTGAAGGCAGAAAGGATACACCACGTGCAGAACAAGCTGGCAACTATGCTTTACAATGCGTTTAAGGGTTATGTCACAGCACAACGCAATAAAGGTTCCACTGCCAGTAATCCTCCTCCCATGTCCACGCAGGCAAGGACAGGATGCTCCAGCGATCTCATGGTGATGTCAGACATGCAGACATTCTTTAGTCCAACACCTTGCCGTAGTCCTTCGGCATCCACCCTTCACCAACGCCTGGACCTGCAGGTAGCCGACTACCTGTCCTTAAGTGTGGATGTAGACACTGTGAGCAGCGATGATGAACCCTTGGACTACTGGGTGCGCAGGCTTGACCTGTAGCCAGAGCTGTCACAATTTGCCATCCAACCTCTGTCTTGCCCTGCCGCAAGCGTCCTGTCAGAAAGGACCTTCAGCGCAGCTGGAGGCATTGTCACTGAGAAGAGAAGTCGCCTAAGTCACAACAGTGTTCAGTACTTCACCTTTATCAAAATGAATGAGGCATGAATCCCGGAGGGCTACTGCCTGCCCGCACAAAGACTAAGTCAGTCCCCAGACACAGCATCTCTGCCTACATGCAGTGTGACTGGCTGCCTGCCCCAAGACTAAGTTACTCCCCACACAGCACCTCTGCCCGCCGGCCGTTTGACTGCCTTCTCCGCCACCACCAACAGGGTCCAGGACTCCAGGCGGATTCCTGAATTTTTTAGGCCGTTCCTAGCAGCGGCAGTTATAATTATTTTTCTGGGGCGTCTACATGCCTGCCTAATTTTTCTGGCTGCACCGTGGGTGGCTGCAACAACAAAACAAAAGGCATGTACATGTTCCCATCTCCCTTCGTGATCATTACCTTGCCGCGGTGAAGGGGCTTGCATATCACAATGAAGCAATGACAGCCGGCTATATGAGTGTCTCGGGGTTTGGCACACCAAAGATAATAAGGTCGTTGCTTCATTGTGGTCAGACCAAATTTGATCAGCTGGACAGTCACTGTTCTGTCATTCAGCTACATCAGCCGGGCGACCATGTGGGCTGTAAAACCACCATCACCTGCACTCTCGTCATGGTGCGCACCAGTCCAGCACGCCCGTCACTACACAAACGGCTGTTTGCAGTCACTGCATACCTTTCACTGCATCTGTGACTGCACATGGTATTATACCTGTCAGTCAGTGCATACCTTTCACTTGACTGGATGGCAGACTTGCCCTCCAGAACAGATTCTCATAAAGGAGGGTGATGATGAAATCTTTAAGATTCTCGTTAAAGGATTTAAACTTGATTCATTTTACATACACAGCAGGGCCTCGAAAGTCCTCCTGTATTGTTATTTTTGGTCACTACCTCGGGGCGGGCATGCCATGCCTGCTGCCTTCCGTGCCTGGATGTGTGGTGGTAGCCGTTTCATAGGCTCCAACTCCGGACCGGAATACAACCAGGATACCCGGCCATTGCCTGTGGTCACTCACAATAGCAGACTTGCTCCATAAAATATTCGCGCATTCTTGAGGAGGAGACCAACCTGGTGAATCGCAGTGAAGGCACCATCAGACTTGCCCTCCATAACAGATTCTCCTTAAAGGATTTAAAGTTGATTCATTTCACATACACAGCAGGGCCTCGAAAGTCCTCCCGTATTGTTATTTTTGGTCACTACCTCGGGGCGGGCATGCCATGCCTGCTGCCTTCCTTGCCTGGATGTATGGTGGTAGCCGTTTCTTAGGCTCCAACTCCGGAACAGAATAGAAACCAGATTCCCCGGCCATTACCCGTGGTCAGTCACCATGGTACTGAGAAACTAGTACCATCAAACGTTTCACATAGTTGAATGAATGGCAGACTTGCCCTCCATAAAACATTCTTGGCAAATGCTTTCGAGTTGGTTTGTCTTCCGCTGGGTCAAGGGTCCATCTGACCACAAATGCCTGGTCTGCAAAGCACGGTCAGGGCAGGTACAGCATGGGTCTCAGGCTCCCACTTCGGACCGGAATCGAACCTTGATTCCCTGGCCATTACCCGTGGTGACAATGGCAGACTTGCCCTCCATAACAGATTCTCAGTGCAGGTACTGAACAGCAAGTAGAAAATGTAATTTAAAAAAAAAATAGATGTAAGCTAAGCTTTAACAATGGTAGAAAATGAACCATTGAAAGTTGATAAGGCAGTCAGACATTTTCACTGAGGAAGAGCAATCTCGCCATGTTGCGCAGCAGTCCAGCATGGCCGTCACTACACAATCAGCTGTTTGCAGTGCGTTACACAGTGAGTTTGGTCTGTCAGTGTGAAGCAGTACACTAATTACACTACCTGATTGATGTATACACATGCAAGATGTTTTAAGCACTTTAGACCTGCAATTTAGCATTCGATTTCTGCCCTTAAAACGTTGCTTTGTGTAAAATTCAGATTTTTTTCCCCGGGACTCTTGGCATGTATCCCACTCCGTCATGCCCCCTCCAGGTGTTAGACCCCTTGAAACATCTTTTCCATCACTTTTGTGGCCAGCATAAGTGTTTCTAGTTTTCAAAGTTCGCCTCCCCATTGAAATCTATTGCGGTTTGCGAAACTTTGCGCAAACCGAACCTTCCACAGAAATTCGCGAACCCGGTTAGCGAACCAAAAATTGGAGGTTCGGCCCATCTCTAGTGTTCATCAAACCATCTAAACATGAGAAAGAGGAAGGAAAGTGTCCGTAGGCAACTACACCCAATGCGGGAGATCGATTTAAATAGCTGGAGAATGCTGTTTGCCTAGTGTGCCCATAGCCTACCAGGGGTAAAGGTCAGAGGGTCGCCGAAGCTGCAAGGTCAGCCGAAGCTGCATAAGCCTTGGTGGAACTGGAAGAGAAAACACAGGGACACCGAGAGTCCAATATAGTGTAGTATGTACTGGATTAGGGGAGGAAGGGTATAAAGGTAAGTACAATATACTCACAAACCAGGGTTACCTCGTAGGCAACCACTGTAACAGCAGGTGGGGAGAACAAGCTTGTCCCCACCCAGGAGTACGAAGTCTCTCTCTGTAGATAGGAAGAAAGATAGAGCTTTCCTCCCTTACACCAAGGATGGACTGGGATATGATGCAGGAGAACAGAGGTGCCAACAGGATAAAATGATATCAAAAGTTTAAAACATGGACGTGGTAGAGGTGGACTCTTGGCCACTCCAAAGGACACGACAATAGGCACATCTTAATGTACACAAAGATTTTAATTATACACTCCACAATATTGCAACCCGTTTCCCGGGCATAACCCTGCTTCCTCATGCAGTTAAGACAGGAGTATATAGCTGTGGGTCAGAGATAGCTTAGTTTTAGACACAGCATATACCATATATGTAAATCAACAATCAGATGTAGTAGATCATCAGAATAGCATGTATCCATAGCAATTAGGAGTCATCAAAAACAAAATGTTACATAGTTACATAGTTATTTTGGTTGAAAAAAGACATACGTCCATCGAGTTCAACCAGTACAAAGTACAACTCCAGCCCATCCCCCACATACCCCTGTTGATCCAGAAGAAGGCGAAAAAAAACCCACAAGGCATGGTCCAATTAGCCCCAAAAGGGAAAAATTCCTTCCCGACTCCAGATGGCAATCAGATAAAATCCCTGGATCAACATCATTAGGCATAACCTAGTAATTGTAGCCATGGATGTCTTTCAAAGCAAGGAAAGCATCTAAGCCCCCTTTAAATGCAGGTATAGAGTTTGCCATAACGACTTCCTGTGACAATGCATTCCACATCTTAATCACTCTTACTGTAAAGAACCCTTTCCTAAATAAATGGCTAAAACGTTTTTCCTCCATGCGCAGATCATGTCCTCTAGTCCTTTGAGAAGGCCTAGGGACAAAAAGCTCATCCGCCAAGCTATTATATTGCCCTCTGATGTATTTATACATGTTAATTAGATCTCCTCTAAGGCGTCTTTTCTCTAGACTAAATAAACCCAGTTTATCTAACCTTTCTTGGTAAGCGAGACCTTCCATCCCACGTATCAATTTTGTAGCTCGTCTCTGCACCTGCTCTAAAACAATATCTTTTTTGTAATGTGGTGCCCAGAACTGAATTCCATATTCCAGATGTGGCCTTACTAGAGAGTTAAACAGGGGCAATATTATGCTAGCATCTCGAGTTTTTATTTCCCTTTTAACGCATCCCAAAATTTTGTTCGCTTTAGCTGCAGCGGCTTGGCATTGAGTACGATTATTTAACTTGTTGTCGATGAGTATTCCTAAGTCCTTCTCCAAGTTTGATGTCCCCAACTGTATTCCATTTATTTTGTATGGTGCTAGACCATTGGCACGACCAAAATGCATGACTTTACATTTGTCAACATTGAACTTCATCTGCCATGTATGTGCCCATATAGCCATCCTATCCAGATCCTGTTGCAATATGACACTATCTTCCTGAGAGTTGATGATTCTGCACAATTTTGTATCATCTGCAAAAATAGCAACATTGCTCACTACTGCATCTACTAGGTCATTAATAAATAAATTGAAGAGCACTGGACCCAGTACAGACCCCTGTGGGACCCCACTGCTAACAGTATCCTATTTTGAGTACGATCCATTGACCACAACTCTTTGTTTTCTGTCCATTAGCCAGTTCCCTATCCATGCACACAAACTCTTCCCCAGTCCTTGCATCCTCAACTTTTGCACCAGACCTCTGTGGGGAACAGTGTCGAAGGCCTTTGCAAAGTCCAAGTATATCACATCTACAGCATTCCCAATATCCATATTAGCATTCACTACCTCATAAAAGCTGAGCATGTTAGTCAAACAGAACCTGTCTTTAGTAAACCCATGTTGATGCTGAGAAATAAGATTATTTTCTACTATGAAGTCATGTATAGTATCTCTTAGTAACCCCTCAAATAGTTTGCATACAACTGATGTTAAGCTTACCGGTCTATAATTTCCTGGATCAGATTTTTTGCCCTTCTTAAATAATGGGAAAACGTGGGCTGTACGCCAATCCACTGGGACTCTGCCAGTTGCAAGAGAGTCACAAAAGATAAGATAAAGGAGCTTAGCTATAACTGAACTTAATTCCCTTAGGACCCGAGTATGCATGCCATCCGGGCCAGGTGCCTTGTCTATTTTTAATTTATTTAGTCTTGCCTTTACTTCTTCCTGCGTTAAGTATTTAATATTACAGTTAGAAGATTGAGACTCTTCTGCCTCTGTAATTTGCAACAGTGCTGTTTCCTTTGTGAAGACAGAAGCAAAGAAAGCATTTAATAACTCTGCCTTACCTTGGTCATCCACCATTGAGTTCCTACCCTCATCCTTTAGGAGTCCTATACAGTCAACCTTTCTTTTTTTAGAGTTGATGTACTTGTAAAACTTTTTTGGGTTAGATTTGATATCCCTAGCGATTTGATTTTCAGCTTCGATCTTTGCCAGCCTAATTTCTTTTTTACAATTTTTATTGCACTCCTTATAATTGCTTAGTGCAGCCTCGGTCCCCTCCTGTTTTAGGACCTTATAGGCATTCCTTTTCCTCTTCATTTTATCCCTAACCTTTCTATTCATCCATAGAGGCCTTTTTTATTCCTAGACATTTTGTTTCCATATGGGATATACATACTACAATATTGATTGAGAATAAGTTTAAAAGCTTGCCATTTCCCTTCAGTGTCCTCTCCTTGTAGTACATTATCCCAGTTCACCAAACTTAGTGCCTGCCTAATTTGATTGAACTTTGCTTTTCTAAAATTCATAGTTTTAGTGGTCCCGCTGCCCCGTGGCCTATCAGTCACCAGATCAAACGTTATCATGTTGTGATCACTATTTCCCAAATGTTCTTGAACCTGCACATTTGATAAATTATCTGGTCTATTAGAAATGATCAGATCCAGTAATGCATTCCCCCTAGTTGGTTCCATTACCATTTGAGTCAAGTAATTGTCCTGTAGTGCTGCCAGAAATCTGCTGCTTTTACCAGAATGGGTAGCCTCAATACCCCAGTCAATGTCTGGAAAGTTGAAGTCGCCCATAATTATGACCTAATTTTTACTTGCAGCTTTTTCAATCTGCTGTAGTAATCGCAGTTCTGCAGCTTCATTAATAAGAGGTGGTCTGTAGCATACGCCAATAAGCAATTGGCAACTTTTATTTCCACCATGAATATTTACCCAAACGGACTCCACATCTTCGCAATCTTCCTCCATCTCATCGTTGAGGACAGCTGTAAAAGAATTCTTAACAAAGAGACAAACCCCTCCACCTTTTTTCCCTGTTCTATCCCTCCTAAACACATTGTATCCTTTTAAATTAGCTATCCAGTCATGGCTTTCATCCATCCATGTCTCGGTTATTCCCACAATGTCATAGCCTTTGTCATTCAGAATGAACTCTAGTTAGTCTATTTTATTTGCAAGGCTCCGAGCATTGGTTACCATGCACTTTATATTTTTACCACCACATTTACCAATTTTGTTTACACGAAATGGGCTACTTGAAGTTTTACCAACCTCCTTAATCTTTACACTGTCCCCACCCCCCTCTCCACCCCCCATAATGTTATGCTCCCACTGTCTTTTTACCTTATCTTGTCTACATATTAAGACTTTATCCTCCCGCCTCCCCCCAGATCCTAGTTTAAAATCTCCTCCAACCGTTTAGCCATCTTCTCCCCCAATGCAGCTGCACCCTCCCCATTAAGGTACAGCCCATCCATGCTGTAGAACCTGTAGCCGACTGCAAAGTCTGCCCAGTTCTCCAGGAACCCAACCCCTTCCTTCCTACACCAATTTCTCAGCCACTTATTTAACTCCCTAAGCTCCCTCTGTCTCTCAGATGTAGCACGTGGCACTGGCAGTATTTCAGAGAACACCACCTTGGAGGTCCTTGCTTTAAGTTTATCTCCAAGTACCTGAAAATCATTTTTGAGGACCTTCCATCTCCCACTAATTTTGTCATTGGTGCCAATGTGTACCATGACAGCTGGGTCTTCCCCAGCCCCACCCAATAATCTGTCAATTCTTTGCGCTACATGCCGAACCCGAGCACCCCGGAGGCAACAGACTGTACGGCATTCACGGTTTCTTCGACAGATTACCCTATCTGTGCGCCTAATAATTGAATCCCCTACCACCAGTACCTGTCTAGCCTTAGCTGCACTCCTATTCCCTTTCTCGTTACAGCAGTCTGCCCCTTGGTTGCTAAGGAGCACATCCTGCTGCAGCATTGCTACTCCTGAATCATCCTCCCCAATATTAACAAGCATACTTATTAGTGAGGGACAACTCGGGACTAGCCTCCCTGCCACTTTTTCCCCTACCCCTTCTAACTGTTGCACCAAGGCAGCCAAATTCGGTAAAATACCATACAAAGAACTAATTCATATACATACAATTTGAGGTGATGATACTCATAGAAATAGAAATTACATTAAAATATGGTATAAGATATTGGAGGCATAAGGGTGTGTAATGTGAGTCATATCAAGCCAAAATAACTTATGGAACTGTTATTGTATTGGTGGGGATACCCCCACCAATACAATAACAGTTCCATAAGTTCCTTTGCCATTAGGAGCAGATTTTATTGGCTCCTGGTCATGACTATCAATGTAAGCAACTCCCATTGGCTTACATTGATAGACACGGTCAGGAGCCAATAAAAGCGGCTCCTGGCCGGCTCACGTGACTCTGTTGTCATAGAGTGGATGTAAGGAGGATCCTGGCGTGCAGCGGTGACGACGGTTGCGGCGGGTATATGCGGTGATTCGCGGTACTTAACGAGTTAATAATATATATTACTAATAGTATTAGACCTTCACAGGACCTGGGCAAGAAATTTGCCCACTTCTTCTCCGTACGATCTGCCATACAATTCACAGTCCTGGAAACCTATGCAGAGCCGTATAATGGATGCAAAAATAGCCTACCATCATGGTCTGATTTCAAGGTTATCACTGAAAAAGACATCTTGAATATCCTCTCAAACCTTCGCCAGACTACCTGTGATCTGGCCCCTGGCCCCAATAAGTTCATGCTGAAATGCCCTGAGCTATTTACACTGTCATACCACAAAAAAAGTCAACGGTTCCTTACAAGAATGGTGGTTTCCCTCTTGTCTGAAAGATGCAATCGTCAAGCCACTACTGAAGAAACCATCCTTAGACCCAGATGCTCTAAATAGCTACAGACCTGTCTCAAACCTCCCCTTTCTGGGGAAAATTATTGAAAAGACTGTCTACCTCCAACTTGAAGCCAGGCTCTCCAGAAACAGCATCCTTGACCCTCTTCAATCTGGCTTCAGGAAATATCACAGCTGTGAACCAGCCCTCACCCAGATTTGCAATAATCTGCTCATGGCAAGAGACAAAGGCCAATGTTCTATTCTCATTTTGCCTGACCTCTCAGCGGCTTTTGACACAGTTGATCATGAAATCTTGCTTAAAGAGACACTGTAACATCAAAAAGATCCCCTGGGGGGTACTCACCTCGGGTGGGGGAAGCCTCCGGATCCTAATGAGGCTTCCCACACCGTCCTCTGTCCCACGGGGGTCTCGCCGCAGCCCTCCGAACAGCCGGCGACTGTGCCGACTGTCAGTTCAATATTTACCTTTGCTGGCTCCAGCGGGGGCGCTGTGGCGACTTTCGGCACAGAAATAGACGGAAATACCCGATCTCCGTCGGGTCCGCTCTACTGCGCAGGCGCCGGAAACTTGCGCCTGCGCAGTAGAGCAGACCCGACGGAGATCGGGTATTTCCGCCTACTTCGGCGCCGACAGCCGTCAGAGCGCCTGCGCAGGAGCCAGGAAGGTAAATATTACGTCACCGCTGCACGGAGGGCTACAGCGAGACCCCTGACGGATGGAGGACGGCGTGGGAAGCCTCATTAGGATCCGGAGGCTTCCCCCACCCGAGGTGAGTACCCCCCAGGGGCCGTTTTGTCATTACAGTTCCTCTTTAAAGAGACTCTGTAACAAAATTTTCAGCCTTATTTCTTCTATCCTATACGTTCCTACACCTATTCTAATGTGGTCTGGCTTGCTGCAGCCTTTTTTAGTTGCACTGTCTCTGTGTCTCTGTAATAAATCTAATCTTCTTTCCTTTGTAAAGCCTTGTCGAGGCAGAGAGGAATGCACTGCTCTGCTGGGATAGAGAGAAGTTATACACACCTCCTCCATGTCCCCTGCAGGCTCTGTGTGTGTGCTGTGTGTATGAGTCAGACAAGGTTTCTGCTCACAGCCAGCATCTGCAGGCTCAGGAGCTGTGACCTTGTGAACAGCTGTGAGTGCAGAAAGATCAGTTCAGAGCTCAGACAAGCAGCTAAGGCAACAAGTGGTGTAACATTCCAGCAATCAAATCACGCTTGAGAGGAGCCTCTGCAAGCAGGCACCTACTCTGATGATGTATTTCCTGTTTGGCGGCCATCTTCATTGTTTACAAAAACAATGAATAAAACAGTTGTATCACCAAGAAAGCAGTGGGGAGCAGCAAAAATGTCACAGAGGGGGCTAGGAGAAGACAACAAACAGGCTGGTACGTTTATTTACGTAAGAGTTTCACAGTACAGATTATCTTTAACAGGCTACAACAGTATTGTGGCATAGATGGCATTGTTCTCTGGTGGTTCAACTCCTTTATGGCTGGCAGAACACAAAGGGTAGCCTTAGGGCCCTTCCTCTCCAACCCTGTACCACTAAAATATGGTGTACCCCAGGGCGCGATATTATCCCCTTTACTTTTCACCATATACATTCTTCCACTTGGAGAAATCATACAAAAACATGGCCTGACATATCATTGCTACACTGATGACACCCAGCTATATTTGTCATTCAAACCTGGTCTCACAAACCCTACTCCACAAATAAATGCATCTTTTGCTGAGCTTCAGGAATGGTTGAATAATAACAAAACTGAGGTTCTTGTTATCAAAGGTCAGGGCTCAACAGCAAAGCATCTGCAGTCTCAACCAACAACACTGCTAAGGATAGGGAGCTCAGACATGAACAACTCAGACTGCGTGCGCAGCCTGGGAGTGCTGATTGATGGTAAATTAAGCTTCAGGAATCAAATCTCAGCTGTTGTGAAACATTCCTTCTTTCACCTAAGGAATATAGCAAGGATTGAACACCTCATTCCTTCAGAGGATCTTCCAACCCTAGTTCATGCCTTCATCACATCAAGGTTGGACTACTGCAATGTTCTCTATACAGGCCTTCGAAAGAAAGACCTACGCCGCTTGCAATTAGTACAGAATGTCGCCACAAGGCTGTTAACGAGCCAACCCCGCCATTGCCACATAACACCAACCCTGTGTTCACTCCACTGGCTACCGATAAAATGGAGAACTTTGTTTAAGAATTGGCTTACTGACATTCAAATCCTTGCACAATCTGGGCCCTGGATACCTGAAGGACTTGCTGCAACTGCATCACACCCCCACAATCTTAGATCAAAAGGATGTAACACCTTGGTCACCCCCAGAGTCCACCTCCAAACCTTTGGAGACAGAGCCTTCTGTTATGCTGCCCCTAGACTTTGGAACTCCCTGCCCCACACAATCAGGATAGCACCATCCCTGGAAGCATTTAAGTCTAAACAGGACCCCCCCCCCCCCCTCTTTAGTCTGGCATTTATGAACACCTGACTATCTCCTCTGTAACACAGTCCAGCCTGCAACCCTGTATTGATCTGAGACATAACTATGCACTTTGAATCCTATGGGAGAAAAGCACTTTACAAATGTTATTGTATTGCATTGTATTGTATTATTCAGAAAAGTGGGTGGAGCCTAGAAAAGCCAATCAAAAGTCACCTATTGATTTTCAAGGGGAATATTTAATTGCTGCCATTCTTGCACTGTTAATGGCACACGCCTCTAACCTGGTACATGTGGTCATTGGGTGACTGGGGTTCAAATTCAGAAAAGGGGTGGAGCCACAAACAGCCAATCAGATTTGTTTCATTTGAATTAAAATTATTGTTGCCAAAAACCGCAAAGCTCACAAACTAGGTCATTGAGTAATTGAGTAATTGTGTGTTAGGGTTAGAAAAACACCAGCCAAATACATAGCCGGGTAATGCCACGCAGGGGGTGCCATCCAAAGTTTCGTAGGGGGGCTCAGTGATTTCTAGTTACTTCCCTGTTTGTTGTGACAGAGTCGTTTTATATTCTGTACAGTGTCATTGTGTGCTACTGCTATTTTAGATAGTAATTAGTAGTACAGTATTGGTAGTCGTTACTATAGTCAGTGTGTGTGTTTCTGTGTGTTCAGTCCTCAGTCAGTAGTATAGTTATTTCTGAGTCACTTATTTGAGTCATACACACATATATTCTTTTTCTTTCCTGTGTCAGTGAGGTAGCTTAGCTAGCGTAGCGCTTTGTATAGTAGTGTTATAGCGTAGCGGCAAGAGCTTAGTGGTCAGTTAGTAAGGCAGGTTCTGTGTACTATTCATTGTCTGTGCAATTTGTATTTGCCCATCTGTCTGACCACTAGTTTGTAAAACTGTTGTTTCTTTTAAAAAAAAAGGCTGCTCCAAGAGGCCACCTGACTATGGACTCCTGAAGCAGCCGCTGTGGACTAATGGCCCCGTCCATAGTTGCTGCTCCAGGAGTCAATAGTCAAATGTCCTTCACCTGCCATTGGGTCACCATTGTGGAAGGGGATGGGGCCTCAGCAGCAGCTGGCGCAGCATCAGCACAGTTGGTGGTGTCACCCCGTGGGGTCAGGGGAAATCTTGCAGCCTCCTCTGATCCTGCTCCCTCCACAACTGTGGGCACACCCTGCAAACTTGCCCGCCTCAGCAGCAGTGCTGAGCACCTCCACTGCCACTGTCCGAGTTGTAGCGATGTCACATATCATGGTAAAGCCCTCCGATAAGGGGGGCAATACCATTGTCATGGACAATACACAATGGGCTTGATTCACAAAAGAGTGCTGTTAGCACGGCCGTTTTCGTGCGAATTTTCGCATTGTGCGTGATCGTGAATTGTCGCGCAAAATCGTTATTGCTTCGCGAGAAAATTGTAAAAATCGCATTTGCGCACGAAAACCGTTATCGTTTCGCGAGAAAATTCGCAATCGCGCGCATTGCAAAAATTCGTGCGAAAACGGCCGTTAACAGTTAGCACTCTTTTGTGATTCAAGCCCAATATGAGAATATGTGTTTATGTATTCTCAAAAATCGTGATTTGTATTCTAGGGCACCAGCGTCCAGTGTACTGAGGGACCAGGGGACACTTTTTGCCATCATTGACCATGCTGTAAGTAGTGGTGTGATCTCTTTGGATGTGGCTGCCTTCTTAGAGGTACAACACCCAAAGATACCCACTTTTTATGCTTTGCCCTAAAACGCACAAATCTATGACAAATCCAACAGGCAGGCCGGGGGATGGGGGGTGGGAGGCTGATCTGTTTTCCAATTATGATCTCGTCAAGTACCTGTGCCACATTAAGGTGTGGCATGGGTACATTGATTATATCTTAATGCTATGGACAAGTGGTGAGGCACTTTTTTTGGGGAGTTCGTTAAAGTTCTCAACTCTAATTCTTTGAATTTAGAATTGATTTGCACCTTTCTTTGGATCTTTTGATCAATGTCAACCAATGTGGCGATATTGAAACAAAACTGAATTGCAAGCTGTCCTCTTCTAATACTATACTACATGCTAATAGCTTTCATCCTTCCCATTTGGTCAGGTGTATACCCACTGGCCAATACCTTAGGGCCAGGAGGAATTGGAGGCTTTCAGGGAGGAAGCAACTGTGCTCGATGATAGGTTCAATGCCAGGGAGTACTCAAGATCAAATTTGAAAAAAGCTTATTGTACAGCTCGCAACTTGAACAGGAATAACCTGATTAACAATCAGAAAGGATCAAGGTGATGCAACAATTTCTCTGATGCTATTTTCCTTGTTACGACATATAACAAACAATGGGACCAGTTTTACTAAATACTGAGGAGGCACTAGTATGTCCTCACTGATGTTAATAATAATAATAATAAAATAATATTCCGAACATTTGTATAGCACTTTTCTCCTGTTGGACTCAAAGCTCTCAAGAATGGCAGCCATTGTGACGCTCTCAAGAGGCCACCCTGCAGTGTTAGGGAGTCTTGCCTTGAACTCCTTACTGAATAGGTACTGACCCTAGCCAGGATTTGAACCCTGATCTCCCAGGTCAAAGGCGGTGTCCTTAACCAGCATACCTAAAATTGTTTTTCAGAGAGCCCCCACAATTGCTAACAAATTGGTGAAGAGTCCAACTCTCTGACTGCTATTAGACTAAGAAGAGCCCCATGGCCCCCAACACCTTAATCTATAGTTATCTGGCTTGCAGTCACTGCCATGCATCCCCTTTTGTTATTTCTCTTTGCTTCAAACAGAATAGGGGTATAATAGCTGAGTGAGTTGTGCGCTCACTCCTACACTGCACCCTGAGGCTGGAGCCTCTCTTGCCTCTGCCTTGGCCCAGTCCTGCTTTGTACCCCCGTTCCCTCAATGTCCCACCTCTGTGCCACCTCTGCCTCCATGGTGTCCCTCTGCCTTCACTGTATCTCTCTGTCCCCCTTTGTGCCTTCTTCTGTGCCCCTTTGTTTCTCTTACGTCCTAGTGATGATCATGATGTGCTATTTTCACTTACGGAAAATTTCACGTTACATTTCGCAAATACAATTATACATATTTGCGATTTTGAAATTGAATTGATTTTATGTAATCCACCCAAACTTCCAGAGCTTCCCAGCATGGGATCACAGGTTTTCTTTAAAATGTATAAAATGTGCACGCAGAACTCAGAACTCGCTATATAGTATAATGTACTGGAGCAAAATGTCATCTTACTGAGTTTAAAAAACATTTTTTCTTTGAATTAATTATGTGATTATATAAAAAACTACAAGGGCTATTTGAAAAACATTTTTGGACGTGTTTCCACAGAATTACAGAATTCAGGCTGTTCATATAGACGAGCCGTTTGTAAGTCGAGCGTATGTAAGTCAGGGACTACCTGTATATAGGCCCCCCAAGTGTCCCTTTTTTCGCTGGATTTTCAAGTTTCGGGGAGTTTTTTCCCGTGTCCTGCACTGCCTTCCCTGTGTCCCGACTTGCGCACCCGTCTGTGTCCCGCCTTTAGAGCAGCAGTGACAAGAAGATTCATGGCTGCCTGGTGAGGTAAGAGAAGGCCTCTGCTGCGGGACATTCTGAACTTGTACTGCTGGGTGGGGGAGCACAGCATCCCCCATGGTGGCCTGTGTGTAGCTTGTGGGATGGAATGTCACTCACTATCTCCATTTAGACCAGGGAGCTGAGAGGCATGGTGGCTCCCCTGCTGTGTATAAATGGAGGGAGACACGTGGTGGGAGTGCACTGGGGCTCAGGGTGGAATACTTTTCCCTGGAAACAGACCTCATGGCAATGTCAAATTTCCCAAGTGTCGCTCTTTTGGAGGGACAGTCTTTCTTTGGGAACCCAGTCCCTCTGCCCCTCTTTCCTCCTCATTTTACCTCTCTCAGGATTGATGAAAAGATTTCTGTAAATATATGTATTTTTCTCCTGAAAAATGTGTTTTATTGGAACACATACAGTGGAAACGAGTCCATAGAAATTATTTTAATATCTATAAATACATCTAAGGTGAGTAGATCTGCCATTCATACTGGCGGTAGAAGCAGTCAATTCCTCTGGCAGTTTGCAGTAGAACTAGTACATTTGGACATTTATGGTACTAGTTATCTACCGAGAGAACTCATATTAGGATATAGAAATAATCATGTGAAAATTAATTGCAGATCTAGATGATTTGCTTAACCTATTTTAGTTCCTGGACGTAGAAACTACGTCCAGGAACCATGCGCGCTCCCGCGGCCGATCGTGCATGTGCACGCGCGCTCCCGGCTGCGGTTCGTTAGCCAGGCAATCAGTGAATCGGGCTATGGTGCCCGATCACTGATTCCTCTCCCTCGCTGAAAAAGCGACAGCTTCTCTCGGAAGCTTCGCTTTTTCTGGCTGTAGCGTCCCCCATGCGTCTCTCTAAGCGTATGTTACGCTTAGAGGGATGTCATGTAAACAAACTCATGGCCGCCATCTTGTGGCCAAAGAGTAAAACTACAACTAAAAGTAAAAAAAATAAAACTCAAACACACATTTACATTATAAATCTATTGTTTTTCATCCCACCTTCCCAAAACTACCCAAATAAAATGTTTAATATAAAAAAAAACAAAAAAACATTACAATAAAAAAAAAAAACATGTCAATATTTACCTAAGGGTCTACACTTTTTAAATATCAATGTAAAGATGGAATATTTCTATATTTTTTTATTTTAAACTTGTAAATAGTGGTAGATGCAAAATGGAAAAAAATGCACCTTTATTTCCAAATAAAATATTGTCGCCATACATTGTGATAGGGACATAATTTTAACGGTGTAATAACCGGGACATATGGGCATATACAATACGTGAGTTTTAATTATGGAGGCATGTATTATTTTAAAACTATAATGGCTGAAAACTGAGAAATAATGAATTTTTCCCGTTTTTTTTTCGTATTCTTCTTGTTAAAATGCATTTACAGTAAAGTGGCTCTTAGCAAAATGTACCCCCTAAAGAAAGCCTAATTGGTGGTAGAAAATACAAGATATAGATCAGTTCATTGTGATAAGTAGTGATAAAGTTATAGGCTAATGAATGGGAGGTGAACATTGCTCAAGTGAAAACGACGGAACGCGAATGGGTTAAAGAGGAATGGTTGCGAAAATCTTAAAATGTAAAACACATACAAATAAGAAGTACGTTTCTTCCAGAGTAAAATGAGCCATAAATTACTTTTCTCCTATGTTGCTGTTTCTTACAGTAGGTAGTAGAAATCTGACATTACCGACAGGTATTTGGTTAGTCCATCTCTACATGTGGGATGCTCAGTAAGGCTTTCATTTTTTATAAAGACATTCACTGAAAAAGATTTATACAAAGATGCTAGCCAGCGTCCCTGCTCGCTGCACACTTATTTGGCATTTGGACGAAGCAACTGCCATTCACTAAGCGCTTTTAAAAATAAAGAAAACCCTGAGACCCCCCATGAGAAGATGGGCTAGTCCAATATCTGTCGGTAACGTCAGATTTCTACTACCTACTGTAAGTGACAGCAACATAGGAGAAAAGTAATTTATGGCTCATTTTACTCTGGAAGAAACATACTTCTTATTTGTATATGTCTATATGTATTTTACATTTTAAGATTTTCGCAATAGAGGTCCTTTAAGGCAGCACTGAGGTGGGGGTGCGGGCAATTGTTACAACAGTAACAATGTACAGTGTACCCTTATACCAATTTCACTGGAAAAGGATGGTGGGGGAGAGGAAGTTGGACATTTTGAAGCCACCTGATATTAAAGGATACCCGAAGTGACATGTGACATGATGAGATAGTCATGTGTATGTACAGTGCCTAGCACACAAATAACTAGGCTGTGTTCCTTTTTTTCTTTCTCTGCCTGAAAGAGTTAAATACCAGGTATGTAAGTGGCTTACTCAGTCCTGACTCAGACAGGAAGTGACTACAGTGTGACCCTCACTGATAAGAAATTCTAACTATAAAACACTTTCCTAGCAGAAAATGGCTTCTGAGAGCAGGAAAGAGATAAAAAGGGAATTTCTTATCAGTGAGGGTCACACTGTAGTCACTTCCTGTCTGAGTCAGGACTGAGTAAGCCACTTATATACCTGATATTTAACTCTTTCAGGAAGAGAAAGAAAAAAGGGAACACAGCATAGTTATTTGTGTGCTAGGCACTGTACATACACATGTCTATCTCATCATGTCACATGTCACTTCGGGTATCCTTTAAAGGTGGTTTTCAGATTCTGGCAGATTCTGCCTCACTACGGCGATCGGACCGACGTCATCAAGCCTGGACCCAGTCCAATCGGCATAGTGAGGCTGACAGTGGTCCTGTTCAGAGGGGAGTCCGATCACGCTGGAATCAGGAAGGTGAGATCCTTTCATTCTCTAATCCTCCATGCTGCCCGATTGCAGTGTGTGGGTGGGGGGGGCAATTACAGGGGATCTGACTGGGGTGGGGGGGATTGGATCTCCGGGAGGGGATACTTGGTTAGTTTAGTTAGGGGGCTTAATGAGCCTAGGCTCATTAAAGCTACAGATGCATATTCACATCCTGTGGCTTTCAGGATGTGAAAATACTGTAGCTGGGAAATTAAGTGGTTTAAAAAAAAATTTCCTTTGCATTTTTAATATCAATTTTCCTTAAAGAGAATCTGTATTGAAAACATGTTATATAAATTAACATATCCACCTGTTTGGGGACATCTCCTAGCCCCCTCTGAGACATTTTCATCACACTCCGCTGCAATATTGTCGACAAAATAACAGTTTTATAAACTGTTTTGTAAACAGTAAAGATGGCCACCGAAACAGGAAGTATACTGAAAAGAAACAGGATGAATACTGCCTTATGTTTGCATGACAAGTTTTTATTATTACACAGTGAATGCAGCCTTCAGATGTTATGTGCAAGTTTAGAAAAAGTTTTACCTTCTGCCTCTGCAGCTCTGTGCCACAGTGCCACTGAAGTGTGACAAGAATCCTCAGACTCCTTTATAAACACAGCTGTTTCTTCTGAGCCAGGAGTCTAGGCTCTGCACTTGTGTCTGGGTAAAAAGTTGTCAGCATGTGACAGGCAGCTCCCACAGCCTCACAGTCAGACACAGCTGTCTGTGAGTGAGGAGTAAACAAAGCACGCAGGTGTGAGCCTGCAGGGGGTGTGCAGGGGGACGTGCATAATTTGTCCCTATCACAACAGAGGCAGCTCCTTCCTCTCTAGGTCGACAAAGCTTGACAAAGAAAATAAGATAAGATATATTACAGAGACAGTTCAACTAGAAAAGGCTGAAGAAAGTCAGAGCAGATTAGAACAGGTATAGGAACTTGTAGGATAGGAGAAATAAGGCTGAACATTTTGTTAGTCTCTATATTATTTTACGTGTTCCAACTATTCCCCTTAACATAGTATTTTTGTTGACAATAGTATGTATGGAGGATTTGCTATTAACACCTAAAGTCGGCTCAAAAGTACGCATAATCATGTTAAATTAGGAATAGCTTATGCAGAATCAACTGAATTTCCAAATCATAAATACGAGTGGCTGTAATTGCAAAATTTTGTGCGGAACTTCAAGTATTCATAATTAGCAGATTACTAGTCAGGAATAATACTGCACATTGCTGTACTTGCTGATGTTATTAACATTATTCACCAGCAAATGACTCTGCTCTTCATACAACTTACCTGCAGTTCCGAGTTTTACCACAGGATGAAGTTTCTCAGTTTGGATTTCTGTAACTAATCAGCAGCTATTCTATTCCAGTCAGTCACTCTAAATCTGTTGTTTAAAAGCCTCTAACACACAAGAGGCATGTGGCCTGGCAGGATTAGGGACTCAATCCCTCAACAAACATTGCAGGGTCGGGGCTGTACAGATGCATCCCTAGCCTATAGACTACAACCACATTCTGTTGCAATATGGGGGAAGAGGGAGGAAGGTTGATAAAGCAGTGCACCAGTGATGTCACATAGCAGGCAGGGCTGTATGGGCTGAGTGGGGATAACAATGTTCTCTGCCAGCACTTGGTCGATGTGCCAGGATGATCTCTGGGCACTGCTGGGTAATTATAATGTGGCAGCAAGGGGTAATGATAATATGTGCAGCCAGTCTCTGTGCCTCCACCTAACACTGCCATTTGACCTGAAAGCTACATTACCTGTGGTATGCTATAGGATTGTAACAGAGGTGAGTTGTACAGAGTCCCAAGCGCTGCCACCACCTGGGAACACCACCCACTTGCTACACAGGGGGCAGATAGAGATGGTCCGAACCTCTGATTTTCGGTTTGCGAACTTCCGCAAAAGTTTGGTTTGCTGAACTTTCGCGAACCGCAATAGACTTCAGTGGGGAGGCGAACTTTGAAAACTAGAAACACTTATGCTGGCCAGAAAAGTTATGGAAAAGATGTTTCAAGGGGTCTAACATCAGAGTTTTTGCATGGATGAGTGGGATAGATGCCAAAAGTCCCGGGGAAAAATCTGGATTTGACGCAAAGAAGCGTTTTAAGGGCAGAAATCACATTGCATACTAAATTGCAGGCCTAAAGTCCTTTAAAACATCTTGCATGTGTATACATCAATCAGGGAGTATAATTAGAGTACTGCTTCACTGACACGCCAAACTCACTTTGTAACGCTCCGCAAACAGCTGTTTGTGTAGTGAGCGCCGTGCTGGACTGGTGCGCACCATGGCGAGAGTGCAGGCCGTGGCGGTGTTCAAGCCCATATGGTCGCGGGGCTGTGGTAGCTCAATGATAGAACAACAGTGACAGTCCAGCTCAGTGGCGTACCTAGGGCATTTGGCACCCGGTGCTGTGTATTAAAAGACAACCCCCCACAAAAAATGGGCGTGGCCACAACCTGCGGTGTGCTTCGCGCGCCGTGGCAAAAAAATGGGCGTGGTCATGACCGGATGAGGGTGGAGCTAACTGTAATTTAAAGTATTAGCTAGTATAGTTGCCCCAGTATAGCTAGTATAGTTGCCCCCAGTATAGCCAGTATAGTTGCCCCCAGTATAGCTAGTATAGTTGCCCCCAGTATAGCTAGTACAGTTTTCCTCAGTATGGCTGCCCCCAGTGAAGCTAGTATAGTTCCCCCCAGTGAAACTAGTTGCTTGCCCCCAATGAAGTTAGTATAGTTGCCCCCAGTATAGCTAGTTTAGTTGCCCCCAGTATAGCTAGTATATTTGCCCCCAGTATAGCTAGCATAGTTGCCCCAGTATAGCTAGTATAGTTGCCCCCAGTATAGCTAGTGCCCCCAGTATAGCTAGTTTAGTTGCCCCCAGTATAGCTAGTATAGTTGCCCCCAGTATAGCTAGTATAGTTGCCCCCAGTATAGTTGCCCCCAGTATAGCTAGTTTAGTTGCCCCCAGTATAGCTATTATAGTTGCCCCCAGTATAGTTGCCCCCAGTATAGCTAGTATAGTTGCCCCCAGTATAGCTAGTTTAGCTGCCACCAGTATAGCTAGTTTAGTTGCCCCCAGTATAGCTAGTTTAGTTGCCCCCAGTATAGCTAGTTTAGTTGCCCCCAGTATAGCTAGTTTAGTTGCCCCCAGTATAGCTAGTATATTTGCCCCCAGTATAGCTAGTATAGTTGCCCCCAGTATAGCTATTATTATAGTTGCCTCAGTATAGCTAGTATAGTTGCCCCCAGTATAGCTAGTATAGTTGCCCCCAGTATAGCTAGTTTAGTTGCCCCTAGTATAGCTATTATAGTTGCCCCCAGTATAGCTAGTTTAGTTGCCCCCAGTATAGCTAGTTTAGTTGCCCCCAGTATAGCTAGTACAGTTGCCCCCAGTATAGATGCCCCAGGAGGGGGGAAGCAGCGTTAGAAGGAGAGGCAGTGGTGGGGAGGGGGGACATATCCCTCCCCTCCCTCACCTGGGACCCCTCCTTCTGCCTCTCTCCCCCTTCATAGATTACCGGCGGCAAGTGCAGGGGCGGCGAGGAGGCATGCGGAGAATTACTCACCACTTCTGCGATCCAAGCGCTGGCAGCATCATGTCGTCACAGATCTCCGCCTTCAATGCCACCCACTGTGCTTCCGCTAATCAGGAAGCACAGTGGGCGGCATTGAAGGTGGAGATCTGTGACGACATGACGCTGCCAGCGCTTGGATCGCGGAGGTGGTGAGTAATTCTCCGCATGCCTCCTCGCCGCCCCTGCACTTGCCACCGGTAAACTATGGAGGGGGAGAGAGGCAGAAGGAGGGGTCCCAGGTGAGGGAGAGGATATGTCCCCCCTCACCACCACTGCCCCCACTGCCCCTCCTTCTAGCGCTGCTTCCCCCTCCTGCTCTGCTGCTGTGGGGGGTCGTGGTGACCCCCCTAGCTGTCTGTCACCCAGTGCGCCACGCCCCCCTGCGCCCTACAGTAGGAACGCCACTGGTCCAGCTGATCAAATTTGGTCTGTCCACAATGAAGCAACAACCTTATTATCTTGGGTGTGCCCCTCCCTCCAAGACATTCTTATCGCCGTTGGTCATTGTGATACGCAAGCCCTGTCACCGCGGCAAGGTAATGATCAGGAAGGGGAATTGGCACATGTACATGCCTTTTGTTTTGTTGTTGCAGCTGCAGTGCAGCCAGAAAAATTAGGCAGGCATGTACACGCACCAGAAAAAAATATTATAGCGTCCGCTGCTAGCAGCGGCCTTAAAAATTCAGGAATCCGCCTGGTGTCCTGGACCCTGTAGGTGGTGGTGGAGAAGGCAGTCAAGCGGCCTGCAGGCAGAGATGCTGTGTGGGAAGCGACTTAGTCTTGGGACAGGCAGTCACACAGTGTGCAGGCAAAGATGCTGTGTGTGGGGACTGGCTTAGTCTTCGGGTGGGCAGTAGTCCTCCGGGATCCATGCCTCATTCATTTTGATAAAGGTGAGGTACTGAACACTTTTGTGACTTAGGCGACTTCTCTTCTCAGTGACAATGTCCCCAGCTGGGCTGAAGGTCCTTTCTGACAGGACGCTTGAGGCAGGGCAAGACAGAAGTTGGATGGCATATTGTGACAGCTCTGGCCACAGGTCAAGCCTGCGCACCCAGTAGTCCAAGGGTTCATCGCTGCTCACAGTGTCTACATCCACACTTAAAGCACTTACGAGCTGAAGCAACAAAAAAAAGTTAATTACCTTAGCTGAATGTCAGACCTCAGGGCAGACGGATCGTGCCTCCCTTGCTATTTTTAGACCCTCTGTTATGTTAATCCAGCTATTCGCCTTAGCTCATGACGATTAGAATCGCCGCTTTAAAACTCCTCTACCTACAGCCCTGGGAGCGCACATCGTCGCTCGGTATACTGTAATACGTCATGTGGGCGTCACCACATGACAGCCCACATGACTGACTGCACTTCGAGCCGGCCGCGCCCCCTTAGCACAGAATACCAGCGCTGAGCGAGGGAGGACGTTACCTAGCTACAGGATTTGTTTACTGCAGATTTGCAGAGTACTTTATTTAAATGTTCGGGTTCGGGCCGAACATGGCCGAACTCCGAACATAATGGAAGTCAATGGGGACCCGAACTTTCGTGCTTTGTAAAGCCTCCTTATATGCTACATACCCCAAATTTACAGGGTATGTGCACCTTGGGAGTGGGTACAAGAGGAAAAAAAATTTAGCAAAAAGAGCTTATAGTTTTTGAGAAAATCGATTTTAAAGTTTCAAAGGGAAAACTGTCTTTTAAATGCGGGAAATGTCTGTTTTCTTTGCACAGGTAACATGCTTTTTGTCGGCATGCAGTCATAAATGTAATACATATAAGAGGTTCCAGGAAAAGGGACCGGTAACGCTAACCCAGCAGCAGCACACGTGATGGAACAGGAGGAGGGTGGCGCAGGAGGAGAAGGCCACGCTTTGAGACACAACAACCCAGGCCTTGCATGAGGACAAGAAGCGTGCGGATAGCAATTTGCATTTTGTCGCCATGCAGTCATAAATGTAATACAGATGAGAGGTTCAATAAACAGGGACCGGAAACGCTAACCCATCACAGATGTTCATTGTTCATGTTACTTGGTTGGGGTCCGGGAGTGTTGCGTAGTCGTTTCCAATCCAGGATTGATTCATTTTAATTTGAGTCAGACGGTCTGCATTTTCTGTGGAGAGGCGGATACGCCGCCGATCTGTGATGATGCCTCCGGCAGCACTGAAACAGCGTTCCGACATAACGCTGGCTGCCGGGCAAGCCAGCACCTCTATTGCGTACATTGCCAGTTTGTGCCAGGTGTCTAGCTTCGATACCCAATAGTTGAAGGGTGCAGATGGATTGTTCAACACAGCTACGCCATCTGACATGTAGTCCTTGACCATCTTCTCCAGGCGATCGGTGTTGGAGGTGGATCTGCACGCTTGCTGTTCTGTGTGCTGCTGCATGGGTGTCAGAAAATTTTCCCACTCCAAGGACACTGCCGATACCATTCCCTTTTGGGCACTAGCTGCGGCTTGTGTTGTTTGCTGCCCTCCTGGTCGTCCTGGGTTTGCGGAAGTCAGTCTGTCGGCGTACAACTGGCTAGAGGAGGGGGAGGATGTCAATCTCCTCTCTAAAGTCTCCACAAGGGCCTGCTGGTATTCTTCCATTTTGACCTGTCTGGCTCTTTCTTCAAGCAGTTTTGGAACATTGTGTTTGTACCGTGGATCCAGAAGGGTATAAACCCAGTAATTGGTGTTGTCCAGAATGCGCACAATGCGTGGGTCGCGTTCAATGCAGTCCTAGGCCGAAGAGGTCATAGCCTAGGGTCACAAAACCTGTTTATTTGAGCAATTTCAATGGTGGCGAGTCTGACGTACATAAATCGCAGCAATGGCCGTTAGCAACGTCTGAATCTCACGAAATGTCTCATGCAGGTAGAAGACATATTGTTAGACTTGGGCTCCAAAGATGGGGTCCCTACATCTCTGCAAACCAGAGTTACAGGGGTCCAAAATTGGTAAAATCCCCCATAGGATTTCATTGGGCCTCCTATTTACCGTTCCAAAATCTCACACCATTTCAAAGGGCAATGGCTCAGTCAGCAGTGGCAAAACTCACCAGTCATTATCCCCCTAAGGGTCCCTACAATGCTAGAAAATTTGGTACTGCTGAGCCATTGCCCTTTGAAAAGATGTTAGATTTTGGAAAGTGAAATAGGGAGGCAATGCAATCCTATGGGGGATTTTACCAATTTTGGACCCCTGTAACTCTGGTTTGCAGAGATGTAGGGACCCCATCTTTGCAATCCAAGTCTAACAATATGTCTTCTACCTGCATGAGACATTTCGTGAGATTCAGACGTTGCAAGTGGCCATGGCTGCGATTTATGTACGCCACCATCACTACCATTGAAATAGCCCAAATAAACAGGTTTTTGTGACCCTAGGCTATGACCTCTTCGGCCTAGGGGCCCGAAACTCACCAGTCATGTTCCCCCTAAGGGTCCCTACAATGCTAGAAAATTTGGTACTGCTGAGCCATTGCCCTTTGAAAAGATGTGAGATTTTGGAACTGTAAATAGGAGGCCCAATGAAAGCCTATGGGGGATTTTACCAAATTTGGAGCCCTGTAACTCTGGTTTGCAGAGATGTAGGGAACCCATCTTTGGAGCCCAAGTCTAACAATATGTCTTCTACCTGCATGAGACATTTCGTGAGATTCAGACGTTGCTAACGGCCATTGCTGCGATTTATGTACGTCAGACTCGCCACCATTGAAATTGCCCAAATAAACAGGTTTTGTGACCCTAGGCTATGACCTCTTCGGCCTAGGAATGCATTGAACGCGACCCGCGCATTGTGCGCATTCTGGACAACACCAATTACTGGGTTTATACCCTTCTGGATCCACGGTACAAACACAATGTTCCAAAACTGCTTGAAGAAAGAGCCAGACAGGTCAAAATGGAAGAATACCAGCAGGCCCTTGTGGAGACTTTAGAGAGGAGATTGACATCCTCCCCCTCCTCTAGCCAGTTGTACGCCGACAGACTGACTTCCGCAAACCCAGGACGACCAGGAGGGCAGCAAACAACACAAGCCGCAGCTAGTGCCCAAAAGGGAATGGTATCGGCAGTGTCCTTGGAGTGGGAAAATTTTCTGACACCCATGCAGCAGCACACAGAACAGCAAGCGTGCAGATCCACCTCCAACACCGATCGCCTGGAGAAGATGGTCAAGGACTACATGTCAGATGGCGTAGCTGTGTTGAACAATCCATCTGCACCCTTCAACTATTGGGTATCGAAGCTAGACACCTGGCACAAACTGGCAATGTACGCAATAGAGGTGCTGGCTTGCCCGGCAGCCAGCGTTATGTCGGAACGCTGTTTCAGTGCTGCCGGAGGCATCGTCACAGATCGGCGGCGTATCCGCCTCTCCACAGAAAATGCAGACCGTCTGACTCAAATTAAAATGAATCAATCCTGGATTGGAAACGACTACGCAACACTCCCGGACCCCAACCAAGTAACATGAACAATGAACATCTGTGATGGGTTAGCGTTTCCGGTCCCTGTTTATTGAACCTCTCATCTGTATTACATTTATGACTGCATGGCGACAAAATGCAAATTGCTATCCGCACGCTTCTTGTCCTCATGCAAGGCCTGGGTTGTTGTGTCTCAAAGCGTGGCCTTCTCCTCCTGCGCCACCCTCCTCTTGTTCCATCACGTGTGCTGCTGCTGGGTTAGCGTTACCGGTCCCTTTTCCTGGAACCTCTTATATGTATTACATTTATGACTGCATGCCGACAAAAAGCATGTTACCTGTGCAAAGAAAACAGACATGTCCCGCATTTAAAAGACAGTTTTCCCTTTGAAACTTTAAAATCGATTTTCTCAAAAACTATAAGCTCTTTTTGCTAAATTTTTTTTTCCTCTTGTACCCACTCCCAAGGTGCACATACCCTGTAAATTTGGGGTATGTAGCATGTAAGGAGGCTTTACAAAGCACAAAAGTTCGGGTCCCCATTGACTTCCATTATGTTCGGAGTTCGGGTCGAACACCCGAACATCGCGGCCATGTTCGGCCATGTTCGGCCCGAACCCGAACATCTAGATGTTCGCCCAACACTACCTCTATTACGTTACTCTTCCAAAGAAACACCTTCCTTATCATCCGAGTCTGACTCCTCCTCCCCACACGACTCTTCCACCTACTCCTCCTCCCCCTCTGTGTTGCAGCAGGTGTTGAGGAAACATCTGGTTCTGATGAGAATTGATCCCACAACGCTTCCTCCTGTAACTGTTCCTGTTCATGCTCCTCCACAGCTTGATCCACCACTCTATGCTCGGCATGCTCCAGGAAGTAAGCGTAGGGGATCAAGTCGCTGATGGTGCCTTCACTGCGACTCACCAGGTTGGTCACCTCCTCAAACGGCCGCAAGAGCCTGCATTCATTTTGCATGAGTGTCCAGTTGTTGCGCCAGAACATCCCCATCTCCCCAGACTGTGTCCTTCTACTGTAGTTGTAGAGGTACTGGGTGAAAGCTTTCTCCTGTTCTAGCAGACGAGAGAACATAAGGAGAGTCAAATTCCAGCGAGTCGGGCTATCGCAAATCAGGCGTCTCACCTGCAACTTGTTTCTCCACTGAATATCGGCAAAGCGTGCCATGGCCGTGTATGACCACCTGAAATGCCCATACAACTTCCTGGCCTGCTTCAGGACGCTCTCTAAGCCTGGGTACTTTGACACAAATCTTTGAATGACTAGCTTCAGCACATGTGCCATGCAGGGTACATCTGTCAGCTTTCCCAAATTCAAAGCGGAAATGAGATTGCTGCCGTTGTCACACACCACGTTGCCGATCTCCAGCTTGTGCGGGGTCAGCCACTAATCCACCTGTTTGTTCAGAGCAGGCAGGAGAGGTGCTCCAGTGTCTAAGATGGCGTGACACCGTCGTACCTGGCATGCAGCATAGGCCCTGGGGAGCTGGGGCTGTGTAGCTGGAGAGGAGATTGCAGCACCAGTAGAGTTGAACTGCCACTCAGCCAAGGAGGAGGAGGAGGACGACAGCGAAAAGGATGTAGCAGGAGGAGAGGAGCAGGCATGGTCGGAAGAGCCAATTTCCGATTCCGCGGTAATTCCGCATACCGCCACTACCGAAATTCCGCTTCCGCTACATTCCGGTGGAATTCAGCTACATTCCGCGGAATTCCGTAAATCCGTATTTTTAAACGGACTTCCGTAAATTTAGGAGGAAACACTCAATCGCTCATTTGAAATATCTATTGTTAATAAAGTTCATTTGTATTTTGTAAATTTGGATAAAAAAAATGTTGAAACCGTTATTTTAGCGCAGTAACTCTCCGCTGATTATGATTGGTCAACTCATTCCGCATCTCCTGATTGGTCAATTCATTCCGATTCCGATTTTGCCGGAATTCCGAATTCCGGATTGCAAATTCCGAATTCCGGATTGCAAATTCCGAATTCCGCGGAACCATGCGGAAACCCCAATTCCGGCGGAATTTCGGAATTTTAGCTTCCGCGGAATTCGGAAGCCCATGCCTGGAGAGGAGGTGGCAGCAGGCCTGCCTGCAAGCAGTGGCGGCTCCAGCTTCAGATTTTTGGGGGGGCTCAAAGGGGGCACGAGGGCTGGCAGGCCGGGCTTGGGGGGGGGGGGGGGGAATTTGCGCGCCGCGGCGAAAAATTGGGCGTGGTCATGATGTCATGTGGGCGGGGCTAACTGTAATGTAGTTGTACCAGCTAACGTAGTTACATGGAAAAAAAAAATGAATTAAACGCACATAATGACAGGTAGCCTTTCACCAGTAAATGCACATAAGAATCAGCTTTTCAGCAGTTAATGCACGTAATGACAGACTGCGTTTCTGCAGTAAATGCACATAAGAGCCTGCTTTTCACCAGTTAATGCATGTAATGACAGACAGTTTCCCCATTAAATGCACATAAGAGACAGCTTTTCACCAGTTAATTCACATAATGATAGACTGCGTTTCCGCAGTAAATGCACATAAGGGACAGCTTTTCACCAGTTAATGCACATAATGACAGACTGCGTTTCCGCAGTAAATGCACATAAGGGACAACTTTTCACCAGTTCATGCACATAATGACAGACAGCATTTCCCCAGTAAATGCACATAAGAGACAGCTTTTCACCAGTTAATGCACATGACAGACAGCCTTTCACCAGTTAATGCCCATAAGAGACAGCTTTTCACCAGTAAATGCACATAAGAGACAGCTTTTCACCAGCAAATGCACATAATGACAGACAGCGTTTCCCCAGTAAATGCATGTAATGAGAGACATCCTTTCACCAGTAAAAGCACATAAGAGTCAGCGTTTCCCCAGTAATGGCACAGAATGAGAGACATCGTTTCACCGGTAAATGCACGTAATGAGAGACAGCATTTCACCTGTAAATGCCCATAATAGACAGCTTTTCACCAGTAAATGCACATAATGACAGACAGCCTTTTTCCCAGTAAATGCATGTAATGACAGACAGCCTTTCACCAGTAAATGCACGTAATGAGAGACAGCATTTCACCAGTTAATGCACAGACAGCCAGTGTCCCCCACATAGGTAGCCAGGCATATAGCTGTCCCCAGTATATGTAGCCAGGCATATAGCTGTCCCCAGTATATGTAGTTAGGCTGGTGGGCTGGGGGACCCAGGGCAGCTCAGGCCTGGCTGGTGGTGGTGGGCTGGGGGCCCTAGGGCAGCTCAGGCCTGGCTGGTGGTGCTGGGCTGGGGGCCCCAGGGCAGCTCAGGCCTGGCTGGTGGTGGGCTAGGCGGAAGGCCTCAGGCCTGGCTGGTGGTGGGCTTGGGGGCCCTAGGGCAGCTCAGGCCTGGCTGGTGGTGGTGGGCTGAGGCCCCAGGGCAGCTTAGGCCTGGCTGGTGGTGGGAAGGCCTCAGGCCTGGCTGGTGGTGGCGCGCTGGGGCCCCCCAGGCCTAGTTGGTAGTGGTGCTGGGCTGGGCTCCGCTCAGGGAAGCTCAGGCCAGGCTGGTGATGGTGGGCTGGGGCCCTCCAGGCCTGGTTGGTGATGGTGCCGGGCTGGTCTCAGCTCAGTGCAGCTCAGGCCTGGCTGGTGCAAAAAAAAAAAAAATACATTGGCAGATGGCTGGCTGGACACCCACTCACCTTGAGCTGCATTGAGTCTTCCCTCGGAGTTCCTCCTGCTGGCTGCTGCTGCTGGCGTCCGGACGTTTCCTGTGCTGTCCGTGGCTGTGGGTGCCTGTGTGGGTGTGAGTGCTGCCGGCTGGCTGGCTAGTCACTATCTAAGTGACACAGTCTGTCTTCGCCTCTTCGGCCGTCGGCGGGAACTTGCTGTAGCTGCCTGGGCAAGCGGGCGGGCCAGGCGAGAGGAGCGGCTGCAAGTGTCACATGACGCCGGACATCGTCACGTGACACAAATTTATACGCCACCAACAACGTACACTTGTGGGCCACTCTGCGTGGCTGCTAGCCAAAGCCAGCATGTATATGACCCGGCCGGGGCGGTGACTGACTGGCGGTCATACTGACAGAGTGACAGTCAGCGCCAGGCCCTCCTCCCACAGGCTCAGTCCAGACAGACAGTCCTCCTCCTCGTGTGAAGGAACTTGCGGCGGGGGGGCTTTAGGGGGGGCTGATAAGTCACCAGCTGGGGCTGAAGCCTAGGTAAGCCCCAGTGTGGCGCCGCCACTGCCTGCAAGCCGTGGAGGTGTCACAAGTTGGTCCGCTGCACAGCCATGTACTCCCTGCTTGCCAGGCGGGCACATTGATACTGCGTGCGCTCACGTAGGTAGGTGGGTGCACTGTGAACAACAGGTAGGTATATGCAGTGATGGGTATTATAATGTGCACCTGTCACACACAGACAGGTACCGGAAAGGCACAGTGACACTGCGTACGCTCACGTTGGTAGGTGGGTGCACTGAAGTGAACAACAGGTAGGTATATGCAGTGATGGGTATTACAATGTGCACCTCTCACACACAGACAGGTACCGGACAGGCACAGTGACACTGCGTGTGCTCACGGAGGTAGGTGGGTGCACTATGAACAACAGGTAGGTATATGCAGTGATGGGTATTACAATGTGCAACTATCACAACCAGACAGGTACCGGACAGGCACAGTGACACTGCGTGCGCTCACATAGGTAGGTGGGTGCACTGTGAACGACAAGTAGGTATATGCAGTGATGGGTATTATAATGTGCACCTGTCACACACAGACAGGTACCGGACAGGCACAGTGACAGACACTGCTTGTGCTCACGTAGGTAGGTGGGTGCACTGAAGTGAACAACAAGTAGGTATATGCAGTGATGGGTATTACAATGTGCACTTGCCACACACAGACAGGTACCGTACAGGCACAGTGACACTGCGTGCACTCACATAGGTATGTGGGTGCACTGTGAACAACAGGTAGGTATATGCAGTGATGGGTATTACAATGTGCACCTGTCACACACAGACAGGTACCGGACAGGCACAGTGACACTGCGTGTGCTCACATAGGTAGGTGGGTGCACTGTGAACAACAGGTAGGTATATGCAGTGATGGGTATTATAATTTGCACCTGTCACACACAGACAGGTACCAGACAGGCACAGTGACACTGTGTGTGCTCACGTAGCTAGGTGAGTGCATTGAAATGAACAACAGGTAGGTATATGCGGTGATGGGTATTACAATGAGCACCTGTCACACACAGACAGGTACCGGACAGGCACAGTGACAATGCGTGCGCTCACGTAGGTAGGTGGGTGCACAGTGAACAACAGGTAGTTATATACAGTGATGGGTATTACAATGTGCACCTGTCACACACACAGGTAGTCACTGAATGTGCCGGGCCTGGCAGTGGCACACACAGTAGGAATTACCAAGGCTGTCTATGCAACACAAGTGTCTGTGGGACACACACACACACACACACACACACACACACACACACACACACACACACACACACACAAATAAAATAGATCACAAGAACAAGATTAGCTCTCAAAAGAGCTGTTGAGGGGTGCTTTTTTAGCAATAAGAGTCAGCAAGGAGCAAGCTAAGAAGCCTACAAGAGCCTAACTAAGCTTTCCCTATAGGTCTCTGCACAGCAGCTCTCCCTTCTCTAATTACTGCAGGCACACAAGTGAGTGAAAAGCCTGACGCTGCCTGCCTTTTATAAGGGGGAGGGGCTTCAGGAGGGAGTATAGCCTGATTGGCTACAATGTGGCTGCTGACTGTGATGTAGAGGGTCAAAGTTGACCCTAATGATGCACTATGGGGGCGAATCGAACTTCCGGAAAAAAAACCACAGAAGTTGGCCGGGAACCATTCGCCGGTGAACCGTTTGGGCCATCTCTAGGGGCAGACTGGGTAGCCACCCCTGTTTCCCTCGCCAGGGAAACCAACCACAACTACTACACAGATTAAACCCATACACAAGAAGAGTCAAATGTGCTTGGGCTCCTTCAAAAGGTCACATTGCTAGCCTGTAAGCTAGTGACTCATACAGAGCCACGCTGAAGCTCCGGCTAGGGCCTGCAGCTGTGAGGGCACAGGAAGGGGGCCCGACTTCTATGCTCCTTCCCTCTTCTCCTTGAGCCCCCCTTTTGCCACTGTGCACTGCCCCTTCCCCCGCAGAGAAGCCAAGCCGCAGTGGACGATTATCCCAGCACTTTGCAGAAATGAAGGACAGAGACCTAATGAGGTCGAAGGTGAGGATGAAGGGGGGAATTAAGTTAGTTATTTAATTGTATAACATTCAAATGAGAAAACTTAGCATAAAAGCCATATTACAGTTCCCAAAGCACGGTGCTTAGGGGTAATATTTGAGTCTTCTCTCTCATTTATTTCTCACATTAACTCCCTAACCAGCTCCTGTCACCTCCAACTCAAAACCATAGAGCATATCCGTCCTTTTCTCTCTCATGACACAACCAAAATGTTAGTACATGCACTTATTATTTCTC
This sequence comes from Hyperolius riggenbachi, assembly GCF_040937935.1. Lineage (NCBI taxonomy): Eukaryota > Metazoa > Chordata > Amphibia > Anura > Hyperoliidae > Hyperolius > Hyperolius riggenbachi. The sequence goes on from NC_090654.1 coordinate 140,785,825, forward strand.
GTTTGGACTATTGCAATATACTGCTTGGTGTACTTCCAATTAACCGACTAGCACTGTTCCAATCTGTACTGAACTCTGCTGCTCGACTCATTCATCTCTCCTCTCGCTCTTCCTCTGCTGATCCTCTCTGTCAAGCTCTTTACTGGCTACCAATCAATTAAAGGATCCAGTTCAAACTCTTAACCCTAACCTACAAAGCTCTCCACAATCTCTCCCCCCTGTACATCTCCTCGCTAGTTTCCAGATATCAACCCAACCGCAATCTCAGATCTGCACATGAGCTTCTTTTATCCTCTTCTACAATTACCTCCTCACATTCACGGGTACAAGACTTCTCATGTGCCTCACCCCTCCTCTGGAATGCACTCCCACAGCACATCCGCCACTCTGCCACCTTTGAACTCTTTAATTGCTCCCTCAAAACCTACCTTTTCCGACAAGCATATTCTCTAGCTTAGGCCATGCACCCTTCAACCTCGCATCTACATTTACTCCTCACTAAATAACCTAATCATGCACTGCCTGTACATATATTGTATACTTCCCCACCTCTTGTTTCCACCCCATTTCTATAGACTGTAAGCTCGCAAGGGCAGTGCTCTCACCCTTTTGTGTCATGGATTGTTATTTTAATTGCTTGCACTCTGTTATACATTTATACATTTTAGTCATCATGTTACATCTGCTATTGTAATCACCTGTTCTGTATTTTGTACCAGTGTCCATATTTAATGTATATCATTGTATCATTATATATCCCTTATTTGTTTTCTTACATTGTACAGCGCCACAGAATATGTTGGCGCTTTATAAATACATAATAATAATAATAATAATAATAATAATAATAAATATAGTAAGAATCCTTACAGTAAGGGAATGCTATTACAGGGGAAGTAAGGTCATCGACCCAATATGAATTCACAGCAAAGAAAAAGAGGTTCTACCTCTAGAATATAGTATAATAAATATAATAAGCTGTAACATGATGAAGCAAAATATAAATTTTATTGAGCTAATATAATAATAAAAAAAATAAAGGTATGGTCATCCAGGCTCCAAGCATGTAATTAATACCAGGTGTAGGTTCTCTAGTTAGCATCCAAGTGTATTCTAAAGTGTTACCCACTGCAAAAATATAGTTTACAAAAGTGTAAAAAAAGCAGTGGTAAAAGACAAAGGGTATGCCAACTGAGATATCTGGTAAGTAGCTCCTATAAATATATTCTAACTCTGCATTCAAAAAGAGTAATAAAGCAAAGTAATGATGCTTGAATGAATATGTATGAACATTAATTCAAGGTAAACCTGATCATATACATGACAGATTAGCATCAAGAACATTTCTTAAAGTGATCTTTGCAGTAATACTAGTACAAATATAATAGCAACAGTACATGGTCATGTTGTAATGATCTGCTCTGCTGCAGAGGCAGACAGCTTTTTGACCATTTTGTAGCTCTGAGCGCTACGGGTCCCTGGAAAAGAGACCTGTCTCCACTCTGCAAGCTGCAGAGTTGCTGTTCTGAGGAGGAATATGCATCCACTAAGCAAATTGCTTAGCTGCTTCCTCTGATGGCTTGCAGTATAAAAACCATTCCCTCCCAGAATTCCTTGCTGGTCATGATGGTTTGTTCCTGCTAACTTGCCTGGAAGTCTCAGCCCTCTGTTCATAGTAGGCTATTATTGCTAGCTTAGAGTAGTTACCCTTCGGGAGTGCTCCTTGCATTCCTTCTAGCGTAGTCAGGTTGTATTATCTGTTTTGCCTTGTACTGTCTATCTGTTGTGATTGTCTTGTCGTCAGCGGCGGTCGACAGGAAATCGTTCTGTCTGTTTGGATCGCATTCGTCCTGGCGGTAGTGGCGGTGGTTCCTTCTGTATTCTGCCTTAGGGGTGCAAGCCAGAGCAGCGGTTGCTACTGTTTGTCTGTCTGGACCGCATTCGCCCTAGCGGTAGTGGCGGTGGTTCCTTCTGTACTCTGTCTGGGAGTGTAGGCCAGAGCTGCGGTTGCTACTGGTTACTCCTTCTGTCTGTTTTGTCTGGAACGAACGCTTGCTGTAAGCTCGGTGAGGTAACCGTTTGGCAAGCGTTCGCGTTCTCTATTCATTTTCGCGTTGCATTGGTTAGTTAGGGTTGGCGTGTTTTGTCTCTATTGCGCTTTTCGTGCGGAGACCGCGCCATTAGCGTGCTTTGTCGCTGTTGCACTTTTCGTGCGGCGACCATGCTTAGCGAGTGCATTTGTTATTTTCCTTGGCATTCTGATCATTATTATTTACTGTGTCTTTCTTGCTACACTTGTGCTCTGTCTTAGTCAGTCTTGTGTCATTGTTGGCAATCGCCACTCTTGCGATTGCGTTCCCACTTGGTTTCCGCTGTTGTGTGTTCACCGTCGCCGGGTGGCGACTAGATTGGTGGACACACATACATTCTGTCTCTGTGCTCACTTTCTCTCTACAGGTGCATTGCACCCAAGCTGGGTTCTGTCATTTTCATACGCTTGTGGAGGACTTCTGCAGTGTCAGCGCACATCCTGTGCGCTGACCACGGAGATAATTCCGCAATCGTTACAGTATGACCAGCCAAACCGAAATTCCCAGTGTAGATGGAATTTCCGTTTTGTACGATTTTGTCGAATATGGTTCTTATACCTTTAAGAGGTTTAAAAAAACTAGACTCTGACACTAAAGAGGACTTCCTTTCTGAATGTGTCAGATTTTTTCTGAATCCTACCTTTCAAATTACTGATCCGTCCACGTCAGCTCTCCAATTCGCTTATATTCTATTGCAAGGAGATCTGTTTGTGTGGGCTTATGAGATTTTGAAAAGCAATTTCTGGAATGATAATCTTTATCAGTTTCTTACATTGATTTTTTCCCACTGGGTTAAACTGCCTTGTTTACCACCCATTTTTGATGAGTATGTATCTGCTAATCAGTCAGCTGTTCTATTCCTTCCATGCAAAACCATTCAGTATATTAAAGGAGTAAGAAAATCTATGCATGTTCCTGATCCCAACCCGTATGGGTGTTACCTTGATACAGGGTTATTTGAGCCTCCATTTGCTCCGTGGGAGATTGGGGCTTTGATTTGAGGAGTTCGAGATTGATTGGAAGGCGTTTTGCGATTTTTACATCGCAGAAAGCGAAGAGATTCTTAATGCTTGTGTAAATTCTGTGTACACTTTGATTAGATCTGATGAATGTTCCTGCCTTTCTTGGGTAAAGCAAGTGAGTTTAGACACTGTGCGACCTGAAATGAATGGGTGTACTACTGTTGTTGACACCTGTGTGAATTCTGAAAGATTCTCTCCTGCTTGTGTGGAGTTTGAATCTGATGCCTGTTTCTCAGGGGTTCCTGCAGATTGTGATCGGCGTGAATGTGTCAGTTTTGTCAAAGATATGTGGGATCCCATGTCATTTAAAAACAGATCTTTTTCTCCCAGTGATTCTTTAAGATCTTCCATCTATGATCCTGCTATGGGGCAAATTCCTAAACCATGCAGCCTCAAGAGTAATGTTAATATGAATAAAAAAGTTCCTCATGTTGTTGTCGCAACCTTGTCTGCAAATAAATCTATGTGTCACTCTGAGTCTGAGGGAACTTTGCTTAGCCCAGAGAATATTTCTGTGAGTCCACCCTGTATCATGAATGAAACAATGATGTCCACTCACACTGACATTTGTGAGTCCTTTTCTTGCTCTGAAGAAAGTACGGACACTCCACCCTGTACTCTGGATGAGTCAATATTACCTTGCAATAAATCTCCTGCAGGGAGCCTAGAGGCTCCTCGAGGTATTGCAGCTAATTTCATCTGTTTTTCTGCCATTTCAGAATTGCAGTCTGTTTTGACTGCTATGAAGGATTCTGCCTGTAGTGAAACTAGATTCAGAGAGGCAGTGTTGTTTTCACCAGATATTCCTGTGCATCCTGTTCTTGAAGATGAAATTCAGTCCCAACGTATGGTAAAACCATCCCTAGGACATCTGCCCCGTCCGCAGAAGGTATTTGATGTTCGGCCCTGTAACATGGATAGTTCAGAATCCTTGTCAGAAAACTTGGGAAATGATGCTTCTGAAGTCTTGTTTGATGTTCTGGAGGTCTCCGAGTTCCTCCCAAAGGGTGCAGAACTTTTAGGAGGTGCCTCCTGCCCCGCAGGGCCGTTTGAGGTTTTGCCCTCTTCAGTGGGCATTGCTGTTATGCTGACTACTGTTGCAGCTCTTGTGGAGCTTCAGTCATGCGTAGTCAATAATGAGTTTTGGTCAGATAGAATTCTAAGTCTGAGTCCAAGTCTTCTTTTGAAAGACCAATACTTGTGACCACTACTCGTGATGTTTCTCTGCCCGGTACTGGTTTTGGTCTTGTCGTGACGGACTCTGAGGTTGGCAGTTCCTCGACGTGTCCTGAGGTTTCTCTTGTGCCAGTGTGCCCCGATGCGCTCTGTGAGCCAGAATGCCCAAGTGTGTCTCGGTTGCCAGCATGCTCAGATGCTTCTAATTTTGCCTACCTGCCTGCATGCCCAGAAGTGGTCCCTGAAAGCCCTGATCTTGATGGTTGTCCTGGTAATTCTGAATCCGGAATTGTCATAGGTTCCATAGGGGTTCTTGATAGTTCTCCATGTGAGCCTGGTGAATGTTCTTGCCTCTTGGGATCTCTGCGGAGCTTCAAAGTGTTCTGGGAGATTCTGGGAGAAATTTTTCTTGGTACCCTGGACGGGATCAACAGTGGCTTTTGTGTTGATAGGGACACTTTGAATAGGTATCGTGGGAGGTTTGGTATTTTTGGACGGTCCCTGGAAGGTGGTGGGTATTGCTCGGAGAGTTTCGATGGGTTCTTCTCTGGCATTCACAGTTCTGATGGATGTTACGCTGAGGCTTGTAGTACTGATGGGCATGTTTCGGTGGCTTCTGCTTCCGATGAGTTCGGTTTTGGGAAGATTGACTCTGGAATTGAGCCTTGTCGGGCTGTCCCGACCTTTATGAGTGTTCAGTCAGTTTTGTTTTTTGGAAAAATCAGTTTCGAGAGACGTCTGGAGGCCGTCCCTAGAAGGGGGGGGGGGGGTACTGTAATGATCTGCTCTGCTGTCTGCACAGGCAGACAGCTTTTTGACCATTTTGTAGCTCTGAGCGCTGCAGGTTTCTGGAAAAGAGACCTGTCTCCACTCTGCAAGCTGCAGAGTTGCTGTTCTGAGGAGGAATTTGCATCCGCTTGTCATGCAAATTGCTTAGCTGCTTCCTCTGATGGCTTGCAGTATAAAAACCATTCCCTCCCAGAATTCTTTGCTGGTCATGATGGTTTGTTCCTGCTAACTTGCCTGGAAGTCTCAGCCCTCTGCTCATAGTAGGCTATTATTGCTAGCTTAGAGTAGTTACCCTTAGGGTGTGCTCCTTGCATTCCTTCTAGCGTAGTCAGGTTTTATTATCTGTTTTGCCTTGTACTGTCTATCTGTTGCGATTGTCTTGTCGCCAGCGGCAGTCGACAGGAAATCGTTCTGTCTGTTTGGATCGCATTCGCCCTGGCGGTAGTGGCGGTGGTTCCTTCTGTATTCTGCCTTAGGGGTGCAAGCCAGAGCAGCGGTTGCTACTGGTAGCCCCATCTGTTTGTCTGTCTGGATCGCATTCGCCCTAGCGGTAGTGGCGGTGTTTCCTTCTGTACTCTGTCTGGGAGTGTAGGCCAGAGCTGCAGTTGCAACTGGTTACTCCTTCTGTCTGTCTTGTCTGGAGTGAACGCTTGCTGTAGGCTCGGTGAGGTAACCGTTTAGCAAACGTTCGCGTTCTCTATTCATTTTCGTGTTACATTGGTTAGTTAGGGTTGGCGTGTTTTGTCTCTGTTGCGCTTTTCATGCGGAGACCGCGCCATTAGCGTGCTTTGTCGCTGTTGCGCTTTTCATGCGGCGACCGCGCTTAGCGAGTGCGTTTGTTATTTTCCTTGGCGTTCTGATCATTATTATTTGCTGTGTCTTTCTTGCTACACTTGTGCTCTGTCTTACTCGGTCTTGTGTCACTGTTGGCAATCGCCACTCTTGCGATTGCGTTCCCACTTGGTTTCTACTGTTGTGTGTTCACCGTTGCTGGGTGGCGACTAGATTGGTGGACACACATACATTCTGTCTCTGTGCTCACTTTCTCTCTACAGGTGCATTGCACCATAGCTGAGTTCTGTCATTTTCATACGCTTGTGGAGGACTTCCGCAGTGTCAGCGCAAATCTTGTGCGCTGGCCACGGAGATAATTCCGCAATCGTTACACATGTACAAGAAAAATTAGCAACAATTAGAAATTGTTCTAAAGTGGTAAGTGCAAACAATGATCCAGAAGTGACCATTGCATGAGGGTTGGGTTGACCCTAAAAATGCAAGAGTGCCGTTAAACTGCCGCTGTATATACAGTATATATAAACAGTGGCAAGATCAAAGTGTGTAGTGAACCTTAGGGTTGTAATAAGAGTAGCAAAGAAAAAACAATGAAAAAAAAAGTGTAGTGCAAAAAATAGAATAAAAAACGTGCAGGCAGAACAACAGAGCCTCTAAGAGTATGTGGAGGAAAATAAGCTGACAACCAGAAACCAGAGAAAGGAAAAAGATCAATTGACCAGAAACAAGAAGATATAGGAGAACGGCTGTAGTGAATAAGATTAGATGTAGCTTACAAGAGTAGAGGAGAAGGTAGACATCGTGATGACCACGCTGACACACGCTGTGCCAGTCCAATTAGTTTTACTGAGGCTACTTCAGGGACTCTGAAACCTGTTGAAATGCCTGCATGTTTTTTATTCTATATTTTGCACTACACTTTTTTGGGGGGACATTGTTGTTTCTTTGCACGTCTTAATACAACCATCAGGGTTCACTACACAAATTGATCTCGCCATTGTTTTTATATATACACAATGACTGGGTGGCCGCCAACCAATAGAAGGAGCGCAGTGGCGTCAGTAGCGGGGATGTGCAAGCCGCTGAACGCTCTCCTTGAGTCACACCCCCTGACAATGCAGACGCCCAAACCAGAAACAAGCCTGAAGTGACATCTGGGATATGACATCAGGGTTTCCGGGCCAGCACAGGTATGCTACAGTCTCTTCCCTACCGCTGGTAATAGGCTGTCTGAGCCATGCTATATTAAGGATTTGGCTAGACACCTATTCACAAGTACAAGGTTGCAACCCATGAGACCGGCATATGCGTAGGAGATATGTGGGGTGAGTTGGCTGAACACGCCCAGTGGGCAGGACTTGCCACATAGACTATGTACAGTATACATTGGTATATAACCTGTGGACTCACAGAGACACTTCAGCTCTGACAAGTGCTGTTATACTGCGACACATAGGCGCTATTCGTGCTACTGACGAACTACTGTTTGTCCCCTATCTTATTGCCTGATGAAGCGGGCTGTGCCTGCGAAACGCGTTGCTTCTTTTGGGGTACCAATAATAAATGTATTTAATTCAGACAGTATTTTTGAGTCTGCTTTCCGGAGGTAAGTCCACCACTGCCTCCCAGCAAATTTTAAAATTTTTATTACCTGCTAAATGTAATAGTGTTAACTTTAAAATCAGAAGAATGAATGTCTGAAAAAAATGTTTATCATTTTTGTCACAGCAGGCGGGTTGGAAATACAATGTCTAAAATGCAATTTAAACTACTCCATGATACCCAGTATCATGCATCAAGTATATTGCCAAAAGTATTGAGATGCCCCTCTAAACCAAACAAATTTTGATGTTCCAATCAATTCCATGGCTACAGGTGTATAAAAACCTAGGCATACAGACTACTTCTACAAACAATTGTAAAAGAATGAGCTCAGTACATTTCAGCATATAAGATGCCACCTGTGCAAGTTCATTAGTGAAAATTTGTCGCTACTAAACATTCCGTGGTCAACTGTTAGTGGCATTATAAAAAAGTGGATGTGGCATTGTAAGAAGGTAGAAGCAGAACTTCCACTTCCATCGCCTGCATGAAGAGATGGTGAGAGCAGAACTTCGCTAATGAGGTTCAGTTTCCCAGCTGCCAAGCACAGAAAAGCACCTTCTGCTCACCAACAGCCTTATGAGAGAGCACTGGGGACTAGGGATGAGTGAGAACGCCTCTGCCAGTCTCACAAAAACTTCCTTGGACTTTGGGTACTAAATGGGTCGTACATTTTCGTCAACACTAATTCACAAATTTCATTGAAGTCAGTGAGCCGACTTTAAAGGTCAAAGGAGTTCTGTGGAGTAAAAAAAAATGATGACGCGAGCGGGAGCATGCACTATTCGTCTTGTTAGATGAATAATTGACTGGTGCAAGCGGCGGGGAACGGAGGATCGTAGGAGGACGGCATGGGACTAGAGATGGCCCGAATCTCCGATTTTTGGTTCGCGAACCGGGTTTGCGAACTTCCGGAAAAGGTTCGGTTCGTGCGAACTTTCACGAATCGCGATAGACTTCAATGGGGAGGTGAACTTTGAAAACTAGAAAATTTATGCTGGCCACAAAAGTGATGAAAAAGATTTTTCACGGGGTCTTACACCTGGAGGGGGGCTTGGCAGAGTGGGATACATGCCAAAAGTCCCGGGGAAAAATCTGGATTTGGCGTAAAGCAGCGTTTTAAGGGCAGAAATCACATTGAATGCTAAATTGCAGGCCTAAAGTGCTTTCAAACATCTTGCATGTGTATACATCAATCAGGGAGTGTAATTAGAGTACTGCTTCACAATGACACACCAAACTCACTGTGTAACGCACCACAAACAGCTGTTTGCGTAGTGACGGCCATGCTGGACTGGTGCGCACCATGGCAAGAGTGCAGGCTGTGGCGGTTTTCAAGCCCATATGGTCACCAGGCTGTGGTAGCTCAATGATAGAACAACAGTGACTGTCCAGCTGATCAAAATTGGTCAGTCCACAATGAAGCAACGACCTTATTATCTTTGGTGTGCCACCCCCCGAGACACTCATATAGCCGTCGGTCATTACTTCATTGTGATACGCAAGCCCCACAACAGGTAGGTATATGCAGTGATGAGGTGGGTTCACTGAACACAACAGGTAGGTATATGCAGTGATGAGGTGGGTTCACTGAACACAACAGGTAGGTATATGCAGTGATGAGGTGGGTTCACTGAACACAACAGGTAGGTATATGCAGTGATGAGGTGGGTTCACTGAACACAACTGATAGGTATATGCAGTGATAAGGTGGGTGCACAGAACACAACAGGTAGGTATATGCAGTAATGAGGTGGGTTCACTGAACACAACAGGTAGGTATATGCAGTGATGAGGTGGGTTCACTGAACACAACAGGTAGGTATATGCAGAGATGAGGTGGGTTCCCTGAACACAACAGGTAGGTATATGCAGTGATGAGGTGGGTGCACTGAACACAACAGGTAGGTATATGCAGTGATGAGGTGGGTTCACTGAACACAACAGGTAGGTATATACAGTGATGGTTCACTGAACACAACAGGTAGGTATATGCAGTGATGAGGTGGGTTCACTGAACACAACAGGTAGGTATATGCAGTACTGGGTATTACAATGTACACCTGTCACACACACAGGTAGTCACTGAATGTGCTGGGCCTGGCTGGCAGTGGCACACACACAGTATGAATTAGCAAGGCTGTCTATGCAACACAAGTTTTAGTGGGACACACAGAAAAAAATAGATCACAAGAACAAGATTAGCTCTCAAAAGAGCTGTTGTGGGGTGCTATTTTAGCAATAAGAAATCAGTAAGGAGCAAGCTAACAAGTCTACAACAGCCTAACTATTCTTTCCCTATGAAAGTCTGCCAGCAGCTGTCCCTTCTCTCACTACTGCAGGCACACAAGTGAGTGTAATGGCCAGCGGAGCCTGCCTTTTATAAGGGGGGAGGAGTGGCTCCACGAGGGATTGTAGCCTGATTGGCTACAATGTTTCTGCTGACTGTGATGTGGAGGGTCAAAGTTGACCCTAATGGTGCACTGTGGGGGCGAACTGAACTTCCAGAAAAGTTCGCCTTACATGGCGAACGCGAACCACTGGAAGTTTGCCGGGAACCGTTCACTGCCGAACCGTTCGGGCCATCTCTACGCGGGACATGACAGCTACAAGGGGCCGATAGAAGCCCCAGTTAAGTGAATGTTTTTCTTTTTCTTTTTTTCCAAAACACCTTGAGTTTTTTTCCAAAAGACCTTGTGGTTTTCCAGAAAATCACAGTTAAAGTTAATGTAAGAAAGAAATGTGTGTGATGGACACTGTAGAGAAGACAGCTGAAACATTAGACCATGAAAGTGGTCTAAGCAAGCCCTCACTGCATTCTAGAGCAGTAGAGACATGTTCTCTGGACTGATGAATCATGCTTCTTTGTCTGCATGAGTGGGTGAGTCAGTGTTTGGCAGATGCAAGCAGACTGGTAGTTTCCTGTCTGCATGGAGCATGCTGCAAATTATAAAGTATGGTGGAAGAGAGTTTATTGTGTGGAGAGTCTTTTAAGGGGTTGGGCTTGGCCACTTAGTTACATCAGAAGCAACTCTGAATGCTCCAGGATACCATCTTATACAATTTTATGCTGCTGCAATGAGAATGGGAGTAGGAGTGCAGCTAACGGCAGGCAGGTGGTTTTGGTAGGGGACACTATTATAAGGAGGACAGATAGGGTAATTTGCTGAAGAGACCATGCATTCCATAATGTATTTTGTCTCCCAGGTGCTCGGGTTTGGCATGTGGCAGATCGTATAGTTCAAATTGATGGGTAGGGCTGGGGAGGGCGTACATCAAAAAAGGGCATCGGGAAAAAAAGGCGCGTGGTGTAAACGATAAGCAGTTTTATCGTTTATAAAAATATTGTGTAGAATTTCGTTTACAAATAGTGTTTTAAGAATTTACAAATCATTAAATAATGTGTATGAAATCGGCAATTCTTAAAACGTTAATCTTCCCTGTTTCTAAACTGAAACTTACAATTACGTTTGTTAAAAACCCTCCCTGTACCTATCCCTAACCCCTAGACCCCCTGGTGATGCCTAAACCTAAGACCCCCCTGGTGGTGCCTAAACCTAAGACCCCCCATGGTGGTGCCTAAACCTAAGACCCCCCTGGTGGTGCCTAAACCTAAGACCCCCCTGGTGGTGCCTAAACCTAAGACCCCCTATGGATAATAATGTTTTACAAACATTAATAAATAAAAAATGTAAATAAAAACATGTCAATAATTTTTTGGGGTGGATAATAATGTTTTAGACATGTTTTACAAATAGTGATTTAGTATCTTTATAAACGTTATTCGTCATGGGCTCATTTTGTAAAGTTAAATCATCACAAGCACAGTTATAAAACCTTAAAAATCTCCGGGCGCCATTTGTAAAACGTTAATAATCTCCGGCGCCTTTTTTCCCTGTTCGGCGCCCATTAAACGATATTTATAATGGGAGTGAATGGGGCGCCCTTTTTGTCCTTTTGTCTCATGCGCCCAAATCTCCTGCTTCCCTGGGGAGGACCCAGCTTTCTTAGTGCACATTGTTAATAAAGTTAGTGGAAGATGAAAGGTTGAAACAATTTTAGGAAACTAGAAGACAAACCTTCAAGGTGGTGTTTTCTGAAATCTGAAAAAACTGGGCTCATTTAGCTTGGAGAAAAGATGACTGAGAGGTGACCTGATTAACATGTATAAATACAGTACATGAGGGCAATATAGAAACTTAGCAAGTGAGCTTTTTGTCTTTAGACTTATACCAAAAGACAAGGGGACATGATCTGTGTATGGAGAAAAAAAATATCTTACCTTAGGAAGTAGTTATGGCAAACTCTATATCTGCATTTAAAGACGGTTTTCATGCTTTCTTTGCTTTGAAGGAGATCCATGGCTATAAGAGTTGATCAAGGGATTTATCTGACTGCCATTTTAAAGAGAAACTCCAACCAAGAATTGAACTTTATCCCAATCAGTAGCTGACACCCCCTTTTACATGAGAAATCTATTCCTTTTCTCAAACAGACCATCAGGGGGCGCTGCATGACTGATATTGTGGTGAAACCCCTCCCACAAAGAAATTCTGAGTACGTACTCTTGGCAGTTTCCTGTCTGTAAACCTTGCTGCATTGTGGGAAATGGCTGTTTACAGCTGTTTCCAGCTGCCAAAAAAAAAAAATGTAGCAGCTACATCAGCTGCCAACAGTAAACATGTCACCATGTAATAGATATCAGAATGTAAATCAGGGATTTATAAGATTTTACAATGGGCAAACACTGACTAAATAATTTATACATAATTATCGTAAAAATGAAGCACTTTTTTATTACATTATTTTCACTGGAATTCCTCTTTAAGTCAGGAAGGAATTTTTCACTTAAGGCTAATTGGCCCAAACCTGTAAAAGTTTTTGCTTCCCCTGAATCAACAGGAATGATTTCAGGATAATGATTTTTTTTCTCTGGTTAACCACTTGCCGACCGCCTTAAGCCGATGGGCGGCGGCAAGGGCTGGGCCCAAACGACCGCAATACGCCCATCGGCGGTGGCGGCGGCAGGCGTGGTTAGGTGGAGATCGCGTCAGCAATGACGCGGTCTACCGCTGGCATCTGGCCCCGCCCACTCTGCGCCGTAACCCGCCGGCCAATTAGCAGCGCTGGCGGGTTTCAAACAGCGCGATCGGGCCAATCAGAAAGGTATAATACACTTTGTTATTGTAGCAAAGTGTATTATACTGGCTGCCTCCTCCGCTGATGGTCACTCGTTAGTGCGACCATCAGAGAGGACGGCAGCCCTTACTGTAAGCACAGCAACACCCGTTTTTAGCAACACAGCCCCCCCGATTGCCCACCCCAGCCCTCAGAACCCCCCCTGACCACCCCAGCACACCACATTTTGCACCCAAGCACCCCCATAAAACCCATCAATCACTCCCTGTTACTATCTAGCGACGCTATCCCCTCGGTTAGGTCCCTAACTGCCCCCTAGGGTCCCCTGATCACCCCCCTACCCTCAGATCCCCCCCAGACCCCCCTCCCAGACCCCCCCCCCCCCCCTGTATACTGTATACAGCTGTATAGCTGCCTTACCCACTGATCACCTGTCTATCACCCCTTGTCACCACCACCAATCAGAGCAGACCCTAAACTGTCCCTTGGGGGCACCTGATCACCCACCCAGACCCTCAGATTGCCCTCAGACCCCCCCTCCTGATAACCTCCCCAGTGCATTGTTTACATCTATTCTCCCCTGTAATCCCTCACTGATCTCCCATCGTCACCCCCTGTGTCTGCCACCCATCAGATCAGGACCCAGTCTGCCCCGTGCGGACCTAATCAACACCCCACACCCTTAGATCGGCCTAAGACCCCCCCCCCCCATCCCCTTCCCAGTGCATTGTATTTGATTGTGCTGCAATTGTATTTAATTGTGCTGACATTGTATTTGTGCTGACATTGTATTTGATTCTGCTGGCATCATATTTGATTGTGCTGTAATTGTATTTGATTGTCCTGTGATTGGCTGTGATTGCCCTGTGATTGCCCTTTGATTGCCCTGTGATTGGCCTGTGATTGGATTTGATTGCCTTGTGATTGCCCTGTGATTGGCTTTGATTGGCCTGTGATTGTCCCGTGATCGGCTTTGATTGTCCCGTGATCGACTTTGATTGTCCCGTGATCTGCTGTGATTGCCCTGTGATTTCCCTGTGATTGCCCTGTGATTGGCTTTGATTGGCCTGTGATTGGCTTTGATTGGCCTGTGATTGGCTTTGATTGTCCCGTGATTGGCTTTGATTGTCCCGTGATTTGAGTGCCCTGTGATTGGCCTGCGATTGCCCTGTGATTGCCTTTGATTGGCTTTGATTGTTTCTGATTGCCTCTGATTCCCCACTCGCCACAACCCCCGTGTCACTATCCTAGTGATCTAAAAACAGTGATCAGTGAAAACTGTCACTTTTTTTAGTATCACTAGTGTTAGCAGTTAGGCCAGTTAGCTAGGCCCCTTTGTAAGTGTCAGTTAGTGCTCAGCCCACTGCACCACAGTCACTAATTAGCGTCATCACTGTCGCTAATCAACATTGGTACTATATAGTATCTGTAAGTGATCATTACTGATCGCAGTCAGATCTATATTAGGGTCACTAGGATCCACAAAAAAACGCAGTGCTTGCCCGATCAGGCCTGATCGTTCGCCTGCACTTGCGTTCAGCCCGCCCCACCGCAGTGACAGAAATTTTTTTTTTCTGATCACTGCAAAAAACACTGTACAATAGCTGTGGCACTGTAAACATCAGTTTTGATTTTTTTTTTTAATCAAAACTCAGTGACCACAGCTTTCTACCTCTCAAATACTCCCTTTTGCTAGGTAGGTGCTCTTTTTTTTTAGGTAGTCTCAGAGGAATACCCCCTAAATTTAGCAGTCCACCATGGCAAGAAAGAGGTATTCCGATGATGAGGCATACAGGTACATGGCCGAGTCGGATGAGGACGCCTCATTTGACGAATCTTCCGGGTCAGAGTTTGAACCTGTAGAGAGCAGTGGCTCACTGACCGATAGTGATGACGAGGTTGAGGTCCCGGCTAGAGCCAGGCGTACCACACCCCATGTTGTTGGACCACAGGTGGCGCAGGATCGGCCTCAAGGGCAGCAGAGTGGTGTTAGTGCTGGTCTGAGATTTCATGGTGGGGCAGGCACCAGCAGCACAACATCTCCTGGACCTAGCACCAGTACTTCCGTAGACCCTGGTGAAGTGGCGACTGGCGAGCACCAGCATGGAAGTTGAAACTGGTTCGGTGGCACGTGCAGTAAGATCCCAGTCGCAGCCACCAAGAAGACGGGCTCGTACTACCCCTAGTTTACCAGAGGTGCTGGCAAACCCAAATTGGCAATCCCTTGATTCCGCCGCACCTGTACTTCCCCCTTTCACCGCCCAGTCCGGAGTCCAGGTGGAGACAGATAATCTAGGATCGGCCCTAGACTTTTTCTATCTGTTCTTCACCCAGGATCTCTTAGACTTAATTGTGGCAGAGACCAACGGTAAGGCCACACAATATATAACCGCCAATCCGGAAAAGTTCCTTGCCCAGCCTTTTCGGTGGAAACCAGTCCAAGTTTCCGAAATTAAATTTTTTTTGGGGCTTCTCCTTCACACGGGACTAGTAAAGCAGAATGTGTTGCAGTCTTATTGGTCTACGGACCCAGCATGTCATGTTCCCCTGTACTCTGCTGCCATGTCCAGGACACGACCTTAGAACATCCTGCGCTTCCTGCACTTCAATAACAACGAAACCTGTCATCGAAGTGACCACCCTGCTTTTGACCGGCTCCACAAAATTCGACCCCTCATAGACCACCTGTCATCCAGAATTGCAGATGCTTATACCCCTGACCAGGACATCTGCGTAGACGAGTCCCTCATACGCTTTACCGGGCGCCTTCACATCAAACAGTACATCCCAAGCAAGCGCGCCCGGTATGGGGTGAAACTGTATAAGCTCTGTGAAAGGGCCACAGGCTATACATCTTATTTTAGGGTCTATGAGGGAAAATACTCAAAATTGGAGCCGGTCGGATGCCCTGACTACCTGGGGAGCAGTGGAAAGGTTGTGTGGGACTTGGTGTCACCCTTGTTCCAGAAGGGGTACCATCTTTTTGTAGACAATTATTACACAAGTGTGGCCCTCTTTCAGCACTTAAAAATAGAAGGAATCCGATGCTGTGGCACCGTGCGGCCTAGTTGCCGGGGCTTCCCCCAACAGCTCATTACCACCAGACTTGAACGGGGGCAGAGGGCCGCCTTGTGTGCTAACGACCTGCTCACGGTGAAATGGAAGGACAAGAGGGACGTTTACTTTCTGTCCACCATTCACGTAGACACGACAGTTGAAATTCAACGGCGAACTGAGGTCATTGAAAAGCCCCTCGTCGTCCACGAGTATAATACTAACATGGGAGGAGTGGACTTCAATGAACAGAGGTTAGCGCCCTATTTAGTTGCCCGAATAACACGACGCTGGTATAAAAAAGTGTCTTTTTACCTCATTCAATTGGCAATTTACAACAGCTTTGTTCTCTACAGTAAGGCTGGGAGAACTGTATCGTTTCTTCAATTTCAGAAACAGATCGTGATGGACCGCCTGTATCCAGGAGGTGCCGTAGCCCAACTTAAAACTAGCCGGCTGCATGGAAGGCATTACGCCTATCCAATTCCGAGTACCCCAGGTCACCGAATCCGAAGAAAACGTTGTCGTGTCTGCAGCAGGGCTGGAATAAGGCGTGACACCACTGTTTATTGTCCCACCTGTCCTGACCAGCCTGGCCTATGCCTAGGGGAGTGTTTTGAGAGGTACCACGAGCAGGTACACTATTAGAGAGTAGGGAACTACAGACACAGCGGTAGGCACACAAGGGTCTCTCAGTGCTATTTCACACTGCTGCGATGCGTTAGGGCAAAATGCCTAGCGAAAGTCACACTTTGCGGTCCCCCCCCCTACGCCGGAAGTGCTTGACTTAACGCTAGTGCATGCCTACGCTACTGCGTGGCTTCTGTGGCAATTTCGATCGGCCCAGAAGTCATGTTAGTCTATGGCGACGCAGTTCATTACTAGGCCGAATGCTACACTTGTGGTATTCCCTGAAGGTCTGTTTTGGACTATACGGTGCGGCGGGCTCGACCCACCAGATATGTCAATATGCAGTGTGAAACCAAACATCTGGTTTCGAGAGACCGTAATACACAGGGCTGCCAGAAACCTCTCCTTTCACTTGGGACAAATTGCGTAATGTACTTCGCCACAACTCTGTGCGATTTGCACTTCGCACATTGTCCCATGGGGGAGGAGAGGTTTGTCCTCGGGAGGTAAATTAAAAAAACAAAACAAAAAAAAAACAAAAAACATGTAAGCAAAGAAGTTAATGGTTAATGTTTGGTTTGCAATGTTAAGGTTTTTATTAAAAAAGTTCAAAGTTTATTAATGTTAATGAAGTAATTGCTTTGCTGCTTGCTTGTTTTTTGTTTTTTGTTGTATTTTTTGTTTCTCTTTTTCTATCCATTAACCTTCCAGGTGGACCGAGCGAACGACTAACCAGCTGCAGCACTGATGGTGAATCCTGACAGAACATTGCGCGTCTGTCAGATTACACACAAGTCGGTGCATGCAGCGCTGCAGGACGAGATTTCTCCTCCGCAGTCAAAAAAATACTTTTGCCGAGGCATATGGGCAGAGGAGTGGTGTTGGGGTTTCATATGCTTTGGCAAGCACTTTGTATCAAAAAAGAACTCTGGCAATGATTTGTTCATCCACATTGATCGGTGTAAATGGATAAATCAGGTTTGCCAGGGCATACGAGCTGGTGGGTTTGGATTTTTGGGGCGGCAGCTCCTATGTCCTGGCAGACGCCTTCCCCCTCCTTTTTTGTATTGTTTTGTCTTTTTTCTTCTCTCTTTTTTTCTATCCAGACCGACCAATCAGCTGCAGCACTGATGGTGCATCCTGACAGAAGCATTGTGCTTCTGTCAGGTTACACAAAATCGGTGCATGCAGCGCTGCAGGACGAGAGTTCTCCTCCACAGTCAACAAGATACGTTTGCCGAGGCATATGGGCCGAGGAGCGGTGTTGGGGTTTCATATGCTTTGGCAAGCACTTTGTATCAAAAAAGAACTCTGGCAATGATTTGTTCATCCACATCGATCGGTGTGAATGGATACATTGGGTTTGCCAGGGCATACGAGCTGGTGGGTTTGGATATTTGGGGCGGCAGCTCCTATGTCCTGGCAGACGCCTTCCCCTCTTTTTTTTTCAAATTTTTTTGGCAGATATTTTTTCATCCACATTGATTGATTGATTGTTTGACGTTCATTTTTCCTTTCAGCCCAGAGTGCATTACCCTTATGCCCAATATAAGGAGTATAGCAGAAACTCCTAATATTGGCCATACATGTAATGATTGCAGAGACCCTAAAATGCCAGGACAGACCCCACGAATGATGCCATTTTGGAAAGAGGACACCCTAAAGTATTCCGTTAGGTGCATGGTGAGTTCATAGAATATTTTATTTTTTGTCACAAGTTAGCAGAAATTGTGGGGTTTTTTTTTTCACAAAATGTCATTTTCCGCTAACGTGTGACAAAAAATAAAATTTTCTATGAACTCACCATGGCCCTCATGGAATACCTTAGCGTGTATTATTTCCAAAGTGGGGTAATTTGTGGGATTTGTTAACTGTCCTGGCAAGTGGGGGGGGGGAAGGTGCTAAATTGTAAGCACCCCTGTAAAGCCTGAAGGTGCTCATTGAACTTTGGGCCCGTTACCACAGTTAGGGTGCAAAAAAGTGCCACACATGTGGTATTGCCGTACTCAGTAGAAGTAGTATAATGTATTTTAGGGTGTATTTTTACACATACCCATGCTGGGTGGGAGAAATATCTCTGTAAATGACAATTTTTTACTTTTTTTACACACAATTGTCCATTTACAGAGATATTTCTCCCACCCAGCATGGGTATGTGTAAAAATACACCCTAAAACACATTATACTACTTCTCCTGAGTACGGCAATACCACATGTGTGGCACTTTTTTGCACCCTAACTGCGTTAAGGGGCCCAAAGTCCAATGAGTACCTTTAGGATTTCACAGGTCATTTTGAGAAATTTCGTTTCAAGACTACTCCTCACGGCTTAGGGACCCTAAAATGCCAGGACAGTATAGGAACCCCACAAATGACCCCATTTTAGAAAGAAGACAACCCAAGGTATTCCGTTAGTAGTACAGTGAGTTCATAGAAGATTTTATTTTTTTGTCACAAGTTAGCGGAAATTGATTTTTATTGTTTTTTTTCACAAAGTGTCATTTTCCGTTAACTTGTGACAAAAAATAAAATCTTCTATGAACTCCCCATACTACTAACGGAATACCTTGGGGTGTCTTCTTTCTAAAATGGGGTCATTTGTGGGGTTCCTATATTGTCCTGGCATTTTAGGGGCCCTAAACCGTGAGGAGTAGTCTTGAAACGAAATTTCTCAAAATGACCTGTGAAATCCTAAAGGTACTCATTGGACTTTGGGCCCTTTAGCGCAGTTAGGGTGCAAAAAATTGCCACACATGTGGTATCGCCGTACTCAGGAGAAGTAGTATAATGTGTTTTGGGATGTATTTTTACACATACCCATGCTGGGTGGGAGAAATATCTCTGTAAATGGACAATTGTGTGTAAAAAAAAATCAAAAAATTGTCATTTACAGAGATATTTCTCCCACCCAGCATGGGTATGTGTAAAAATACACCCCAAAACACATTTAACTACTTCTCCCGAGTGCGGCAATACCACATGTGTGGCACTTTTTTGCACCCTAACTGCGCTAAGGGGCCCAAAGTCCAATGAGTACCTTTAGGATTTCACAGGTCATTTTGATAAATTTCGTTTCAAGACTACTCCTCACAGTTTAGGACCCCTAAAATGCCAGGACAGTATAGGAACCCCACAAATGACCCCATTTTAGAAAGAAGACACCCCAAGGTATTCCGTTAGGAGTACGGTGAGTTCATAGAAGATTTTATTTTTTGTCACAAGTGATGAGGCATGGCGTATTCAGGAAACATTTTACCTCAGGCAAACCTAAAGTTAACTCTTCTGTCTTTAAGTTAACGCTTCAATCCTTAAAATAACTCCACAGTTAAAGACAGGCTGTTTAACTGCGCGTGAAAATAACTACAGAGGAGGTAAATTAACTACAGAGGAGGTAAATTAACTACAGAGGAGGAAGCTTAAAGGGAACATTAACCGTTGATCAAAAAAATTTTTCACTTACCTGGGGCTTTCCCAAGCCTCCTGCAGCCATCCTGTGCCCGCGCAGCTCCTCCAGTGTCCTCCGGTCCCCCTCCGCGGCTTAGTTTCATTTTCGGCCGAATACCAGTTGTCCTCCGGCAACGCATCCTATTCTTCTGCATTCCCAGACGGCGGGGTATGCGTTCCATGGACGCGCTTTACATCGCTTTACATCGGGGAATGTGGAAGAATAGGACGCGTTGCCGGAGGACGACTGGTAGTCGGCCGAAAACGAAACTAAGCCGCGGCGGGGGACCGGAGGACACAGGAGGAGCTGCGCGAGCACAGGGCGGCTGCAGGAGGCTTGGGAAAGCCCCAGGTAAGTGAAACTTTTTTTGATCAACGATTAAGGTTCCCTTTAAGGAATGTAGAGATAAGATAACTCTCTTACTGTGTGGAGGTAAGTTTTCTCTTGCCTTATTATCTCCAGCATGATCTTAGTGAATTGAGGCCAATGTAACTATATTCCGAACTTTACATTAACAGTTTGTCGATGGCCCACTCCTGTACCAATATGGCTGTACACTAGTGCAGTGGTGCTCAGCAGAGCTCGAATATTCGAGTAGCTCGAATATTCGAGCTCTTTTTCAGCTATTCGAGCTCGGTATTCGAGCTCCGAATAGCTGCAGCTATTCGAATGGGCTATTCGAGTAAACGCGAATAGCCCATTCACTATTCGAGCTATTCGAGCAAACGGCGCTATTCGAGCTCGAATACCGAGCTCGAATAGCGTCATAGCCCAGATTGATGTCCTTAGAGCCAATCAGAGGGCTCCCAGGCCCTCTGACGGCAGCCAATCACAAAGGGGGACCCTGGCCAGCCCCTACCCTATAAATAGCGGCCGCCATGTTCCGTTTCTCCGTCCTTGCCTGAGACTTGCATAGAGAGAGAGTTGCTCCTTTGTGCTTTGGCTTAGCAAGAGCTCTATTGTGGTCATTTACCTAGCGTTTTTGCTCACATACACCTCCTATACACACCTATATTGTTGTTAGTTAGATAGACATTGTATTTTAGTTAGTAGCTTTTGTGTTACATAGAGAGAGACTCAGACAGCTGCTGCAGGCTTACAGCTTTAGGCCTCAGGGCCTTGCCTGTGTGGGCAGCTGTCCTCCTGTCCTCTGTTAGTTTATTTCTCATTAGTATTTAGACAGTATTAGATAGTATTAGACAGTATTTCTGCTGTCCTCTACTACTTAGTGATTGTATTTTGTATTGTAGTTATATACTGTAACTGTACTAGGACACTCACTGACTGTCACTGTTCATAGGCTAGCTCCTGCGTGTGCTTGCACTCACTGTCTGTGTACACACACTCTATTTCCTTCTGAATAGTTATATACTGTAACTGTACTAGGACACTCACTGACTGTCACTGTTCATAGGCTAGCTCCTGCGTGTGCTTGCACTCACTGTCTGTGTACACACACTCTATTTCCTTCTGAATAGTTATATACTGTAACTGTACTAGGACACTCACTGACTGTCACTGTTCATAGGCTAGCTCCTGCGTGTGCTTGCACTCACTGTCTGTGTACACACACTCTATTTCCTTCTGAATAGTTATATACTGTAACTGTACTAGGACACTCACTGACTGTCACTGTTCATAGGCTAGCTCCTGCGTGTGCTTGCACTCACTGTCTGTGTACACACACTCTATTTCCTTCTGAATAGTTATATACTGTAACTGTACTAGGACACTCACTGACTGTCACTGTTCATAGGCTAGCTCCTGCGTGTGCTTGCACTCACTGTCTGTGCACACACACTCTATTTCCTTCTGAATAGTTATATTATACTGTAACTGTACTAGGACACTCACTGACTGTCACTGTTCATAGGCTAGCTCCTGCGTGTGCTTGCACTCACTGTCTGTGTAGTACACACACTCTATTTCCTTCTGAATAGTTATATACTGTAACTGTACTAGGACACTCACTGACTGTCACTGTTCATAGGCTAGCTCCTGCGTGTGCTTGCACTCACTGTCTGTGTACACACACTCTATTTCCTTCTGAATAGTTATATACTGTAACTGTACTAGGACACTCACTGACTGTCACTGTTCATAGGCTAGCTCCTGCGTGTGCTTGCACTCACTGTCTGTGTACACACACTCTATTTCCTTCTGAATAGTTATATACTGTAACTGTACTAGGACACTCACTGACTGTCACTGTTCATAGGCTAGCTCCTGCGTGTGCTTGCACTCACTGTCTGTGTACACACACTCTATTTCCTTCTGAATAGTTATATACTGTAACTGTACTAGGACACTCACTGACTGTCACTGTTCATAGGCTAGCTCCTGCGTGTGCTTGCACTCACTGTCTGTGTAGTACACACACTCTATTTCCTTCTGAATAGTTATATACTGTAACTGTACTAGGACACTCACTGACTGTCACTGTTCATAGGCTAGCTCCTGCGTGTGCTTGCACTCACGGTCTGTGTAGTACACACACTCTATTTCCTTCTGAATAGTTATATACTGTAACTGTACTAGGACACTCACTGTCACTGTTCATAGGCTACTAGCTCCTGCGTGTGTGTGTGCACTCACTGTCTGTGTACTGTACACACACTCTATTTCCTTCTGATTACTGATTGATTATTGTAAATTCTACTTCCTGACAGTTACTACTTACTTACTGTAGCAGGGACACTCACTCAGTCACTGTTCATAGGCTAGCTCCTGCACGTGTGTGCGCGTGCGTGCACTCACTGTCTGTAGTGTACACACACTCTATTTCCTTGTGATTACTACTGATTATTGTAACTTCTAGTTGTACTTCCTGACTGTTACTACTTACTTACTGTACTAGGGACACTCACTCACTCTCTGTTCATAGGCCAGCTCCTGCGCGTGTGCACTCACTGTCTGTAGTGTACACACACTCTATTTCCTTGTGATTACTACTGATTATTGTAACTGCTAGTTGTACTTCCTGACTGTTACTACTTACTTACTGTACTAGGGAGTCGGGACACTCACTCAGTCACCTCACCCACCAACCCACTCCATTAAAGTACCCCACTTTTCACCCGCCCTTTTCAAAAACTTTTGTGTTTACGCCCAAAACATCGAAGATGTCTGGAAGTGGCAGCCAGCGTGGTTTGGGCAAGGGGAAGGGCAGCAAGGGAATCAGGAGGAGAGGGAGCAGCATTGTGGCAAGCCGCGGGCGCGCCACCATGCACAGTTCCGCAGCAGCAGCAGCAGCGTCAGTGGCTAACATTCCTCCCATAGCCACTGGCCGTGGACGCCTTGGGCGCCGCCCAGCAGGAGCATCTGCAACTCACGCTGCAGAGACACAGCAGCAGCAGCGTGTAGCACCTGCTCTGATTTTCCTCCAGCTGGGTCGGAAACGTCCCATTGAGGAAAAGGATGCAGACACTGTGGTGCAACTGATGACGGAGGATGAGCAGCCCGCCATCAGCTCTGCATCCAAGGCCTCCACCCTCACCACCACCACCACCACCACCCCTGTTCGCAGCAGCCACCCAGCAGGGCCTGGGGAGGAGGCCAGTTCACCGTCACTCGCCGACCTGTCATTCAGCAGTCTTTTGACCCCAGGCATCATGGGTAAATTGTCTGCTGTTGTTGGCGATCTTGAGGAGGAGATGCTGATGGGCACTTTGGGGGATGAGGGATTGGACAGCAAGACTGTGGCGACAGTCAAGCAGCCCATCCATGCATCAGAAGAGGAGTTTGGGGGGTCATCATCCCAGCAGGACATGTTTCAGGAGGGGGAGGATGATGATGACACGGTGACAGACAGAGACTGGGTGCCACCACCTCCAGGGGATGTCGTCCTCAGCAGCTCTGAGGAGGAGGAGGAGGATGCGCTTGTGGGCCTTGCAAGGAGGCACATCATTGCAAGCATTGGCAGCAGTAGGCAGGTCCCACAGCCTGCTGGTGTCTCAGGCTCAGCAGCAGCAGCAGCAGCGTCTGCCAGTACCACCACCAGCCGCACCCAAGCCCCCCCCCAACCACCACAGGGAGACAGGCAGCAGCGGGTCGTTTTTGTCACCAATCTGGCGTTTTTTCACCATGCCCACAGTGTACAGCAAGTACGCCACTTGCAACCACTGTCAGCGGAAGTTGAGCAGAGGTGCAGACCCCTTAAAGTTCAGCACCAGCTCGCTCATCAACCACCTTGCTGCGAAACATTTCCACCAGCATGAGGAGTTCCAGAGGCTGAAGGCATCTGGTGCTGGCAGTGGCACCACACCCATCACTGCACAGCCTTCAGCAGCAGCAGCAACAGCAGCCACCCGCCCTCCTGCTCCTCCAGCAGCACCAGCAGGAACGCGGAAACGCACTGCTCCTCCCCCCTCTGCAACTCCTGCCGCCGACACTGAGGCCTGTTCTGGCAGCCAGTCCTCAGTGGCCTCCTCTGCTGTGTCTGCTGATTCCCGTGCCAGCAAAAGGCCACGCCAGAGCCTTTTGAGCGAGTCCTTCCAGGGAGTGGTTAGGGCTCTGCCTCCCAGCAGCCGTCGTGTGCGGCAGCTGAACGGCCATGTGCGCCCAACTCCTGCCGTACACGCTTGTGCAGGAGGGGAGCGACATGCGTGCGCTGCTTGCTTGCGCAGCCCCAGACTGGCAGCTCCCCAGCAGACACTTCTTCGCCCGCAAGGCCATTCCTGCACTGCACCGCTTTGTGATGGCCAATGTGGAACGAGGGCTGGAGCACGCGGTTGGTGAAAGGGTCCACGTCACCATGGACTCCTGGAGCAGCCGCTTCGGGACAGGCCGCTACCTGTCCTTCACTGTCCACTGGGTCAGCTTGGTGGAAGGGGGTGAGGATGGGAGAGCAGCAGCGGGCACAGCAGCAGCAACACAGTGGGTGGTGCCCCCCCGCAGGGTCAGGGGAACTGCAGCAGGTTCCTCCGATCCTCTGCCATCCTCCGGCACACCTGGCCAAACCCCCCGCCTCAGCAGCAGCGTGAAGGCCCGCCACTGCCAAGCGCTGCTGCACTTGGTCAGCCTTGGGAAGACCAAGCTGACGGCAACCCATGTGTTGGCCAAACTCCAGGAGCAGGAGAGGATTTGGCTGACCCCCAGAGGCCTCAGAGTCGGAGAGGTGGTGGCCGACAATGGGGCCAATCTGGTTGCCGCAATAGACAGGGGAAACCTGACCCACATCCCCTGTCTTGCCCACGTGCTGAACCTGGTGGTGCAAAAGTTCTTGCGCACCTACCAGGGGATGGGCGAACTGCTGGAAACGGCAAGGAACGTTGTGCGTCACTTCCGGCGCTCGGCTGCAGCCTGTGCGAGCCTGGAAGACGTGCAAAAGGAGCTGGAGCTGCCACGCCATCGGCTGATCCTTGACGTTCCGACTCGCTGGAACTCCACCCTGGCGATGTTGGAGCGTCTGGTTGAACAGAAGCACGCTGTCAACCAGTACCTTGCCCTGGCCACTGTTTCCGCCGCTCGGAGAAGGGACAAGACCAGCAACATCCCGTCCATCGTCCCCGATGATGACTGGAGGCACATGCAGCAGGTGTGCTTAGTGCTGGCTCCCTTTCTGCAGGCCACTAACATGGTGAGCAGGGACCATGCTATGGTCTGCGAGTGGGTGCCCCTGGTTTGTCTGCTGAACAGGGCCCTCGATGCTTTGCTGGAACAGGGAGTGGCAGCCTTGGACCAGCAGGAGCGGCAAGCAGCTGCACAGTCCACCTCTGAGGGGGAGGAGGAGGAGGACTTGGTGGAGGTCCCTGACCTTGCTGCTGATGAGGGGGATCAGCACAGCGCAGCTGAGTTGGTGCGGGGGTGGAGAGAGGATGAGGCGGCAGAGGAGGAGGATGAGGAGGACAGCACTGCCGTCGATGTGCCAGCACACGTGGCCCGCCTCTTCCCAATGGCAGCGCACATGCTGGCGTGCCTGCGCAAGGACCCCAGGGTGATCCAGATGAAGCAGAGGGAGGACTTTTGGATCAGCATGATGTTGGACCCACGCCTCAAGGGGAAGTTGAGCCAGTTCCTGCCGCCTGGAGGAGGAGACCCAGCGCAACAAATAAGGAGCTTGCAGCAGGCCCTTGTTGAGCGCTTGGAGGAAGCCTTCCCCCAGCCTTCCACCCCCACTGTCCAGCAGCCAGCACAGAGGCAGCAGCAGGTGCCTGCATCCAGCAGCAAGCGCCCCACAGACCTGCTGTCTCTCAGCCACGAGCTCTACAGGACTGTAGAGGCTCCGGCAGCAGTGACTAGAGAGGAGGTGCATGATGCAGCAGCATCCTCCTCCGGTCACAGCCAGCGCCTGACCCGCATGGTGGCTGACTACATGGGGTCCTACAGCGGGCTTGACAGCGATGCCCCTGTTGATCCCATGGAGTATTGGGTCAAGCGCCTGGAGATCTGGAGCGAGCTGGCGCAGTACGCCCTGGAAGTGCTGTCCTGCCCCCCTTCCAGCGTGCTGTCCGAGCGCTGCTTCAGTGCAGCTGGTGGCGTGGTCACCGAGAAACGCTCACGTCTGTCTCACAAGTCTGTGGACAGACTGACGTTTCTCAAGATGAACCAGGCGTGGGTGGAAGGCGAGTTCCTGGCCCCTGTTGTCGGCGAGAGGGGGACATGAACTGGCTAAGAACCATCGTTAATGTGCCTTACCACCCTTTACCACCTCCTGGCTCCTGCTCACTAAGCCAGCCTGGTTCAGTTTGACTATTACGTCGCCTGCAGCCACACATTTTACACCTACAGTGGGCTGCTGTGTACTGCCCTTCTGCTGTCTGTCTGTGTTTCCCACGTGGGCTGCACGACCGCTGTCTGGGACCTCCTGCCTGCTGTGTTTATTTACAGCCCTGGTATCACCGCTAGGTACCAGGGTTATTAGGTCACGCTGCCTGCCTGCTGCCACACTCACACTACTCCTCCATTCCTCCTGCTGCTGCTGTCTGTCTGTGTTTCCCACTGCCAGGGTACACAGAATTACCTTCTGCTGCCACTCTGCCACCAGCTATTACGTCAAACAATAGCTGCTCACATTACTCCTCCATTCCTCCTGCTGTTGCTGCTGTCGGTCTGTGTTTCCCACTGCCAGGGTACACAGAATTACATTCTGCTGCCACTCTGCCACCAGCTATTACGTCAAACAATAGCTATATATCTGTGTAATTGGTTGTACAAACAAAACCAAAAAAACATTAAAAAAAAAAAAAAGGTTTAATTTTTCTGAGGTGCCCGGGTTGAAAACTGTGTTGTCCCAGTTGTGTATTGGACACGATGTGGGCTGCACGACCGCTGTCTGGGACCTCCTGTTGTGTTTATTTACAGCCCTGGTATCACCGCTAGGTACCAGGGCTATTATGTCACGCTGCCTGCCTGCTGCCACACTCACACTACTCCTCCATTCCTCCTGCTGCTGCTGTCTGTCTGTGTTTCCCACTGCCAGGGTACACAGAATTACCTTCTGCTGCCACACTGCCACCAGCTATTACGTCAAACAATAGCTGCTCACATTACTCCTCCATTCCTCCTGCTGCTGCTGCTGTCTGTCTGTGTTTCCCACTGCCAGGGTACACAGAATTACCTTCTGCTGCCACTCTGCCACCAGCTATTACGTCAAACAATAGCTGCTCACATTACTCCTCCATTCCTCCTGCTGCTGCTGCTGTCGGTCTGTGTTTCCCACTGCCAGGGTACACAGAATTACATTCTGCTGCCACTCTGCCACCAGCTATTACGTCAAACTATAGCTATATATCTGTGTAATTGGTTGTACAAACAAAACCAAAAAACCATAAAAAAAAAAAAAAGGTTTAATTTTTCTGAGGTGCCCGGGTTGAAAACTGTGTTGTCCCAGTTGTGTATTGGACACGATGTGGGCTGCACGACCGCTGCCTGGGACCTCCTGTTGTGTTTATTTACAGCCCTGGTATCACCGCTAGGTACCAGGGCTATTATGTCACGCTGCCTGCCTCATTGACTGCCAGCTGCCACACACTCATCCTCCTCCTCCTGCTGCTGAATTTACCTCCTGCTGTCTGTGTGTTTCCACTGCCAGGGAGCACATACAATGGCGCTTCCAACATGCGCGCGCCACCAGCTATTTGTTACGCTCAAAAATAGCTGCATTTCTGTAAAAAAAAAATTGAAAAGAGAAATAAGTGAAGAAGAAGACGATATAGAAGAAGATGAAGAAGATGAAGAAGAAGAAGATGAAGAAGAAGAAGATGAAGAAGAAGAAGAAGAAGAAGGAGAAGAAGAAGAAGATGAAGAAGAAGAAAATGAAGAAGAAGATGAAGAAGAAGAAGATGAAGAAGAAGAAGATGAAGAAGAAGAAGAAGAAGAAGGAGAAGAAGAAGAAGATCAAGAAGAAGAAGAAGAAGAAGAAGAAGAAGAAGATGAAGAAGATGAAGAAGAAGATGAAGAAGATGAAGAAGATGCAGAAGAAGATGAAGAAGAAGAAGATGAAGAAGAAGAAGATGAAGAAGATGAAGAAGAAGATGAAGAAGATGAAGAAGATGAAGAAGAAGAAGATGAAGAAGATGAAGAAGATGCAGAAGAAGATGAAGAAGAAGAAGATGAAGAAGAAGAAGATGAAGAAGAAGAAGATGAAGAAGATGAAGAAGAAGATGAAGAAGATGAAGAAGATGAAGAAGAAGATGAAGAAGATGAAGAAGAAGAAGATGAAGAAGATGAAGAAGATGCAGAACAAGATGAAGAAGAAGAAGATGAAGAAGATGAAGAAGATGAAGAAGAAGAAGATGAAGAAGAAGAAGAAGAAGACAATATAGAAGAAGAAGAAGATATAGAAGAAGATATAGAAGAAGAAGATATAGAAGAAGAAGATATAGAAGAAGAAGAAGATAGAAGATAAAGAAGAAGAAGAAGCAGAAGTATATACAGTACTGAACAAAATTCTGGACACAACTTCTCTTTTCACCTTTTTTTTTCAAAGGAACATCCCCACATAATCACTTGCTGTTGTTACTTGGAAAAAAAGATGTTTCTTGCATCATTTACCCTCAAAACAAGTGTTGGAAGCTATTTAAGGCCAATTCGAATAGTCAGCTCGAATAATGAGCTCGAATACCGACTCGAATAGTGAGCTCGAAGTCCGAGGTCGAATCGAATAGTAAAAATTATTCGACTCGAATATTCGACTGACCTCGAATAATTTACTATTCGAATTCGACCAAACTCGAATTTTAAAAAGGGGTATTTGAGCACCACTACACTAGTGCACAAAGCATGTTAAATATCGGCATTGATTGAGTAATATCCATATAAGAGCCTATGGATTAAGAATGGGATTTCAATAACCTCCCTGATGTTCAGTTTCTGCTGGATTTCTGTGCAAAAAGTGATCCAATTAATTTTCAGAGCCTTTTTTCCTGTAACTTACCAAGATGTGTAAAGCAAGGGTTTAGTACAGTATATATTTTGAGCATAATAAAAGATTGAAACACAAAATTATATAAGAAAAAATAATTAAAGGAAAGGTTCAGGGTAACGTGGAAAAAAATAAAAATCCATATCCACTCCGATGACGTCCGATGACGTCAGCGCGCCCGCGTGGGACGCAGAAGAGCCCGTCCGTGGAGCGCAGAAGAGCCCGACCTGGCAGCCGGCCTGGCCAGGTCGGGTCGGCCACCGAAGACGACCGGAAGCCTCTGGAGCGGCGGCGAGGGCACCTCCTGCCTGCCACGGGCTGGAGGAAGCCCCGGGTAAGTGGATATGGATTTTTATTTTTTCCACGTTTCCCTGAACCTTCCCTTTAAATGTAATCATCACAAGCAGAAACATTTTGCTCAAATATAGATGCAGATATACCATATTTTTCAACGTATAAGACTCTCCAGAATATAACGCATTTAGGTTTAAAAGACAAAAATCAGGAAACACTTATATACTAAACATAGTGCATTCATGGTCCAGGAGCGTTTTGTAGATGTATTTCCCCAATTATTGGGTCCTTCTGTCCCCCCATGTGTCACCTTCATCCCTCATGTGCCCCCATGTGTCTCCTTCTGTCCCCATGTGTCTCCTTCTGTTCCCGTGTGTCCTCCTCTGCCCTGTTTGTCCTCCATTCCCCCCTGTTTGTCCTTTGCTCCCCCTGTGTGTTTTTCTCTGCCCCCCCCCCCCAAGTGTGTCCTCCTCTGTCCCATGTATGACTGAGAGAGGCGGCAGCTTGGCTTACCTAATCAATGGCTCCAGCGGCTATCACAAAACTCTCTTTCACTGCCCTTCTAGTGTCGGCTTCTGCTGATCGCGTCGTCAGCAGAAGCTGGCACTAGAGGCACAGTGAAGGAGAG
Source organism: Hyperolius riggenbachi (assembly GCF_040937935.1). Classification (NCBI taxonomy): domain Eukaryota; kingdom Metazoa; phylum Chordata; class Amphibia; order Anura; family Hyperoliidae; genus Hyperolius; species Hyperolius riggenbachi. The sequence continues at coordinate 140,815,849 of NC_090654.1, forward strand.
AAGAGATCTCATGGTTATACATGGGGGTAAATCAGGATACACGGGGTAGCGGGAGACACAAGAGGAGTTTGCCAGAAGCTCTGCAATCACCAGCCTGACACCGTGTCAAGCAAACTGCTTTCAATTGTGTCTTGCCAAACACAATTTGGGGCAACCCACCCAGGAGGTTAAAAATCATCTGTTTTTAACGGCAATTACGTTTGCCAATACAATATATTTTCAGTAGCAGAAATGTTGTTTGCAGCAATCTTTCAAAGCAGCTTAAATGCAGTGGAAACCGTGTCCATTAATCATGTGTAAAAAAAACCTAATATAACGAGGGCAATTTTAATTTAACACATCCTGAAGTTTATCTTTAACACCATGGAACCAAAAGCAGGTAAATTAGGCACTGGGGGCACTTTGTTAAAATGGGCCCTGAAGAGACTACAATGTTATTTGTGGCTATAGCGGTGCTCGGTGGGCAAATAAGGCACCACTGGTACCCAATAAATATCATAAATATATGACACAGATATTGGCAGAGGGTGAGTTTAGCTGCTCTCATATCGGCTGAGATTGCAAAGGAGGGCTGATTAGGAATAGGCATTGATAGAAGAGAAGTGAGAAGGGTTATGTTTAGTGATAGTGAAACACTTGTAAATATTACCAATGTTCTTCTGTAGTATTACATATTACGGTAGCAGGAAAAAAGGGTGCTAGCTGAGGGTGGACGAAAAGGGCGCCGCCATAGACTTTAATGCAATTATCGTTAATACGGCAAAAAAAGCAGAAGAAAGGGTGCCGCAAAAAATTTCGTTAATAACATTACAACATTATAGTTTTTGAGGTAGTCGTTTAAGAAGTTTACAACGATATAGTTTTTGTCATATTATTTCGTTAATAAGTACAGATTTTATGTTTTCAAAGGTATTATCGTTAATATATGTAAAAGGGTGTTTCAGTAGAGGGAGTGGTTAGCGTTAGGAACCACCAAGGGGACTGGTTAGGGTTAGACACCACCTAGGCGGCAGTTAGTTTTAGGCAACACCAAGGCGGGAAGTTAGGGTTAGGCACCACCAGGGGGGTGGTTAGGGTTAGGCACCACTGGAGGGTTAGGGTTAGGCACCACGGGGGGGGGGGGGGGGATGGTTAGGGTTAGGTACCACCGAGGGGGGGGGGGGTTGGTTAGGGTTAGGCGCCACTAGGGGAATGGTTAGTTTTAGGCACCACCAGGGGAGGGTTCTGTGTGAGGATAGGGTTGGGTTAAGCAGTATTGACGATAAACGTAACAACATTTAACGTTAATATTTATTAGTTATTATTTCTCGTTTGTTTTTGCAACAGTAATTATCCTTAATAAAGCTTGACAACGATGGTTCTCGTTAGCAAATTTTAATACCCGGCACCAAATTTGTTAATAAGTTGGGCTCTTTTTTCACGGCGCCCTTTTTTCATGCACACCAGATTACCCAAAAGTAGAATATTAGTAATTTAACCAATATTCTCCTACCGCCTTTCTCCAGCGCCCAAATTACTGTAGTATCCTTTTTCAGATGTACACCTCTAGAGGAGGAAGAGAGGAGAATTACCCCAAAACAAAAAGAAGAATATAGATTTGGGCAGCATTTGAATTGGTGTACTGCCAGCTAGGAACATTTGCACTACAGAGCTGCCCCACATCATACAGCCAATCCACCTGCCCATCCCATACTTTCAGTATGCTGATTAGAATGAGAGGCTGGGTTTGTCAGGTGGTGTCTGTGTTGGGCCATTAATATTCATTATGTCAGGGGTGCTGGGATAAATGGGAAGCACCACTGGGGGGGGGGGGGGGGGGGACACATTTCAATATCAGCCTAATGGTGGCCACTAATGATCCAATATTTTTCATCCAATCTTACCAAATCTATGTAGAATAAGGGTAAATTGAGTGAATATACTGAATGCATACTTCAGGCAGTTACCTTATATTACATAGAAATGGTAAGATTGGATGAAAAATATTGGATCATTAGTGGCCACCTTAAGCAAGTGATTACAAGAATGCCTAAAGTCTGAACAAGCAATCAAGGTGTGATGGGTTTGGTTAAGAGAATTGGGTTGTTGGAAACCTGTGTCCTGGCCCTGTGTACAACTGTACAACTCAAGCAAGTTTACAATCTTTGTTCACACTATCTGAAACTGTGCTTTCAACACTATCTGAAACTGTGCTTTCAATATCAATTCCATCCCAAAAATGGCTTTAGGTTATGTTAGGGACATTAGACTATGTTAAAGATTAGATCTTGAACTCCTCTAAAGGGTAAAAACGACTGTATTACTACTGTAAAGTTCTGTAAAATATGTCATGGCTATATAAATACATAATAATAATAATACATTAACAGAGGGAGCTGGTGAGATGTCATGTTGAAAGCTGGTAAAAAAAAAATGCTAAAAGTTCATCTGTCATAGGACAGATGGAGCACAGTTGATGCATAACTCCATTTCATCTCTTTTTGCATTTGCTTTGTCACTCTGCCATGCATAATTAAAATAAAAAAATTGCAGCTGACCTCAGGGGCGATAGTAAATTTAAAGAGCATCAAATTTTCATTCAGAGGAAAAAAGAGTGGCGGCCTTTGCTGCTCTTCTGTGTTAGAGGAGCTTGCCAGACTACGCAAACAGGGGCATCTTTAAAGATATGCAAATGATACCACCCGCCAGTGACACATTTCAAGGTCACTAGGGGTCAAGCTAGCAAGCACAGTGGGGAGAGGGATATTATAAATTTAATAGGGATAAAAAAGTAAGACCAAAAGTAATTAAAATTTGCAGTAATTACAGCATCACGCATTCCTGTTGGTACAAGTGATTAGCGGAATTGGAAAAGGGCAGGTGGAGAGGAAGATCACCTCCTGGGGTTTGCAAACATGCAAATTAGGCCTGGTGGAGGGAGATGAGACAAGTGTCTAGGGACTGGGCTAGTGCAGATGGTTCCCTGAGGGCAGTGGCGAGACAACCCAGCACTGACCGCATTGATAAGGCCACATTAAGCATATAATAAGTCAGGCTGAGGAGCAGCAGGTAAGCTAATTACCCACTTTCAGAGTAGGCGAGCTTTGCTGCTGTGCAGTCAATATTACAGAGAAAAGCTCAGTGACAGGAACTGACAGGCTAATAGGATCAGATCCCTGAGGATGGTAAAAGCCAGTGATAAAATGGACATATTATCATTGCCATGGAGCTTCTGACTCCGAGTTGCTTGCAACACCTTAAAGCCCAACTCTGAGTACAGATATGCAGAAATGTTTATGTTTTATAGCAATAGATACTTTTGCATCAACTTATCAATTTAAAAACGTAGTCACATCATCTAAAAGCACCTAGCTGAACTCCTTCACTTGAAGAGGAACTCCAGTGAAAATAATGTAATAAAAAGGTTGATTCATTTTTACAATAATTGTGTATAAATGATTTAGTCAGTGTTTGCCTATTGTAAAACCTTTCCTCTCCCTGATTTACATTCTGACATTTATCACATGGTGACATTTGTACTGCTGGCAGGTGTCAGTGGAAGGAGATACTGCTTGTTTTTTGGCAGTTTGAAACAGCTGTAAACAGCTGTTATTTACCACAATGCAACATGGCTCCCACAGAGTGATGTCAGAACCATGGTCCTGACATCACACTGTGGGAGGGGTTTCACCACAATATTAGCCATACAGAACCCCCTGACGATCAGTGGTGCTCGGATACCCCTTTTTGATATCCAGGTTGTTCCGGATAGCAAAAAATCCGGATAGCAAAAAATCCGGATAAATCCGTTTATATGAATTCGAACTGTTCGGATATCTGAGCCGATCCGGATATCCGAACCCATTATCCGGAAATCCGGTATCTGAACTGAAATCCGGAACTTGCCTTTAAATTGCTTCCAAAACGTCTTTTATAGTAAATGATGCATGAAGCATCATGTTTTTTTTAAAGAAAACCAGCAATTGTTTATGTGGGGAGGTATAATACAAAAAAAAAAAAAAAAAAAAAAAAAAAGGCTGCCTGTAAATTAACATCAGGAGGTTCCAGACAGCGGTCGTGCAGCACATTGGCTATCATTCATAAAAGTGTGTTCGGTAAAGAAAATCAGTGCGGGAAAACACCGCATTCGGTATTTTAGACTTCTGTGTGCTCATTCATAAAAATGTTTACAGTTGTGATAGCAGTGCGGTGATTTCCCGAACTAGGCTGGCTCTAGGCTGTCGGTAGGCTGGCGTAACAGGAGAAGCTGCCTTTAGTCCTTCCGTGCGCTGCTCTCACTGCTGCTGCTTGGGAGGTCTGTCTCCATTAACTTAGCTGTAATCCGCATGCTTATCGCTACTTCCAAGGGAGCGGTATTCCCCGTCCTCATACCGCTTGCTCTAATCTTTATGAATTGACATTTAGTAACATTTGTTAAGATAATTACTGCACAAGGCGGTAATTTATCTCTCTGCTCGGGAATGTCAGCTTTTCGTGCGGAAACAGCTTTTATGAATACACATTTTGCTATGTGCTCGGTAAAATCAGCTGTTTTCAGCATTTCCACATGCGGGAATGCTTTATGAATGATAGCCATAGTGTCCAATACAAGACTGGGACATCACAGTTTTCAGCCCAGACATCTCAAAAAAATGTAACTTTTTTTCCCAACAAAATACAGCTATTGTAGTGGCGTAATAGCTGGTGGTGGCAGACTGGCAGTGGCAGCAGAATATTTGTTCTGTGTGGACCCTAGCGGTGGGAAACACAGGCTGAGACAGCAGAAGGAGTAGGTAGATGTAGCTATTGTAGTATCGTAATAGCTGGTGGTGGCAGACTGGCAGCAGAAGATAGTTCTTTGTGGACCCTGGCGGTGGGAAACACAGACAGCAGCAGAAGGAGGAGTGGGTATATGCAGCTATTGTAGTGGATAATAGCTGGTGGCAGACTGGCAGCAGAAGATTGTTCCGTGTGGACCCTGGCGGTGGGAAACACAGACTGACACAGCAGGAGGAGGATGTAGATGCAGCTATTGTAGTGGCGTAATAGCTGGTGGCAGTGGCAGACTGGCAGCAGTTCTGTGTGTACCCTGACGGTGGGTGACACAAACTGACATAGCAGGAGGAGGAAGTAGATGCACCTATTGTAGTGGCGTGATAGCTGGTGGCAGTGGCAGACTGGCAGCAGAAGATATAGTTCTGTGTGGACCCTGGCATTGGGTGACACAGACTGACACAGCAGCAGAAGGAGGTAGATGCAGCTATTGTAGTGGCGTGATAGCTGGTGGCTGACTGGCAGCAGAAGATTGTTCTGTGTGGACCCTGGCGGTGGGTAACACAGACTAACACAGCAGGAGGAGGAGATAGATGCAGCTATTGTAGTGGCGTAATAGCTAGTGGCAGTGGCAGACTGGCAGCAGAAGATATAGTTCTTTGTGGACCCTGGCGGTGGGTGACACAGACTGACACAGCAGGAGGAGGAGGTAGATGCAGCTATTGTAGTGGCGTAATAGCTGGTGGCAGTGGCAGACTGGCAGCAGAAGATTGTTCTGTGTGGACCCTGGTGGTGGGAAACACAGATTGACACAGCAGGAGGAGGAGGAGGTAGATGCAGCTATTGTAGTGGCGTAATAGCTGGTGGCAGTGGCAGACTGGCAGCAGAAGATATAGTTCTGTGTGGACCTTGGCGGTGGGAAACACAGACAGCAGCAGCAGAAGGAGTAGGTATATGCAGCTATTGTAGTGGCGCAATAACTGGTGGCACACTGGCAGCAGAAGATTGTTCTGTGTGGACCCTTACGGTGGGAAACACAACTGACACAGCAGGAGGAGGAGGTAGATGCAGCTATTGTAGTGGCATAATAGCTGGTGGCAGACTGGCAGCAGAAGATTGTTCTGTGTGGACCCTAGCGGTGGGAAACACAACTGACACAACAGGAGGAGTTGGTAGATGCAGCTATTGTAGTGGCGTAATAGCTGGTGGCAGACTGGCTGCCAGTGGCGCTCGAATGTACCCAAATTCGATTCGAGTACATTCGAATTCGGGTCCGGGTCAAATTCAGATTCGGCCGTGATCACGCCCATCGAATTTGATTTGAATTCAAATCGTGATAGGTAATTGAATTCGGGTAATAGTCGTGATAACGAATTCGGATGGCCTTCAAGACAATTTTTTTTTAAAGGGAAATCACATTTAAATAAGTGTAATGTAAAAAAAAAAAAAAATTGATGGAAATTTTTTTTGCTGCATTTCTTGTTTATTCTTCTTCACCATCTTCACCTTCTTCTTTTTCTTCTCTCCATCTTTTTCTTCACCGTCTTCTTCTGTTTTACTATCATCATTCATCACCACCATCATCTTCATCATCTTCTTCTTCACTGGCACCTGGTTCTTCTTCTTCTTCACCTGGTTCTTCTTCTTCTTCTTCTGGTTCATCAGCACTTGGTTTTTCATCTTCTTCTTCATCTGGTTCTTCTTCATCATCATCTGGTTCTTCTTCACCTGGTTCTTCTTCTTTTTCTTCACCTGGTTCTTCTTCTTTTTCTCTTCACCTGGTTCTTCTTCTTTTTCTTCTCCTGGTTCTTCTTCTTCTTCTTCACCTAGTTATTCTTCTTTTTCTTCATCTGGCTCTTCTTCTTCTTCTTCCCCTGGTTCTTCTTCTTCTTCTTTTTCTTTGCCTGGTTATTCTTCTTCTTCTTCACTTGGTTCTTCTTCTTCTTCACCACCACCATCTTTTTTGTGTGTGTGTGTGTTCATTAGTGTTGGGCGAACACCTAGATGTTCGGTTTCGCGAATGTTCGCCGAACATCGCCGCAATGTTCGGGTGTTCGCGCCGAACTCCGAACATAATGGAAGTCAATGGGGACCCGAACTTTCGTGCTTTGTAAAGCTCCCTTACATGCTACATACCCCAAATTTGCAGGGTATGTGCACCTTGGGAATACAAGAGGAAAAAAAAATATTTGAAAAAGAGCTTATAGTTTTTGAGAAAATTGATTGTAAAGTTTCAAAGGAAAAACTGTCTTTTAAATGTGGAAAATGTCATGTTTCTTTGCACAGGTAACATGCTTTTTGTCGCCATGCAGTCATAAATGTAATACAGAGAAGAGGTTCCAGGAAAAGGGACCGGTAACGCTAACCAAGCACAAGCAGCAGAACACGTGATGGAACAGGAGGAGGCGCAGGAGGAGAAGGCCACGCTTTTTGAGACACAACATCCCAGGCCTTGCATGAGGACAAATAGCGTGCGGATATAGCAATGCTTTTTGCCGCCATGCAGTCATAAATGTAATACAGATGAGAGGTTCAAAAAACAGGGACCGGAAACGCTAACCCAGGCCAGCAGCAGCAGCAGCACACGTGATGGAACAGGAGGAGGCGCAGGAGGAGAAGGCCACGCTTTTTGAGACACAACATCCCAGGCCTTGCATGAGGACAAATAGCGTGCGGATATAGCAATGCTTTTTGCCGCCATGCAGTCATAAATGTAATAAAGATGAGAGGTTCAATACACAGGGACCGGCAACGCTAACCCAGCAGCAGCAGCAGCACACGTGATGGAACAGGAGGAGGCGCAGGAGGAGAAGGCCACGCTTTTTGAGACACAACATCCCAGGCCTTGCATGAGGACAAATAGCGTGCGGATATAGCAATGCTTTTTGCCGCCATGCAGTCATAAATGTAATACAGATGAGAGGTTCAATAAACAGGGACCGGAAACGCTAACCCAGGCCAGCAGCAGCACACGTGATGGAACAGGAGGAGGCGCAGGAGGAGAAGGCCACGCTTTTTGAGACACAACATTCCAGGCCTTGCATGAGGACAAATAGCGTGCGGATATAGCAATGCTTTTTGCCGCCATGCAGTCATAAATGTAATAAAGATGAGAGGTTCAATAAACAGGGACCGGCAACGCTAACCCAGCAGCAGCAGCAGCACACGTGATGGAACAGGAGGAGGCGCAGGAGGAGAAGGCCACGCTTTTTGAGACACAACATCCCAGGCCTTGCATGAGGACAAATAGCGTGCGGATATAGCAATGCTTTTTGCCGCCATGCAGTCATAAATGTAATAAAGATGAGAGGTGGCAGTAAACACAATGTTATATAGTGTGGCTAAGCGAGGTACACAGAGTGGCAGTAAACACAATGCTATATAGTGTGGCTGAGCGAGCAGTGTACTACTGTTCCCAGCAGACACAGAGTGGCAGTAAACACAATGCTATATAGTGTGGCTGAGCGAGGTACACAGAGTGGCAGTAAACACAATGCTATATAGTGTGGCTGAGCGAGCAGTGTACTACTGTTCCCAGCAGACACAGAGTGGCAGTAAACACAATGCTATATAGTGTGGCTGAGTGAGGTACACAGAGTGGCAGTAAACACAATGCTATATAGTGTGGCTGAGCGAGCAGTGTACTACTGTTTCCAGCAGACACAGAGTGGCAGTAAACACAATGCTATATAGTGTGGCTGAGCGAGGTACACAGAGTGGCAGTAAACACAATGCTATATAGTGTGGCTGAGCGAGCAGTGTACTACTGTTGCCAGCAGACACAGAGTGGCAGTAAACACAATGCTATATAGTGTGGCTGAGCGAGCAGTGTACTACTGTTCCCAGCAGACACAGAGTGGCAGTAAACACAATGCTATATAGTGTGGCTGAGCGAGGTACACAGAGTGGCAGTAAACACAATTCTATATAGTGTGGCTGAGCGAGCGGTGTACTACTGTTCCCAGCAGCGACACACAATGACTGGGGGGACCCTGGCTAGCGTGGCTGGAGCGCGAACTACCCTGCCTGCCTACCCAAAGCTAAACCCACAGACAAATGGCGGAGATATGACGTGGTTCGGGTATTTATTCACCCGAACCACGTGACAGTTCGGCCAATCAGAGCGCGTTCGGGTCCGAACCACGTGACCCATTCGGCCAATCACAGCGCAAGCCGAACGTTCGGGGAACGTTCGGCCATGCGCTCTTAGTTCGGCCATGTGGCCGAACGGTTTGGCCGAACACCATCAGGTGTTCGGCCGAACTCGAACATCACCCGAACAGGGTGATGTTCTGCAGAACCCGAACAGTGGCGAACACTGTTCGCCTAACACTAGTGTTCATATTCTTCTTCTTGTACCCAACAATGTTTTTTCCCTTACAGAACTCAACTGTTGTAAAAAATTTTCTTCAACAGCATAGCTAAATTTGTGGCATATTAGGTATTGGCGCATGGCAGCAGCGCATAATTCTGTGGACCCTGGAGGTGGGAACACAGACAGTAGGAGGTTAAATACAGCAGCACCAGGAGGAGGAGGAGTAGCGCATAGCAGCAGCGCATAATTCTGTAGACCCTGGCGGTGGGAACACAGACAGCAGGAAGTTAAATATAGCAGCAGCAGCAGGAGTGACTTGTGGCAGCACCCAATGTAACGGGGCCATGGAACCTAGCGTTGTTACCACAGCTGTAAATAAACACCAGCAGCAGGAGGTTCCAGATAGCAGCCGTGAAGCCCACATTGTGCCCAATGCACAATTGGGAGAGCAAAGTTTTCAACCCAGACACCTCAGAATTTGTTTTTTTTTTAACAAGAAATTGTAGCTATTGTAGTGGCGTAATAGCTAGTGGTGCATTGCAGCAGTGCATAATTCTGTGGACCCTGGCGGTGGGAACACAGACAACAGGAAGTTAAAGACAGCAGCAGGAGGAGGAGGAGGAGGAGTGACGTGTGGCAGCAGCAGGCAATGTAACGGGGCCATGGAACCTAGCGTTGGTACCACGGCTGTAAATAAACACCAGCAGCAGGAGGTTCCAGACAGCAGTCGTGAAGCCCACATTGTGCCCAATGCACAATTGGGACAGCACAGTTTTCAACCCAGACACCTCAGAATTTTTATTTTTTTTACAAGAAATTGTAGCTATTGTAGTGGCGTAATAGCTAGTGGCGCATGGCAGCAGCGCATAATTCTATGGACCCTGGTGGTGGGAACACAGACTGCAGGAAGTTAAATACAGCAGCAGGAGGAGGAGTGACGTGTGGCAGCAGGCAATGTAACGGGGCCATGGTACCTAGCGTTGGTACCACGGCTATAAATAAATACTAGCAGTAGGAGGTTCCAGACAGCAGTCATGAAGCCCACATTGTGCCCAATGCACAACTGGGACAGTACAGTTTTCAACCCAGACACCTCAGAATTTTATTTTTTTTACAACCAAATGTAGCTATTGTAGTGGAGTAATAGCTAGTGGCACATGGCAGCAGCACATCATTCTGTGGACCCTGGCAGTGGGAACACAGACAGCAGGAGCTTAAATACAGCAGGAGGCGGAGGAGTGGCGCATGGCAGCAGCGCATAATTCTGTGGACCCTGGCGGTGGGAACACAGACAGCAGGAAGTTAAATACAGCAACAGCAGGCGCAGGAGTGACGTGTGGCCGCAGGCAATTAGAGATGTAGCGAACGGTTCGCCGGCGAACGGTTCGAGGCGAACTTTGGTGGTTCAAGTTCGCATACACCAGGCGAACTTTTGCGGCAGTTCGATTTGCCCCATAATGCACTATGAGGGTCAACTTTGACCCTCTGCATCACAGTCAGCAGGCACATTGTAGCCATTCAGGCTACACTAAGCCCTGGAGCCCCACCCCCCCTTATATAAGGCAGTCTCCGGCGGCCATTACACTCACTCTTGCCTGCTGCAATAAGACAGACTAGGGAGAGCTGCTGCAGATTGTTCTCCTAGGGAAAGATTAGTTAGGTTCTTGGCTGCTTAGCTTGCTCCTGCCTGATTATTATTGCTTTTATAGCACCCCTCAACAGCTCTTTTCAGAGCTAATCCTGTACTTTTTTTTTCTTCTGTGTGTCAAACTGACACTTTTGTTTCATGCACAGCCTTGCTAATTCATAGTGTGTGTGCCACTGCCAGCAGCCCAGCACATTCAGTGACTCCCTGTGCGTGTGACAGGGTACATGCACATTGTACTACCCAGTACTGCATATACCCAGTACCTGTTGTATTTACTTAACCCACCTCATCACTGCATATACCTAGCTTTCTGTTGAGTGAACCCAGTTCACTGCATCTAACTACCTGTTGTGTTAAGTGAACCCAGGTCACTGCATCTAACAACCTGTTGTGTTGAGTGAACCCAGCTCACTGCATATACCTAGCTTTGTGTTGAGTGAACCCAGCTCACTGCATCGAACTACCTGTTGTGTTGAGTGAACCCAGCTCACTGCATCTAACTACTGTTATTGTTGAGTAAACCCAGCTCACTGCATATAACTACCTTTATTGTTCAGTGAACCCAGCTCACTGCATCTAACTACCTTTACTGTTCAATGAACCCACCTCACTGTATATAACTACCTGTAACGATTGTGGAATTCTCTCCGTGATCAGCGCACAAGACGTGCGCTGACACTGCGGAAATCCTCCACAAGCGTATAATTTGAGGGAACCCAGCAAAAGGTGCAATGCACCTGTAGAGGGAAATTCCTGTCGGCAGGTGGAACTGTGGAGTGCAGAGGAACAGCTCCTCTGCCCTGCCGCAGACGCAAGACAGGAATTGCACGAAGGGAAGAAACGCAGGGCAAGATAGCCCTGAAAGAGAGAGATCAAAGCGACAGAGGGTATGTGTGTTCACCAATCTAGTCGCCACCCTGCGACGATGAACACACAACCAGGAAGATAAGGTGAGAAGGCAATCGCCAGAGATGGCGGTTGCTAACAGCGACACAAGACCGAATAAGCACAGATGAGGAATGTATGTATGTCCACCAATCTAGCCGCCAACCTGCAACGGCGGACACACAACAGAGGAAACCAAGTAAGAACGCAATCGCAAGAGAAGCGATTGCGAAAGAGAATGAGCACAGGGATAGAATGTATGTATGTGCCCCAATCTAGTCGCCAACCCGCGACGGTGCACACACAACAGCAGATATGAAGTAGGGACGCAACCGCGAGAGAGGCGATTGCCAGAGGTGACACAAGGCTACAGCAAGGCAGAGCACGAGAGTAGCAAAGGCACAGCAAATCATACAATGAGAAGATAAGGAAAATAACAAACGCTAACTAAGCGCGAACACCGCACTCATTCGCATTTATGCGCGGTCTCCGCGTGTTAAGCACAACAGAGACAAGCACGCCTAACTAACCACCGACAGACAAACATGAAACAGAGGACGCGAGCACTTGCTTAACGGTTACCTCACCGAGCCTCCAGCAAGCGTTCGTAGCAGACAAGACAGATACATGAAAACAGGAATAAGAGAGAGAGACGGATCCACAGCACTAGCGCAAGGCGAGTGCGATCCAGGCAAGACAGATTAGATGAGATAGCTGGTAGCAACCGCTGCTCCAGCTATACTCCAAGAACAAAGGTCAGAACGACTTCCTGTCGACCACCGCTGGGACAGAACAATCGCAAAAGACAAACAAAACAGATATGCAATCCTAACTGCACTAGGGAATCTGCCTAGTGCAGTCCCAGGAATCACTCTAAGCTAATCTTTAAACAATGAGCAAGGCTGACACTCCAGGAGTGTTTCACAGGACTAACCCTTATGACCAGCGCAGGTCTGTGATATCACATGGTATTTATAGTACAAACCTCCAGAGGATGTGGCTAGGAAATTTGCATGACCAACGTATGCAAATTCCCTAGCAGCAGCAAGCTGCAAAACTGACAAAAGGTCTCTCTTCCAGAGACCTGCAGAATGCAGACCTGAACAGTGGTCAAAAAGCTGCCTGCCTGCGCAGGCAGCTGAGCGGATCATTACACTACCTTTATTGTTCAGTGAACCCACCTCACTGTATATAACTACCTGTTGAGTTGAGTTAACCCACCTCACTGCATATAACTACCTTTATTGTTGAGTGAGCCCACCTCACTGCATATAACTACCTTTATTGTTCAGTGAACCAACCTCACTGCATATAACTCCACGCCCTGATGAAACGTCTGATGACGTGAAACGCGTAGGTGGGAGGAGCCACCGGCCGGCCATGCAATCCTGCTCCCTGGGATGCCGGAGTTAGCGTGTGGATATTGCTGCAGCAAAGTGTGAGGTGTGGATTCTGGCAGAGCGTGCGGGCAGACGCCGGAGCGGTGGAGCAAGGCAGTCTGTATGCACTGAAAGGAACCTTTCCCCCTCGTCCTGCACGCCACATACAGAGTGGACTACAAATACAAGCCAGACCACACAGCTAAAGAGCAAGCCTGCGCAGTGCTATACATACACCGGTGAGGACTGAATGGGCCCATTCTAAAGAAGCTTATCAACTTTGGAAGCTTGAACTGTCCCCTTGTGGTGCGGTATGATTAACGCTGTGCAAACTACTAACTGCAGCTTCAAAATCGCAAGTATATGTGCTGATGCACGTTTCTGCATGGCTTAACTAGCAATGAAGATTCCTGCTTATCTTTGTGCAGCTTGTTTTTCTACTTGGCTACTAACTGCATGCTAATCAGGCATATTTGCCACACAAATGGACAGTGTGGCAATACGCATTTTATAGAAATAGGGAGTGAAATCCGAAAGTGTGTATAATTATTGAGCTTATTGAGATATTAAGGATATGCTATAATGACCCCGGTGGCAACCTCAGGTTTTTAACAGTGTGAATGTTATTGATTTTAGAAATTATATGAATGCTGGTTACTCAGATGTGTGATAGCACACGTGTCCCAATTCTTGTGCAATAAAAATTGTGTTTTGGACCAAAATTGGTGTGGCGCTTTATACCTTTAAACCTTTTTCTTTAAGTCACTGCATATAACTACCTGTTGTGTTGAGTGAACCCACCTCACTGCATCTAACTACCTTTACTGTTCAGTGAACCCACCTCACTGCATCTAACTACCTTTACTGTTCAGTGAACCCACCTCACTGCATCTAACTACCTTTATTTTTCAGTGAACCCAGCTCACTGCATCTAACTACCTGTTGTGTTGAGTGAACCCAGCTCATTGCATATAACTACTAGAGATGTAGCGAACCTCCGATTTTCGGTTCGCGAACCAGGTTCGCAAACTTCCGCGGAAGGTTCGGTTCGCGGAAAAGTTCGCGAACCGCAATAGACTTCAATGGGGAGGCGAACTTTGAAAAATAGAAAAAATTATGCTGGCCACAAAAGTGATGGAAAAGATGTTTCAAGGGGTCTAACACCTGGAGGGGGGCATGGCGGAGTGGGATACATGCCAAAAGTCCCGGGGAAAAATCTGGATGTGACGCAAAGCAGCGTTTTAAGGGCAGAAATCACATTGAATGCTAAATTGCAGGCCTAACGTGCTTTCAAACATCTTGCATGTGTATACATCAATCAAGGAGTGTAATTAGAGTACTGCTTCACACTGACACACCAAACTCACTGTGTAACGCACCGCAAACAGCTGTTTGTGTAGTGACGGCCATGCTGGACTACTGCGCAACATGGCGAGATTGCTCTTCCTCACTCAGTGATGTCAGGTAATGTGTGACTTCCTTCTCAACTTTCCATGGCATTGTTAAAAAGCGTACGTTTTATTTTTAAATTACATTTTCTACTCGCTGTGTACTTGTTCAGTACCGCTACAATGAGAATCCTGTGGAGGCGGGCAAGTCTGCCATTGTGACCCCGGGTAATGGCCGAGGAATGGCCGAGCAACGGCTACCACTACACATCCAAGGAGGGCAGCGGGCAGGCATGCACGCCCGCCCGCCCCGAGGTAGTGACCAAAAATAACAATATAGGAGGAGGACTTTCGAGGCCTTGCTGTGTATTTGAAATGAATGTACTTTAAATCCTTTAACGAGAACCAGTTATGGCGGGCAAAGATGACACCACATTCCTTTCACGAGAATCATATGGAGGCGGGCAAGTCTGCCATTTGTGACCCCGGGTAATGGCCGGGGAATGAGGGATGGAATCCGGTGTGGAGCCTGAGAAACGGCTACCACTACACATCCAAGGAGGGCAGCAGGCAGGCATGCACGCCCGCCCCGAGGTAGTGACCAAAAATAATACAGGAGGCGGACTTTCGAGGCCCTGCTGTGTATTTGAAATGAATTAACTTTAAATCCTTTAACGGGAATCCATTATGGAGGGCAAGTCTGCCATTGTCACCGCGGGGAATGAAGGTTGGATTCCGTCCCGAAGTGGGAGCCTGCTGAGACCCATGCTGTAGCTGCCCTGACCGCGCTTTGCAGACCAGGCATCTGTGGTCAGATGGACCCTTGAGCCAGCGGAAGACAAACCAAGTCGAAAGCATTTGCCAAGAATGTTTTACGGAGGGAAAGTTTTTTTGCCCTTTTTTTCAATTTTTTGAAAATGATAGATGGTTGTATTTTTAAATTGTTTGAAAGTTTAGATGGTTGTATTTTTAAATTGTTTGAAAGTTTAGATGGTTGTATTATTAAATTGTTTAAAAGTGTATCCATTCTTCCTCCCCCCCAGCCACGAACAATACCATGGGAACGTGGAGCAGCAGAAGCCCCCTGTGACGGCTGCCGCAGTCGTTCTCCGCGGCTTGTCTTTTGAGGGGTGCTGCTTTTCCTCAGGTGTTCTTGCCATAGCTGTTTGTGCCTTCTCTCCAGGTGCCTTCGTAAAGCACTTGTCCCTACGTGACAGTTGGCCTTTCCACGGCTCAATTTTTGCTGGCAGAGACAACAGATGGCTTTGCTCTGATCTGAGAAACACACGTTAAAAAATTTCCAAACCGCTGAGCCCCCCTGGGCTGATGGCGCTACGGTGGCATCAGCAGCTGACGTTGAAGGGCATGTTGGCTGTCTGGCCACAGCGGGCGATACATGGCGCCGGACACTGCCCCCAGCTGTTTCTGAGGACGAGCTCCCTCTTGTATTGCGTTCCGGAGTTGGAGCCTGATCAACGTCTACCACCACACATCCAGGCAAGGAGGGAGGCAGCAGGCATGCACGCCCGCCCCGAGGTAGTGACCAAAAATAACAACACAGGACTCAGGAGGACCTTTTGCGGCCCTAATTGAAATGAATTAACTTTAAATCCTTTAACGGGAATCCGTTATAGAGGGCAAGTCTGCCATTGTCACCGCGGGGAATGAAGGTTGGATTCTGGCCCGAAGTGGGAGCCTGCTGAGACCCATGCTGTAGCTGCCCTGACCGTGCTTTGCAGACCAGGCATCTGTGGTCAGATGGACCCTTGAGCCAGCGGAAGACAAACCAAGTCGAAAGCATTTGCCAAGAATGTTTTACGGAGGGCAAGTTTTTTTGCCCTTTCTTTAAATTTTTTGAAAATGATAGATGGTTGTATTTTTAGATTGTTTGAAAGTTTAGATGGTTGTATTTTTAAATTGTTTGAAAGTTTAGATGGTTGTATTTTTAAATTGTTTGAAAGTTTAGATGGTTGTATTTTTAAATTGTTGAAAAGTGTATCCATTCTTCCTCCCCCCCAGCCACGACCAATACCATGGGAACGTGGAGCAGCAGAAGCCCCCTGTGACAGCTGCTGCGGTTGTTCTCCACGGCTTGTCTTTTGAGGGGTGCTGCTTTTCCTCAGGTGTTCTTGCCATAGCTGTTTGTGCCTTCTCTCCAGGTGCCTTCGTAAGGCACTTGTCCCTACGTGAGAGTTGGCCTTTCCACGGCTCAATTTTTGCTGGCAGAGACAACAGATGGCTTTGCTCCGATCTGAGACACACACGTTAAAAAATTTCCAAACCGCTGAGCCCCCCTGGGGTGATGGCGCTACGGTGGCATAAGCAGCTGACGTTGAAGGGCATGTTGGCTGTCTGGCCATAGCTGGCGATACATGGCGCTGGACACTGCCCCCAGCTGTTTCTGAGGACGAGCTCCCTCTGCTTCTATCATGGAGTCGTCTTCTCCTAGTCCTCTCTGAATCCTCCTCTGAACTGTCCCCCTGGTCATCTCCTCTACCGGGAACATATGTGGTATCCGTATAATCTTCATCATAATCCTCCTGGCCAGCTGCGCTTTCCTCAGAAACCTCCTCAACTGCACCAACTTCAGGTGGTCCATCATCCACATCCACTCACGTTACGTCCATACTATCGCCACCTAACTCAGACGTAGGAGGTGGTGTACCTGCGCCTTCTTCTTGTTGTTGCAGTAGTGGCTGTGAATCAGTGATTTCACCACCACCACCACCACCAAATAACTCCTGTGAAGTGTCAAATGCACTGGATGTGGTGTTTGTTGTAGCGCTGGTGGCTGCGGGAGATGAGGTGTTCTGTGTTAAATACTCAATCACCCCCTCACAATTTTGGGAAGTGATGGCACGTGCCTTCTTCTGAGCACTGTATTTTGGGGCAGGTCCACACGAAATCACAGCAACACCACCTCGCACAGACCTGCCGGTGCCTGGTGGCCTTCCTCAAGTCTGCCTCTACCTCTTCCTCTACCTGGTTTGTCCATTTTGTCCATCTCGGGGGGATGCTAGGTATATGCAGTGAGCTGGGTTTACTCAACACAACAGGTAGTTATGTGCACTGATGAGGTGGGTTAAGTAAACGCAACAGGTATTAGGTATATGCAGTGAGCTGGGTTCACTCAACACAACAGGTAGTAGGTATATGCAGTGAGCTGGGTTCACTCAACACAACAGGTAGTAGGTATATGCAGTGAGCTGGGTTCACTCAACACAACAGGTAGTAGGTATATGCAGTGAGCTGGGTTCACTCAACACAACAGGTAGTTATGTGCAGTGATGAGGTGGGTTAAGTAAACACAACAGGTAGTAGTAGGATGCAGTGAGCTGGGTTCACTCAACACAAAGCTAGGTATATGCAGTGATGAGGTGGGTTAAGTAAACACAACAGGTAGTAGGTATATGCAGTGAGCTGAGTTCACTCAACACAACAGGTAGTAGGTATATGCAGTGAGCTGGGTTCACTCAACACTACAGGTAGTTATGTGCAGTGATGAGGTGGGTTAAGTAAACACAACAGGTAGTAGGTATATGCAGTGAGCTGGGTTCACTCAACACTACAGGTAGTAGGTATATGCAGTGAGCTGTGTTCACTCAACACAACAGGTAGTAGGTATATGCAGTGAGCTGGGTTCACTCAACACAACAGGTAGTAGGTATATGCAGTGAGCTGGGTTCACTCAACACAACAGGTAGTAGGTGTATGCAGTGAGCTGGGTTTACTCAACACAATAGGTAGTTATGTGCAGTGATGAGGTGGGTTAAGTAAACACAACAGGTAGTAGGTATATGCAGTGAGCTGGGTTCACTCAACACAACAGGTAGTAGGTAAATGCAGTGAGCTGGGTTCACTCAACACTACAGGTAGTAGGTATATGCAGTGAGCTGGGTTCACTCAACACAACAGGTAGTAGGTATATGCAGTGAGCTTGGTTCACTCAACACAACAGGTAGTAGGTGTATGCAGTGAGCTGGGTTTACTCAACACAACAGGTAGTTATGTGCAGTGATGAGGTGGGTTAAGTAAACACAACAGGTAGTAGTTATATGCAGTGAGCTGGGTTCACTCAACACAACAGGTAGTAGGTATATGCAGTGAGCTGGGTTCACTCAACACTACAGGTAGTTATGTGCAGTGATGAGGTGGGTTAAGTAAACACAACAGGTAGTAGGTATATGCAGTGAGCTGGGTTCACTCAACACAACAGGTAGTAGGTATATGCAGTGAGCTGGGTTCACTCAACACTACAGGTAGTAGGTATATGCAGTGAGCTGGGTTCACTCAACACAACAGGTAGCAGGTGTATGCAGTGAGCTGGGTTCACTCAACACAACAGGTAGTAGGTATATGCAGTGAGCTGGGTTCACTCAACACTACAGGTAGTTATGTGCAGTGATGAGGTGGGTTAAGTAAACACAACAGGTAGTAGTAGGATGCAATGAGCTAAGTTCACTCAACACAAAGCTAGGTATATGCAGTGATGAGGTGGGTTAAGTAAACACAACAGGTAGTAGGTATATGCAGCGAGCTGGGTTCACTCAACACAACAGGTAGTAGGTATATGCAGTGAGCTGGGTTCACTCAACACTACAGGTAGTTATGTGCAGTGATGAGGTGGGTTAAGTAAACACAACAGGTAGTAGGTATATGCAGTGAGCTGGGTTCACTCAACACAAAGCTAGGTATATGCAGTGATGAGGTGGGTTAAGTAAACACAACAGGTACTGGGTATATACAGTACTGGGTAGTACAATGTGCAGCTCCCTGTCACACACACAGGCAGTCAGTCACTGAATGTGCTGGGCTGCTGGCAGTGGCACACACACACTATCAATTAGCAAGGCTGTGCATGCAACAAAAGTGTCAGTTTGATACACAGTAAAAAAAAAAAAAAAGTACAGGATGAGCTCTGACAAGAGCTAGGGTGCTATAAAAGCAATAACAATCAGCCAGGAGCAAACTAAGCAGCCAAGAACCTAACTAATCTGTCCCTAGAAGAACAAGTCTGCAGCAGCTGTCCCTTTCCTCTCACTAGCAGGCACACGAGTGAGTGTAATGGCCGCCAGACTCTGCCTTATATAAGGGGGGGTGGGGCTCCAGGGCTTACTGTAGCCTGAATGGCTACAATGTGCCTGCTGACTGTGATGCAGAGGGTCAAAGTTGACCCTCATAGTGCATTATGGGGCGAATTGAACTTCCGTAAAAGTTCGCCTGCCGCAGGCGAACGCGAACCCCCAATGTTCGCCTGGAACCGTTCGCCGGCGAACCGTTCACTACATCTCTAATAACTACCTTTACTGTTCAGTGAACCCAGCTCACTGCATCTAACTACCTTTATTGTTGAGTGAACCCACCTCACTGCATCTAACTACCTTTACTGTTCAGTGAACCCAGCTCACTGCATCTAACTACCTTTATTGTTGAGTGAACCCACCTCCCTGCATCTAACTACCTTTACTGTTCAGTGAACCCACCTCACTGCATCTAACTACCTTTATTGTTCCGTGAACCCACCTCACTGCATATAACTACCTGCTGTGTTGAGTGAACCCACCTCACTGCATATAACTACATTTATTGTTCAGTGAACCCACCTCACTGCATATAACTACCTTTATTGTTCAGTGAACCCACCTCACTGCATATAACTACCTTTATTGTTCAGTGAACCCACCTCACTGCATATAACTACCTTTACTGTTCAGTGAACCCGCGTATATCAAAAAAGGGCGCCTGGAAAAAAGGGCGCGGGGTGTAGCCGAAATTAGAAGTTTGAATGCAAAACCGTATTTTTCGTTTAAGAGGTTATAAACGATAATTTAGTGCTAAATACGTTAAATAAACAGAAATGAAATGGCAAAATACCGTCTATAACAGTAAACGAATTCTGAAATGAAACGTCAAATAGCGTCTATAGCAAAAACGATATTTACACTTGTATTAAGCATAGTACTAGAATGGTAGGTTTTAGAGGTATTTTACTACAATTATACCTAACTTTAGGGTCACAGATATCTCTCCTTATCCCTATCCCTCACACCTAGACCCCCCTTTGTGTAAATACACATAATGTAATAAATTGTATATATTACATATATTGTACTATAACTATACCTAACCTTACTCTCATACAGAGCCCTCCCTGTACCTTTCCCTAACCCCTAGACCCCCCTGGTGGTGCCTAAACCTAAGACCCCCCTGGTGGTGCCTAAACCTAAGACTCCCCTGGTGGTGCCTAAACCTAAGACCCCCCTGTTGGTGCCTAAAACTAAGACCCCCCTGTTGGTGCCTAAACCTAAGACCCCCCTGTTGGCGCCTAAACCTAAGACTCCCCTGGTGGTGCCTAAACCTAAGACCCCCCTGTTGGTGCCTAAACCTAAGACTCCCCTTCTGGTGCCTAAACCTAAGACCCCCCTGTTGGCGCCTAAACCTAAGACCCCCCTGGTGGTGCCTAAACCTAAGACCCCCCTGGTGGTGCCTAAACCTAAGACTCCCCTGGTGGTGCCTAAACCTAAGACCCCCCTGTTGGTGCCTAAAACTAAGACCCCCCTGTTGGTGCCTAAACCTAAGACCCCCCTGTTGGCGCCTAAACCTAAGACCCCCCTGGTGGTGCCTAAACCTAAGACCCCCCTGTTGGTGCCTAAACCTAAGACTCCCCTGGTGGTGCCTAAACCTAAGACCCCCCTGTTGGTGCCTAAACCTAAGACTCCCCTTCTGGTGCCTAAACCTAAGACCCCCCTGGTGGTGCCTAAAACTAACCACCACCCTGGTCCTAACCCTCCCTGTACCTATCCCTAACCCCTAGACCCCCTAGTAATGCCTAAACCTAACCATCCCCACTGCACAAAACACGCTAAACACATATAAACAATAATATATTTAATCCTTAAAATACTTCACTCCAAATAACATGAATAAAATAATTTATATATTTGTAATAGAATAACTAGCCTTAAAATCACGTAGAAATCTTAAAATAACAGTAATTTGTAATAGAATAACTAGCCTTAAAATCACGTAGAAATCTTAAAATAACAGTAATATTTAAAGTGATATTTTAGTAACTATAATCAACGCATTAGAAGTGTAAAAACAAAGTTAATACCATAAGCGATGTATTTCTAATACAATCAGCTTTAGAAACGTTATTTAAGCATTATACATATGAAAACGAATTTTAAATGATAAAAGAAGTGTAAACGAAATTTTAGTTGTTATAGTTTTATAAGCGCATTTTTAAAACGAAAAAACTAGTTAAAACCCATATAAGCGAAATTTACAAACGAAAAAATAAGTATAATACAAAGTCTAAACGAACTTGTAAACGATATTTGTTATAAACTTTATCCTGTAAACGAAAACCTTTGTTAACACGATCCCTGTAACCGCTATTTCTCGTGCGCCCTTTTGGTGGTGGTGGTGAAATCACTGATTCCCAGCCACTACTGCAACAACAAGAAGAAGGCGCAGGTACACCACCTCATACGTCTGTGTTAGGTGGCGATAGTATGGACGTAACGAGTCAGGAGGGGGATGATGAACCACCTGATGTTGGTGAAGTTGTGGAGGTGTCTGAGGAAAGCGAAGCTGGGCAGGAGGATTATGATGACGATTATACGGATGCGACTTATGTTCCCAATAGAGGAGATGACCAGGGGGACAATTCAGAAGGGGAGTCAGAGAGGAGTAGGAGGAGACGAGTCCAAGATAAAAGCAGAGGGAGCTCGTCCTCAAAAACAGCTGGGGGCAGTGTCCGGCACCATGTATCGCCAGCTATGGACAGCCAGCCAACATGCCCTTCAACGTCAGCTGCTGATGCCACCGTAGCGCCATCACCCCAGGGGGACTCAGCGGTTTGGAAATCTTTTAACGTGTGTGTCTCAGATCGGAGCAAAGCCATCTGTTGCCTCTGCCAGCAAAAATTGAGCCGTGGAAAGGCCAACTCTCACGTAGGGACAAGTGCCTTACGAAGGCACATGGAGAAAAGGCACAAACAGCTATGGCAAGAACACCTGAGGAAAAGCAGCACCCAAAAAAAGCCACCCTCCTTCTCCTCTTCCTCCTTCAGGTGCATCGTCTTCATCCGCTTTCTCCCTTGCACCTTCATAGTCACCCTCCTCCACACCGACTCTTGAGCGGTTCCTTCTCCTCTGCCCACAGCAGTACCCAGCTGTCCATAAAGGAAGTATTTGAGCATAAGAAGCAAATATCTTCCAGTCACCCTCTTGCCCGGCGTCTGACAGCTGGCGTGGCGGAACTATTAGCTCGCCAGCTATTACCATACAAGCTGGTGGAGTCAGAGGCTTTCCGTAAATTTGTGGCCATTGGGACACCGCAGTGGAAGATACCAGGCCGAAATTATTTTTCACAAAAGGCCATACCCAAACTGTACCGTGCAGTTGAGAGGCAAGTGGTGTCATCGATTGCGAAGAGCGTTGGGTCAAGGGTCCATGGATGCCTGGTCTGCCAAGCACGGGCAGGGCCGCTACATTACGTACACAGCCCATTGGGTCAACCTGGTGACCTATGGCAGCAAGCAGCCAGTGAGTACGTGGCTGCGCACCGGACCAACTTGTGACACCTCCATGGCTTGCAGGCAGGCCTCCTGCCACCTCCTCTACGCCTGCTACATCCTCTTTGCTGTCGTCATCCTCCTCCTCCTCCTTGGCTGGTGCCGCGACCTCCTATCCACCTACACAGCCCCCGCACCCCAGGGCCTATGCTGCATGCCAGGTACGACGGTGTCACGCCATCTTAGACATGTCTTGCCTCAAAGCGGAGAGTCACACTGGACCAGCTCTCCTGGTTGCTCTTAACAAACAGGTGGAGCAATGGCTGACCCCGCACAAGCTGGAGATCAGCAACGTGGTGTGTGTCATCGGCAGCAATCTAATTTTCCGCATTGAATTTGGGAAAGCTGACACATGTACCCTGCATGGCACATGTGCTGAATCTGGTTGTGCAAAGATTTGTGTCCAAGTACCCAGGCTTAGAGGATGTCCTGATGCAGGCCAGGAAGTTGTGTGGGCATTTCAGGCGGTCTTACACGGCCATGACACGCTTTGCGGACATTCAGCATAGAAACAACTTGCCGGTGAGACGCCTGATTTGTGATAGCCCGACTCGCTGGAATTCCACCCTGCTCATGCTCTCTCGCCTGCTAGACCAGGAGAAAGCCGTTACCCAGTACCTGTATAATTACAGTAGAAGGACACAATCTGGGAAGATGGGGATGTTGTGGCCCAACAACTGGACACTAATGCGAAATGCATGCAGGATCATGCAGCCCTTTGAGGAGGTGACCAAACTGGTGAGTCGCGCTGAGGGCACCATCAGTGACTTGATCCCCTACGCTTACTTCCTGGAGCGTGCCATGCGTAGAGTGGTGGATACAGCTGTGGAGGAGCGTGAATGAGAACAGTTAAGGCAGGAGGAGTCGTGGGAGCAATTTTCATCCGAACCAGATGTTTCCTCAAACCTGCGGCAGCACAGAGGGGGGAGGAGGAGGAAGAAGAGGAGTCGTGTGGGGAAGGAGAGGAGTCAGACTCAGATGATGATGAGGAAGGTTTTTTTTGTGGAGGAGGAAGAGGCGGTGGAAGAAGAACAACCGCAGCAGCCGTCACAGGGGGATTCTGCTGCTCCACGTTCCCGTGGTATTGTTCGTGGCTGGGGGGAGGAAGAGGAGTTGCGTGCTGTCACTGAGGAAGAGCAAGAGGAGATGGAGAGTACGTCTGCATCCAGCTTTGTGCAGATGGCCTCTTTCATGTTGTCCAGCCTGTTGAGGGACCCCCGTATCAAAATACTCAAGGCGAATGACCTGTACTGGGTGGCCACGCTACTAGACCCTTGGTACAGGCACAAAGTGGCGGACCTGTTAACAACTCAACAGAAGGCGGAAAGGATGCAGCACTTGCAGAACAAGCTGTCAATGATGCTTTACAATGCGTTTAAGCGTGATGTGACAGCACAACCCAATCAAGGTACCACTGCAGTAATCCTCCTCCTCCCAAGTCCACGCAGGCAAGGACAGGATGCTGCAGCGATCTCAGGGTGATGTTGGACATGCGGACATTCTTTAGTCCAACGCCTCGCCATAGTCCTTACGGATCCACCCTCCACCAACGCCTGGTCCGGCAAGTAGCCGACTACCTGGCCTTGAGTGTGGATGTAGACACTGCGAGCAGCGCGATGAACCCTTGGACTACTAGTTGCGCAGGCTTGACCTGTGGCCAGAGCTGTCCCAATTTGCCATACAACTTCTCTCTTGCCCTGCTGCAAGCGTCCTGTCAGAAAGGACCTTCAGTGCAGCTGGAGGCATTGTCACTTAGAAGAGAAGTCGCCTAAGTCACAACAGTGTTCAGTACCTGACCTTTATCAAAATGAATGAGGCATGGATCCCGGAGGGTTACTGCATGACCGAAGACTAAGTCAGTCCCCACACACAGCATCTCTGCCTGCAGGCCGCTCGACTGACTGCCTTCTCCGCCACCACCAACAGGGTCCAGGACTCTTTTTGCGGCCTCTATACTAGTTTTTCTGGTGCGTGTACATGCCTGCCTAATTTTTCTGGCTGCATTGCGGGCGGCTGCAACAAAAAAACAAAAGGCATGTACATGTGCCCATCCCCCTTCGTGATCATTACCTTGCCGCGGTGAAGGGGCTTGCGTATAACAGTGAAGCAATGACCACCGGCTATTTGAGTGTCTCGGGTGGGGGTGGCACACAAAAGATAAGGTGGTTGCTTCATTGTGGTCAGACCAAATTTGACCAGCTGGACAGTCACTGTTGTTCTATCATTGAGCTACCACAGCCCGGGCTTGAAAACCACCACGGCCTGCACTGTCACCATGGTGTGCACTAGTCCAGCATGGCCGTCACTACACAAACAGCTGTTTGCGGTGCGTTACACAGGGAGTTTGGTGTGTCAGTGTGAAGCAGTACTCAAATTACACTCCTTGATTGATGTATACACATTCAAGATGTTTGAAAGCACTTTAGGCCTGCAATTTAGCATTGAATGTGATTTCGCTCTTAAAACGCTGCTTTGCGTCAAATCCAGATTTTTCCCCGCGACTTTGGGCATGTATCCCACTCCACCATCCCCCCTCCAGGTGTTAGACCCATTGAAACATCTTTTCCATCACTTTTGTGGCCAGCATAATTTGTTCTATTTTTCAAAGTTCGCCTCCCCATTGAAGTCTATTGCGGTTTGCAAACTTTTCCGCGAACCGAACCTTCCGGGGAAGTTCGCGAACACCGTTTGCGAACCGAAAATCCGAGGTTCGCGACATCACTACAGGCAATGTAACGGGGCCATGGTACCTAGCATTGGTACCAAGGCTGTAAATAAACACCAGCAGCAGGAGGTTCCGAACAGCAGTCGTGAAGCCCACATTGTGCCCAATGCACAACTGGAACAGCACAGTTTTCAACCCAGACACCTCAGAATTTTTTTTTTACAACCAAATGTAGCTATTGTAGTGGCGTAATAGCTAGTGGCGCATGGCAGCAGTGCATATATTCTGTGTACCCTGGAGGTGGGAACACAGACGGCAGGAAGGTAAATACAGCAGCAGCAGCAGGAGGAGGAGGAGTGACGCATAGCAGTAGCGCATAATTCTGTGGACCCTGGCGGTGGGAACACAGACAGCAGGAAGTTAAATACAGCAGCAGCAGGAGGAGGAGGAGTGACGTGTGGTAGCAGCATGCAATGCAACGGGGCCATGGTACCTAGCGTTGGTACCACGGCTGTAAATAAACACCAGCAGCAGGAGGTTCCGGACAGCAGTCATGAAGCCCACATTGTGCCCAATGCACAATTGGGACAGCACAGTTTTTAACCCAGACACCTCAGAATTTTTTTTTTACAAGAGTATATAGCTATTGTAGTGGCGTAATAGCTAGTGGCACATGGCAGCAGTGCATAATTCTGTGGACCCTGGCGGTGGGAACCCAGACAGCAGGAGGTTAAATACAGCTGCAGCAGCAGGAGGAAGAGCAGGAGGAGTGACGTTTGGCAGCAGGCAATGTAACGGGGCCATGGTACCTAGCATTGGTACCACGGCTGTAATAAAGACCAAGCAAACAGCAGGAGGTTCCGGAAAGCAGTCGTGAAGCCCACATTGTGCCCAATGCACAATTGGGACAGCACAGTTTTCAACCCAGACACCTGCACATTTTTTTTTTTTTTACAACTGTATATAGCTATTGTAGTGGCATAATAGCTAGTGGCATATGGCAGCAGCGCATAATTCTGTGGATCCTGGCGGTGGGAACACAAATGGCAGGATGTTAAATACAGCAGCAGGAGGAAGAGGAGTAGGAGTGACGTTTGGCAGCAGGCAATGTAACGGGGCCATGGTACCTAGTGTTGGTACCACGGCTGTAATAAAGAGCATGCAAACAGCAGGAGGTTCCGGACAGCAGTCGTGAAGCCCACAATGTGCCCAATGCACAACTGGAACAGCACAGTTTTCAACCCAGACACCTCAGAATTTTTTTTTTACAACCAAATGTAGCTATTGTAGTGGCGTAATAGCTAGTGGCGCATGGCAGCAGCGCATATATTCTGTGTACCCTGGAGGTGGGAACACAGATGGCAGGAAGGTAAATACAGCAGCAGCAGGAGGAGGAGGAGTGACGTATAGCAGCAGCGCATAATTCTGTGGACCCTGGCGGTGGGAACACAGACAGCAGGAAGTTAAATACAGCAGCAGCAGGAGGAGGAGGAGGAGTGACGTGTGGTAGCAGCATGCAATGTAACGGGGCCATGGTACCTAGCGTTGGTACCACGGCTGTAAATAAACACCAGCAGCAGGAGGTTCCGGACAGCAGTCGTGAAGCCCACATTGTGCCCAATGCACAATTGGGACAGCACAGTTTTTAACCCAGACACCTCAGAATTTTTTTTTTACAAGAGTATATAGCTATTGTAGTGGCGTAATAGCTAGTGGCACATGGCAGCAGCGCATAATTCTGTGGACCCTGGCGGTGGGAACCCAGACAGCAGGAGGTTAAATACAGCTGCAGCAGCAGGAGGAAGAGCAGGAGGAGTGACGTTTGGCAGCAGGCAATGTAACGAGGCCATGGTACCTAGCATTGGTACCACGGCTGTAATAAAGACCAAGCAAACAGCAGGAGGTTCCGGACAGCAGTCGTGAAGCCCACATTGTGCCCAATGCACAATTGGGACAGCACAGTTTTCAACCCAGACACCTGCACATTTTTTTTTTACAACTGTATATAGCTATTGTAGTGGCATAATAGCTAGTGACACATGGCAGCAGCGCATAATTCTGTGGACCCTGGCGGTGGGAACACAGATGGCAGGAGGTTAAATACAGCAGCAGCAGCAGCAGGAGGAGGAGGAGTAGGAGTGACATTTGGCAGCAGGCAATGTAACGGGGCCATGGTACCTAGTGTTGGTACCACGGCTGTAATAAAGACCATGCAAACAGCAGGCGGTTCCGGACAGCAGTCGTGAAGCCCACATTGTGCCCAATGCACAATTAGGACAGCACAGTTCTCAACCCAGACACCTCAGAATTATTATTTTTTTACAACAGTATATAGCTATTGTAGTGGGGTAATAGCTAGTGGCGCATGGCAGCAGCGCATAATTCTGTGGACCCTGGCGGTGGGAACACAGACAGCAGGAGGTGAAATACAGCAGCAGGAGGAAGAGGAGTAGGAGTGACGTTTGGCAGCAGGCAATGTAACCGGGCCATGGTACCTAGCGTTGGTACCACAGCTGCTAAAGGAAAACCAGGTCAAGGTAGCAGGGTACTAAACGTTGATGTTGTCAGTTGTCAGAATTCCCTGGCACCTCATGTCCTCCTGTCATCAACAGCAGGGGCCTGGAACGTGCCTTCAATCCAGGCCTGGTTGACCTTCAGGAATGTCAGTCTGTGGACGGCCTCTGTGGACAGACGAGAGCACTTCTCGGTGACCATGCCACCGGCCGCACTGAAGCACCTCTCGGACAGCACGCTGGAAGGGGGGCAAGCAAGGACTTTCAGGGCGTACTGTGCCAGCTCACTCCAGATCTTCAAGCGCTCGACCTAGTACTCCAAGGGGTCCACAGGCTCCTCACTGCCGGTGTCAAGCTCGCTGAAGGACCCCATGTAGTCGTCCACCATCCGGGTCAGGCGCTGGCTGTGACTTTGAGAAGAGGATGCTGCTGCACGCACCTCCTCTCTCGGCTGCTCTACCATCATGTAGAGCGCCTTAGTCAATGACAGCAGGTTTCCTGGGCGCCTGACGCTGCTGCTGGCCACAGGCACCAGCTGCTGTGCTGGCTGGACAGGAACAGAGGGGGTGGAAGGCTGGGGGAAGGCTTCCTCCAGTCGCCGAACAAGGAGCTGCTGCAACTCCCTTGTTCGCTGCTCACGGTCTCCAGCAGGCAGGAACTGACCCACCTTCCCCTTCAGCCGTGGGTCCAGGATCATGCTGATGCAGGCATCCTCCCGAGCATGCATCTGCTTGACCCAGAGGTCTGAGCGCAGCAACACAGCATGTGCGCTGCCATGGGGAACAGGGTGGACTGTCCAGAGACATCAGGGTCAATGGCTGCAACACTGTCCTCCTCCTCCTCTGGCCCCTGAGCCTCTTCCTCCTCTCTCCACCCTCGCACCACTGCAGCTGCGCTACGCTGTTCCCCCTCACCAGCAACATCCAGCACCTCCAACTCACCCTCCTCCTCTAACACCTCAAAATCCTTTGCAGATGTGGACTGCGCAGGCGGCTGCTGTTCCAGCTGGATCAGGGCCTCTTCTCCCACATCCACCAGATCACAAAGTGCCCTGTCCAGCAGACAAACAAAGGGCACCCATTGGCAGAGGGATGCCCGCTCCTTGCTCACCAGGTTGGTTCCCTGCAGGAAGGGAGCCAACACCAAGCAGACCTGCTGCATCTGCCCCCCCCCCCCCCCCCCTGTGCGGGAAGGAGCTGGAGTTTGGTGGTGCCAGCAAGAGTGGCCTCCAGAATATAAGGTTGACAGCCCTCCACTGCTCAACCAGCCGCTCCAACATCGCCAGGGTGGAGTTCCAGCGAGTTGTCACATCAATCACAAGCCGGTGTCGTGGCAGGCCCTTGCGCTGCTGCAGGTCGGCCAGGTTTGCTGCAGCAGCGCTGAGCAGCGGAAAAAAGTGCGCACACTTTTCCTTGCCACTTTCAATAGATTGTCCATCCCCTGGTAGGTGCGCAGGAACTTCTGCACCACCAGGTTCAAGACGTGGGCCAAGCAGGGGACGTGGGTCAAGTGTCCCCTGTTGATGGCAGACAGCAGGTTGGCCGTATTTTCGGACACCACCATCCCGACTCTGAGGCCTCTGGGGGTCAGCAACGCCTTCTCCTGCTCCCTCAGTTTGAGAAGGACATTGCCTTCCGTCAGCTGTGTCTTCCCAAGGCTGACCATCTCCAGCAGCGCTTGGCAGTGGCGGTCCTTCACGCTGCTGCTGAGGCGGGGTCGCTTGGCGGCGGGAGCTGCTGCTTCTCCACTGACCCCGCGTGGAGGCACCACATAGTGGGCTACTGGTGCCGCTGATGCGCCCGAGGATGGACCTACTGCTTCCTCGCTGGCGCATTCCACCAGGCTGACCCAGTGGGCCGTGAACGACAGGTAGCAGTCTGTCCCAAAGCGGCTGCTCCATGAATCTATGGTTATGTGGATCCACTCACTCACGGCGTGATCGAGCGAGCGGCCCACATTTGCCATAGCGAAGGGATGGAGTGCTGGGATCGCTGTGCGGGAGAAGTAGTGGCGGCTGGGGACTTGCCACTCCGGGACTCCAAACTGCAGCAGCGCTCTCATGTCACTCCCCTCCTGCACAAAGGAGTATGGCAGGAGCTGGGAGCACATGGCCCAGGCAAGCATCCCATTGAGCACCCGGATGCGCCTGTTGGTGGGAGACAGCACCTTTGTCACACTGGGAAAAGACTCGCTGAGAAGGGTCTGGCAGCATTTGCCTGCACGGGAGGATGAGGACGGCGACTGTGGAGGGAGCGGATGAGGTCTCTAAGGACTGGCTGCCCGGGGAGGGCAGGTGAGCAGGTGCCAGGTCGTGCTGAAAAATGAAATCTTCATTCCCACAAAGCTTTTCAGCAGATGGAAGCATGAACCCACTTGTGAACCAGAAACAGCGGCAGAGGCGCCTGACCTGGGCTACAGAGAAGCAGCACTGGACTGTTGTTCAGTGGTCCAAAGTACTTTTTTCGGTTGAAAGCAACTTTTACATGTCATTCAGAAATCAAGGTGCCAGAGTCTGGAGGAAGACTGGGGAGAGGGAAATGCCAAAATGCCTGAAGTCCAGTGTCAAGTACCCACAGTCAGTGATGGTCTGGGGTGCCATGTCAGCTGCTGGTGTTGGTCCACTGTGTTTTATCAAGGGCAGGGTCAATGCAGCTAGCTATCAGGAGATTTTGGAGTACTTAATGCTTCCATCTGCTGAAAAGCTTTATGGAGATGAAGATTTCATTTTTCAGCACGAACTGGCACCTGCTCACAGTGCCAAAACCACTGATAAATGGTTTACTGACCATGGTATTACTGTGCTCAATTTGCCTGCCAACTCTCCTGACCTGAACCCCATAGAGAATCTGTGGGATATTGTGAAGAGAAAGTTGAGAGATGCAAGACCCAACACTCTGGATGAGCTTAAGGCCGCTATCGAAGCATCCTGGGCCTCCATAACACCTGAGCAGTGCCACAGGCTGATTGCCTCCATGCCACGCCGCATTGAAGCAGCCATTTCTGCAAAAGGATTACCGACCAAGTATTGAGTGCATAACTGAACATAATTATTTGAAGGTTGACTTTTTTTGTTTCAAAAACACTTTTCTTTTATTGGTCGGATGAAATATGCTAATTTTTTGAGATAGGAATTTTGGGTTTTCATGAGCTGTATGCCAAAATCATCAATATTAAAACAATAAAAAGGCTTGAACTACTTCAGTTGTGTGTAATGAATCTAAAATATATGAAAGTCTAATGTTTATCAGTACAGTACAGAAAATAATGAACTTTATCACAATATGCTAATTTTTTTAGAAGATCCTGTATAATCCATAGTAGTAGTAGCAGTGTAGTAGACTAGTAGTCAAAAACTAACTTGTGTGACTGACGGTGACAATCAATGTCTGTCACACACGGACGCAATCAATAGGGTCAGACAGAGATGTGACATGCAGTCACAGATCACAACAGATGCTGCCCTCTGCAAAGTAACTAACAAGGTACTGAAGCTAATAAACGCACAGACTACAACAGTACAAATTAGGATACTTAACCCCTTCCTGACGGCCTAATGCCGATTGGCATCAGGGGGGTGGCAGCCCAATGACCAGCTAACGCCAAAAAGCGTCAAATCCTGGGGTGGGGCTTTGCAGGGGATCGCGCGCGCTGATGTGCGCACATCCCCACTTGAATGATGGAGCTCCACTTCGTCATCGGTCTAACAGCGGAGATCGCAGCTATTAGACTGTTAGATGGTGAAACGGCCATCTATATACATTGTACAGCGCTGCGATCTACAGCAGCACTGTACTGGGGACTGTCGTGTCACTTGGCTGACCCCTGGGGAGGCTCAGAGCGATCAGCTCTTAAAGGCTGATGCCTATGAGAGCTGATCGTTCGGATTGGCTGTCGGGGGCAGAGAGGGAGGGAGGGGAAAAAAATAGGGAAATTTTTCAAAAAATATATACGAAAAAAATAAAAAATAAATAAACATTGTAGGAGGGATCATAGCCCACCAACAGAAATCTCTGTTGGTGGGCAGAAAGTCAGGGATTCAATTATGTGCACAGTTGTATGGCTCTGCAGCCAGCTTTTAAACCTGCAGAGCCCTACATTGTAAAAAATAGCCTGGTCACTAGGGGTTTAATCCTGTGTGTAAGTAGATTTAGTATGAGTTAGTAATTTAGGATTTAGTAATTTAGTACGATCTGCTGTATCATTAAAATATTCTTTAAGATACTGGAAGCACCAGGAGATCTAAAAGTGCGAGGGTTGAAAAGCCCTGTCCTTTTAACTCCCTGGTGATGATATGGACAAGCCAACTTGTCTCCTCTAAGAGGTAGGTAGGTAGGTAAAAAAGTAGTAAATGCCCATTATTTAAAGAGACTCCGAGCTCTACTTAAAAAGTAAAATAGTACTCACCGGGGGCTTTCTTTAGTCCAGCGCTGGTCGGAGGTCCCACGACGGCGTCCTGGCTCCTCTCCTAGGCCCCGCTCCGGAATGGCTGGACGGCGGCAGCCCGGGCGACACTCGGCTGAGTGTCGGGCTCCTTCTTCCGCGTATGACGCGGCTGACGTCACACGCCGGCCGCCTCGCGTCATCACGGCGGCCGGCGTGGCAGTACGGCGCATGCGTGATTAAACCGCGCATGCGCCGTACTGCCACGCCGCCCTTTCTCTGACCTCACCTCCTCTGCGTGATGACGCATACGAGGGTACGCGTGACGCGTACTCTCGTATGCAGAGGACGTGAGGTCAGAGAAAGGGCGGAAGTACCACAAGGGTACTACCGCTGAACCGCCCGCTGCCCGGCCTCCCTCAACGCGTCACTCTCCGGACTCCTCCTCCTCACTCACTTCACAGTGCCACTGCCAGCCACTACCACCGGTACTATTTTACTTTCCTTAAACTTTTGTATGGGGAAGCGGGCAGAGGGGGGAGCGCTAGCGGAGGGGGTGGGGGGAATTTCCGACCCCCCCCGCGATCGGGGCATGCTCCCCCCTTATGCCTTTAACCCCATAGGGCCCCCAAAAGCGGGATGTTCGGGGAGTTCGGGGTTCGGCCCGAACATGCCGAACATCGCGGCCATGTTCGGCGAACGTTCCCGAACCCGAACATCCAGGTGTTCGCCCAACACTAGTTTGCATTGCATAATGCCAGTGAAAGCATAGTTAACTTCTTGGATGGCTTCTTTTTAGCTGCCGGATGTTTGAGTGATCTCAAATCTCTCCATATGTTTGCAACTGTGTTGAAATCATCCAAGCAAGTAAGTCCACTTCTTGCATGCTCCAAGGCACACTTTGCATGCCACACTCCAATGCCATCTCTGCACAAGAGGCTTAGGTTGGTGTCCACAGAACCGAAAAGTTGACTCAGTAGTGGTAGAACATCCTGAGACCATTGTAGACTACTAGGTATAGTGAATTATGGCCAGTACAGACTAACTAGGAAAATATTATGGGAGCAAAATCATAAAAATGGCACATGCCAGGTAAAGCTGTGTGCAGACAAAAAATAACTGACAGAAATGATAAAAGCTATAAGGATTGAAATACTGGCTTTTTCATTTCTGCTTGGGGTTTCCCTTTAAGTCTTTGGCAGGCCACAGTTATGGCTGTAGAGAAGGGGTTAATAGCTCCCTGTGCCAAGAATAGTCATAAATATGCAGAAATATCCCGGCAGCCCATCTGCTCCCTGCTCATCCCCATTTGACATGCCCCGGTGGCCTGCATGCTCTGTGACACACACATTATCACCACATTACCTGCCGGGAGATGTGGCCTATCAATCAGTCCACACAGCGAGCACAGATGCCGTGCAATCTCCTCTCGGGACAGAGAGTAATAACCATCATCACTCTGATTAAACTGGCTGCAGACGCTACTGCAATATTCTGCTGCCATCAAAAATTTATATGGCTGGCCGGGGGGCAAGAAGATATTTTATGAGCTATTTTAGGCATGAAGTTGGAAGACAGAAGCAGGCTGCAGGACCTGTAAGTGCTCTCATATGGGAGCCTAGCAACATGAGCATGAGAGCGCCTCCTTCAGTTGATTTTATCATCACTAAAGCAATGTTTGCTTATCCTGCAGAGATAAATAATTCTCCTTACTGTCACTGATTCATATAAATCATTATTTCTTGCATCTCTCTATAGCTTCTTGGGAGGCATAACAAGCATAGGTAGCCATAACTCTCCTGCAGGAGGATAAAGTTGCTGAGCCATCATGGCTGCCACCTCTGTCCTCACTACCATAATCTTATGTCAAGTTTATGATAAGAAAAAAGGGACACCTTTTAGCTTATTTTTTTTTTTAATAAAAGACATGTCCCATACCACACATCCCTTTTTGCTCGACCTTCAGTCATGAAGATCAGAATGAGACTCATTTTATTTCATCAAGTACAAGGGGGGTTGTACTTGAAATTATTTGTGGCACATACAGGGTCATTGATGGTAAAGTAAACATATACAATAGAATATACATAGAGTAGGCAGATACACAACACAAGCTGTAGAAGGACCAGAGGGGGGTCTGAGTGCTATGTTGAGCAGAGCTGCCACATTCCGAAGATCATGAGCAAACAGTATTTTCATTTTCACAGCATTGTGGAAATGAACAGAGGCACCAAAGGAATAGCTAAAACTTTAAACAAAATGGGGGAGGCAGTGGTGAACTTACCTCCTCCAAGCAGACACAAAAACAGGTTGATATTATATAAACAAAAAAATGTATTTATATATGCACTCCAAAGGGTTAAAGCAACGTGTTTCGCAGGTGTGGCCTCACTTCATCAGGCAATAAGGGATGGAGAGTACAGCAACAAGTGTCTATGACTCAGTCTATTGCCTCCTAACAGAGTCCACCCATGGTGGAAGGGTGCTAACCCCTAGTTTCCAGATCTACAGAGAGCGACTTCTTAATCCTGAGTGGGGACAGGTCTAATCTCCCCACCTCGATCTACAGTGGTTGGCTTAGTGATAACTCATGTTTGTGAGTATATTACATACTTGCCTCCCACTACCCACATCAATCCAGTACATACTTAACTATATTGGGCTCTCCATGCTCTCTCTCGTTTTCTCTTTGCACTTTCATAGCATCGTTTATTTGCTTTTTATCTGTTACATTAGCATTTTCAAATAAGTTTTAATCATTAACAGGTTAGGAATTACATTTCACACACCATAATACCTATATATATTTATTTCTGTAGATCTTTACATCTCACCTAAAACTTGGTTCACTCTAGCTGTAGGGAGGATCCGGGAAACAAAGAAAAAGAAAAGAAGTTGTCTCAACATTACCTTACATTTGCTTGAAATGTTAGTGCAGTGTCAGTTTTGTAAGGTGATGTCCCATAGGAAAAATAACCATGTTGCTCAAGAGCATGCCCAAGAAACAGCAGTAGGATATTGAGTGTGGCATCTGCCAGATGCAATGTTGATTGCAGTTAAGCACAAACTTTGGTTTGAATGCCGTCAATGATCCCTGTGTTTTGATTACCTTTTTTTTTACTTTCATGTTTATTGAGATCAAGATTAACACATAAACATATCAACAGCGAACAATTAACAGTTATCCTTGGAAGAACAAAGAGAAATTGAGAGCCCAATATGGTGTAGTATTGTTAAGTAGGTTGTGGTTTAAAGCAAAAAATCTTAGATATACTCACAAACATGGGTTACCCATAGGCAACCACTTCAAGTGCAGGTGGGGAGTATTAGAACCTGACCCCACTCAGGTTTTTAAGATGTCGCTCTCTGTAGATAAGAAACGGGGTAGCACCCCTCCACCGAGGGTGGAATCAAGATTTCAGCAAAGCTTGGTGTACAGAGGCGCCAGAGTAGAATAACCACTTCACCACTGAGGGGTTTTACCACATTTTCACCTTTCAGCGCTCCTTCCATTCATTCGTCTATAACTTTACCATTACTTATCGCAATGAAATTAACTATATCTTGTTTTTTTCCGCCACCAATTAGGCTTTCTTTAGGTGGGACATTATTATACAGCACAAGAGAGTGGAGGGGATCAGCAAGGACCCCCACAGTATATGACCTCTGTGCCTAATTGTTGGGCTTTACTGCATCAGTAGCATTTATACTATGTTGCTGTTTTAATAATTTATTATTTAAGACTTTAGTTGGTATACAATACCTAACAAGTACCTATAGGGTATGTCATATTGACAAGTGTGTTTGCAATTTTTTCTTCCCTGGTACCCCCTTTTTTCGGTTTGTGTTTGGTGGGACATTATGCCAAGAATTATTGTATTCTAAATGTGTTTTAATGGTAAAATAGGAAAAATGTGGGAAAAAATTAATTATTTTTCAGTTTTCGGCCATTATAGTTTTTAAATAATGCATGCTACTGTAATTAAAACCCATGAAATTTATTTGCCCTTTTGTCCCGGTTATAAAACCGTTTAAATTATGTCCCTATCACAATGTTTGGCGCCAATATTTTATTTGGAAATAAAGGTCCATTTTTTTCAGTTTTGTATCCATCCCTAATTACAAGCCCATAGTTTATATAGTAACAGTGTTGTACCCTCCTGACATAAATATTTAAAAAATTCAGTCCCTAAGGTAACTATTTATGTATTTTTTTTAATTGTAAATTTTTTAAATTTTTTTTTAATTACAAAAAAAAAAATGGGGAGTGTGGGAGGTAATGAGTTAATTTTTTGTGTATAAGTAATTCATTTGTATGTGAAAAATGCTTTAGGGTGTAGTTTTACTATTTGGCCACAAGATGGCAACAGTAACTTTTTGTTTAATGTGACGCTTGGAGGAAGTACTAGGAGGCTGGGTAAGTTTTTTTTTCCACAATGATCGCGCTGCTTATCGGAAAAGCAGCGGATCATTGTGGGGCTTAGATCAACGAACGGGAATGGATTTTCCCGTTCATTGATCTCCGGGTGAGCGGCGGGCGGCGTGTTTACCCGCGGGAGTGCGCGCTAGAGCGAGCGGGAGAGCGGGCGGCGGCGGGAGCGCGAAAAGTACGGATTTCTCCATCCCTGGGGGTTAAAGGATGGAAAAAGGGACGGAGAAATTCGTACGGGCGGGGGTAAAGTGGATAAAAACGTTTAAAAAATGTCTAAAAGAGGGGATGTTCAGGTGGACTTACTGTACCTCCCTCAAAAATATAAAACTCAATTGAGTCACAATATATCAATACAATTTTTTTTATTCAACTCCACTTAGTGCAACGCGTTTCGCAGGTGTGGTCCTGCTTCATCAGGCAAACAGGAGTATAACTCAATGGGTCTAAATGCAGAAGTGAGCGCCTCTGTGACAGAGCTGAAATTAACAGTTATATTTTTGTAGAACCAAATAATAGCCTTACATAAAGCTTTACCTAGCTTGCGAATGACAAACAGATAACAAATATGCAGGATAAGCCTGCTATGTGACAAAGCTGTTTTCTATTGACAGTTATACTTAAAGTCCTTCCTGTTAAGGAGAAAGAAAATATCAATACTAGAGTTAAACATTTAGTCAGAATAGGCTACACTTACTAGGTTAGCAAAAGTTTGTAGATCTAAACTAGTAGCCAGAAGGGAGGGGGTTGTGGTTTTAACAGTGGACCAGTAGTGGGGTTATGGTACCTGAGTGGGTTGGCACTGGGTCCAGTGGAAGGCGACTGAAAGGAAGTTAAAGAGTAATTGAGGGGTAATTATGTGTTATCCCTTAGATGTTTGGTGAGGTCCGTGGAGTAATCGGATTGGAGTAGGTGGTTCCCATGCTTTGAGACTAACCAAGGTCTCCATATTTTAAGAAAAGTATCAGTTTCGTCTCTAGTAAGACTCATAAGTTTTTACACCAAAAATACAGTGCTTAAACCAAATTATCAATATGATCAGTTGTACATACTGTAAGTTCAAGATCAATATGATTGATATTGTCCACGATCACCTATTATGTAAAAACAGTCTATAGTCCTGGTGTGCCTCTGCTTCAAAAGCTGAGTGGCTTCATCTATCCAAAACATATACACCTCCAGACAGCGCTCCAAAAACAGACTTCAGGCCAAATGAATTGTTATCACCTCCACCAGTATCACCCTGTGAAGTTTGCACTCACCAGCAGTGGTGGGCCAGTGCTACAGTGGCCTTGCAGCACTTTTGGGGCATTAACAGGTTCCCCACACCTTGTGGCAATAGTTTCCACTCGTGTCCTTTCCTTGGGGTATTTAATTTTAGGTCACCACAAACACATTGCTCCCAAGATGTACCTCAATGTTAATAGAGAAACTTTCATTGCACAGCATTCTTAAAAACAGATTGGCTTTATTAAGACATTGCACTCACGTGATTCAGGAGTAAGTACCAGCCTGTGGAGTTTTGCAAGAAACAGGCTCCACCCCGTGCGGTCTCCCAGGCTGACCGCCGTGTGTGTGTGTTCCAAAGTCACGAGTCCTGCCGTAGCCGCCACTACACTATCCTCCTCTCCACGCTGACCAACTTCTTAGTATTGCCCCTCCCTACCGGTTTCATCACAACATGACTCATTCAGGGGATGGAGCCATACCTTACTACACTGATCTTTATGCCGGCAAACACCTCCCCCTGTGGGCGTGCCCCTAGGTTGCATCATGCGTTCTGGAGCCTGGGAGAGCGTGGTTTTGCCTGCTTCCACCTTGTACAATAATTCACATTGCTAATAACAATCAGATCTTAGCCTAGCATCATCTTTATCTATAATACCTATCTTCCTATAAAAACATCGCATATGAATCTCCTACTAAACATTATTCTCATCAGTGCTTCCATCTGATAGTGTGCATAAACAGCCTATTATGTCATATACCTTCAAAAGACCCACTAAAAAATAATTATTCTATAACAATAATATATACCCTAGGTATAATATTTTAATGATATTTTATACAAATCACAATAAAAAGTTTTTAAAAAATAGCATTATATACATGTTATACATAAAATTCTTGTTATCCCCCAAATGCACCATACCCCCTTCAGCTTTCTATATACAAGATGTCATCCCCTCTCTAGAGAGTAAAAATCAACTGTCATCTATAAAGCAGTTCAAATCCACCTCCACATTGAGGCCTTTAGGAGGCAGTGTCTCCATGTGGAAGGTCCACTGAGTTTCCTTTCTAGATATGATTCTAACTCTGTTCCCTCCCCTCCAGGGGATATTAACTTTCTCCATTGCACAAAAGGAGAGCGACCCAGGGTCACAGTTGTGCACCTTCGCAAAGTGGTCAGATACACTATTCATCCCCCTTCTAATGTTTCTAATATGTTCCCCAACCCTCTCCGTAACTGATCTCCGTAAACGGAGAGAGTTGGGAACATATTAGAAACATTAGAAGGGGGATGAAGGGACACAGTGTATATGACCACTTAGCGAAGGTGCACAACTGTGACCCTGGGTCCCTCTCCTTTTGTGCAATAGAGAAAGTTAATATCCCCTGGAGGTGAGGGAATAGAGTTAGAATCATATCTAGAAAGGAAACTCAGTGGATCTTCCACATGGAGACACTGCATCCTAAAGGCCTCAATGTGGAGGTGGATTTGAACTGCTTTATAGATGACAGTTGATTTTTACTCTCTAGAGGGGGATGACATCTTGTATATAGAAAGCTGAAGGAAGTATGGTGCATATGGGGGATAACAAGAATTGTATGTATAAAATGTATATAATGCTATTTTTTAAAAACTTTTTATTGTGATTTGTATCAAATATCATTATAATATTATACCTAGGGTGCAGTGGGTTGCAAAAGTATTCGGCCCCCTTTAAGTTTTCCACATTTTGTCACATTACTGCCACAAACATGCATCGAATTTATTGAAATTCCACGTGAAAGACCAATACAAAGTGGTGTACATGTGAGAAGTGGATCGAAAATCATACATCATTCCAAACATTTTTTACAAATAAATAACTGCAAAGTGGGGTGTGCGTAATTATTCGGCCCCCTGAGCCAATACTTTGTAGAACCACCTTTTGCTGCAATTACAGCTGCCAGTCTTTTAGGGTATGTCTCTCTACCAGCTTTGCACATCTAGAGACTGAAATCCTTGCCCATTCTTCTTTGCAAAACAGCTCCAGCTCAGTCAGATTAGATGGACAGCGTTTGTGAACAGCAGTTTTCAGATCTTGCCACAGATTCTCGATTGGATTCAGATCTGGACTTTGACTGGGCCATTCTAACACATAGATATGTTTTGTTTTAAACCATTCCATTGTTGCCCTGGCTTTATGTTTAGGGTCAATGTCCTGCTGGAAGGTGAACCTCCGCCCCAGTCTCAAGTCTTTTGCAGTCTCCAAGAGGTTTTCTTCCAAGTTTGTCCTGTATTTGGCTCAATCCATCTTCTCATCAACTCTGACCAGCTTCCCTGTCCCTGCTGAAGAGTTTCCCCCCCCGAGCATGATGCTGCCACCACCATATTTGACAGTGGGGATGATGTGTTCAGAGTGATGTGCAGTGTTAGTTTTACTGCCACACATAGCGTTTTGCATTTTGGCCAAAAAGTTCCATTTTGGTCTCATCTGACCAGAGCACCTTCTTCCACAAGGTTGCTGCGTCCCCCACATGGCTTGTGGCAAACTGCAAACGGGACTTCTTATGCTTTCTGTTAACAATGCCTTTCTTCTTGCCACTCTTCCATAAAGGCCAACTTTGTACAGTGCATGACTAATAGTTGTCCTATGGACAGAGTCTCCCACCTGAGCTGTAG
Source organism: Hyperolius riggenbachi (assembly GCF_040937935.1). Classification (NCBI taxonomy): domain Eukaryota; kingdom Metazoa; phylum Chordata; class Amphibia; order Anura; family Hyperoliidae; genus Hyperolius; species Hyperolius riggenbachi. Next base: position 140,856,673 of record NC_090654.1, read on the forward strand.
ATCTCTGCAGCTCGTCCAGAGTCACCATGGGCCTCTTGACTGCATTTCTGACCAGCGCTCTCCTTGTTCGGCCTGTGAGTTTAGGTGGATGGCCTTATCTTGGTAGGTTTACAGTTGTGCCATACTCCTTCCATTTCTGAATGATCGCTTGAACAGTGCTCCGTGGGATGTTCGAGGCTTTGGAAATCTTTTTGTAGCCTAAGCCTGCTTTACATTTCTCAATAACTTGATCCCTGACCTGTCTTGTGTGTTCTTTGGACTTCACGGTGTTGTTGCTCCCAATATTCTCTTAGACAACCTCTGAGGCCGTCACAGAGCAGCTGTATTTGTACTGACATTAGATTACACACAGGTGCACTCTATTTAGTCATTAGCACTCATCAGGCAATGTCTATAGGCAACTGACTGCACTCAGATCAAAGGGGGCTGAATAATTATGCATACACCACTTTGCAGTTATTTATTTGTAAAAAATGTTTGGAATCATGTATAATTTTCATTCCACTTCTCACGTGTACACCACTTTGTGTTGGTCTTTCATGTGGAATTCCATTAAACTTGATTCATGTTTGTGGCAGTAATATGACAAAATGTGGAAAACTTCAAGGGGGCCGAATACTTTTGCAACCCACTGTATATATTATTGTTATAGAATAATGATTTTTTTTAGAGGGTCTTTTGAAAGTATATGACATAATAGGCTGTTTATGCACGCTGTCAGATGGAAGCACTGATGAGAATAATGTTTAGTAGGAAATTCATATGCAATGTTTTTACAGGAAGATAGGTATTATAGATAAAGATGATGCTAGGCTAAGATCCAGGGCCGGGCCGAGGCATAGGCTGGAGAGGCTCCAGCCTCAGGGCGCAGTGTAGGAGGGGGCGCACAATTCATTCACCTGTCATTCCTAATTCTGTTTGAAGCAGACAGAAATAAGAAAAGGAGATACATGGCAGTGACTGCAAGCCAGATAACTAGATATTAAGGTGTTGGGGAGGTTGTGGGCCCTGTGGCGCTTCTTAGTCTAATAGCAATCAGTGTGTGATGGCTGGGGTGGCAGGGATAGAGGGGCGCACTTTGGTGTCTCAGCCTTGGGTGCTGGAGGACCTTGTCCCGGCTCTGCTAAGATCTGATTGTTATATGTGAATTATTGTATAAGGTGGAAGCAGGCAAAACCACGCTCTCCCGGGCTGCGGAACGCATGACGCGACCTAGGGGCACGCTCACAGGGGGCTACGGCAGGACTCGTGGCTTTGGAACACACACACATGGCGGTCAGCCCGGGAGACCGCACGGGGTGGAGCCCGTTTCTTGCAAAACTCCGCAGGCTGTTACTTACTCCTGAATCACGTGAGTGCAATGTCTTAATAAATCCAATCTGTTTTTAAGAATGCTGCGCAATAAAAGTTTTTCTATTAACATTGAGGTACATCTTGGGAGCAATGTGTTTGTGGTGACCTAAAATTAAATACCCCAAGGAAAGGACACGAGTGGAAACTATTGCCACAGAGTGTGGGGAACCTGTTAATGCCCCAAAAGTGCTGCAAGGCCACTGTAACACTGGCCCACCGCTGCTGGTGAGTGCGAACTTCACAGGGTGATACTGGTGGAGGTGATAACAATTAATTTGGCCTGAAGTCTGTTCTTGGAGTTCTGTCTGGAGGTGTATAAGACTCATAAGTTGTTCGTTCAGACAAATATTATTTATACGTTGGATTATCTTATCCCAATGAATGTTTTGGGAAAGCCAGGCTTGTGACATTTGAATTCAACATGCAGTAAACAGTTTTATACAAAGGATATTTTCGTTTCTTGATAGACCGTCTATTCTCATGTTAAATAGCCCATATATGGGTGATGGGGTAACCTGTTTTCCACATAGGTCTTGCATCAGTTTGAAGATGTTTTCCCAAATGTGGGATACCTTACAGCAATTCCACCATATATGCATAAAAGTGCCTTTGGTTTGGCATCCCCGAAAGCATGTATCTGAGTGATTTTTTGATATTTTACTCAGTCTAATTGGTGTTAGATATGTTCTATATACTATTTTTAAAGAGGTTTCAACCAGTGACCCATTGTTAGAACAGTGAGCTGTATTCCACCATATTTGTAGCCAATCTTCTTCTGAAAGCTTAATGCCCAAATATTTTTCCCAAGCTATTTGGTATGGTAAGTTTCCTCTATCTTCTTCGTCTGATAATATCCTATATCTTATCGATATGGTCTTGGGAATCTCACCTTTGCTTATAATTTAATTCTCTATATATGTTCGGGTGATGGGTTGGGATTTAGGCTAAGCCTTGAGACCAAAGTGGGAAATCTGAGAATATCTGAAAAATTCCCTCAGTGGGATATTGTGGGTGTGTCTGAGTTCTTGAAAAGGTCGCATTTTACCATTATGGAGTAAATCGTTACGTTTATGGAACCTGGCTTGTGACCACAACCAAAAGTTTTGAGGGTCTAGGCTCGGTATGAAATCTGGATTGGAGGTCAAAGGAGCAAGTGTAGAGGAGATTGAAGCTAATTTATACTTGAACCTTAGGGTATTCCAGAGGCGGAAAGATTCTTTAATGTTTGGATTCTTAGATTTCCTACAAATATCAGGTATTGTTGTTGTCCATAGTATGTTTTGTAATCTATATGGTGTAATTTGTGAATTTTCAATTTCTCTCCATTGGGAGGAGTGGTTGTTAAAGGAAGATTGTAGCAGCTGAGCCAATCTCGCCGCCTCGTAGAATTTCCTTAGGTTGGGAACTCCTAGTACTCCTAGCTTTTTCTGTTTGTATAGGATTGAAGCTCTTATAAGGGGTCTTTTTTTCCTCCAGATGAATGTCAGGAGGTTTTTCTGCATTGTTTTAAGGTGTTTATTAGGTATAGGGAGGAGTATCATTCTAAAGAGGTATAATAGCTTAGGAAGGATCATCATTTTTGTTGAGATGATCCTCCCCATCCATGAGATGTTGATTTTATTCCAAGCTTCTAGTTTAGCATGAAGGAGCTTAAACAGTTAAACAGAGGAAGATAATTACAGTCCACCATTAATTCTAGCCTTTTGGTGATGTAGACTCCCAGATATGTTAAAGCTCTCTCTTGCCAAATAAACTTATAGTTGCTCCGAAGAGAGGTTAGGTCAGAGGAGTTTGTGTGGATAAGGAGTGCTTCTGTTTTATCAGGGTTGACCCGCAAGCCGGAGCTTAGACCAAACCTTCTAAGGGAATCTAGGATAATTGGGAGAGAAATGTGAGGATTGGAAATAGAAAGTAGCAGGTCGTCTGCGAAAGCACTACATTTAAACATTCATCCTCCTATGGTTGGGCCTTTTATGCCAGGGTTTGTTCTTATGTATTCAAGTAGTGGCTCAAAGGCTAGGATAAATAGGGCTGTTGAAAGGGGGCACCCCTGTCTGGTGCCTTTTTCTATATTACATTTCTGAGAATCATACCCTGCGGTAAGAATCGTAGCTGATGGATTTGCATATAGATGTTTTAGAACTGTGAGAATGGGGCCAGAAAAGACATATTTTCCTAGGGCCTTATATAAGTATTCCCAATTTAGGGAATCGAAGGCCTTCTCTAGATCAATTCCTAGTAGTAGCATAGAAAGGTCTCCCTGATTACAGTGATGAATTAAATTGCAAATTTTCCTCACGTTGTCAGAGCCCTGTCTCGTTTTGACGAATCCTACCTGATCTGATTGTATCAGATGAGGAAGTATATCGTTAAGTCTTAAGGCCAAGATCTTAGTGAGGATTTTATGATCCCATTAATTAAGGAGATGGGCCCATAATTTTTACATAAAGTGTTATCCTTCCCCTCTTTGGGTATCACCGTAATTGTGGCTAAATTTGACTCAGTGGAAATTGGGTGTCCGTCCCTTATGGAGTTCAGATATGTCTGAAGGTGTGGGGCTATGGTATCTGTAAATTTTTTATAATATTGGGCCGTAAGGCCGTCAGGTCCAGGGGCTTTGAAAGGTTTTAGGCCTGCAATGACCGATTTAATCTCTCTAAGAGAAAATGGAGCATTTACAGTAGATAATTGTGTCTGAGAAAGCTTAGGCATGTTGATTTGCTCCAGAAATGTATTTATGGTTTCTGGGGTGGTGGATTTATTATTTTTGTATAAGGCCTCATAAAAGTCCTTAAACATCTCAGCGATTTTAGTTGGGTTATGAGTGGTTCCTCCTCCTGGCAATTTAAGGGGGTTTAGTTTACTTGCTTTCTTTTGCCCATTAAGCCTACGAGCCAAAGCAGTGTTAGCCTTGTTGGCCAAGTGAATTTTTTTTAAGCCCAACCATTGGAAAGTTTTAGCAGTTTCTTCTGACAGAACTGCATCGAGTTGTTCTCTGGTATTTTGTATCTGTTTGAGAACTGAGAATGTCATGTTTTTAGAGTGCTCTCTCCAGAGGACCTGAAGGTGGTTTTCTAATATTGATTTTTGAGCCTCCTTATTCTTCTTCAGGATATTGTTTAAAGAGACTCTGAAGCGAGAATAAATCTCGCTTCAGAGCTCATAGTTAGCAGGGGCACGTGTGCCCCTGTTAAACTGCCGCATACGCGCCGCTAAACGGGGGTCCCTTCACCCCCAAACCCCGCACTGCGACACTTGGTCGCAGGCTTGGTCGCTCCTGGAGGCAGGGCTAACGGCTGCAGCCCTGCCTCCATACGCGTCTATCAGCTGCGCATCGCCGCCTCTCCCCCGCCCCTCTCAGTGAAGGAAGACTGAGAGGGGCGGGGGAGAGGCGGAGATACGCGCTGACAGACGCGCGTGGGGCAGGGCTGCGGCGGTTAGCCCTGCCCAACCAGGAAGTGCTCCCCCGCATTACGGAGGGGATTTGGGGGGACAGGGACCCTCGTAAAGCCGCAGGATAGCGGCGGTTTAGCAGGGACACACGTGCCCCTGCTATATATGAGGTCTGAAGCGAGATTTATTCTCGCTTCAGACTCTCTTTAAGCTTATTATATGACCTCTAATATATGCTTTATGAGCATCCCACCAGTTGCTAATTGCAGTATCGGTGTGCTTGTTGTGTTGAAAATATTCTAATAAAAGTTCTTCAGTTTTTTTTACCATGTTAGGGTTATTGAGGAAAAAGAGTGGGATTTTCCATTTAGGCCTACTGGGAAGTATGTGAATAGGAGTGAAACTAGTAAGCACTATTGAGTGATCTGACAGGGGGGAGTGTATTATGCTGGAGCTTTTCAGGCCTAGAGTAAATAATCTAGAGGCAAGGATGTAATCTAGTCTGGACATACTATGGTGGGGGTGTGAAAAAAAGGAAAATTATTTTTCTTAGGGTGGGATTCTCTCCAGCTATCAATCAAATTATTTTCTTTGAGAAGTCTTAAAAATGCTTTGGGAGGTGGGGTCCTGCTATTGGATTTGAGATTTGCCTGGTAATCTAAATTAGGGTTAATTACCAAGTTTAAATCCCCTCCTATTATGATGTTGTCCGTTGTATATTTCCTGATGTTGTCAAGAATTGCAGAAAAAAAGGTGCCACTTTTGGTGGAGGGGGCATAGATATTTATTAGTAGGACTTCTTTGCCTGAAATTTCTCCCTCAAGTATCAGCCATCTCCCTTCTTTATCCATTTTTGTACTCTTAAGAGAGAATGGGAGATTCTTTCCAAGAAGAATGGCTACTCCATTTTTTTTAGCCGAGGGGTGATTTGCTAAATAGAAGTTAGGATAGTCCTTATGAAAAAATTTAGGGTATGATACTTCAGTGAAATGTGTTTCCTGGAGGTAACATCAGGATGTTTAGATTTGTAAAATTTTAAACATTTAGTTATTTTGAAGGGGCTATTAAAGCCTTGTACATTGACAATACTGAGAAGATAAGGAATGGTTATTGCATAATAGTAATGTAATGTGTTCCCTGGCAGTGGAAACACACAGACAGCAGGAAGAAATATAACAGCAGGCAGCGTGAGGAGGATAAGTGTGTGTGGCAGACTGGCATTTGGCAGCAGGCAGGAGGGCAGGCAGCGAGACATAGAAGGCCCTGGGTCCTAGCGGTGGTCCCAGGGCCGTAAATACACAGCATGAGGTTCCAGACAACGGTCGTGAAGCCCACATTGTGTCCAATACACAATTGGGACAGCACAGTTTTCAACCTCTAAAATAATTACAATTTTTTTTTTTCAAATTAATGCAGCTATTTTTGAGCGTAATAGCTGGTGGCGCTTGGGCAGCAGCACCTTGTAATGTGTTCCCTGGCAGTGGAGACACAGACAGCAGGATGAAATATAACAGCAGCAGCAGCAACAGGTGTATGTGTGTGTGGCAGTCGTCACTTCATGTACCCCTCTCGCCGACAACAGGGGCCATGAATTCGCCTTCCACCCAAGCCTGGTTCATTTTGAGAAACGTCAGTCTGTCCACAGACTTGTGAGACAGACGAGATCGCTTCTCAGTGACGACTCCACCGGCTGCACTGAAGCAACGCTCTGACAGTACGCTAGAAGGGGGGCAGAAGAGCACTTCCAGGGCGTACTGCGCAAGCTCGCTCCAGATCGGCAGGTGCTTGACCCAATACTCTATGGGATCAACAGGGACCACGCTGTCAAGCCCGCTGAAGGACCCCATGTAGTCAGCCACCATGCGGGTCAAGCGCTGCCTGTGACTGGAGAAGGATGCTGCTGCAGGCACCTCCTCTCTAGTCCTTGGCAGCTCTACACTCATGTATAGAGTTGGGCCGAACCTCCGATTTTAGGTTCGCGAACCGGGTTCGCGAACTTCCGCGGAAGGTTCGGTTCGCGTTAAAGTTCGCGAACTGCAATAGACTTCAATGGGGATGCGAACTTTGAAAAAAAAATGTATGCTGGCCACAAAAGTGATGGAAAAGATGTTTCAAGGGGTCTAAAACCTGGAGGGGGGCATGGCGGAGTGGGATACACGCCAAAAGTCCCCGGGAAAAATCTGGATTTGACGCAAAGCAGCGTTTTAAGGGCAGAAATCATATTGAATGCTAAATGACAGGCCTAAAGTGCTTTAAAACATCTTGCATGTGTATACATCAATCAGGTAGTGTAATTAAGGTACTGCTTCACACTGACACACCAAACTGTTCACTGAACAGAACAGGTATGCAGTGGCGGGTTCACTGAACAGAACAGGTATACAGTGGTGGGTTCACTGAACAGAACAGGTATGCAGTGGCGGGTTCACTGAACAGAACAGGTATGCAGTGGCGGGTTCACTGAACAGAACAGGTATGCAGTGGCGGGTTCACTGAACAGAACAGGTATGCAGTGGCGGGTTTACTGAACAGAACAGGTATACAGTGGCGGGTTCACTGAACAGTACAGGTATGCAGTGGCAGGTTCACTGAACAGGTATGCAGTGGTGGGTTCACAGAACAGGTATGCAGTGGTGGGTTCACAGTACAGGTATGCAGTGGTGAGTTCACAGAACAGGTATGCAGTGGTGGGTTCACAGAACAGGTATGCAGTGGTGGGTTCACAGAACAGGTATGCAGTGGTGGGTTCACAGAACAGGTATGCAGTGGTGGGTTCACAGAACAGGTATGCAGTGGCGGGTTCACTGAACAGGTATGCAGTGGTGGGTTCACAGAACAGGTATGCAGTGGTGGGTTCACAGAACAGGTATGCAGTGGTGGGTTCACAGAACAGGTATGCAGTGGTGGGTTCACTGAACAGGTATGCAGTGGTGGGTTCACAGAACAGGTATGCAGTGGTGAGTTCACAGAACAGGTATGCAGTGGTGGGTTCACAGAACAGGTATGCAGCCAGGGACAAGCTAAGCCTAACTAATCTTTCCCTATGAGAGAGAGTGTGCAGCAGCTCGCCCTACTCTCACTAATGCAGGCACACGAGTGACCGTAATGGTCGCCGCTGCCTGCCTTTTAGTAGGGGGGGGGGAGTGGCTCCAGGGGCTAGTGTAGCCTAATTGGCTACACTGGGCCTGCTGACTGTGATGTAGAGGGTCAAAGTTGACCCTCCATGGTGCATTATGGGGCGAACCGAACTTCCGCAAAGGTTCGCCTGCGGGACGCGAACGCAAACCACGGAAGTTCGCATGGAACCGTTCGCAGGCGAACCGTTCGGCCCAACTCTACTCATGTAGAGCTCTTGGGTCAGAGACAGCAGGTCTGTGGTGCGCGAGCGCTTGCTGCTGGTGGATGCAGGCACCTGCTGCTGCCTCTGTGCTGGCTGGACAGTGGGGGTGGATGGCTCAGGGAAGGCTTCCTGCAAGCGCTCAACAAGGGACAGCTGCAAATCCCTCATTTGTTGCGCACGGTCTCCTCCTGCAGGCAGGAACTGGCTGAGCTTCCCCTTCAGACGTGGGTCCAGCATCATGCAGATCCAGATGTCCTCCCTCTGCTTCATCTGGATCACCCTTGGGTCCTTGCGCAGGCACCTCAGCATGTGCGCTGCCATTGGGAACAGTCTGGCCACGTCTGTTGGCACATCATCGGCAGCCCCAGAGCCGACATTGCTGTCCTCCTCTGCCTCCTCCACCTCATCCTCTCTCCACCCCCGCACCAGTCCAGCTGCGCTCTGCTGCTCCCCCTCATCAGCAGCAAGGTCAGGGACCTCCACCAACTCCGAGCCCTCCTCCTCAGAGGTGGCCTGTGAAGCTGCCTGCAGCTCCTGCTGGTCCAAGGCTGCCGCTCCCTCTTCCACCAGTGCATACAGGGCCCTGTCCAGCACACACACCAAGGGGACCCACTCGCACACCATTGCATGGTCCCTGCTCACCATGTTGGTGGCCTGCAGGAAGGGTGCCAGGACTGAGCACACCTGCTGCATGTGCCCCCAGTCCTCCGTGGAGATGATGGACGGGAGGTTGGTGGCGGCACGCCCAGTTGCAGTGAGGGAGGCAACTGTTGCTCGTGCAACGTACTGGCTGACAGCCTGCCTCTGTTCAACCAGACGCTCCAACATCGCCAGGGTGGAGTCCAGCGAGTTGGAACATCGAGCATGAGCCGGTGCTATGGCAGGTGCAGCTCCTTCTGCACCTCTTCCAGGCTCGCCACGGCTGCAGGCGAGTGCCGGAAGTGACGCACAACCTTCCTTGCCGCCTCAAGGAGTTGGTCCATCCCCTGGTAGGTCCGCAGGAACTTTTGGACTACTAGGTTCAGGACAGGGGATGTGGGTCAGGTCTCCCCTGCTGATGGCAGCGACCAGGTTTGCCCCATTGTCGGACACCACCTCTCCGACTCTGAGGCCTCTGGGGGTCAGCCAATTCCTCTCCTGCTCTCGGAGTTTGGCCAGGACGCAGTGGCGTAGCTAAGGAGCTGTGGGCCCCGATGCGAGTTTTACAATGGGGCCCCCCAGGCACTCTATACATAACAATTGATACGGCGCACCAAAACCTGCCAATGGCAACTACAGTGTCAGAGGTGCAAGAAGGGGATGGGGAACAGCTAGTTAATGATTACCACTATTCAATGTATATATAGAAGTGATTATTATGAGCACAGGACCAATAGAGAACTTATACTGTAGTTGAGGGAGGGCCCTTCGGGGCCCCTCTGGCCCAAGGGCCCCGATGCGGTCGCTACCGCTGCACCCCCTATTGCTACGCCCCTGCCAGGACGTGGTTCGCCGTCAGTTTGGTCTTCCCCAGGCTCACCAATTCCAGCAGCGCTTGGCAGTGGCGGGGATTCACGCTGCTGCTGAGGCGGGGGGTTTGGGCTGGTGAGGCGGAGGATGGAAGCGGATCAGAGGAACCTGCTGCTGTTCCGCTGACCCTGCATGGTGGCACCACCCACTGCTGTGTTGGTGCTGCTGCTGCTCTGGCAGTGCCGGCCGATGCTGCTCCCCCCTCCTCACCCCCTTTCACCAAGCTGACCCAATGCACGGTGAAGGACAGATAGCGGCCTGTCCCAAACCGGCTGCTCCACGAGTCCATGGTGACATGGACCCGTTGACCCACCGCGTGCTCCAGCCCTCTCCCGACATTGGCCATCACAGAGCGGTGAAGTGCAGGGATGGCCGTGCGTGCAAAATAATGGCGGCTGGGGATTGGCCAATCGGGGGCTGCACACATCAGGAGCGCACGCATGTCGCTCCCCTCCTGCACAAGGGAATAAGGCAGGAGTTGGGAGCACATGGCCAGTGCCAGCAAGCCGTTCAGCTGACGCACGCGACGGCTGCTGGGAGGCAGAACCCTGACCAACCCCTGGAAGGTGTCGCTGAGCAGGGTCTGGCGAGGTCTTTTGCTGGCACGGGAAGCAGTGGAGGGAGCAGAGGAGGCCACTGAGGACTGGCTGCCAGAACAGGCCTCAGTGTCGGCGGCAGGAGTTGCAAAGGGAGGAGGAGCAGTGCGTTGCTGACGTACTCCTGCTGCCGACGGCTTCGCAGTGGTGGCGGGTCTGCCACTGCCACTGCCAGCTTCCTTCAACTTCACTAACTCCTCATGCTCGTGAAAGTGTTTCCCTGCAAGGTGGTTGACCAGAGAGGTGGTGCCAAACACAGAGGGCTCCTTCCCTCTGCTGAGCTGCTTGCGGCACTGGTTGCAGGTGGCATACTTGCACTCCAAATATGGAAGGGTGAAAAAATTCCATATTGGGGAGGTGAAGTTGCCCCTTCGCCTGGAAGGTGCTGCTGCCGCTGGTCTCCCTGTGGTGGTTGGGGGGGGGGGGGGGGTTCTTGGTGCGGCTGGTGGTGGCACTGGCAGAACTCGTCTCCTGATCAGCACGCTGTGTGGCCTGCATACATAGTTACATAGTTACATAGTTACATAGTTATTTTGGTTGAAAAAAGACATACGTCCATCGAGTTCAACCAGTACAAAGTACAACTCCGTCCCGTCCCCCACATACCCCTGTTGATCCAGAGGAAGGCGAAAAAACCCCCACAAGGCATGGTCCAATTAGCCCCAAAAGGGAAAAATTCCTTCCTGACTCCAGATGGCAATCAGATAAAATCCCTGGATCAACATCATTAGGCATAACCTAGTAATTGTAGCCATGGATGTCTTTCAACGCAAGGAAAGCATCTAAGCCCCCTTTAAATGCAGGTATAGAGTTTGCCATAACGACTTCCTGTGGCAATGCATTCCACATCTTAATCACTCTTACTGTAAAGAACCCTTTCCTAAATAAATGGCTAAAACGTTTTTCCTCCATGCGCAGCTCATGTCCTCTAGTCCTTTGAGAAGGCCTAGGAACAAAAAGCTCATCCGCCAAGCTATTATATTGCCCTGTGATGTATTTATACATGTTAATTAGATCTCCTCTAAGGCGTCTTTTCTCTAGACTAAATAAACCCAGTTTATCTAACCTTTCTTGGTAAGCGAGACCTTCCATCCCACGTATCAATTTTGTAGCTCGTCTCTGCACCTGCTCTAAAACTGCAATATCTTTTTTGTAATGTGGTGCCCAGAACTGAATTCCATATTCCAGATGTGGCCTTACTAGAGAGTTAAACAGGGGCAATATTATGCAAGCATCTCGAGTTTTTATTTCCCTTTTAATGCATCCCAAAATTTTGTTCGCTTTAGCTGCAGCGGCTTGGCATTGAGTACGATTATTTAACTTGTTGTCGATGAGTACTCCTAAGTCCTTCTCCAAGTTTGATGTTCCCAACTGTATCCCATTTATTTTGTATGGTGCTAGACCATTGGTACGACCAAAATGCATGACTTTACATTTGTCAACATTGAATTTCATCTGCCATGTATGTGCCCATATAGCCATCCTATCCAGATCCTGTTGCAATATGACACTATCTTCCTGAGAGTTGATGATTCTGCACAATTTTGTATCATCTGCAAAAATAGCAACATTGCTCACTACTGCATCTACTAGGTCATTAATAAATAAATTGAAGAGCACTGGACCCAGTACAGACCCCTGTGGGACCCCACTGCTAACAGTCTCCCATTTTGAGTACGATCCATTGACCACAACTCTTTGTTTAATGTCCATTAGCCAGTTCCCTATCCATGCACACAAACTCTTCCCCAGTCCTTGCATCCTCAACTTTTGCACCAGACTTCTGTGGGGAACAGTGTCGAAGGCCTTTGCAAAGTCCAAGTATATCACATCTACAGCATTCCCAATATCCATATTAGCATTCACTACCTCATAAAAGCTGAGCATGTTAGTCAAACAGGACCTGTCTTTAGTAAACCCATGTTGATGCTGAGAAATAAGATTATTTTCTACTATGAAGTCATGTATAGTATCTCTTAGTAACCCCTCAAATAGTTTGCATACAACTGATGTTAAGCTTACAGGTCTATAATTTCCTGGATCAGATTTTTTGCCCTTCTTAAATAATGGGAAAACGTGGGCTGTACGCCAATCCACTGGGACTCTGCTAGTTGCAAGAGAGTCACAAAAGATAAGATAAAGGGGCTTAGCTATAACTGAACTTAATTCTCTTAGGACCCGAGGATGCATGCCATCCGGGCCAGGTGCCTTGTCTATTTTTAATTTATTTAGTCTTGCCTTTACTTCTTCCTGCGTTAAGTATTTAATATTACAGTTAGAAGATTGAGACTCTTCTGCCTCTGTAATTTGCAACAGTGCTGTTTCCTTTGTGAAGAAAGCATTTAATAACTCTGCCTTACCTTGGTCATCCACCATTGAGTTCCCACCCTCATCCTTTAGGATTCCTATACAGTCAACCTTTCTTTTTTTAGAGTTGATGTACTTGTAAAACTTTTTTGGGTTAGATTTGATATCCCTAGCGATTTGATTTTCAGCTTCGATCTTTGCCAGCCTAATTTCTTTTTTACAATTTTTATTGCACTCCTTATACCACGCCCACTTGTGATCCTGCCCATGCCTGCGATGCTGATTGTTCTAGCAAGGCCCGCAGACGCATCCTCCTCCTCCTCCTCCTCAGAGCTGATGACATCCCCACTCCCAGGACCTGGCAACCAGTCTTTGTCCTGCTCCCTGTCATCATCATCCTCCCCCTCCACAAACATGTCCTGCTGGGATCCCCCAAACTCCCCTTCTGCATGCATGGGCGGATGGACAGTCACCACTGTCTGACTATCCAAAGCATGATCCCCCAAAGTGCCCATGAGCATTCCTTCCTCTGCCAATTCTTCCGCAACAGCACTCCATACCTTCTCTGTGCTTGGGGTCCATAAGAAGGTGCTGAGTGACAGGGTGCTGGTGTCGCCCGCTGGGGCTGGAGAACTGCACTCCTCCTCCTCTCCCCCAGGCAGTGCTGGGCAGCTGCTGCTGCTCTTGCGAACAGGAGTGGTGGCGGGGGTGGAGGACTCTGTTCCAGAGCTAATGGTGGCCTGCTCATCCACCATCAGTTCCACCACAGCGTCTGCATCCTTCTCCTCAATAGGACGGCTACGACCTGGCAGTAGGAGGAACATCTGGGCCACACGCTGCTGCTGTCTCTCTGCAGCTGTTGGGCGGCCAAGGCGTCCACGGCCAGTGGCTAATGGCGGAATAGCCACTGGTGCAGACGCAGAACTGCGCATGGTGGTGGTGGCGCGGCTGCCACGCCCACGACCTCCTCTCTTGGCGATGCCATTGCTGCCCTTGCTGCCCCTGCCCTGACCGTGGCTGCCAGTGCCAGACATTGTATATTTTTATTATTATACAAATGAAAAAAAAAAACTTATGTATGTAAAGGCAGGTGGGACAAGTGGGGTACTTTAATGGGGTGGGACTGGTGGTGGTGGGTGTGTGAGGTGACGGACAGGTGTACTCTACAGCAGAGATCGGTGTAGCGCTAACGAGAGAGTGGGCACTGCGCACACAAAGACCCTAGCTGATGCTGACTGACGGTGTCCCTATACACAGACTACAGTACAAGTCAGCAAATACACAATAGAAGTAATAAACAATAGGACGGGTGTAGAACTAATGAGAGGGTGCGGACAGCGCAGACGTGCACTGACTGCGCACACAAAGACCCTAAGTAACGCGGTGACGGACGGTACCTATACACAGAATAGAGTACACTACAGTACTAACTAAACAATAGAAGGATCTAGCTAAACAACACAACAGGTGTGACTAGATTACCTAGAGCAGATACAGTAGGACAGGTATAGCAGTAAAGCTGGGCCTTGCTAACTATAAAATAGTACAATATCTATCTAACACAGAAGTAGTACAGTAAGGACAGGTGAGAGCACAGGTGAGGTGAGGTAACTACAGACTAGAGCAAGAGCACAGAGCAGGGCAGGCACAGGGCCTAGCTGCTGGCTGCAGGCCTGCAGCAGCAGCACCAGTGACAGACTCTCCCTCCCTAGTCCCTAATCACACAACCTAAACTGCCTAAAATACAATCTATCTACAATACAAAGCAATACAGTTGAAGATCAAGTGTTGGAGTGTAAAAACGCTAGGTTTAGAACAATAGCAATGCACTTGCACACAGACAAAAAGCACTGGAGCAGTCTCTCAGTACAATCAGTCAGTAAGTCGCAAGCAGGATGAGTGAGGCAAGATGGCGTCCGCTATTTATAGAGGGGGGCTTGGCCAGGCTCCTCCTCTGTGATTGGCTACAGTCAGAGGGCTTGGAGCCCTCTGATTCGCTTGTGAGGACTCGAGGTGACGTCTGTCGTGACGCTATCCGAGCTTGTGACCCTATCCGAGCTCGGATAGCTAGGATATCTCCGGATAGCTGCTTGCTATCCGAGTGCGCTCAGATAGCACAGCCCGGATAGTTAATACTATTCGAGCTCGGTATTCGAGCTCGAATAGTGAAAAAAGAGCTAGGATATCCGAGTAACTCGGATATCCTAGCTCAGATGAGCACCACTGGTCAAAACTATCCCAAGAGGAGCGAAGATGTAGGATGTCGGAACGGCTGTGTCTTTACTGCACAGAAGGGGGTCATAGAGTACGTAATTGCCCTAACAAGCCGGGAAACGCTACTGCCTAGGAGTTGTAGGGGGTAGCACCCTAGGCACACAGTTTTTACCCCTAGAAGATAGACGATTACTCCTTCCTTGTACAGTCACATGGGAAGATAAAACTGAGATTTCTGAGGCTTTTGTTGATTCTGGCTCTGCAGCAAATTTTATGGATTTTGAATTTGCAAAGAGATTGGGTATTCCGTTCACCCCAGTAAAACCACCCATTCAGGTTACGGCAGTAGATGATTCCCCCCTGCAAAGTGATCATCCGCTGTCCCAGACACCAGAGGTAGAAGTTACTATAGGGGTGTTACATACAGAGAAACTACAGTTTTGTGTGTTACACATGACCACCTCCACAGTCATCCTCGGCATGCCATGGCTACACCAACAGTGTAACTAGTTGGTCAGATCGCTGTTTTCAGCAGTGTTTAGGGAGAGTGACATTGGGCCAGACCAGGATCCAGTTGGAGGGGGTACCAGTACAATACTCCGAGTATTCTGATGTGTTCTGTCCCAAGGCTGCAGATAAGTTACCTCCACATCGCCCATTTGATTGCCCCATCGATCTCCGATCTGGTTGTATGCCCCCTAGGGGTCATCTTTACAATTTGTCTGGGCCAGAGAAAGTGGCCATGCAGGAGTACATTCGTGAGAATTTAGCCAAAGGGTTTATTCGCCCCTCTCGGTCGCCTGCTGGCGCAGGGTTCTTTTTTGTTAAGAAAAAAGACGGAGGCCTGCGGCCATGCATAGATTACCGGGGCCTGAATAAAATTACAGTAAAGAATCGCTACCCTTTGCCATTGATAGATGACTTGTTTACACAGATAACCAACGCTAAGATCTTTTCAAAATTGGATTTACGGGGTGCATACAACCTGGTGCGAATCAGAAAGGGCGATGAATGGAAGACGGCCTTTAACACCCCCGATGGGCATTACGAGTACCTGGTGATGCCCTTCGGGCTGTGTAACGCCCCGGCCGTCTTTCAGGAATTGATCAATGAGGTATTCAGGGAGGTATTGGGCAAGTTTGTGTTGGTATACCTGGATGATATACTTATCTTTTCTAACAACCTCTCCGAGCACAGGACACATGTCAAGTTTGTATTGGATAAACTGAGACAAAACATGCTTTATGCCAAATTGGAGAAATGCATTTTCGAAGTAACATCTGTCACCTTTTTAGGGTACATTATTTCCACCTCGGGCCTGTCCATGGATCCTGCCAAGGTTTCTGCTGTGTTGGAATGGCCTCAACCAGTGGGGTTAAAATCTCTTCAGAGATTTTTAGGCTTCGCCAATTACTATAGAAGGTTCATAAAGGGGTACTCCACTGTTATTGCGCCCCTCACCTGTCTCACTAAGAAAGGGGCAGATACTACCCACTGGCCTCCAGAGGCTTTGCATGCATTCTCCACTTTGAAAGATTTGTTTTGCTCTGCACCTATCCTGAGACACGTTGATACTTCCTATCCCTTTATTGTTGAGGTGGACGCCTCGGAGGTTGGGGTAGGGGCTGTGCTGTCTCAGCGGTCAGGGTTGCAGGGCAGATTACACCCATGTGCCTACTTCTCACGTAGGTTCTCTCCGGCAGAGAGAAACTACGATATAGGCAACAAACTGGCCTTTGAAGAATGGCGTCATTGGTTGGAAGGAGCAGAACATACGATTACAGTTTACACTGACCACAAAAATTTAGAATACATCGAGGGAGCCAAAAGATTAAGCCCCCGTCAGGCTCGATGGTCATTGTTCTTCTCGAGATTCAGATTTATAATTACGTACACCCCAGGGAGCAAAAACATTAAGGCAGATGCTCTGTCTAGATGCTTTGAGCCAGAGACAGCACAGCCCTCCCCCCCAGAGATCATTGTCCCCCAGAAACTGGTACTAGCTACAACTGAGACTTGGGAAGATTGGACAGAGACTTTAGGTCCTTTTCAGCAGGACATCCCGGAAGGGAAGCCCAAAGGGGTTATGTTCATCCCACTGCCATTTCGCCTTCAGATTTTGCAGATGTTCCATTCACACAGGAATGCGGGACACCCTGGGGCCTCCAGAACACAGGATCTGGTAGCCAGATGCGCTTGGTGGCCGTCTCTAGCAGCCGATTCCAAAGAGTTTGTTAGAGAGTGTGCGGTATGTGCGAGGAGTAAGCCCTCCCGACTGGCATCTGTGGGAAAAATTGCAGCCCTTGCCCACCCCGAGTGAGCCATGGACCCACTTGTCCATGGATTTTGTGGGTGAGCTCCCCAAGTCTGAGGGCATGTCGGTCATTTGGGTGGTAGTCGACCGTTTTAGTAAAATGGCCCATTTTGTGCCCTTGAAAGGACTCCCCTCGGCCCAGGAATTGGCGATTTGTTCATCATCCACGTTTTCCGATTGCATGGCATTCCGGAAAACATCGTGTCAGATAGGGGAGTCCAATTTGTTTCCAGATTTTGGAGGGCATTCTGTCACCAAATGGGCATGGAACTGTCATTTTCATCGGGCTACCACCCACAGACCAATGGTCAGATGGAAAGAGTCAACCAATCATTGGAACAGTTTTTAAGGTGTTACGTTGCAGAAGCGCAAAATGATTGGGTTAAGTTTTTACCCTTCGCAGAATTTGCGCACAATAATTTAAAAAGTTCCTTTTTCAGGATTTTGTCCATTCCAGGTAGTGACCGGGAAATTGCCTAAATTCTCCCCATTGCCAGTCGCCTCCACTCCGTTTCCAGCTCTGGAGGCCTGGCAAAGGTCATTTAAAGATACATGGTGGATTGTGAAAAATAATTTGGAGAAGGCGTTTCAAAGTAAAAAAGGTCAAGCTGACAAGAAACGTTCATTGGAGTGGAGGTTTTTGCCAGGAGATTTAGTCTGGGTGTCCACACGTCACTTGACCTTGAAACAGCCCTCAGCTAAGTTGGGGCCCAGCAGTGGCATACCTAGGGCATTTGACACCCGGTGCTGGGTATTAAAAAGACACCCCCCCCCCATAAAAAAAACCAAAAAACAGCAAATGTGGCATGCTAAACGTGACACGGAGGGTAATGCCAGGTGTAGGCTCGCTCCCCCCCCCTAAAGTTGTCCTTAGTATAGTATAGTGGCACCAGTATAGCTAACAAAAAATGGGTGCGGTTATAACATGCGGCGAAAAATGGGCGTGGCCATGACCAGATGAGGGCAGAGCTAACTAATTTAAAGTGAACCCGGGATAAGAGTGATATGGAGGCTGCCATATTCATTTCCTTTTAAACAATAGGCAGCCCTGCTGATCTATTTGGCTGCAGTAGTGAACTGAATTACACCAGAAACAATCATGCAGCTAATCTTGTCAGTTCTGACAATATTGTCAGAAACCCCTGACCTGCTGCATGCTTATTCAGGGTCTATGGTTGAAAGAATTAGATGCAGAGGACCAGCACAGCAGCCAGGCAGCTGGTATTGCTTAAAAGGAGATAAATATTGCAGCCCAATATTATTCTCACCTCGGGTTCCCCTTAAAAGTGCAACACAAAGACAGTGGGCCTTTCCCCAGAAAATTCACATAATTGTTCAGGTTTTCTCAAGAAAATACACGTAATGTGAACAGATTTGACCAGAAAATAGTTCAATCATGTCGGCAGATTTGCCCAAAAAACACGTTCAATCATGTCGGCAGATTTGCCCAAAAAACACGTTCAATCATGTCGGCAGATTTGCCCAAAAAACACGTTCAATCATGTCGGCAGATTTGCCCAAAAAACACGTTCCATCATGTCGGCAGATTTGCCCAGAAAATACATGCAATCATGTCGGCAGATTTGCCCAGAAAATACATGCAATCATGTCGGCAGATTTGCCCAGAAAATACATGCAATCATGTCAGCAGATTTGCCCAGAAAATACATGCAATCATGTCAGCAGATTTGCCCTGAAAATACATGCAATCATGTCGGCAGATTTGCCCAGAAAATACATGCAATCATGTCGGCAGATTTGCCCAGAAAATACATGCAATCATGTCGGCAGATTTGCCCAGAAAATACATGCAATCATGTCGGCAGATTTGCCCAGAAAATACATGCAATCATGTCGGCAGATTTGCCCAGAAAATACATGCAATCATGTTGGCAGATTTGCCCAGAAAATACATGCAATCATGTTGGCAGATTTGCCCAGAAAATATATGCAATCATGTGGCCAACCTGGCCAGAAAACACTTCAATCATGTAGCAGACCTGGCCAGAACAGTCGATACACCTGCTAATATAAATTAAATAAAAATTTACTCACCTGAAGCAGCAGCAGACCTCCTGTCCCGGCCTCCGTCCGGCGCGCAGCTCTCACGATCCTCTGCAGCCAGCCAGCAACTGAAACTCCCGCGCTGAGAGCAGGGCTACGGGAAAATGGCGCTCGAAGCCCTGCATTGCAGACTCAGTCTCCAGAGCAGGGCTTCAGACGCCATTTTACTGTAGCCCTGCTCTGCCGCTGTTGGAGCTGCGGGCTGCTGCTGTCAGTGAACTGACACAGCGTCTATTAGACGCCGAAAATCAGTTCACGCTGGGGGTGCTTGGACAATATTAGGGGGTGCTTCAGCACCCAAACCACCCCCCTGGCACCGCCACTGCCCCAGTGTAGCTAGTATAGTTGCCCCAGTATAGCATAGTGGCCCCAGTATAGTTTAGTGTAGCATAGTGGCCCCAGTGTAGCATAGTGGCCCCAGTGTAGCATAGGTGCCCCCAGTGTAGCATAGTGGCCCCCAGTGTAGCATAGTGGCCCCCAGTGTAGCATAGGTGCCCCCAGTGTAGCATAGGTGCCCCCAGTGGAGCATAGGTGCCCCCAGTGGAGCATAGGTGCCCCCAGTGGAGCATAGTGGCCCCCAGTTTAGCATAGTGGCCCCCAGTGTAGCATAGGTGCCCCCAGTGGAGCATAGGTGCCCCCAGTGTAGCATAGTGGCCCCCAGTGTAGCATAGTGGCCCCCAGTGTAGCATAGTGGCCCCCAGTGTAGCATAGTGGCCGCCAGTGTAGCATAGTGGCCGCCAGTGTAGCATAGGTGCCCCCAGTGTAGCATAGGTGCCCCCAGTGTAGCATAGGTGCCCCCAGTGTAGCATAGGTGCCCCCAGTGTAGCATAGTGGCCCCCAGTGTAGCATAGTGGCCCCCAGTGTAGCATAGTGGCCCCCAGTGTAGCATAGTGGCCCCCAGTGTAGCATAGGTGCCCCCAGTGTAGCATAGTGGCCCCCAGTGTAGCATAGGTGCCCCCAGTGTAGCATAGGTGCCCCCAGTGTAGCATAGGTGCCCCCAGTGTAGCATAGGTGCCCCCAGTGTAGCATAGGTGCCCCCAGTGTAGCATAGTGGCCCCCAGTGTAGCATAGGTGCCCCCAGTGTAGCATAGGTGCCCCCAGTGTAGCATAGTGGACCCCAGTGTAGCATAGTGGACCCCAGTGTAGCATAGTGGCCCCCAGTGTAGCATAGTGGCCCCCGGTGTAGCATAGTGGCCCCCGGTGTAGCATAGGTGCCCCCGGTATGAGGGAAGCTTGGAAGGTGGGGTGGCGGGGTCCCCTCCTTCCGGCGCTTCCCCCTCCTAATTAGCAGCAGCCAGCAGCTTAGCGAAGCGGGCGGGGAGGACTTACTCACCTGCTCCAGGCGATGGCGCATAACGTTATCCTCACGTGACGCTGGTCTCTCTGTCGCTCACTGTGCTTCCGCAAATCAGGAAGCACAGTGGGCGGTGGAGAAGGTGGAGACCAGCGTCAGGTGACGATGACGCTATGCGCCATCGCCTGGAACGCAGGAAGTAGGTGAGTAAGTCTTCTCCGCCCGCTCCTGCCCGCTCATCAAGCTGCTGCTAATTAGGAGGGGGAAGCGCCAGAAGGAGGGGACCCAGGTGAGGGAGGTGGGGGGTCCGGCCCCCCTCCCCGCCGCTTTCCCCGCCACCCCTCCTTTCCGGGTTGCTTCCCCCTCCTGTCCTGCCTGCACAGTGCACAGGCCTCTGTGGGAGGCCTTGGTGACACCCCCTGGGGCACCCGACACCCGGTGCGGGGCGCCCCATGCCGCCCTATGGTAGGAACGCCACTGGGGCCCAGGTATGTGGGTCCATTCCCAGTGACCAGAAAGATCAACAATGTCACTTATGCCATTGACCTCCCTGCCAGTATGCGCGGCGTGAGATCTTTTCACGTGTCCCTGCTTAAACCAGCAGTTCATGTGGGTCCCACTCCTCCTCCTCCGGTGATGATAGATGACCAACCTGAGTACGAAGTAGAGAAGATTTTAGACTCTCGCATAGTTCAGAACTCAGTACAATATCTGGTTCATTGGAAAGAGTATGGTGTCGAGGAGAGATCATGGGTACCTGAGTGTCGCATGCATGCTGACAAATTGAGAAGGGAGTTCCATGCGTTGCATCCTGAGAAGCCTGGTAGGAGCTGTCCGGAGTCCACTCCTCGGGGGGGTACTGTGAGAAAATGAGGAAAAGCCGCCGCAAGGGCTCAGAGTGAGGCGGCTGTTTCCGCGTCCAACTTGGCGGTACAACGCGGAGAAACCGCCGCATGCCGCATGGACAGAGCGGCGGATTCCGCGTTGGAGGTGGCAGATTGCACAGATAGCAGAGCTACTGACAGTGCAGCCGGACGCGTGGAAACCGCCGCTCCCTTAGAGAGCAAGGCGGCGGTCCCCGCGCTTGAATCAGGGATTACATTGCAAGACATGTCTGGTGTGGCTGGGACTGCTAGTCCACACAGATTCAGAAGGACGCGCACGCGCGCTGAGAGGCAGAGCTTATATGACAGCCAGAAACACTGGCCAATGACACTTGCCATTGGTTCAGCACTTAGGGGAGGCGCCGGAGAGCACCTTACTATATATACTGGGTGCTGGGCATTCTCTGGTTGTCTGCCATTGCGATCACAACGTGGTAGCACTCAGACCTTGTTTGTATCTGTGTTCTAGCATAGTTTCCAAAGGTGTTGACATCAAGGCGTTCACACCTTAGCATTAGGACCATTGCATTGTATTATTTGTTATGACCTTCCGCCTGTCTGACGATCCCTCTGAACTCTGATCTTGTACCTTGCTATTTCTGATATCCTGTTGCCAAACTCTGCTCGTTCCTGGACTCTGTATTTGCATCCTGATTCTGTACTTTATCTGTCTGTGTGTTAACGACCTGGCTTGCCGACCTCGAGAACTGGCCTTACTGTTAGAGGCAGTTCCCAGACCTGTTAGTGCCACCCTCCCTCTTGGGTGTCACTCACGCTCTGACCTTCCTACCCTCAGCCTACCTCCTCCCTCCTGGAGAGTCTAGGCCATAGGAAGGAACATACTTCTGGAGAAGTGCTCAAAGTATACTGTTGCATAAACACTCACTTGTTCTCCCTGGTGTCCAGAGGTTAGTAGATATATCTGATTATCGGTGATACTGCAGATCACCAATAATCGGGTATATTCTGTATACCTGGTGAGACTGCAGTTCACTGGTAATCAGACCCTCTCTGTGTTACACCGATCGTTACATGTTTAAAGTAATATAGACAACCTTTTAAAAAAGGGGGAAAGTTTGGTAAGTTAGCAGGAAGACTGTGTGGGGCAGCAACCTACACAGTGCGGCCAGTACTTATAGACTAAAAAAGTAACATGGAGCCCGAAAATAGGGAGATGGAGGGAAAAACCTCCATTTAGGACTGAAAAAATAAAACCGGAGTTAAACTTTTGTTAGGAACACCAACAAAGCTACAAAAATAATTCTGTGGAACGGTGAGTTACTTCGGCAGAGCCAGTAGGAAACCTTAAAGGGAACCAGAGAGGAATGGGGAGTGAAAAAAGGAAAGGATTTTATACATACCTGGGGCTTCTTCCAGCCCCATAAGACTGAATTGCTCCCACGCCGCCATCCTCAGCTTCTTGGATCCGCCGGTACCGGGCCCGTCACTTCCGGCGGACGCGGCCAACTGTCCGCATCACAGGGGCTCCCTCCATACACGTATGCATGCGGCTGCGCAGTAGGCAGCCACATGCGTATCTGTATGGGGAGAGCACCCTGTGATGCGGTGAATTGGCCGCGTCCGCCGGCCGACTGGCCGACTCGCGGCAATGACGGGACCCGGTGGCGGCGGATCCAGGCAGCGGAGGACGGCGGCGTGGGAGCGATTCAGGCTTATGGGGCTGGAAGAAGCCCCAGGTATGTATATCTCATCCTCTCTGGTTCCCTTTAAGTGCCCAGCCGTTGTTAGCTGCAGTAAAGCGAGTACTATGCAGTTCCCATAGTAAGATCTGGAGGGTCACTTGATGACTTCAGTCTGTTTGGAAGCAATCGGGATCTTGGAGGGGGTGAGGTGATGGTCTTTACTCTTCTTGTAATGCTGGGCATACACTGGAGTTGTGCAGCCTTATCAATCGAGCCTGATGGCTCGATTGATAATATCCGACAGATCCGATGACCTGCCGGATAGATTTCCTGCTCGATCCCCGCCGGCGGACAATAGCGGGGAATCGAGCGGCTGATAAAGAGCGCCGGCGGGGACGAGCGGGGATCGATCCGCGCGGACGAGCGGGGACGTGGCAGGGGTCGATCCGGCGGCTAATCGGCTGCCATATCGACCTGTGTATGCCCAGCATTAGAGCTGTGCCGAACCTCTTGCCATTCTCTTTGTAGACGTTTGGTGTTTTCTGGACTGTCTGTTTGCATTTCACTATCTGCTTCTATTGTGTTGTTTTCCTTAAGTGCTTTTAGGCCTGCTTGCAGTGAGTTTATCTGATTTTTTTTGGCCCCAATTTAAAAATTAGCATGAAGGGGAATCCCCATTTGTATGGAACAGCTCTTTTCTGTAGCGCTGAAGTGACAGGCTTAAGTTTGCGCCTTTTAGGAATTGTGATTGGGGATATATCCAGATAAATTTGTACTTTATATTCTCCTATGCCATGTGGGCCTAATTCTCTGGCTGCTCGCAGGACTTTCTCTTTGGCTTCAGGATAATGCATCTTAAAGATAATATCTCTCAGTAATTCTGCTCTTTTAGGTGTCACCAAGGATCTGTGTATCCTATCAAATCTTAACAGTTCATCGTGACAGTCAGGAAGGAGTGCTTTAAACAGGGCTGTCACATATTCTCTTATTTCTGTAATTGCCTCTGGAACAGCTCTTATTCTTAACCACTTGACGACCGCAGTGGTAACCCCCCTAAAGACCAGGCTAATTTTTGCATTGCTGGGCTGTGCAGGATTTTCAGCCTTCTGCACAGCCCAGCTTAGGTGCCCAGCGATCGGACTCACCTCCTTTTTTTGTCCCTAAGGGGACATGCCCCCGGAGGGGTCCGATCGCTGCAGGCTTTGTTTATTAAATTTTCCAGGAAAATACTGCGCTCCAATGGTATAACAGACTCACAAATTCAGGGGATCGCAGTTACATGAGGTTCACTCCACCTCTATCAGAATACTTAGATCAATCACTGCGCATACTTCTTTACCCTGTAAAATCATAAAAAGCACATAGTGCCCAGTACTGCTAAAATCAAGCTATGGTTAACACCCCGTGTTGCACACCTGGGGGTAGTGCCACCACCTTATAGGGGAAATTCAGCAGGTCCCCCCCTCCGTGCTTGCACTCACCACTGCGCTCAGTGATGTCACCCGGAAGCAGGGAGATACAGTGGGAGCGAGCGGCTCTGTTTGTCCACGGTGGAGCCGTAACCTACAAACTGTAAGCCTGCGAGATGTCTTTTATCTATTAAATGGATCTATGCTTGACATCTGCCTACTTCCCCTTGGCTGGCAAAGGAGTGTGGATCATATTTGATATGCAATAGAGCAAGACGCTCTTTTGGTAAGTGCAAGTACGGAGGGGGGGGGACCTGCTGAATCTCCCCTATAAGGTGGTGGCACTACCCCCAGGTGTGCAACACAGGGTGTTAACCATAGCTTGATTTTAGCAGTACTGGGCACTATGTGCTTTTTATGATTTTACAGAGTAAAGAATTATGCGCAGTGATTGACCTAAGTATTCTGATAAAGGCTTTGTTTATTTTTTTTTCATATGCCTCAGCGAGGCTCTCTCTCTCCCACGCCCCTCCCTCCCCTTTCCTCCTCCTCCCGTGTACTGGGATTGGAACAGGACGGCTATCCGTCCTGTTCCGCCTCTCATAGGCATCAGCCTATTAGAGGAGGGCGCTCCCCGGCCAATCAGTGGCCAGGGATCGCCGATCTGTACAGCGCTGCGTCCCCCGGCAGCGCTGTACGCTTGTAAACAAAGGGGACTTCTTTCTCCTTACGTTTACAAGCAGCCTGCTAGCCGCGATCGGCGGCTAGCAGGCTATTCACGGCAGGGAACGATTGCGCAGAAACTGCAGCTCCAGGACTTGACACCAATTGGCGTTAGGCAGTCCTGGGGCTGCCGCCGCGACCACGCCCATTGGCGTGGGGTGGCCGTAAAGTAGTTAAGTTATCTCTCCTACCTCTATTGTCCATATCCTCCATCTTCGTCTCCAGAGTGCTGATGCGTTCATCTTGTGGAGAGCATGTGTCTTGTAAGTCTGTGACTGCGTCTACCATATCATCCATGCGGATTTCCAGCTTGTTCGTCCGCTCGCTGATTTCATTAATCTGTGCTGACAGTGTGGTCACTGCTGATCTAATCTCAGTTTTGAAAGACTCTTTGAGGTCAACCACCAGCTCCATAATGTCTTTCAGTGTGCAGGCTGAGTCAGGTGCCCGCTCTACTTCAGGCTGGTCTCTGTCTCCTGATTTACCCGGCGCCATCTTAGGAGTGGTGTTTTCTCTGGGCCTGAAGAAGTCCAGCGTTCTGGCTGCCGATTCTTTCTTCTGGGTTTGTGTGGAGGGCATCACTAGCTCCCGTAGGTATTCCGCTGTGTTTAGGTGCTTGAGTGGCAAATAGTTCTCCCTCGTTCAGGCGCTGTAGACTGTTTGGCCAAAACTGTGAGCGGAGCTCACGGGAGATGCGTCTGCATCAAGCCGTGCCACGCATAAGCCCCCCGTGTTTTGATTTTCTATGGTGTACTTTGGTTGTTCTAGCAACTACAATGATGCCGCCTTCACTTTCTCTTCAAATTCAAAAAGATGTAACAGTGTAAGCAAAGTTTTGCCCTTGAAGCCTAACCATGCCTGCAAATAATGGTACTTTGAGCCTAGCTACTGTGCTAACATGTAGCTTAAGGCCAACATACATCAGGTGTTCAGAGATTATATCCTGCATAGTTATGCTTTTGTTATGTAAAATAAACTTTCCTGAAGATCGCAACTAGATAATTAAAATACAAACACAGAAAAAAAACAAAATCAGCAGTGTGGCCACATTCACCTTTAAGTAGTACCCAAGAAGCTCAGGTTGAATAGCCATGGAAAAAAAACCCTACTTGAAGTAATGATGATGCAGCTCAGCAGAGGGGGTGTGGCTTACAAACAAGACAGGAATAGCTCCTTCAGTTTAAAGACCTTTGTTCTAACTACTGGTTGGCATGGGGCTTTTTGGGAAAATCCCTGTGTCTAATATGCGACCTACATTGATGAAGACTATAGAACCCGAGTGAGAACGGGCTTTCCCCACCAGCCGTTACACTGTGGTTGCTGGTCTTGCAACCTATTCTTGTGAGTATTCTGCACATACTGTTTTTGAGTGTCCCATACCCTCAACGTGCTACTCTATCAGGGGCTCCTAGTGTCCCTGTCTCATTTTTTGTCTCTTTTGGAAAGTCCTCTGACTATATATAGTATAGGTAGCCAGGAACTTATGCAGGCAGTATAGGTAGCCAGGAATAGGTGCCCGCAGTATAGGTAGCCAGGAATAGGTGCAGCCAGTATAGGTAGCTAGGAATTGGTCCCCCTAGAATAGGTAGCCAGGAATAGGTGCAGCCAGTATAGGTAGCCAGGAATAAGTGCCCGCAGTATAGCTAGCCAGGAATAGGTGCCCCAGTGTTGGTAGCCAGGAATAGGTGTCTGCAGTATAGGTAACTAGAGATGGGCCGGACAGTTTGCCGGCGAACGGTTCCAGGCGAACTTTGGGTGGTTCGCCTTCACAATCGAAGGCAAACTTTCCCAGAAGTTTGGTTCGCCCCCATAATGCTCCATTAGGGTCAACTTTGACCCTCTACATCACAGTCAGCAGGCACATTGTAGCCAATCAGGCTACACTCAGTCCTGGAGCCACACCCCCCTGTATATAAGGCAGGCTTTGCCGGCCATTACACTCACTCGTGTGCCTGCTATAGTGAGAGTAGGGCGAGGTGCTGCAGACTGTTTCTCCTAGGGAAAGATTACTTAGACTCTTGGCTTGTTAGCTGGCTCCTGGCTGATTCTTATTGCTATAATAGCACCCCACAACAGCACCCCACAACACTGACTAGCTGTGTCAGTCAGCTGCACATTGTGCAATACCCATTATTACTGCACTTGTGTTTCAGCGACAGCTTTTGTAATTCATACTTTGTGCAGTGTCACTGCCAGCCAGGCCCACCACATTCAGTGACTAACTGTATCAGCTGCACATTGTGTAATACCCATTATTACTGCACTTGTGTTGCGGAGACAGCTTCTGTAATTCATACTGTGTGCAGTGTCACTGCCAGCCAGGCCCACTACATTCAGTGACTAACTGTATCAGCTGCACATTGTGTAATACCCATTATTACTGCACTTGTGTTGTGTCGACAGCTTTTGTAATTCATACTGTGTGCAGTGCCACTGCCAGCCCAGGCCCAGCACATTCAGTGACTACTGTACCTGTGTCTGTGATAGGCAGCTGCACATTGTAATACCCATTACTGCATATACCTACCTAGCTGTTGGGTTCAGTGAACCCACCTACGTACAGTACGTGAGTGCACGCAGTGTGATATACCACTCCGTGCATACCTGTTAACTGCTGCATCTGTGTGACTGCACATTCTATTAGTCAAATCAGTGCATACCTTTCACTTCATCCCCCCCACCCCCCTCGATATGGACAAAACGGACAAACCAGGTCGTGGAAGAGGTAGCGGCAGACCCAGAGGAAGGCCACCTGGCAGGTGTGTGCGTGGTCATGTTGATGTGATTTTGTGCGGCCCTGGCCCAAAGTACAGTGCTCAGAAGAAGGCACGTCCCATCACCTCTCAAAATTGTCAGGACGTGGTTGACTATTTAACACAGAACACCTCATCTTCCGCAGCCGCCAGCGCTACTACAAGCACCACATGCGCTGCATTTGACACTTCGCAGGAGTTATTTGGTGGTGAAATCATTGATTCATACCCACTACTGCTACAACATTATAAAGGCACTAAGCAAGTTACATCACCTCATATGTGTGAGTTAGGCGACAATATGGACGTAATGGAGGAGGATGATTATGATGAAGTACCTGCTGTTGGTGCAGTTTTGGAGGTGTCTGAGGAAAGCGGAACTGGGCAGGATGATTATGATGACAATTATACGGATGCCACGTATGTTCCCAATAGAAGAGATGAACAGGGGTACATTTCGGAGGGGGAGTCAGAGAGGAGTAGGAGGAGACGAGTTCCTGAAAGAAGCAGGGGGAGCTCGTCCTCAGAAACAGCTGGTGACAGTGTCTGGCGCCATGTATCGCCAGCTATGGACAGCCAGCCAACATGCCCTTCAACGTCAGCTGCTGACTCTGAGGCCACCATAGTGCCCACACCCCAGGGTGGTTCAGCGGTGTGGACATTTTTTGATGTGTCTGCCTCAGATAGGAGTAAAGCCATCTGTTCTCTCTGTCTCCAAAAATTGAGCCGTGGAAAGGCCAACACTCACGTAGGGACAAGTGCCTTACGAAGGCACCTGGAGAAAAGGCGCAAACAGCAATGGGCAGAACACCTGAGCAAAACCACACAAAAGAAAAGCCACCCTCCTTCTCCTCTTCCTCCTTCAGGTACAGCATCTTCAGCCGCCTTCTCCCTTGCACCTTCACAGCCACCCTCCTCCACTCCGCCTATGCCTTTGAGCGGTTCCAGCTCCTCTGCTCACAGCAGCCAGGTGTCCGTGAAGGAAATGTTTGAGCGGAAGAAGCCAATTTCTGCCAGTCACCCCCTTGCCTGCCATCTGACAGCTGGCGTGGCGGAACTATTAGCTCGCCAGCTACTACCATACAAGCTGGTGGACTCTGAGGCTTTCCGTATATTTGTGGCAATTGGGACACCGCAGTGGAAGATACCAGGCCTCTTATTTTTCTAGAAAGGCCATACCCAAACTGTACCATAAAGTTCAGAGGCCAGTGGTGTCATTTCTGGCGAACAGCGTTGGGTCAAGGGTCCACCTGACCATGGATGCCTGGTCTGCCAAGCATGGTCAGGGCCGCTACATTACTTACACAGCCCATTGGGTCAACCTGAAGAACGATGGCAGCAGGGAGTGCGTGGCTGCGCAGCAGACCAACTAGTGACACCTCCAAGGCTTGCAGGCAGGCCTCTTACCACCTCCTCTCCTACTCCTCCTGCTACATCCTCTTCACTGTCATCCTCCTCCTCCTCCTTGGCTGAGTGGCAGTTCAACTCTAGTGGTGCTGCCATCTCCTCTCCCGCTACACAGCCCCATCTCCCCAGAGCCTATGCTGCATGCCAGGTACGACGGTGTCACGCCATCTTAGACACGTCTTGCCTTAAAGCGGAGAGTCACACTGGACCAGCTCTCCTGGCTGCTCTTAACAAACAGGTGGAGCACTGGCTGACCCCGCACCAGCTGGAGATCGGCAACGTGGTGTGCGACAATGGCAGCAATCTCCTTTCCGCTTTGAACTTGGGAAAGCTGACACATCAACGCTGCATGGCACATGTGTTGAATCTGGTCATTCAAAGATTTGTGTCAAAGTACCCAGGCTTAGAGGGCGTCCCGAAGCAGGCCAGGAAGTTGTGTGGGCATTTCAGGCGGTCTTACACGGCCATGGCAGGCTTTGCAGACATTCAGTGGAGAAACAACTTGCCGGTGAGACGCTTGATATGCGATAGCCCGACTTGCTTGAATTCGACCCTGCTCATGTTCTCTCGCCTGCTAGACCAGGAGAAATCCGTCACCAAGTACCTGTACAATTACAGCAGAAGGACACAATCTGGGGAGATGGGGATGTTCTGGCCACCGAACTGGACACTGATGCGAAATGCATGCAGGCTTATGCGGGCGTTTGAGGAGGTGACCAACCTGGTGAGTCACACTGAAGGCACCATCAGCGACTTGATCCCCTACGCTTACTTCCTGGAGCGTGCCGTGCGTAGAGTGGTGGATCAAGCTGTGGAGGAGTGTGAGGAGGAACAGTTACGGCAGGAAGAGTCGTGGGAGCAATTTTCATCTGAACCAAATGTTTCCTCAACACCTGCGGCAGCACAGAGGGGGAAGGAGGAGGAAGAAGAGGAGTTGTGTGGGGAAGAAGAGGAGTCATACTCGGATGATGAGGAAGGTGTTTCTGTGGAGGAGGAAGAGGCGGCAGCAGAAGAACAACCGCAGCAGCCGTCACAGGGGGCTTGTGCTGCTCCACGTTCCCGTGGTATTGTTCGTGGCTGGGGGAGGAAGAGAACTTACGTTACGTCACTCAGGAAGAGCAAGAGGAGATGGATAGTATGTCTGGATCTGACTTTGTGCAGATGGCATCTTTCATGCTGTCCAGCCTGTTGAGGGACCCCCGTATAAAAAAACTCAAGGGGAATGAGCTGTACTGGGTGGCCATGCTACTAGACCCTCGACAAAGGCACAAAGTGGCGGACCTGTTACCAACTCACCTGAAGGCGGAAAGGATGCAGCACATGCAGAACAAGCTGGCAACTATGCTTTACAATGCGTTTAAGGGTGATGTGACAGCACAACGCAATAAAGGTACCACTGGCAGTAATCCTCCTCCCATGTCCACGCAGGCAAGGACAGGATGCTCCAGCGATCTCATGGTGATATTGGACATGCAGACATTCTTTAGTCTTCTTTAGTCTTTTGGCCTTAAGTGTGGATGTAGACACTGTGAGCAGCGATGATGAACCCTTGGACTACTGGGTGCACAAGCTTGCACAAGCTTGACCTGTGGCCATAGCTGTCCCAATTTGCCATCCAACTTCTGTCTTGCCCTGCCGCAAGCGTCCTGTCAGAAAGGACCTTCAGTGCAGCTGGAGGCATTGTCACTGAGAAGAGAAGTCACCTAAGTCACAAAAGTGTTCAGTACCTCACCTTTATCAAAATGAATGAGGCATGGATCCCGGAGGGCTACTGCCCGCCTAAAGACTAAGTCAGTCCCCACACACAGCATCTCTGCCTGCACGCCGTGTGACTGGCTGCCTGCCCCAAGACCAAGTTGCTCCCCACACAGCACCTCTGCCCGCCGGCCGCTTGACTGCCTTCTCCGCCACCACCAACAAGGTCCAGGACTCCAGGCGGATTTCTGAATTTTTTAGGCCGCTGCTAGCAGTGGCCATTATAATAATTTTTCTGGGGTGTCTACATGCCTGCCTAATTTTTCTGGCTGCACTGCGGGCGGCTACAACAACAAAACAAAAGGCGTGTACATGTGCCCATCCCCCTTCGTGATCATTACCTTGCCGCGGTGAAGGGGCTTGCGTATCACAATGAAGCAATGGCCGCCGGCTATATGAGTGTCTCGGGGGTTGGCACACCAAAGATAATAAGGTTGTTGCCATTGTGGTCAGACCAAATTTGATCAGCTGGACAGTCACTGTTCTGTCATTCAGCTACATCAGCCGGGTGACCATATGGGCTGTAAAGCCACCATCACCTGCACTCTCGTCATGGTGCGCACCAGTCCAGCACGGCCGTCACTATACAAACGGCTGTTTGCAGTCACTGCATACCTTTCACTGCATCTGTGACTGCCGTTACCTGTGTGGTCACTCACAATGGCAGACTTGCCCTCCATAAAAGATTCTTGCCTCCTTGAGGAGTAGAACAACCTGGTGAATCGCAGTGAAGGCACCGTCAGACTTGCCCTCCATAACAGATTCTCGTCAAAGGATTTAAAGTTGATTCATTACATCAGGGCCTCGAAAGTCCTCCTGTATTGTTATTTTTGGTCACTACCTCGGGCCGGGCATGCCATGCCTGCTGCCTTCCTTGCCTGGATGTGTGATGATAGCCGTTTCTTAGGCTCCAACTCCGGATTGGAATAGAACCAGGATTCCCCGCCCATTACCTGTGGTCACTCGCAATGGCAGACTTGGGCTCCATAAAAGATTCTCGCCTCCTTGAGGAGGAGACCAACCTGGTGAGTCGCAGTAAAGGCACCGGCAGACTTGCCCTCCATAACAGATTCTTGTTGAAGGTTTTAAAGTTGATTTATTTCACATACACAGCAGGGCCTCGAAAGTCCTCCTGTATTGTTATTTTTGGTCACTACCTTGGGGCCATGCCTGCTGCCTTCCTTGCCTGGATGTGTGGTGGTAGCCGTTTCTTAGGCTCCAACTCCGGATCGGTATAGAACCAGGATTCCCTGGCCATTACCTGTGGTCAGTCACCATGGTACTGAGAAAGTACCATCAAAAGTTTCACACAGTTGAATTTTACACCCCAAAACACATTGTACTACTTCTCCCGAGTACGGCGATACCACATGTGTGGCACTTTTTTGCACCCTAACTGCGCTAAGGGGCCCAAAGTCCAATGAGTACCTTTAGGATTTCACAGGTCATTTTTGTTTCAAGACTACTCCTCACGGTTTAGGGCCCCTAAAATGCCAGGGCAGTATAGGAACCCCACTAATGACCCCATTTTAGAAAGAAGACACCCCAAGGTATACCGTTAGGAGTATGGTGAGTTCATAGAAGTTTTTATTTTTTTGTCACAAGTTAGCGGAAATTGATTTTAATTGTTTTTTTTTTCACAAAGTGTCATTTTCCGCTAACTTGTGACACAAAATAAAATCTTCTATGAACTCACCATACTCCTAATGGAATACGTTTGGGTGTCTTCTTTCTAGAATGGGGTCATTTGTGGGGTTCCTATACTGCCCTGGCATTTTTTAGCCCTAAACCGTGAGGAGTAGTCTTGAAACAAAAATGACCTGTGAAATCCTAAAGGTACTCATTGGACTTTGGGCCCCTTAGCGCAGTTAGGCTGCAAAAAAGTGCCAATCATGTGGTATCGCCGTACTCGGGAGATGTAGTATAATGTGTTTTGGGGTGTATTTTTACACATACCCATGCTGGGTGGGAGAAATACCTCTGTAAATGACAATTGTTTGATTTTTTTTTACACACAATTGTCCATTTACAGAGAGATTTCTCCCACCCAGCATGGGTATGTGTAAAAATACACCCCAAAACACATTATACTACTTCTCCTGAGTACGGCGATACCACATGTGTGACACTTTTTTGCAGCCTAGGTGCGCTAAGGGGCCCAACGTCCTAATCACAGGTCATTTTGAGGCATTTGTTTTCTAGATTACTCCTCACGGTTTAGGGCCCCTAAAATGCCAGGGCAGTATAGGAACCCCACAAGTGACCCCATTTTAGAAAGAAGACACCCCAAGGTATTCCGTTAGGTGTATGGCGAGTTCATAGAAGATTTTATTTTTTGTCACAAGTTAGTGAAAAATGACACTTTGTGAAAAAAAAACAAAAATCAATTTCCGCTAACTTTTGACAAAAAATAAAATCTTCTATGAACTCGTCATACACCTAACAGAATACATTGGGGTGTCTTTTTTGTAAAATGGGGTCCGTTTCTGGGGTTCCTATACCGCCCTGGCATTTTACGGGCCCAAAACCGTGAGTAGTCTGGAAACCAAATGTCTCAAAATGACTGTTCAGGGGTATAAGCATCTGCAAATTTTGATGACAGGTGGTCTATGAGGGGGTGAATTTTGTGGAACCGTTCATATGCAGGGTGGCCTTTTAGATGACAGGTTGTATTGGGCCTGATCTGATGGATAGGAGTGCTAGGGGGGTGACAGGAGGTGATTGATGGGTGTCTCAGGGGGTGGTTAGAGGGGAAAATAGATGCAATCAATGCACTGGGGAGGTGATCGGAAGGGGGTCTGAGGGGGATCTGAGGGTTTGGCCGAGTGATCAGGAGCCCACACGGGGCAAATTAGGGCCTGATCTGATGGGTAGGTGTGCTAGGGGGTGACAGGAGGTGATTGATGGGTGTCTCAAGGTGTGATTAGAGGGGGGAATAGATGCAAGCAATGCACTGGCGAGGTGATCAGGGCTGGGGCCTGAGGGCATTCTGAGGGTGTGGGCGGGTGATTGAGTGCCCTAGGGGCAGATAGGGGTCTAATCTGATAGGCAGCAGTGACAGGGGGTGATTGATGGGTAATTAGTGGGTGTTTAGGTAGAGAACAGATATAAACACTGCCCTTGGGAGGTGATCTGACGTCGGATCTGCGGGCGAACTATTGGTGTGGGTGGGTGATCAGATTGCCCGCAAGGGGCAGGTTAGGGGCTGATTGATGAGTGGCAGTGACAGGGGGTGATTGATGGGTGGCAGTGCCAGGGGGTGATTGATGGGTGGCAGTGACAGGGGGTGATTGATGGGTGATTGACAGGTGATCAGTGGGTTATTACAGGGAAGAACAGATGTAACTAATGCACTGGCGAATTGATAAGGGGGGGGTCTGAGGGCAATCTGAGCGTGTAGGCGGGTGATTGGGTGCCCGCAAGGGGCAGATTAGGGTCTGATCTGATGGGTAACAGTGACAGGTGGTGATAGGGGGTGATTGATGGGTAATTAGTGGGTGTTTAGAGGAGAGAATAGATGTAAACACTGCGCTTGGGTGGTGATCTGATGTCGGATCTGCGGGCGATCTATTGGTGTGGGTGGGTGATCAGATTGCCCGCAAGGGGCAGGTTAGGGGCTGATTGATGGGTGGCAGTGACAGGGGGTGATTGATGGGTGACAGTGACAGGGGGTGATTGATGGGTGATTGACAGGTGATCAGTGGGTTATTACAGGGAAGGACAGATGTAAATAATGCCCTGGCGAATTGATAAGGGGGGGGGGGTCTGAGGGCAATCTGAGCGTGTAGGCGGGTGATTGGGTGCCCGCAAGGGGCAGATTAGGGTCTGATCTGATGGGTAACAGTGACAGGTGGTGATAGGGGGTGATTGATGGGTAATTAGTGGGTGTTTAGAGGAGAGAATAGATGTAAACACTGCGTTTGGGTGGTGATCTGATGTCGGATCTGCGGGCGATCTATTGGTGTGGGTGGGTGATCAGATTGCCTGCAAGGGGCAGGTTAGGGGCTGATTGATGGGTGGCAGTGACAGGGGGTGATTGATGGGTGGCAGTGACAGGGGGTGATTGATGGGTGATTGACAGGTGATTGACAGGTGATCAGTGGGTTATTACAGGGAAGAACAGATGTAAATATTGCACTGGCGAATTGATAAGGGGGGGTCTGAGGGCAATCTGAGCGTGTAGGCGGGTGATTGGATGCCCGCAAGGGGCAGATTAGGGTCTGATCTGATGGGTAACAGTGACAGGTGGTGATAGGGGGTGATTGATGGGTGATTGATGGGTAATTAGT
Source organism: Hyperolius riggenbachi (assembly GCF_040937935.1). Lineage (NCBI taxonomy): Eukaryota > Metazoa > Chordata > Amphibia > Anura > Hyperoliidae > Hyperolius > Hyperolius riggenbachi. The sequence continues at coordinate 140,891,920 of NC_090654.1, forward strand.
GGGTGTTTAGAGGAGAGAATAGATGTAAACACTGCGTTTGGGTGGTGATCTGATGTCGGATCTGCGGGCGATCTATTGGTGTGGGTGATCAGATTGCCCGCAAGGGGCAGATTAAGGGCTGATTGATGGGTGGCAGTGACAGGGGGTGATTGATGGGTGATTGACAGGTGATTGACAGGTGATTGACAGGTGATCAGGGGGGATAGATGCATACAGTACACAGGGGGGGGGGGTCTGGGGAGAATCGGAGGGGTGGGGGGTGATCAGGAGGGGGCAGTGGGCAGGGGGGGAGATAAAAAAAAATAGCGTTGACAGATAGTGACAGGGAGTGATTGATGGGTGATTAGGGGGGGGATTGGGTGCAAACAGGGGTCTGGGGGGTGGGCAGGGGGGGGGTCTGAGGGGTGCTGTGGGCGATCTGGGGCAGGGAGGGAGAAATCTGTGCTTGGGTGCAGACTAGGGTGGCTGCAGCCTGCCCTGGTGGTCCCTCGGACACTGGGACCACCAGGGCAGGAGGCAGCCTGTATAATACACTTTGTAAACATTACAAAGTGTATTATACACTTTGTATGCGGCGATCGCGGGGTTAACATCCCGCCAGCGCTTCCGTATAGCCGGCGGGATGTTGCGGCGGGCGAGCGGTGACAGGCGCCGGCGGAAGATCGCGTCACGGATGACGCGATCACTCCGCCCATGCCCCTACAAGGACCGTCGCCATTTGTCTATACGGCGGTCCTTGCGGGGTGCACTTCCCGGCCACCTCTGTGCGTTAGGCGGTCGGGAAGTGGTTAAATTGTGCGCGTTTTGCCGTCCATGGTAAAATGCACACAAATGTGTCTAGTGTTTTTCCTGCCTAAAAGAAACCTTAACTAAACAAAAAAAAATGTTTCACTTACCTGGGGCTTCTACCATCCCCCTGCAGCCGTCCTGTGCCTGCGGTCTCACACTGTTGCTTAATTTCAATTTTGGCAACAGAGCCAGTCGCTGGCCACTGCACCTGCGTGGCCCTGGCCACTGTGCCTGCACAGCCCTGGCCACTGAGCATGTCCTCGATCACACTCCTCTGCTGGGAGTCCTGCACATGTGCAGTTGAAGAAAATCTTGTACTGCGCATGCGCAGGATGCTCCCGGCGGATGCTCCCATTCTACTTTTCAGAATGGTAACATTTATGACATGTATCATATGTTCTGTCACTCCAGGGCCTTTGATAAGAAAGAATGACATTATATTACATTTGGTGAAAGAAAAAGCCTTTAGTGCTACGGGCAGTTAACAGCCGTGGCCCCAAAAAGCTAACTGATTACAAATATAGGTTATGATTTTAACTGTGACATGCGAAATAATAGAATTTGAGGCGTTTGAGAGCTGAGGGCTATGTAGTTTGATTTTTTTTGTGCTAAAGTGAAAGTAAACGGTAAGAAATTCCATTTTCAAAGTTATGGTACAATTTCAGTAAAACCACATAAGTACAAATGTTACAAAATATGTATATATGAGTAGGCCTGGGCCTCTAGTTTTTAGAATGGCGACATATATGGCTTTTCTTGACTGTTCAGATGCTCCATGGACTTTGCTAAGAAATAATTACTGTGTCCTGGGCAGCACGGTGGCGTAGTGGTTAGCACTCTTGCCTTTCAACTCTGAGTCCCTGGTTTGAATCCCAGCTAGGTCAACATCTGCGGTACTCCGGTTTCCTCCCACATCTCAAAAACATACAGATATGTTAATTGGCTTCCCCCTAAATTGGCCCTAGACTACGATAAATACATAGACATAGGACTATGGTAGGGATTAGATTGTGAGCCCCTCAGAGGGACAGTTAAGTGAAAAGATAATATACTCTGTACAATGCTACGGAAGGTGTCGGCACTATATAAAGAATAAGAATAATTACTTTTGGTGCAAAAATGGCCTTAAAAAATCAAATAGTGCTGCTCATTGTTAACAGTGTATTGCGTGGCCAAAAAGATATCTGATTGTATATATAGGGTATAGTTTTAACTGTGACAAGTGGGAGAATAGAATTTGGGTTGTTTATTGAGACCTGAGGACTTAGTCATTTTAATTTTTTTTTTTTGTACCAAAAGTGAAAAAAAAACTGTAAGAAAATTCCATGTTCCCATTTATGGTGCCATTTCAGCAACACCACATCAGTACAATGTTACAAACTATGTATATCTGAGTAGGCCTGGGTCTCTAGTTTTCAGAATGGTGACATTTATGGCTTTTCTTGACTGTTCAGATTCCCTATGGGTTTTGCTAAGAAAGAATGACTGTATTACTTTTGGTGCAAAAATAGGACTTGAAAAATCATTTGGTGCGGCTCATGGTTAGTAGCATATCGCGTGGCCAAAAAGCTATCTGATTATGTATTTAGGGTAACATTTTAATTGTGACAAGCAAGAGAATACAATTTGGGGTGTTTGAGATCTGAGGCCTATGTCAATTGAATTTTTTTTAGCGGCAAACTGAATGAAAAGCTATAATGTTATTTTTATACACTCTGTACCATAATAAAACACTTCTAGAAAAAACAAAAACCCAAAAGTGACAGAATTCAAAAGAGAATACATAAATATAGTTACCTTAGGGACTCTTTTTAACCACTTAAAGAAAACCTGTAGCTACAAATAGTTCCCCTGGGGGGTACTCACCTCGGTAGATGAAAGCCTCCGGATCCGATCGAGGCTTCCCCCGTCCTCCTGTGTCCCACATCGGTCTTGCTGTGCCCCTCCGAACAGCGGGCATGTAAATATTTACCTCCCCAGCTCCAGCGCAGGCGCAGTATCCGCTCTCCGTTTGGAGATAGGCGGAAGTACCTGATCACTGTCGGCCCACTCTACTGCGCAGGCGCAAGTCTCCTGTGCCTGCATAGTAGAGCAGACCCGACAGAGATCGGGTATTTCCGCCTATCTCCATATGGTTTGCCACAACAGTGCCCCCGCTGGAAAGGTAAATAAATCAGCGCTTGTCGACAGTGGTGCTCACCGCCAGGTCGTGATCACGCTTACGAGTGGATTCACGACCATTTTGACGCATTCCGCCTCGGACACGCTAAGCCGTGAATAGATTTTCAACCACGAAAATCTGCTTCGGCTTCGCGTGAATGCGGACAGAAATCCGGATTCACGCTCGTGAAACCCGGCGCTGAAGTCGTGGTTAGCGGAAATGCGTAAAACTATGCGGAAGTGACACATTGCAGGCCAATCCGAGGGCCCCAGCCAGGCCCTAGCAACCAATCACAGGAGGGGAGCTATGCCCTCCCCTCCTGAATATAAAGCGGCGGCCATGATGGAAAAGCTCTGTCCTTGCCAGACTGTGGTGCTGAGAGGATTATCTCCAGGCCATTGTTGTTTGAGCAAGTGCATTTATTGTGTTAAAAACAAAGCGTTTTTTTTGCTAACACTGCTCTTATACAGTTAGCTAGTCAGTGAGTGATTGCTGTAGTTAGTTGTAGTCAGTGTAGTGTAGTGGGAGTGTGGGAGTTTAGTGATTATTTAACTGTGTGTAGTGCAGGCAGGTTCAGTGCTGCAGTGTAGTCAGTGTAGTGGGAGTGGGGATTATCTGTGTGTAGTGCAGGCAGGCAGGTTAGTGCAGCTGCAGTGTTCACTTGTATATTCCAGTGACAGTTATACACTTGTACTATTTGCAGGCAGCCAGTCACACCACCGGCGCCGCCACTCTCTGCCAGCGCTGTTCATTCATTCTGTCAGTGACCTTGTGCCGTGCCCAGTGCCCACTGCTCGCTCGCTGGCATATAAGCATCTCATTACACACTTGTATATTATTTCAGTGACAGTTATACACTTCACTTGTACTATTTGCAGCCAGCCAGTCACACCGCCGGCACCGCCACTCTCTGCCAGCGCTGTTCATTCATTCTGTCAGTGACCTTGTGCCGTGCCCAGTGCCCACTGCTCGCTGGCATATAAGCATCTCATTACACAGTGTGACATCCTTGTGTGCCCACTGCATCCTTCAGTGGCCTAGTTGTATATCCAGTGCCCACTGCTGTGCCCACTGCATCCTTCAGTGACCTTGTACTGTGCCCAGTGCATCCTTCAGTGACCTAGTTGTATATCCAGTGCCCACTGCTGTGCCCAGTGCATCCTTCAGTGACCTTGTACTGTGCCCACTGCATCCTTCAGTGACCTAGTTGTATATCCAGTGCCCACTGCTGTGCCCACTGCATCCTTCAGTGACCTTGTACTGTGCCCAGTACCCACTGCATCCTTCAGTGACCTAGTTATATATCCAGTGCCCACTGCTGTGCCCACTGCATCCTTCAGTGACCTTGTACTGTGCCCACTGCATCCTTCAGTGACCTAGTTGTATATCCAATGCCCACTGCTGTGCCCACTGCATCCTTCAGTGACCTTGTACTGTGCCCACTGCATCCTTCAGTGACCTAGTTGTATATCCAGTGCCCACTGCTGTGCCCACTGCATCCTTCAGTGACCTTGTACTGTGCCCACTGCATCCTTCAGTGACCTAGTTGTATATCCAGTGCCCACTGCTGTGCCCACTGCATCCTTCAGTGACCTTGTACTGTGCCCAGTGCCCACTGCATCCTTCAGTGACCTAGTTGTATATCCAGTGCCCACTGCTGTGCCCACTGCATCCTTCAGTGACCTTGTACTGTGCCCACTGCATCCTTCAGTGACCTAGTTGTATATCCAGTGCCCACTGCTGTGCCCACTGCATCCTTCAGTGACCTAGTTGTATATCCAGTGCCCACTGCTGTGCCCACTGCATCCTTCAGTGACCTTGTACTGTGCCCACTGCATCCTTCAGTGACCTAGTTGTATATCCTGTGCCCACTGCTGTGCCCACTGCATCCTTCAGTGACCTTGTACTGTGCCCACTGCATCCTTCAGTGCCGTTGTACTGTGCCTGGTGCATCCTTCAGTGACCTTGTACTGTGCCCACTGCATCCAGTGATTCATTACTAGCAACATGTCTGGCAGGGTTTCGCGGGGTGAGAGGAAAGGGAGTTCAATTGCCTCAGCCACTTCTGGAACTGCTCCACGTCCAGGGAGAGGACGCCCAGCTGTACGTGGTCGTGATGCAGCAGAAAGGGGGACAGCAAAGTCTGGGCCGAGTCAGCGGACGCCATTGTCCAAATATTTTAAAGTTTCTGGTCCCCGTGTGGTGGTTGAGCAAATGGAACCTGACATACTCATGGACATCATGACTTCCTCCCAGACCTCTACTGTGAGCACCACTCCAAGCAGCAGCAGCAGCCAACGTCCCACGCTTGTTGTGACATCCACCCCAGCACCCACTGGTCAGCAGCCCTCCCAGGATGACAGCGTTCTGTCCCTCAGTCCGGCATCTGGGAACCTGCTGATGCAAGAAGCTCAGGACTTACTGGGGACTGATGTGGCAGAGTTTGAGATCGGGCCACAATCACAAGCGTTGTTGAGTTCTGGTGATGAAGAAGAGGGGTCTGTGTCTGGGGATGTAGGGACAGAAGAGGAGGCGGGGGAGTCAGAGGAAGAGCTGGATTATGATGATGCTGCTGATGATGACGACGTTGTGGACCCTAACTATGCGCAGCCTGCTGAGTCCGGGGAAGAATGGTCAGAGCA